>NC_050460.1:63921991-64521991 GCF_903995425.1 Onychomys torridus | reverse complement strand
AAATTTGGGACAAGACAACCACCAACACAAGAACAGACTACTTTGTGGAGTCCTGTGGGTGACCTTGGGCATTGTCTTAGTTGGGCCCAGTGGCAGATGCACAGGGAAGAGGTTAAGAGAAGAGTCAGAGGGTGATCTGGGGTACAAAGCAAGACACTGGTTTGGTTGTGGCTTGTTTTGTTTTTCCAGACAGGGTTTCTCTGTGCCTGTCCTGGAACTCAGATATCAGCCGCCTCTGCCTGCCGAGAGCTGGGATTAAATGCGCCACCAGTGCCCGGCCGGTTGTGGAATTTTTTGAAACAGGGTTTCACTATATAGACTAAAACTCAAGAGATCCACCTACTTCTGCCTCCCTAGTACTGGGATTAAGTACTGGCACCACATTGTTTTGAAAGGGGGTGGGGGGAGGCAAGGCCCTCTACCAAGCACATCTGAGTTAGAGCAGGACCTCAAAATAAAACAACTAGTCTAAATCACGAGGTTTGACGAGCACCATAAAAATGAAGCCTGTGGAGGAAACCCATTTACAGGCTAGCCTAGGTAGGACATAGGGAAGGAGTGAGAACCGCAGAAGGCCCTGGTCCCAAGCACCGCCGAGAGCCACCAACTGCCACGAGTGCTCCACCAAGGACTACAGGACTCTGCCCTGCCCTGCAGTTCTGAACCAATGGACAGGGGTGTGCTATGCAACCTCCCCAGCCCAGCCCCAACCAGAACTACGGTGCTCACTGACTGACCTGCAGAGGACTAGGGAATAGGCCTTCTACCTGGTGTTCAAACCAAAATAACTTTCCTCTACCCAGAAACTGGACTTGTCACCACTAAGGGCCCCCAGAAAAACTGCCATCCGTATTCCTCCCAGGGTGCCCAGAGTAACAGCTCCCCCAGCTTATTTTCCAATTCTGGAAATAGAACAGCCCAGCCTTCCCAAGCCTGGGCAGGCACTTCCCAGTTCTTTGTCAATGTCAGGGTTTGACTCCCAGGCCTCTCATTCTAGGCAAACTCTACTACAAAGCCATACCTGCATCATTAAAAAAAAGAAAAGAAAAATAGCAGCTAGGTCATTCCTACTCTAGGGGTGACACTTGGGGAAGTGTCAAGGTCACATCCATTCACAAGGACCCTTAAACCAGTCCCTTTTAGGCTACACAACACAACAGATGCATTTTTCTTTAAACTTTAATCAAAACATTACAATCTTCAAGTTCACTGAGGTGGCTGCCCACGTCCACGACCAAAACCTCCTCTCTGCAAGACAAAGCATGTATAGTTAGCAGCAGGCGCAGGTCTGCCTCGCCGGAGACACCCACAAAACTAAACAGCCAGATGAGCACAGGCCATTACCCCTTACTGGCTGGGGGGCCTTGTTTGACTCCCGAGCCTGTTAGAATGGGGCCTACCCTACAAACTCAGTGTTTGGAGAGACATGGAAGACCCTGGCATAGGGATCCACGCTATATACACCTTCCTTCAGATGAGATCTGACAGCAGCTGTCTGTGACAGGACTCCATGCCAAGCAAGCAACCAGGATTAGCTGGTCTACAAGAGCCTTTATTATTGTCCCATTTCAGAGGAACCAAGACTGTATCTGAAGGTATTCTGATTCTAGAGCAATTCTATTCTGGGACCCATCTCAAACTTCATAAAATTAATTTAGAGACTGGGTCAAAAGCATCAGTAATACACCAGCATGTCACAGGTACCAACATGAGGTCAGCAAAGCATGTATTCACCAAGGTTTGCACAGTGCAAGACTGATCCTAATCGGGGGAAGGAGGGTGTGAGACGTCACACACCAGCACCCACAAACCCACTAGGCTAGGACACACTACAGGGACTATGGAAAGTAAACAAGGAGATACTCACAAACTGGAATTCGGTAGCTGAGCCAGCCCCAGCCTCAGCTTTCTTGTCGGCACCAGCTGGAAGAGAACAATTTAGATGTCTGAGATCTCATCTCTGGAGGTAAGGAAGACAAGCCACAGAGCCCACACATGCAGGAAAGGTCACCCGACCAAGCACATCCTCCCACGGTGGAAACACCTGACTTGCCTCTACTCCCTCAGATCCTTCCAAATTCACTAACCACCCCTCCTCCTCTAAGTACGCTGCTCTGACGACCAAGGACCAAGCTGGTAGAGGAAGCTCAGCCAAGGGAAGCAAGAAGGGCAGTGAAGAGCCCTGCGAGCAAAGTCCAACTTTCATTATGAGAAGACAGCAGATACAAGGGCAGCAGGGCACAGGCCTGGAACCCAAAGCTCAGAAGCAGGACGCCTGGACTACATGGCAAGACCGGTTCAAAAGCAGCCCCAGTTCAAATGGCACGTGCACATTTCAGAGCGAAAGGAAGTGATGTAGAATAGCTCTGTTTTGAGGAGGCTAGATTTTAAATGACAAGTTAGGGCTAAATATAATGTAGACATTTCCATTAAATGTAGGTGTTACACTCAAATTCAGGCCCTATAGATTGGGTGACCCAGGGCAGGAGCACACACACAGCTTTGGTAAAACACTACAATTAGAGACTTCTCTGTCCCTTCACAGCACAGGCTGCTGCTGGCCACTTCCTGCCCTCAACCAAGTCTGTTCTCCCATCAATGTGCAGAGACTAACCTGTGTCATCGTCACAGGCCCCACCCTCTGAATGAGGATCCCACTAATTATTTCCCCTGAACCAGGAGCTGGGGAAGGTGTTCAGGCCAGTCTTCACTTCCAAGTACACAGAAGGCACAAAGGGGCAAGGAAGAGAAGAGAGCCTGGCCTCACCCTACCTCCCAGGCTCCCCTGTATTCCTCTAAGGGTCTCAGCTTGGGATGTTCTTCCCTTGAGAGCCCAAGTGGCTCTTCCAGGTGCTTGTTTAATCCTCCTTGCTTCTGTAAAGCTTTCTCTACACACCTGGAAACTACAGCGCCCCCCCCCCCCCCGGCCCGCCCATTTTCCACCACTAAATGAAAGCTCAGTGCCAGCCCCTCAAAAAGTGCCTGGCACACAGCAGGCACCCAACCCACACCCCTGAGTGAACAGACAACTGCTACTCTGGCTCAAGGCAAGCATTTCCTTTACTCAAAAATTAAACCCCACTGTTCTAAGGAGAGGACAGGCCACACAATAGAAAGCATGCTGTTCTCACTCTCGTAAGAGGTCAGCTTGCTCTGAGGACAGGTCTTCAGTGTTCCAACACTGGCCTTCCTCCCATTCCCACACTAAGGACCTTTCCTGGCCACCTTGGCAACAAGGACCGCAGTCCACCCAAGGTAGCTGAAAATCTGGGTTTGAACCCAGGTAGAGACAAGATACTTACGGGGCACAGCACTCCTTCTGTAGGTGTCTCTGTCTGCCTCCCCTCTTGTGAACCTTGCAGGTCGCTCACCCTCTGGACCTACAGAAACCAAAGTGCACTGTGATGGCGAGGCAGCCAATGACTAGAGAACAGGAAAAAGGGGCAACAGTGTGCTCCAGCCATCACTGGCAGCCACTGACTGTGAAGGGCTATCAATTCCTCGGACCCAGAACAGCAGCCACTGTAGTGGGTAGCCACCCCAGCATTGGCCTGGAAGTTCCAACCCCCACTGAGGCTTCGGTAATGGTCACGCCCACAAGGCGTGGCTTAGGGAGGAAGCTGGAAACCCAGGATCTAGAGGAGAGGTCTCTCTTGGTTCTGGGACCCTGGACGCTGGAGGCAGACCAAGCAGAGTTCTCTAGAGAACACCGGCGACTGCACCATACCTTTGCCAGACCCTACAACCTATCCCTTCATTTGTAAGTTACCCCACAAACTAAACCTCCCTTTTAACTACATGGAGTAGCCTTAATAATTTCACCAATAAGCCACCAACTTGGATGTCACTTAGTGAATTTGTCACTGTAACTATTTAGTTCTTCCTATCTTGATTAAGACAAACAGGCCAGACAGTGGTGGTGCACACCTTTAGACCCAGCTCTTGGGGGGCAGAGGCAGGCAAATTCTGGGTCTACAGAGAATCCCAAAACAAACAAGAAACCAGAACCAAGAAGTCAGTGATAGTTCAGCCCATAAAAGCTGCTTTATGGGCCAGGTGGTAGTGGCGCATGCCTGTAATCCCAGCACTCGGGAGGCAGAGGCAGGTGGATCTCTGTGAGTCCGAGGCCAGCCTGGTCTACAGAGCTAGTCCAGGACAGGCTCCAAAGCTACAGAGAAACCCTGTCAAATAAAACAAACAAACAAAAAGCTGCTTTGTGAAATCTGGGGGGACCTGATCTTGATGTTCAGGTTCCATGGAAAAAAGACCTGACTTTCAAAGTTGTCCCCACATGCCACAGTGCTCACACACGTTCTGCTGCCTCCTGTATATTTCCTCTAAGGGACTGACTTAGCACATATTCACTGGAAACACAATATTTTGGAGACCAAGAGTCTTGCTATATAGACCCAGCTGACCTGCCTGTCTCCCCTTCCTGGGTGCTAGAGGATTAAAGTTGTTGTTCCCAAACCCAACCAACAAACTTCATTTCTTGGTTTTTGTGGGGCTTCCTGGCTGTCCTGGAATTCCAACAGTTTTCTCTTCCTCCCAAGTGCTGGGATGAAAGGCATGTGCCGCCAATGGCCCCCAAATAAACTTTGAGGGCTACATACAATTCTGTAGCAAGCAGTAAACATGCATGCCAGACTCTGGTTTTTCCCCAGGTGGATCTTAAGGTTCAGAGAACCCTTTTTGGCTCTGAGGATACAACCCTACCTAAACACTAGAATCCTTTAGGCGGTTCTGTACTAAGTTCGTGTGCTGAGGTCCCTCTCCAGACAAACCCAATCCTACCCTATCACCTCAGCCTGTGGCCACTACAACGTTCAAGAGTGTGAGTGAGCAGGGATGAGCTAGGAGTCAGCAGTTTCAACCCAACACAGAATCTCATCTTCTCAGACTATGATTATACACAGCTGGCTTCTAATTTCTGTTCCCTTTGCAAGGAAGCCCACCAAACAGTCCTTTTCTTCCACACAGTGAACAGCTCTGCTTTAGGATAAGGACACCCGCTCTGCTGGACAAGTCACTGTGTCTGTCACAGCATGTGATCATCATAGACAGTTAGGGAAAGAGTAGACACGGGAACCATTCAAAGCTTAATGCCATCTCATTCGTTGTTAAGACATTCCAAAGCTTGACCCAAGACCCTGCACTTTATGGTGTCTCTAAAATGGACACCAGTGCACTCTAAGAACGTTTCTGAGCTGGGAGTGGTGGCACACACCTTTAGGTCCCAGCACCCTGGAGGCACAGGCAGGAGGACCAAAGCTGTTCAAGCTCACCCCCAGTTACATAGAGTTCAAGGCCCTTCTGAGCTTCCAGAGACCCCAACACCGCTCACATTTTTTTTCTTTTTCAAGACAAGGTTTCTCTGTGTAGCTTTGCGCCGTTCCTGGCACTCTGTAGCCCAGGCTGGCCTCAAACTCAGAGATCCGACTGCCTCTGCCCCCCCCCCCCCCCCCCCCCCCCCCCGCCCCAGTGCTGGGATTAGAGGCGTGCGCTACCGCCCCGGCTACACCGCTCTCTCTTTAACATACAACCAACACTCCCACAAAGTGCTTTCCAAGGCTCTTGGGGTAATTTGGAATCCATACCTTTGGGCCGAGGCCTGCCAGTTTCAGGACGGCTGCGGCGAAGGGTGGCAGGCACAATCTCCGGAGGTAGGTGGAGGTAATCACGGAGATACTGGATGCCCTCGTTCGTAAGGTACCAATAGAAGTGTCTCCAGGCAAACTGCTCCTTCACATAGCCTCGAGATTTCAGGGACTACAGAACAGAACCATTGTTAACACGTGACTAGAACACAGCAGTTATGCAGTAGGCTGAGGCTGAGAAATCCCTGGAGATCAAGGGTTCCCATCCTAAAGGGTCCTTTGGGGCAAGTAGATGAGAAAAAGGAACTGAACTGTCCTCTGCTCTTGCCCCGAGGAGACACATTTCAGTGTGGATCTACCTCACCTCCCTCCACAGCGGTCAACAGTCCAGCCCAACAGGAGAGGCAAATACCTGCACTCCTGTCCACTCCATACCTGCATGGCCTTCATTACATGAAGGTTGGGCACGTTCTTGTCGGCCAGCTCGGGGTGTTTGGGCATATGGACGTCCTTCTTGGCGACCATCACTCCTTCCTTAAAAAGGAGTTCATAGATGGCAATCCGGTTCTTCTTAGGCATCAACATCTACAAAGAAAGAAGTGATCAACAGACATCTCTGGGCCAGGTTCATCCCAACACTCAGAAGGCAGAGGGAGGTGGATCTCTGAGTTTGAGACCAGCCTGGTCTTAGTCTGGTCTAGGCCTACACAGAGAAATTCTGTCTCTTAAAACAAGACAGAACAAAAAAAAGAAAGAAAAAGCACTTCATCAGCCAAGTTCACAACCACCACGTCCACAGTGATAACTGAGACAACATAGTAAACTCACAGGTATAAATACCCCAAATTACCAAACAACCCGTCCAGGGGCCAGATCCCTCCTCCAACCGCTACAAGTTAGCTAAAAACTGCCAGGTCGTTAAACACCGCGCAAGCAGCCGCACACATCTGCTGCGCTGTCACCGCTGTCCCAGCAAGTGTCGGGATGCAGTGTGGGCACGCTGGGGGCCGGCGGAACCGGGGTGAAACCGGGTGCTCCTCCTAAAGGAGCACGGGCAAAGTCGAAATGGGGGCTCCGCTTCCTGCCAGGCAGAGGACCCCTCCCAAGGGGGCCGCTCGGAGACTGGGGTCGGGCCGGCAAGGGGCACGGGGCCTGCCGCGAAAACCCGCGCAGGCGGACAACGTGGCCTGCAGGTCCTGCTCCTCCGCTCCCCGCCGCCGGGACGCCGGTCCTCGTCAGCCCGCGTCCCTACAGCCGCAGAACTGCGTCCGCAGCCCTGTGGCCGCGGCGAGACGAGCCGTGGGGAGGGCGAGAGAGGCCTCCGCCTGCCCCCGGGGACGCAGGCCCGCCACGGCTGCGCCAGGGCCCGGATGGAGCCCGATAGAGCCCAAACCCAGAGGAGCTCACCGCGGCGGCTGCAGGGTCCGAGACGGAGGCTGGAAAGGAAGGGGCATGCGCGGCGCAGCGTCTCTTCCGGGCCGCGCGGCCCCGCCCCTCCGCAGGACCCGCGCGCCATCTTGGGTGGCTTCCGCAGTGCCTGAGGACGGCGCAGCCACGCATGCGCGAGACCCCACTCCACCCACCCATCCCCGCCTTCCTGTGCAGCTTCGAGTGGAGGCGTCGCGTCCGGAAACCCCTGCTGGTGCTGCATACAGGGAAGCCTGTGTTTACAGTGCAGGGGTGGGATGCAAGCCCAGGGCTGCGAGTTCGGGAATAGACTCAGCTGCATAGTGAGCCCTAGGCCAGCCTGAGCTACCTGAGAGCTTGTCTCAAAAGGACAAAAAGGGGCTGGGGATTTAGCTCAGTGGTAGAGCGCTTGCCTAGCAAGAACAAGGGCGTGGGTTCGATCCTCAGCTCAAAAAAAAGAAAGCAGATGTGGCTAGGTTATTTTTTACACGTGCCAGATTTATTCGCAGGAAGAAACTATCATAACCTTTCAGCTGTAATTAGGGCTCACTGCCCATTAACCCTGCTTAGACCAAAGGGAATTTCACCTAAGCTCTTTAGTCTCTCAAGTAAGAAATGTTAACCATCAAGGAAAGGTGATGTCCAGGCCAGCTGCATCCAAGCATGACCCTCCCTAAAAAAAGATTATAAAAATATTAAAAGCTGGGGCAAGGTGTGCACTGCAGAGGTAGAAGCATAGCAAGTTTGGGCCAGGAAGATGTGCACAGAGAGATCCCATCAAAAAACAGAACAAAGCCGGGCGGTGGTGGTGCACGCCTTTAATCCCATCACTCGGGAGGTAGAGACAGGCGGATCTCTGTGAGTTCAAGGCCAGCCTGGGCTACCAAGTGAGTTCCAGGAAAGGCACAAAGCTACACAGAGAAACCCTGTCTCGAAAAACCAAAAACAAAACAAAACAAAACCAACCCCCAAAGAAATGTTAATTCACTCTAAGTGTTGCAGCTCAGATGGAAAGGTACCCTGGCAATCAGGAACCCAGGTAAGCATTGCTGCTTACAGCTTTGCTCCAGAGAAAAGGTTCCCCAATCCAAGTACAACAGTTCTCCAGCATTGGAGGATTTCCCCAGAGAAGTTGTTACAGTTCCTCTCCACTACTCTCTGCTCTGGTGAAAATGTCACACCAACAAAGCAAACCTCACTCAAGAGATTTATTAGGAAGGAAGAATCTAGGAGGGTGGCAGCCTCTGGTGAGAAACAGGGGCAAACTGACCTATGGTACAGACCTTACTTAGGACTTCTTGGAGGTGGGGGGAGCAGAGCTTTCCAGGGTCTTTTGGGATTGATGGATTTTGGAGCCAGATTCTGGGACACGCTCAGGAATTGGTGGGATTCTGTGCTGAGGGGTTAGTGGGTTTTTCCCTGATCAGGGACCTCAGAGATTGGTGGGATTCTGTGCTCAGGGACTGTTGAAATTCTGCAACCTGACTCTGGGACAAGATCTGGGATTGGTGGAATTTCAATCTCTGGTCCTGGGGTCAAGTCAGGGTTAAGGTGTTTTTCCATCTCTACTCAGGGGCAGGGCATTTTTCTTGGCCCCTTTTTACCCTACACTCACATTGTTCTTTCTAGTCTATATTTCTCCTTTACCAATCTGACTAAACATTTATTTATTGATTTTGAGACAAGGGCTCATTCTGTAGCCTACACTGTCCTTGAACTCCCAGCAAATCCTCCGGCCTCTGCCTCACAATCCTGGGATTACTGGCATGCACCACCATGCCTGGTGGGTGAGCTGGCTTCTCAACACCACTTCCTCAGTGGTAAGACAAGGCCCTAGCTGGAAGAGTGCTTGCCTTAAATGCACAAGGCCTTGGGTTTGATGCCCAGCACCACATCAACTGGGCATGGTGGCACACTAGAGGAAGTGAGAGTCAGGAGTCCTCTTCCCCACAGACCCTCTGGGCTGGGGAGGACTGCTCGAGGAAATATTTATTAGAGACAGTTTGGGCTTTCTCAGTTGTGTTGACGTTTCTCCTCTGCCAATCAGCAGGAAAGGCAAACTGGATGCCAAGGGAGGAACTCTTCTCCCTGCCCAGGATGCTTTAGGCTCTCCGTCTTTCCACCCACCACGGGTCTACTACAGTTGTCTGACGGTGACTGAAAGGAGATGCCAGGGCCTCACTCTGTAGCCTGGTCTGGTCTGGAACTGCCCACATAGACAGGGGTGGTGGGTATTGTGTTCCCTGAAATATTGTGTGTTCCCCAAAATAAACATATCTGGGGTCAGAGAACAGACAGCCACTAGAACAGAGCCAGAAATGGTGGCTAGAAAATGGGAAGAGTAAACCATAACAGAAGTTGGGCGGTGGTGGTACACACCTTTAATCCCAGCACTTGGGATGCAGAGCTAGCTGGATCTCTGAGTTCAAGGCCACTTTAGAAACAGCTAAGCATGGTGACCCAAGCCTTTAATCCCAGAAACATAACCTTTAACACCAGGGAGTGGGGGCAGAAAGAGAAAGGTATATAAGGCGTGAGGGCCAGGAACTAAAAGGAAATAAGCATGTAGTTAGTTTAAGCTTTGGAGCAACACAGTTCAGCTGAGATTCTTGTGGAGGAGGACTCAGAAGCTTCCAGCCTGAGGAAACAAGATCACCTGAGGAACTAGCAAGGTGAGATAGCTGTGGCTTGTTCTGCTTCTCTGATCTTCCAGCGTTCACCCCAATAACTGGCCTCGGGTTTGTTCTTATTAATAAGAACGCTTTAAGATTCATGTTACAGACAGGGGTGGCATCAGGCAGCTTGATGACTGCCCTCCTGAGCCCGTCCCAGGAAACCCATAGAAGCCTTTTGTCCATAGGGTACCCTGGTCTCCTCTATGGTCTTTGCAGGCTCCACGTGAATCTCCCCCAGGAAAATGGAATGTGCTCCCTGACTCCCCTGTTTGGCTCCATCTCAGGTGTCTTGCTCTGGGGCAAGAGGCCCCAGATTTCTTTTTTGAGACAGGGTTTCTCTGTGTAGCTTTGGAGCCTGTCCTCAAACTCATTATGTAGACCAGGCTGTCCTGGAACTCACAGAGATCTGCTGCCTGTGCCTCCCTGAGTGCTGGGATTAAAGGTGTGTGGTACCCAAATTTCTAGTGGCATGATGAACATCGTGGGGTTCACTGGCACCTTTGCAGTCTCAGGCCCAAACACTGGGCCCAAATGGAGTTTAGGCTAAAATGGATAGGAGGAACATGCATTCCACATCAGGAGATACGTAGACCTGTTATATGTTGAGAGCATACGGGAAAATGACTGGAACCTGGTACTACTTTTTAACAGGGTGGGGAAGCCAAAACCTGCAGAGAACAGTCAGAATTGGGAGGGGAAGAGAAGGCTCTGACTTCACAGAGAGCTAGAGCTACAACATGGCAGATACTGTGCCTAGGGGAAGGTGCACAGGGACCTTGGCTTCACAGGAGTTTATCAGAGTGCAATGAGAATGAGGTGCAGGGCTGGGACTCAGTTCCAACATGCCAGTCTAGCACTCAGCAAGCCCTGGCTTCTGTCCCTTGCTCTTTGTGAAGTATAAGCCTGGTTTGGTGTGGCTAACACCTGCAATCCCAACACTTGGGAGGAGGAGACAGGTGGACCTCAAGTCCAAGGCCATCCTCAGCCACAAAGACAGTTGGAGGCCTGCCGAGCCTACATTTGATGAGTATCAACAAAAGTGTTGTAAATTTATGTTAACTGTGTAAAGATGTGTTACAGTTGTCTATGCTGCATTTAATTATGTAAAGATGTGCTATATCTGCTTCACCTTGCCTGCCTAAGGCACCCGGTTGGTCTCATAAAGAGCTGCATAGTCAACATCTGGGCAAACAAAGGATAGGTGGGTCTAGTGGGCAGAGAGAATACAATGGAGGAGAAAGGAAGGAACGAGAGAGAATGAGAGACATGCCCAGGCCAAGAAGCCGTGAAAGTAAGACGTAGGGAAGAACAAAAGGTGGTAAGCCCCAAAGCAAAAGGTACATAAAGAGAAACGGGTTAATTTAGAAAAGAGCTAGCCAGAAATGTTCCCACGCTAGGCTGAGCATGCAAAACTAATAGTAAGTCTTTAATAATAACACAACAAATAATAATGATTTGGGAGCTGGTTGGTGGCCCAAAAAAAAGAAGACTGGTACACTAAAGGACAAGGAAAAGTCACACAGATTCCGGACAACAGCCACTGTGTTAAGAGACTGACAGCACATCACTCTCACCCAGACAAACTGGGTCAGACTCAACAAGTCTACCCCCAGCCCAGCAGGGATGCTTCCAGCTCCACTGCCACAGTGAGACGCCAGCCTGAAGGCTTGTCCTCTGCCTCCCACTGCCCTTCCACAGGAGGCCTGCTGGGGTTGAGGAAGGACAGCGACAGGCAGGTGGGACCCAAGACACTAAACAGGGAGAGGAGGAATCATTCCCTGTACCCATTAGAATCCTCTGGCAAGCTTTTAGGAGTTCTTCAATGCAGACCACAGTTGAAGTGGATAGTCAGACTCTGGGGTGGGACGTGGGAGGGAGAAACTACTTCATGGTTAATGTACTCCAAACTGGCCGCAAACTATGTAGCTAAGGATGACCTTGAACTCGTGTGTGTGTGTGTGTGTGTGTGTGTGTGTGTGTGTGTGTGTGTGTCTGTCTGTGTGTCTGTGTGTATGTATGTGCATCTCTGTGTGTGTATGTGTGTGTCTGTGTGTATATATGTGTGTGTGTGTGTGTCTGTATGTGTGTATGTGTATGTGCGTGCATGTGTGTGTGTGTGTGTATGTGTGTGTCTCTGTGTCTGTCTGTGTGTATGTGTGTGTGTATGTGTGTGTCTCTGTGTCTGTCTGTGTGTATGTGTGTGTATGTGTGTGTCTCTGTGTCTGTCTGTGTGTATGTGTCTGTGTGTATGTGTGTGTGTATGTGTGTGTCTCTGTGTCTGTCTGTCTCTGTGTATGTGTGTGTGTGTGTGTATATGTGTGTGTCTCTGTGTCTGTCTGTCTGTGTGTATGTGTGTGTGTGTATGTGTGTGTCTCTGTGTCTGTCTGTATGTGTGTGTATGTGTGTGTCTCTGTGTCTGTCTGTCTCTGTGTATGTGTGTGTGTGTATGTGTGTGTCTCTGTGTCTGTCTGTCTGTGTGTATGTGTGTGTGTGTATGTGTGTTGTACACCAAAGTCAAGGGAAAAGCCCTGACAGTTGCTTCTTTCCCTCCACCATGGGCGACAAAGGGATCAAATGGTCAGGCTCAGTGGACCTTCACCCACGCGGCCATCTCAGAGTCCCAACCATGCCCATTTTTATGCAGTGCATGCACTGAACCCAAGTTTGTGTGCTTGCTAGGGCAGATACATCTCCAGTCTGCCTGGCACTTGTATTTTTTTCTTGGTGTGAAATATACCAATCTCCAGGTTGCACCCCAGGACATTCTTTCGTGGATCCATCTAGGCCATTGTTTTCCAACCTGTGTGTCTCGACCACGTTGGGAGTTGAACAACCATTTCACAGGGATCACATATCAGATATCCTGCATATCAGATATTTACATTATGATTCATAATAGTAGCAAATAGTCGCATCAAAAATAATTTTAATGGTTGGGGTCTGGACAATATGAAGAACTGCATTATAGGGCCACAGCATTATGGATGTTTGACCACTGACCTAGGCCAAGGTATAGAATATGGCCAGGAACTCCTCAGGCCCCCTTTCTAGTCTCCACTCGCTGCAGGACACTTCCCCTGACAACGTCACAGCAGCGAGCACGCGGTGGTGCTTCTGCACTCACCAGCTAATGGACAGTTAGGTTGCACCAGAGTCAGACTTCTCTAAATACTGCTGTTAAGAGTGTATTTATGCCGAATTGGAGATCCATACCACGAGAGGGAGCTCACACCTGAGGGCCACGACCCAGAGACAGGACACCCCAGAGACCTATCATAGATCAAAACAGAAATGTAAAAACGGTCAATGAAGCGATTCCTAATAGAACTCTGCTATTCTCGGAGATTGGTGCTTATCCCAGCTGATGGGAAGATAAGCAGAAACCCACAGCCAGACATTAGACGGAGCTCAGAAAATCCTGTGGAAGGGGCAGTAGGGGCTGTAAGAGGCAGAGAGATCAAGGAGCTCACAAGAAAACCCACAGAACCAACTAACTGGGTTCATAGGGGCTCACAGAGACTGAACCAACAACCAGGGAGCCTGCGTGGGACTGACCCAGGCCCTCTGCATGTATGTGACAGTTGTTAAACACCGTCTTCATAAGAGACTCCTATCAGTGGGAGCAGGGGATGTCTCTGTCTCTGATGGCTGCTTTTGGGAGCCTTTCCTCTTACTGGAGTGCCTCATCCAGCCCTAATACAGAAGATCTGCCTGGTCTCACTGTAACTCGATATGCCTTGGCTGTCTGGTAACCGTGGGAGGTCCACCTGTATCCTAAGAGAAACAGAGGAGGAGGAGTGGATTGGGGGGCAGTTGAGGAGAGGGAGGGGGGCAGGTGACAGTGGAAACGTTGGTTAGAAGTTAAATAAATATATAAATAAGTACAAAAATACATACAAAAAATAACTAAAAAAGTATTTACAGTTTCAAGATATATATATATCTCTGAAGCCCAGCATTAGGTTGGTGGAGCATGCCTTAAATTCCAGCACTTAGGAAGCAGAGGGAGGCAGACTTCTCAAGTTTGAGGCAAACCTGGTTCAGGATGCCCAGGGCTACACAGAGAAACCCTATCTTGAAAAAAGCAAAGTAAAATAAAGAATGTATTTAAGCCAACCTGGTACCCGGGATGTAGCAGAGCAACTGAAGCCAAGGACTGTGTTCTTGGGCCTCCTAGGGGTCTCCCCAGGTTAGAAATAAGTAAAGATGGCCTTCCAGTTCCTTCCCTTAATTCTTAGGCCTTTAAATCCAATCTGTCAGGTCAGGAGCCAAAAGCAGGCCTGGGGGAGCAGCGCCCCCTATGGGCAGCACCTTGGAGGCTCAGCTGACCTCTGGTGCTTTGGAGACCAAAGATACATTCTTTCCCCGCAAACAATAACCCAGATAATGCTCAGCAGATGCCCCGGCCTCACCTCTTCGCACATCGCCCTTCACACACCGAGAATAGCTCTCCAAGCCTGGAGCGCATCGCCTCTTCCCACCCACACAGAGGCTCCCAGGAAGAGCCATCTGTGCCGCAAGGCCCCATTAAAGCTCCCCAGCACGGGAGTTGTGGTAGAAGGCAGCTTAGCCTCTGTAGGTGATCACACCTTTGCCTGCTTGGGGTAGCGCCTCCACCCTCACCTGCCTGTCTGACTCTCCTCCACTACATCAGACCAGTGCCAAGGTGAGAAAAGCGGAGTTAGGAAATGGCCCCAGTTTATAGCCCTGTTGGATCTTTTGTCTGGAGTCCTGGGTTCTGTGAGAGTGGGTGATGATGGTGTAAGCAGTCTCTATTGCCGGGTCTGTCATGGAACTCCCTATGTAGATCAGGCTGGCCTTAAACTTGCAGAGATCCATCTACTTCTGCCTCCCTAGTACTAGGAGTAAAGGCTTGGGGTCAGCGTGCCCGAATCTGGTCCTTTTTTTTTTTGTTGTTTTTTGTTTTGTTTTTAGTTTTTCGAGACAGGGTTTCTCCCTGTAGCTTTGCACCTTTCCTGGAACTCACTTTGTAGACCAAGCTGGCCTCGAACTCCCAGAGATCTGCCTGGCTCTGCTTCCCGAGTGCTGGGATTAAAGGCATGTGCCACCACTGCCTGGCCTAGTTCATTTTTTGAGACAAATATTACATAGTTCTGGCTGGTCTCAAACTCATAATCCTTCAGCTTCAGCTTCCTGAGTGTGGGTATTGCAGCCACATAAGACCACACTTGTCTTTACAATGGACCATTTTATGACCATTGAGATGGTCCTTGTGGATAAAGGCTCTGGCTTCCAGTCCTCACACCAGAAGAACTGACTCCAGCAAGTTGTCCACACACAGTGTGTGTATGTGGGGGGGGGGGGGGGGACAGGGAGGGGGAGGGAGGAAAGAGAGAGAGAGAGAAGGGTATGCTTATGGGGGCCTGTGGAGAACATGCTCCAAGGCCACCTTCAGGGTAATGCAAGATAATCCATGAAGGCGGCAAGGGCTAGAGTTTTTCTATGTGAGGTTAATTAGAAACAAGTTTCAGTCTATCACCGGTGAAATAAGAAACCATGCACGCTTTCTGATGTTAACTTTCTCTATTAGTTCACCTTGGAAATGGCCTCTGATTCTTTCTGTCTCCACACTGCTCCGTATCTCCACACGACTGCATACAGCTTCATATCTTTACATACATACATTTTTCACTTGGCTACACATCTTTCTTTTACACACATGTTACTTCTACATGTCTTTTCTATACAACTGCATCTTCCTTGTCCCCACAGAGTTACAAATCTCCACCCAACCACAGCTAAGCATTTCATCCACATAGTTCGCCCAGCAAACATCACATCACACAGCTCCTAGGCACAGCTCCTCTACACAGCAGCAGCAGCTTTTTCACACACACCGTCTCTCTCATACTTACACACACACACACACACACACACACACACACACACACACACATCCTTCTACATTGTTCACTCACTCTTTACTCGCTCAGTCTTTCCTGCACTTGCTCCCTCACACTTCTCTTATGCTTCTTCATCTCTCACTCAGCATACACACACACACACACACACACACACACACACACACACACACACCTCACTCACATTCTGCAGCAGCTCTCACATAGCTGTACACAGCCATCTCTCTCCACACTGCCACTGCTGCTCCCTCACAGCCAAACACTGGACAATTTTAAATTACATTTTCAGGGCCCTACCCATTCTCAAAACACAAGGTAAGTCATGTAGCTTCTCTTAGGCTAGTGATGTCACATTGACCCATGCACATAGCTCTAAGTTGGTGAGGGGTCCCAGACATCAAACAGTTGGCTGAACTTTGAGCAGTCAGGGTACATGCCGAAAGGGAGCTACTGCAAGGACTGTGTCTCGATTTAGACAGCCTGGCCTTGATTAGCAATAAACAACACCTGGGAATTAGTCTTTGTGTATTTTCTGTAGGGGCAGCTTAGTCTGTTTTGGACTAGTTCTAAGGTCTTTGCAAAATGTGTAAAAGGCTGTCTTTGAGACTGAGAATACTGTTACTTCCCTGTGTCAGTAAAGAAGAACACTTTGGTATTATCTCTATACATCAGAATTATACAGCTTAAACAGAAATCCACAGCTAAACGTGTGCCCAGAGATGTAAACCACACTACCAAAGGGCTGTGGAAAGCACCCCACAGCTGTTCTTCTTAGGGAGGCACAGCAGTGGCACCCGAGAAAGTTACGCACAGAAAACAACCAGTTTCCACAGCCAGTGACCCCACGGCTTTGCCAGGTGGGGCTCCCCATCAGGGAATTATTCATCTGGTGGGTGGACTTGTCAACCACTAGTTGTCACCTGCTGTATACTGCCAGGGCCCTCACATATGTTGGCCCACAGAGGCTATCTCTATTTTTGCTCAGGTTTTTAAAGACCTTTTGAAGGGGCTGGAGAGATGCCTCACTGGTTAAGGGCACTTGCTGCTCTTCCAGAAGACCTGGGTTCAGTTTCCAGCGCCCAGCCAGGCTGCTCACAACTGCCTATAACTCCAGCTCCAGAGGATATGACACCTTTTTCTGGCATCCTCAGGTACCTGCACACATGTAGGATACACACACACACACACACACACACACACACGCACGCACGCACGCACGCACACACACACACACACACACACACTAATTTAAAATTACCATTTTCAATGTACAATTCAGAGGACTAAGAACATTCATGGTCCATCTCCAGATTTTCATTTTGAAAACTGGAGCTCTGTAATATGATAGAAGGTTCCAGGTTCTAGAGTTTGGAGGATGGCAGTCCAGTGGTCTTCTGGCTGTAACAGTAAACATTCTTCAGCAGATACCCTGGCCTCACCTCTCTCCACATCTACCTGTAACCCCAGCACTTGACAGGTGGATGCAGGCCTGCCTCGGTTACATAGTTCCAGACCAACCTGGGTTATATGAGACCTTGTCTCAAAAATGGAAAGCCAAAAAACCAAAAAACCCTAAAACTAAAACAGAACTTAGGAGCATCTGGTTGTGCTGGCTAGGAACTGAGGTGAGAGATGGAAAACTCTAGGCCAGCCAGGGTTGCAGAGAGAGATGCCCCCTTATCAAAACACCAAGAAACAAACCGCAAAGGAGGCTTCTCTCCCTATGCTATAGCTGGGAGCAAAGCACAGCCCACTAACACTCCAGGCGGACACTCATTAGGTCACTCAGGGAGAGCTGAGCATGTGCCAGAATGCCCCTTGTGTTTTAGAAGCTGGTCTCACAATATGGACTGACTAGACTGACCCTGAACTCAGAGATTCCTGGCCTTGGCTCCCGAGAGCTGGCTTTCAAGGAATGTGCCACCACACCTGGGTACCCAGGCCCTTTGCTGTGCTTTGAGGTAGAGTTAGAGGAAAGACGGAGCAGCGATGAAGGGTAAGGTTTTCAGCTCTCAGCTATTGCTCGACCTCTTGGCTTTTAACTCTGCAATTGGCTCTGTGTTTCTTCTTTAACAAGACGGTTCCATCTACAGTCTCATGTGAATCAGAGCTGGCCTGAAGTCACCCAAGGATGATGACCTTGAACTGTCTTCACAGATACTTATTGCACTCACATCTGAGTGTGGTTGCACGTCTGGAGGGCAGAAGACAACTCTGCAGTCAGTTCTCTCCCCCACCACAGGATCCCAGGACCAAACTCACACCAGATGGCTTGTGCTGCATGCGTCTTCATTGGATGAGGGCTCTCTCTCTGTCTCTGTCTCTCTCTCTCTCTCTGTCTCTGTCTCTCTCTCTCTGTCTCTCACACACACACACATTCATTTCAGACAGGATGTAATGGAACCAGGGCTGGCCTTGAGATTCAAGATGACCTTGTTCTTCATCCTTCTGCCTCCACGTCCTAAGTGTTGGGATTGTGGGCAGGAGCCACCACATGTGGTATCAATTGTCTTTTAATGTCGTTATAAAACCACTGAGTTTGGTTGATTTGAATCTGTTATAGTTCTTTTTTTTGGGGGGGGGGTGTTTCCAGACAGGGTTCCTCTGTGTAGCCCTGGCTCTCCTGGAACTCATTCTGTAGTCCAGGAGTAGAGGTGTGTGCCACCACTGCCTGGCTGTTGTAGTTCTTATCAAGCATGCAGAGTCCAGTGGGAGCCTGTGCAGATGGCTACCCAGTCTCCCTGGCATGATTCGTCTTCCAGAGCTTCCTTGCTAGCTGTGACATCACAGTGACCTGAATTCACCTTGCAACTTGTAGTTTTCTGACTTAGATTGTCCAATGGAAACAGATTTATTTATTTTTCTTTGTTTAGTTTTTGAGACTGAGTTTCTCTATGTATCAGCTCTGGCTGTCCTGGAACTAGCTTTGTAGACCAGGCTGGCCTCGAACTCTTAAAGATCTGCCTGTCTCTGCAAGTGCTTGGGATTAGAGGTGTGTGCCACCACGCAGTTTGCTTTTTGAGACAAGAGTCTTACTGTGTGGCCCTGGCTGTCCTGGTACTCTCTGCGTACCTTGAACTCCATAGAGATCCACCTGCCTCTGCCTGCTGGGATTAAAGGCCTGAGTTACCAGGAGAATCATGAATTCAACACCATGCTGGCCAAGGCTACACAGAGAAACCCTGTCTCAAAATACAAACAAACAAACAAAATAAATAATATCTTCATGTCTATTAAAAAAAAATAAAAAATAAAGGCCTGAACTACCACCGGCTGGCAACACACATCTTTCCCTTTCTTTCTTTCTTTCTTTCTTTCTTTCTTTCTTTCTTTCTTTCTTTCTTTCCTTCCTTCCTTCTTTCCTTCCTTCCTTCCTTCCTTCTTTTTCCTTCCTTCCTTCTTTTGGGTTTTTGAGACAGGGTTTCTCTGTGTAGCCCTGGCTGTCCTGGATCTCTGCCTAGACCAGGCTGGCCTTGAACTCAGAGATCCACCTGGCTCTGTCTCCCGAGTGCTGGGATTAAAGGTGTGCACCACCACCACCCAGCCACACATCACTTTTAAAGAAAGGTTCCAGTTTAGGATTGGCCAATCCAGAGGCATGTGACGTCACCAAGGGATGTGTGTGGAGGAGTCCTAGTCTCCCAATCCTACCCACACAGGCAGTTGCTGGTGGATTCTAGGAGCTCCAGGTCTGGCAGCCAGGATTGGAATTAGCTCTCATCTGCCTCCCACCCCATCATTTCCAGGCCTCCCAGGGCTGGCAGGACATATGGCCCGGCCAGAGGGAAGTCAAGCCTGGAGCTCTGCCAGTGAGGGCCAGATGGAGCAGCCAGAAATCACCAATCAGCGTGGACAGCGCCATACATAACACTGCTGGGTGGGCAGAGCTCCGGAGATGCATTTCACAGCCCTGGAGTGCTTGGTGGGCTCATCTCTGCCTTTGACCTGAAAATCCTCAAGTCCTGTCCGAACATTACAACTCTCTGCTTCGTACAGGACATGGGCTGAGGACAGAAGAATGGAAGGCAGATGAACTGGCAGGGCAGGTCACATTCTAGAGCTGGGGGTGTGGCTCAGGGGTTAAGGTGTGAGGGAGGACCTGTATTAAAGCCCCCAGAGCCACAGTGCCCAATACACTTGGCGTCATTCATCTGTAGCTGTGGCATTTGGGAAGTAGAGGCAGGAGGATCAGAAATTCACTCTATTTGGCT
The DNA here is from genome assembly GCF_903995425.1 of Onychomys torridus. NCBI lineage: Eukaryota > Metazoa > Chordata > Mammalia > Rodentia > Cricetidae > Onychomys > Onychomys torridus. Next base: position 64,502,219 of record NC_050460.1, on the reverse strand, counting down.
ACCTATGGAGTTAATAATAATAAAAAACACAACAATGTAAACAAATCCCAAAGTGGTTCTTCTGCGCCTACCTGGTGGCGCTCAGGGGTAGTGCTGAGCCTAGGCCGCTGCATGGCCTAGGAGGACCCAGTCCCCGAGCCATATCGGTGAATGGGTGAAGGGCAGCGTGTTCTGCTCTCCTGCCTCAGCTTTTTTCCCCCTAGGCCACTGCAGTGCCAGCCAGGCTGTTACCATATGGCTGTTCTTCTCCAGCCACAGAAGTGGCTTTTTGTACTAGGGACAGGGCTCTGTGTCTCCTCCAGCTGACTTCTGTGCCTAGCTGTATCACGTCAAGGTGAAGATTTCACTCTTGTTTTTGTTCGTATTTCATTTTATTTATTTATTTATTTATTTATTTATTTGAGACAGGGTTTCACTGTGTAGTTCTGGCTGGTCTGGAACTCACTCTGTAGAGGAAGCTGGTCCTTCCTCTGTCTCTTAAGTGCTGGGATTAAAGGTATGTGCCAAGATGCCCAGCTATTTATATTTATTGATTTTTTTAAAGATTTATTTATTTATTATGTATACAGAAGATGGTTGCCAGATTTCATTACAGATGGTTGTGAGCCACCATGTGGGTGCTGGGAATTGAACTCAGGACCTCTGGAAGAGCAGCCAGTGTTCTTAACCTCTGAGCCATCTCCCCAACCCTGATTTATTTTTTGAGATAAGAGTCTCTGAGGGTTGGAAATTTAGCTCAGTGGTAGAGCGCTTGCCTGGCAAACACAAGGCCCTGGGTTCAATCCTCAACTCAAAGAAAAAAAAAAAAAAAGAGTCTCTCTCTGTAGTTCAGGCTAGCCTGAAACTCACAGTGTAGACCAGGCTGGCCTTGAACTATGGTGGTTCTTCCTCAGCTTCCCAAGTGCTAAGATCACGGGCATACATCTCTATGGCTGGTGAAGATTTCACTTTCTGCCTCTCGTCAAGTCTCACACGAATCCTTGCTCAGTAAGAAGGATACTTCCACCCCTAGGGCCCAACGTGTCTGTCTGCATTCATGGCAGCCCCAGAGGGGCAGAGGCATGAAGAGACACAGCATGAGTGAGGCCTTTGGGAGCTGTGGATCGTCTGAGTACCGAGCTTCACTTACCTTCATGTTCACTCCCGTCATTAAGTTTGCTTGAACTGGGAAACATGTTTGAGTTGACGCTCAACATGCAGCTAGAGTCTGGCACCGCAGCACAGCCTCCATCTTAGAATGTGGCAGACTGAGGCAGGAGGGTTTAGAGTTCCAGGCCAGGCTGGGCTACATCATGAGACTCAAAGCAAAATAAAAGACACACATGCACACACACATACATATTCACACGCATCCATGCACACAATCGAGGACACACATGCATATGCACATGAATGCATATGAACACGTGTACATATACATGCACAAACATATGAACACACACACACACGCATGCACGCACGCACGCACACACGCGCGCGCGCACAAAGATACCAGGTAGCTTTCTACAATGGCAGACTTAGCCAGGCATGGTGGCACATGCCTCTAATCTGCACCCTTCCGAGGTGGAAGCAAGGGGGTTAAGGAGCTCAAGGCCAGTTTCTGGTGGACAGTGAGCTTGAGGTCACCCTGGATTGCATGGGACTCTTGCCTTCCACCCACCCATGTGCTCACCAGTCATGAACTTGCTTAGCTTCTGAGATCAGATGAGATCAGGCGTGTTCTGGTGGTATGGCCATAGACTCAAGAACTTGTCTTAAAACTGCAGTGGAAAATTGGCGCTGGAGGGATTGTTCAACAGTTAGCACAGCCTGCTCTTCCAGAGAACCCAAATTTAATTGTCAGAATGCACATGGCAGCTCACAACCACCTGTAAATCTAGTTCCAGGGTGTCTGACGCCCTCTTCTGACCTGCATGGGCACTGCATGTACATGGAGCTCATAATGTACATGCAGACAAAATAAAAATTGATAACGCCTTAAGAACAAGTTGTTGGGCTGGAGAGATGGCTTCCAGAGGTCCTGAGTTCAATTCCCAGCAACCACATAATGGCTCACAGATCTGGTGCCCTCTTCTGGCCTGAAGTCATACATGCTGTATACATAATAAATAAATAAATCTTTTTTTTTTTTTTTTAAACGAAGAACAAATTGTTATAGCCAGGCAGTGGTGGCGCACGCCTTTAATCTCAGTACTCAGGAGACAAAGCCAGGCGGATCTCTGTGAGTTCAAGGACAGCCTGGTTTAGCAAGTGAGTTCCAGGACAGGCTCCAAAACTACAGAGAAACCCTGTCTCCAAAACAAAACAAAAAAAAACAAGTTGTTACTTGGGTTTGGAGTGTGCTACACAGACAGTGGGATCCCCATTTCCTTGCTCTGTGCCTCAGGGGGAATGGAAAGGCTCAGGTTGGAAAGGTCCCAGGATGGAGGAATAGAGGAGCTGGGGTTCCACCCCTAGTGGAGGGCCAGGCTGTACATCCTGCAGGTTATTTTTGACCTCTTGAGACCAAATGGGGCTGAGGCCCCAGCTCCAGAATATCTCTGCTTTGGCTGGGTTTGCATCAGCTGGCTCAGAGACATCTGAGACCCCACTACAGATGGTTACTGTAGATCTGGGACCACAAGCTGGGCATGATGGTCCACACCTGCCATGCCAGCACTTGGGAGATGGAGGCAGGAGAATCAGTTCAGGGTCATCCTTGGCTACCTAATGAGTTAAAGGCCAGCCTGGGATAGGTAAGGTTATGTCTCAGAAATAAGACAAACAAACAAACAAAACAAAACACAAAGATCTATCAGGGATGGTAAATGGCACCAAGACACGTCGTAAGGCACTTAAGTGAAATTATGTGCCACAGTGTAGACGAATTTCTAAACGGTCTTATTAAATAAAAAACATGGAGCCAGATATAGGGGCGAAAGCCTGAGAGAGACCAGAGGAATAGGAACAGCCACATGCTAACCTCACCTCACCAACGCCACAGCTTCTAAATGCGAGATACTTCTGTCTACCCATGCCTATATGCCTTGCTCTTCTGCCATCTGATTTGCTCTCTCCGTCCAGCTACATCACTTCCTCTTCCTGCCCAGCTCTGTCACTTCCTGTCTGTCCTACAGACCTCCATACCTCCGTGGTTAACTAGTGTTGGAATTTAAGGCATGTGCCACCACGCCTGACTCTGTTCCCAGTGTGGCCTTGAACTCACATAGATCCAGACAGATCCCTGCCTCCCAAGTGATAGGATTAAAGGTGTTTGCTAACGGTGCATGACTTTTGTTTACTTATAATGGCTGGGTTTTTCCTCTGATCTCCAGGCAAGCTTTATTTATTAGAGCACAAATAAAATATCACCACACTATAGCAATGTCTCAGGCCTGGCTCTGACACCCTTTTCAAATGTCCTTACATGGTGACCCCCTCTATTCCCACAGGTGGTTCTCATCACTATGCACTGACCTATGGTGCCAAGGTCATCTCAGCAGCTTACTTGGCATGGTCTCCGATCAACAGCTGCTTCTCCAAGGTCTGTGCCAACCAGGCCAGGCAGGAAGGCTGGGGTCTCAGGTCCTGGCATGTGTTACAGTCTGACCAAGTCTTACAGCTTTGGAGGGTTGTTGGGGACTCCGTTCTCACCTCCATGGCCTTTTATCCTGGTTTGAGTTCAAGATCAGTGGAAGCAAGACTAGGTGTGGGACAAAATGGGGGCTGGGTTCACTCTGCTCCTGCCTCTGGCCACTCTGCTTCAGGTGGGTCCAGTGGACAGAGCGGGCTGAGGGAGACAAGGCCGCTTAGGACCATGGAAGGTATTTTGGTCAGAGGCCAAGAGAGATGCTGGGGATGGTGGTGGGACTCATCCTTGGCGGAAGATACCAACCACTCTTTTCCAGTTGCCCCCAACCCCACCCCTGACCAGATAGTGAGCCTGGCCTTCACGAGCAGGATTCTGCAGGGAGAGCTGATCTATCTCCACCCCTGCCTGTGAGCACCTAGGGTGCTAGCCTCACCCACAGTCCTCTGGTGGCCAGCCAAGCTCCCACTGGCAAGAATTTTTGGTTTTTCCCTGAGGTTATTTTTCTATTGTATTGATGGTATCCTCGGCACATCCAGTGGCCTCCCTATGAAGAAGGGTCTGTTATTCACTGTTTTGTTGGTGTGGGTTTGGTTTTGAGATGGAGTCTCACTATGTAACCTTGGCTGGACTGAACTGTGGTTGGTTGTTTTTATTCTTTGACTCTTTTTGGGGGGCCCTCCACCCAGCTCCCAAATAAATCACACAGAGACTTATTCTTTCTTGTGAATTCCTGGCCTTAGCTTGGCTTAGTTTCTAACCAGCTTTTCTTAAATTATCCTGTCTACCTTTTGCCTCTGGTTTTTTATCTTTCTCTATTCTGTATACTTCACTTCTTACTTCATGGCTTGCTGTGTGGCTGTGTGGCTGTGTGGCTGTGTGGCTGTGTGGCTGGCCCCTAATGGCCTCTTCCTTTTCTTGCTCCTCAGTCTCTTCCCAGATTTCTCTTCCTGTTTATTCTCTCTGCCTTCCATCTCCGCCTATCCTTTCTCCTGCCTTGCTACTGGCTATTCAGCTTTTTGTTAGAGCAATCAGGTATTTTAGACAGGCACAGTAACACAGTTTCACAGAGTTAGACAAACGCAGCATAAAAGAACACAACACATTTTTGCATCATTAAACAAATATTCCACAGCACAACAAATGTAATGTAAATGGAAGTTTCTGTGCCACCAACAACTCTCATAGAGCCAGCAGCTACTTCCCAAACAATTGACTTGGAGGCTTAATATTACATATAAGTGCTTGGCCAGTAGGTCAGGCTTATTACTAACTAGATCTTACACTTAAATTAACCCATAATTCTTTTTTTTTAATCTTTTTTTTATTTTTGGTTTTTCAAGACAGAGTTTCTTTGTGTAGCTTTGGAGCCCGTCCTGGAACTCGTTTTGTAGACCAGGCTGGCCTCGAACTCAAACTCACAGAGATCTGCCTGGCTCTGCCTCCTGAGGGTTGGGATAACCCATCATTCTTCTCTATGTTTAGCCACATGGCTCGGTAGCTTTTCTTGGTGTGACATTCTCCTCTTGCTTCCTCTGTGCCTGGCTGGTGACTCCTGACTCGGCCCTTCCTCTTCCCAGAATTCTCCTAGTCTGTTCTCCCCACCTAAATTTCCTGCCTGGCTACTGGCCAATAAGCGGGGTTTTTTTGTTTTTGTTTTTTGTTTGTTTGTTTTTTGTTTTGTTTTGTTTTTGGAGCTGAGAATCGAACCCAGGGCCTTGAGGTTGCTAGGCAAGCACTCTACCACTGAGCTAAATCCCCAACCCCCTCAGCGTTTTATTAAACCAATTCAAGTGATGAATTTTTACAGTGTACAAAAGCATTATCCCATAGCAATGTAATACATCTTAAACTAATATTCTACAACACTGAGCTGGCTCTGTAAACCAGGCTGGCCTCAGACTCATAGAGATCTACCTGCTCTGCGACCTGAGTGCTGGGATTAAAGGGTGAGCCACCACACTAGCTCTGTCTGTTTTTTGAGACAAGATCACATTCTAGGTTATACATGGTACATAGACATATATGCAGGCAAGACGCCCACATACATAAAATAAAACAATGTCCCCTAAGACCAGAGCCTGAGGAGATGGCCCAGTTAGTAAGGAGCTAACTGTGTAAGCCTGGGGACTTGAATTTGCATTCCCTGCACCCATGAAAAACTTCCAGATGTGCTGGCAATGTACTTGTAATCCCTGTGCTGAGGCAACAGAGACAGGAGCAGCCCTACGTGTCACTGGCTAGCTAACCTAACCCAATTAGTGAGCTCCAGGTGAGAGACTCGTCACAAACCTCTGGCCTCCACACACCAATGACACGTACATGTACTCCTATGTACACACACACACACACACACACACACACACACACACCCCATACACACACATACACACCATACACACACACATACACACCATACACATACGTGCGCATGTGCCAAAACAAAAACCCCTAAAAAAACAGAAAAGTAGAGAGCACAGGCTAAAAGGTTCCCATGAGCCCTGGACAGCCCTCTGAATAAACCCTGCCTTCTTCCAATGGGGTTGGATTTGGAGAAAGAAGCAGGTGACAGCTGGGATCAGAGAGAGACTGCATTCTACAATTCAGGAGAACCTGCCTTGAGGCCCACGGATGTCCCCAGACCTGTGGGCAAGTCACCCAACCTTGCAGCCGAGAGCAAGATTGTTTGCTCAAATGTGGCCCCTATGGACACAAGATGCAACCTTTGGAGCACTGGGCTTGGGTTCAACATCAACACAGTCCATTTCCGTATCAAAATAATGTGGATTTCAAAGTAGTATCGTGGCGTGGACCACATACCAACCATTGCTGCTTGACAAAGTTCCAGCATTTCGACATTGCAGACCACACTTCTCCAGTACATTGTAACCTTCATTTTTTATCTTTGTTTCTTTTTTTTAAATATGAGATCTTTATTGACAGATAATTCACATTGTATACAATTTTTCTGCTTGCACAATTTGATAGACTTTAGTCCAGCGTCCTCATAGGCCCATGACACCATCACCACTTCCAGGAGGGAGGAGATCTTAAATACAAGCTTACAGCACAATGGGAGAACCCCGGAGGGCAGAAGTTCACTTCCAAAGTTTTACAATCTTGCATCTAAGCTGTTAATGCCCAATATGCTGCATACACAGACAAGGAACTTCCCTTAAATATTCAGGAGGATGGACTCCCGCAGGGAATTAGCATAGGGAGGATATCAAGGTCAAGGTCAGCAAGCAAGGCAACAGTTACCCAAAACGGGGCCAGAGACCTACAGGTCCCTGCCCCTTTTACTAAAAAATGAGCTTCTGACTTAGGTTGCATGGAACGTCAGCAGGTCACCTTACCCGTCATGGAGACACCTGCCCAGGCCACACAGGCGTTGTGTCTTAGGTTGGTGAGCGCCCTCCAGGAATTACCCATCTCTGAATACTCATTATCATACAGGCTCAGTCCTTTGAAAGCTGCAGAGTTAACTGTTGCCAAAGATCTCTAAGTGGTGCTGGGCTTGCAATCTGTGTGTTCGACACAGAAAAGACCAACAGAAGTCCTAACCCACCCATAGCCGGTAGGCTAGAGGCAATTGAGCCATTCCCTTCCTTAACGAGCTTTACTGTAAACTGGAGTCCTAAAAAGGAAATGGAGCTTGAGTTTGTGAATGTATAACTTTCAAAGCCATTTAACTTTCATTTTTTTTCAAGTTAATGGAAACAAGTCTTGATTAAGTAATTTTTAATATCAGAAAAATAAAACTCTTATAATTCTCTTTACAGTAAATATATAATATCAGTGCTTTGGCCATCTTAAGTTAAAGGCCCTTTATCATAAAATATATGGTTTTAAACTTTACTCAAATTGAATTTATAATCCCTATGACTTCCCTACATATACATAACAAAAGAGTGTAGTAAAATTAGCAAATACTAAACTATATTGATAATTTATCATTCTTAGTTTGTGTTTTTTTTTTTACTTTCATTTTTAATGATTCTCACTATTAATGCCTTTCCCTTTGGGAAATTTTGTGTAGGCTTTGGTGAAGGACGAAAATGTATACATTGGTAGCCCCTCTAAACAAAATAATTCGTTGGAAAAAAAAATCCCCACCACCTCGGAACCAGGAATCCCATTGTGTCCTCCTAATTACACCAAGAATAGGGATGTTAGAGATTCACTAGATGTGGGAGGCCCCAAACTTGACCATACAGCTGCCACGACAGGCTTAAGGGCCCAGAAACAGCTACCATGACAGGCTTACTGGCAGGCAACACCTGAAACTACCCTGGCACCACCAAGAGAGGACCAGCATCTAAGGGGAAGTACCTGACATTCCAACCATTAGATAAGATTAGATAAGATCGAGAGATGTCCCTGAGACCAGCACATGCCTATTCCCTTTTTTGCCAAGACACCCCTACACAAATGTCAGCCAATTGGGGTCTTGAACCCTGGAAATCCCCTCACCCCCAATCTCTACTATGATAAAAACGCTACGCCGCTCAGACTTGGCACTCTTTGCTCTCACTGCTGTGTTCAGAGTCGAAGTTCACCCCTAAATAAAGGCTCTTTGCTTTTGCATACAGGATTTGGTCTCCGTGGTGGTCTTTTGGGGGCCCCTGTGATCTGGACACAACACTGGAAGAGGAGGAGGAGGAGGAAGAAGAAAAGAAAGAAGAAAAGAAAAAGAAAGAGAGGATAATTAGTACAGGGATTTGTTTCCCTGGCTGGTATGACAAACACATTCCCACCCCCAGGACAGTCCTGCTTGGCTTCAGACCCAAGGCAATAGATCCAGTCGACCCTGAGTTCAAACTATGAGCCAAAATAAACGCTTTCTCCTCTGAAATGGCTTCCCTCAGGTGTTTGTCACAGTGAGGAGTGAGGCTAGCCTCGCCTAAAGCCTCGGAACACTGCAAAAGCAACTCGGATGGCCCCTCCTCTGACTGCTGTATTTTTTGTCTGATTCTTTGAGACAAGGTGTTGCTCTGCAGCCCAACCTTATTGAAACTCTCAATCCTCCTGCCTCAGTCTTTTGAGTGCTGAGATTACAGTTGTGCATCACCAGGTCTGCCCCCACGTATTACCGAGAAGAATAGATGGGGATGCTGCCAAGCCCAGTGACCCGAATTTGATCTCCAAGACCCATATGGTCGTGTGGGACCCAAGCAGCAGCTTGGCTACACTACTGCCATGATAGGATCCGTAGAGACCAGCCAGAAAATAGGCCTGAGTTTCTGTTTACTCTAAGGCAACACCTGGTTCCAGGAAAGACCATAAACTGATACCACCCTGGTACCACCCAGGAACAGGCCAGCATCTAAGGGGAAGTACCTGACATTCCAAACATTCCAACTCTTAGATAAGATTAGATAAATCGCCAGATGTCCCAGAGCCCAGCACACACCTATTCCCTTTTTTGACAAGACACCCCTACACAAATGTCAGCCAATCAGGGACCTGAACCCTGGAAATCCCTTCATCCCCAACCTCTGCTATGATAAACCCCTACCCTGCCCAGGCTTGGCTCTCTGCTCTCATCACTGCATTGGACAGCCAGAGAGACCAAGCTAGAGCTTGAAATAAAGGCTCTTTGCTTTTGCACATAGATTCGGTCTCCAGGTCTCTGAGGTGGTCTTTTGGGGGGGGGGTGTCCCTAAGATCTGGGCATAACAACAGAAGGAAAGAAACAATTCCCAAAAGTTGGCCTCTGACCTCTACACGTCCTACCACCCCCACCCTGACACATATAAATAAATAATAACTTGAAAAAAAATAGGGTAACAAGATGGTTTAAAGGTACTCACCCGAAGACGCAAGTCTGAGAATCTGAGTTCAAATCCAGGAGACCACATAGTGTGATCCAAGTCATGAGCCCCCCAGATACCACCAGGAGTCCAAATTCATATACAAAAGCATCAAGCCTTTATTGCAAGGTCAAGCTTGGGCTTTCCCATCCATTCTGACACAGCAGTTGGATCAGGGAGAGCATCGAGCTTAGTTGGGACAGGGTTTTTAAGGAGTAAAGGATGAGGGGGTAGGGGAATTCTGGATTCAGAAGTCTTTTCAAACAGGGATTGGTACTGGCGTTGCTGTTAGGAAATTGGCAACTTAATGTGATGTAAGCTAGCCTTGATGTTCTGGAGCATCTAGGACTTGTCTCAATGCTGATTGGTTCCCCACAGGGTAGTTTGTGGCTTTTCCTGGTTATTGTAAGGGTGAGGCCTAGTCCCAGTATTTTAGTCTGCAGCCTGTCATGGCTGCATTAATGTTAAGTTAGGCCTCTTCAATAGTTAGGAAGATAACCAATTCTAGGAAGTTGTCCTCTGACTCTCCATCACATGTTGATAATAATAACAATAATTTTAAAAGAAGGAATAGATGGGCACAGTGGGACTGGTTCCTGTGATCTCAGACTTTAGGAGATTGAGGCAGGAGGTTACACTGAGTTCAAGGCCAACTTGGACTACAGTGTGAAACCTTGTCTCAGAAAACAACAGAGGGCTGGGGAGCTGGCTCAGAGGTTAAGAGCACACACTGCAGAGGACCCAGGCTCACTTCCCAGCACCCACGTGGCTGCTCACATCTGTCTGTAACAGCTCCAGCAGATTAGAGCGCCATCAATTGGGAAGTGGAGGCAGGAAGATGATAAATTTAACACCATCCTCAGCTACATAGTGAGTCCAGCCAGTCTGGGCTACTGAAACCTAAACCCCAACCAACCAAACAACACCTTCAACCCCCACCAAACAGACACACAGGTTGAGAGATGCATGCTGGCTCTGCTTGGGAATTCCGCTTGTATTTGAGGTCCAATACCACTAGGTGGCGAGAGTGTCCAGGCCATAGGCACAGGTACCACAGTGAGGGTCAAGCCCTAGTGGATGGAGTCAGCTCCCCGTCTGCGCTTGTTCTTTCCAGGTGCAGAGCAGAATGGAGTCCTTGGAAGCAGACTGCCTGGATTTGAACGGCAGCTCCAGAGCTTTCCAGCTGTGTGACATTGCACACGTTACCTAACCTCTCTGGCCTCCGTGTCCCTGCTGTAACATGATGGTTAGTAATCACAGTCTTCCCACGGCTCATATGCCTCAAATTCAAAAAGAACCTGGTACAGAGAAAGTAAGTCTCTTGGTTGTCACAGTGTCTGTGTGTCCCAGGTAAACTGCCTCCAGGCCAATGCTGGGTCCTAAATCTGGGCACCTCCCAAAGGTTAAGGGTTTCCCCAGACGTGAGTCACAGGGAGAGAAACCACAATTGCAAGGGTCTTGGGATTCAAGGTGAAGCTGGTGACAGTCTCTGTCCACCAGGCGGGAAAGAGCACAGTCTGCAGGCCTGGGGGGATGGGGGATGAGGAGACGATAGAGGGGTTGAACCGCTGTCCCTCAGCACAGCATGTTCCCACGTCATGTTGCTGAAAGGGAGCCCAGAAAAATAAAAGACTGCACGGGGCAGCCATGACCCAGCCAGTCAGATCCCCTACTCCGTCTTACCGGGCCCCCAAACAGGTTCCATGGGCAAGTAAGGAGACTAGGAAGCCGCAACCCGATCAGATCGCAGAGATCTGTTTTTAGCCCCAGCTCTAGCTGTCACCATGTGCTGTGTGACCTTGAATGTGTCACTTTCACTCTCTGGGCTTCAGAATCCCCATCTACCAGAAGTGGGGTCAATCCCTGGCCCTGCACGGGGTGGTCGGGCCGGGGGTGGGTGAGTTGGCACAGTGCCCGATGAGCATGCACAGGGCCCTGGTTATAAATCCAGGCATGGGGCTGCAGAGACAGCTCAGCAGGAAAGGTGCTTGCCACAGAAGCCTGGTGGTCCCACCTGCAGGAAGGAGTGTACTGACACCTGAAAATTGTCCTCTGACCTCCACTCACGCAGTGTGACACTTGGGCGCAAACATACATGTCACCCATGCCATGCTCACATACAGTAATAGTAGATCATTTTTAGCCGCAACATGGTGGCACACACCTTTAATCCCAGCAGGGAGGAGTCAGAGTAAGGCAGATCTCTGTGAGTTCAAAGCCAGACAAGACTACCAGAGTGAGTCCTAGGATAGCCAGGGATACCCTGTCTCAAAAAAAAAAAAAAAAAAAAAAAAAAAAGTAATAATTTTTTAGAAATTAAAACAACAACAAACCCCCAAACTGGGCACTACGGCACGTGCTTGTATCCCAGTGCTTTAGAGGCCAGGGAAAAGTCAGAAGTTGAGCTGGCCGTTAATCCCAGCACTTGGGAGGCAGAGGCAGGCGGATCTCTGTGAGTTCAAGGCCAGCCTAGTCTACAGAGGGAGATCCAGCATAGCCAGGGTTACACAGAGGAACCTGTCTCAAAAAACAAAACAATGACAACAACAACAACAAAAAGCCCAAAGAAGTAGAACGTCACCCTCCACTGTCCAAGGCTACCCTAGGAAAATCATTCAACTGTCTCAGAGAGAGAGAACTCAAACCCCCTCCCCCACCCCCCAAGCCTTTTTACTATGCGGGAGAAAGGGGAACTGAGCTCTCTTCTGCCCGCCCCTCTCCCAGTCCTAACACACAGTATCAATTACCAATCCATTATTCATTCATTGGTTTATTTATTCCCACGCCTGTTCAGCACTGTCCACATGTCTTTTGTGTCTCACTGGCATCCGAAACCCCCCTGAGGGACAGCTGCGCCCGGCTCCTTGCTCTGCCCCGCACAAAGTCTGAGGGAGGAAGCTTTGGACTGAGGGAGGCTCGGAGCCCTGGGAGGGGAAGACAGTTCTGTGGAAGCCAGGACTGGCCACATCTCACCCGGCTGAGGAGAGTGAGGCAGGGACACTGTGGGGAAGGTGCAGCGGAGTCAAACTCACTGTGCAGAGGTGAGGGCGTCTAAGTTGAGGCAGGGGCACAGGACTGGAGGGAAGGTGGGTGGGGGCGGGGAACACAGCAGGAGGGTGGATCAGGTTCACCTCAGAAAGCAGGTCTGCAATCAGGACGTCTAGGAGGAAGAGCGTCTAATTTAGGAAGCATGGACATCCCATGCCAGTTCCTGAAACGTTTTATTTTGGGTTATACAGGGATGGAGTGTGTGGGCGTGTGTGGTGGTGGTGGTGGTGGGGTGCGTTCTCATTATTTTCAGCTTTTTGGTTGCTAAGGTCTGAATTCAATCCCAGCCACGCCTCAGCTCTACACACAGTGCCCCTGGCTGTCTTCTCACTGACCCTTTTCTGGTTTTGATTATTTTGTTTTCTGTTTGTTTGGTTTGTTTTTGTTTTGTTTTTGAGACAGGGTTTCTCTGTCTTGAAAACAACCCTGGCTATCCTGGAACTCACTCTGTAGCCCAGGCTGGCTTCAAACTCAGAGATCCACCTGCCTCTGCCTCCCCAGTGCTGGGATTAAACCCATGTACCACTCTGCCTCACCTCCTGTTTGATTTTTCAAGTGGCTCAAGCTGACCTCAAGCTCACTCCTGACCTTCTGACCCTCTAGCCTCCCTTCCAGCATGCTGGGATCACAGGCCTGCACCACTGTACCCGTAGACGGGGTGCCAGAACTGGAGCCCGGCTCTGCGCATGCCAGGCAAGTGATCCGCCAGCTGAGCAATTCCTCAAAGCCCTCCTGGTCTCTTGCCTGGGCCCGCAGCTCCTTTGCTCTCAGCCTCCAGCCTCTCCTCACCACTGAATCACGAGCTTCTCCCCTGTGAGCACCCTCTCCCAACTTTTCTCACCCCTCCAAATGTCCGCCATTTTAAGGGACAGCACATGTCCTGTCTGGAAAGTCTGATACTATGAACTCTGTTGTTGTTTTTTTCTTAAAATTATTATTATTATTATCGAGAGAGCTTACTGGCTTCTCTCTGCCTTCTCAACCCTTACCCTCTGGGCTCCAACCTGTCTCCATGAAAATACTGAGTTAGGCCAATGTATGGAAAGGGAGGGGCAGGTTTTCCAGCCGTTCCTTCCTCCACAGCTCTGTAAAAGCCTTTGCCTTCATGGAGAAGCTGGGCAGTGGTGGCGCATGCCTTTCATGCCTGCACTCGGGAGGCAGAGGCTGGCAGATCTCTATGAGTTTGAGGCCAGCGTGATCTACAGAGTGAGTTCTAAGACAGCCAAGGCTAACAGAGAAACCCTGTCTTGCTTTTGGGGGGGAGCCCCCTCAAAAAAGAGCCTTTGTGGGGACTCAGCCTCTTGGCATGAAGACAGGTCTGTCTTAAGGGGTGGGATTTGACAGCACTGGGGAACATATAGTTGTGGTTATAGAGATGAGCACCATTTCCCCCCAGCCACTAGGTTTCAAGCATTGGGTAGGACTTTGCATGCTTTGTCTGGTTCCAGCATCCTACCAGGAAAGTGTAACCATCACTGTCAACATGACGAACCCAGCGAACCCTGGGTGTGTCCATGGCTCCCCTAGCCCTGGCACCCCACTTAAACAGCTTGTCACAGGAGGTTGAGTCACAGAGAGTTTGCCTGGGAGCTGAGTGAACTCACCCCGTGTGGGCCACACACCTTTGCCTGGGGCTGATGGGAAAATCCAGGTTGAAGTGTGGAGAATGGGAGGTGCTGAGGCCGGGCCTCATCAGTCCCAGGCTACCATACACCCTGTGTACAGGTGCCCGCCTTGCCTAACAGTTTCCCGGCTCCTGTGCCATCTGGCTAACCAGAATTTCAGGTGTCCTTCAGCACTATTAGCAAACCTTGCAGGACAGCTCTGCCCAGAGCCCTCCAACCTTCCCTGGACCGCCATCCCCTGTGGTAGTTGGTCTGGAAGACACTTTACCACGGTGGGTGGCCCCTTGTGGTGGTCTGATATAAGAGGTCTTGGGGGAAAACAGTGCTGTTTGCTTGCCTGGCTTCACTTTGTGCTTGTGAATGTATCATTTGTTGCCTGCTGTGGCTACCACCAGAGCCCCACCTCTTCCCTTTCCAATGCCTACTGTAGGCCTACAATCAAATCCTCCAGGCCTTCAGTGCCAAACTGGGACTGCCAAGGCACCCAGCCTCATGGAGCAGCCTCTCCAGCACGCAGACGGCATGTATTGTGTAAGCCAACCTAACAAGCCCCTTTGTAATAGACATCCATTCTATCGCTGTTCCCTGACTAATCCGTCTGCACACTTGACGGTCTGGTCCAACCCTAGTTGTGGGCTCTGCCCTGTGGCCTGCTCTAACCATCTAGCTTGGAATCAGTGCTCAGAGAATTCTTACCAAATGAACGAACCCTGTACTCAGGCACTCTTCAGGGTCTCTGGAGTGGTGAACCTCAGAGCTCACAGTGAGGGTTCACGGCCAGGGGATTCAGGAAGTGTAGACACCTGCAGATTGGCTCAGGGGTACAATAAAGAGCAGTGAAGTCTGCAGCAAACTGGAGTCAACATCACCTCGTTGGAAGTCTAGTGTTCAAGATCAGCCTCACCCACTCTGGGCCTGGCCACAGTCCTGTAGTCCTCTTCTCTAGATCTGCTTTCAATTTTGGGCATACAAAATACACGCTCCTGCCCTTGATGAGAACTACCCAGTTCTCTCATGAGCGTGAGCTAGGGAAGGACCGAGGTAGTCAGGTTTTTGTTTGTTTGTTTGTTTGTTTGTTTTTCAAGACAGGGTTTCTCTGTATAGCCAGGACTCTCTCTGTAGACCAGACTGGCCTCGAACTCACAGAGACTCCCCTGCCTCTGCCTCTGCCTCCTGAGTGCTGGGATTGAAGGCGTTGGCCACTCCCCCCACCCCTCCATCCCCCCACCCCCCCTAACCCTCGGTGGTGGTCAGTCTTGTCCTGCTGAAGCTCAGCTGTCTCATTGCTCAGTGCCTGGCCTACAGCAGGCTCAGTAGACACACCAAATGAATCTTCACCTTAGGCTCCACTCCTGGGGCAGAAGTCAGGTTCCTGGAAACATGAAAGCATCTGGGGCCACCTTTTAGATCCCAAGTCTCAGACAGCCTCAGAGAAGGCCCTGAGTCGGCTTTGCTGACAGCCAGCTGAACTGGAACTGTGGCCTGAGGGTCCACACGGGCCTTCTAGGCAGAGCTGAGGGTTGAGTGGGCCATGGGATAGGGTGGAGGAGAGCAGTCTCTCTCTCTTTGGCTAGACCACAGGCCCCTGTCTGTGTTCTGAATGCACCCCCCCACACACACACATACAGACACACACATAGAGCAGGGGCTCATCACCTAGGCTAGACCGCAGACTCCTGTCTGGCATGCACCACCCCTACCACATGGGTAGAAGAGGGAGTCATCACATCATGGCTAGACCGCAGGCCCCTGTCCTGCATGCACCCCCACACTCATGGGTAAAAGAGAGGGTCATCACCCCAGGGCTAGACTGCAGGCCCTTGTCTTCAGTGCATCCGTGCGCGCAGACGCGTGCGCGCGCACACACACACACACACACACACACACACACACACACACACACACACACACACGGGGAGAGGAGGGGGTCATCACACCAAGACTAGACCTAGGCAAGCCTCTGTCCTGCGTGCACCCCACACGTGAGACGCAGGGATTAGGAGCACGCAGGAACCACACATCGAGCTGGGGAGCAAGCGGCTGGGCGGGCGCGGCCTCCGGGTACCGCGGCGCTGCCACCTGCGCAGCCACCGCGCCGCCATTGGCTCGCGGAGAAGCCGCTCTAATCCGCGCCGCCTCCGCCCCCGCGCGGCGCTGCGCTCCGCGGAGTCTCTGACCTTCCTCTTTCCCGCAGCCCCGGAGAGACGCGCGGCGGTCGCGCCAGCCTCCTTCTCCTCCCCCGGGAAGCCGTCCGGGCTTGAGGCCGGGCCGCTGCCGCCCGCTTCGCCCCCCGCCGCCGCTGCCGATGGTGTCAGGCGCTCCGGCGCCCAGGTAAGGGGGTCTAAAGCGTGGAGCGTGCGCGGGGTGGAGTGGGGGTGCGGGGAGTCCAGGGCCCCAGTGAGGGATGCAGGTCCCCAGCGTGTGATGGCGTTGGACACAGCCGAGGACAGGTACCTGGAGAGAGGTGGGCGCGCACCCGGGGATGCTCTTGGTCTTAACCCAGGCAAATGCCAGGATGGCCCTGAGCTAGGCCCCTTGGGGGTGCTGAAGGAGAGCCCTTTACCCTGAGGAAACCGGAGGAAAAAAGGTTTGTTGGGAAGCTGGGGCCTGGCCCCGGGTGTTGAGTGTGTTTTTCTGAGACCAGCTGGGATGGGTGGGCCGGTGCCACCTTGGTGCGTATGTTATTTCTGGATCAGAGTGGGCTGGGGAGAAGACAGCCGCCGATGTCTGGTTTAGATTACAGGTACTTCCTTCTTTGCTTCCGACCCCTCCCCCAACCAGCTGGGGTGGGAGGTGGAAGGAGAGAGGAGGTGGTGATGCTGAGGGCCCCCGCAGATGCAGCAGAATCCTCTCTGCGCCACACTGCCCTCCCTCTACGAACCTCAGGCCATTTGGTCACGCTTGGGGCGGTCTCCCAGTTGTGTTCACCTTTCAGGAGGCTGTGGAAAGGTTAAAGGGTCATTAATGTGCGTGGGACACGGTGGCAAAAACCAGAGCTTGGCTAGACCCAGCTTCTAACCCCAGCTTATAAATTCCAGCTTTCCCCCACCTCCCCCAAGCCCAGCTCTGCAGCCTGGGGGAAGTCACACACGCGGCCACCTTCTTTTTCTAGGCACAACCAGAAATAGCTACCATTGTCAGGGGCCCTGGCACAGCTGGGGTGCAGATTGCCAGTGGTTTGGGAAGCTCTGCCCCCAGCCTGGTTTTCTTATCAGATGTGTGCCTGGCTACTCAGATCACCCTCTCCAAGTAGCTTCCTGGTGCCCCAGGTGAGAGGCCACCTCCCACACCGAGCTCTTGGACTTTGAGGTTATTTATGTCTGGTCTGTCGCCCTCTAGACCAAAGTGTCTTCAGGCTAAGAATGTGATTTGTCTCTGTCATTGTTCCAACGTCTGTGAAGGGCTCAGCACGGAAGAAATGTTTGCAGTATGAATGAATGAATGAATGAATATGTAAATTCTGGGCAATTGCTAGCAAGCTGAAAGATGGAAGGGAGCCCCCCTGGTCTTTCTTCTCCACCCTCCCACCCCTTCCCACCCATCCCCATCTCCCCCAGGGACCCAAGAGCCATGAAGTTCCTCTAGGCCCCAGGTTGAGGGCGCCTGTGACTATTGCTGGCCCTCCGCCCTGCTGGCTCCTGACTGTCTTTTTGGAAGTCTGGCCTGTTGTTGAGGGCCTCTCTTTCTTCAAGCCACTGGTTTGGTGATTTCTCCTGTATTGCTATGCTCAGACCCTCTGTCCCAACTATATAACCAGACAATCCAGGTCATGCTCAGGGCTGGGTGGGCTCCAGCCAGGCTGTCCTGGGGCTCCTGGCTCTCCCCAGTGAGCTATGTGTGGAAAGGTGACATGGGCTTTTGCAGGGCCCTCTTGGCCAGCCTTGCTTCTTTGACGAGGCTGAGCCACTGTGCCCAGTCAGCTGACCCCACCTCACCCCCACTCTGCCCTCCAAGTCTCTGAGACTCTTTCAGTTCCTCAGCCACGCTGGCCTCACCTGCAAGCCTTTGGAAGCTTCCTGGGCTGTGTCCCCCACCCCATCCTCTCCCCTCCTTGGACCATCTGGCACCACACTGCCTCAGATCTTTCCCTGGGTTATGGAGTCAGTCCTTGGATGCAGGGGGTGTGTCCTGGTCCTGTGTCCCCAAGGCCTGACTCAGAGAGAGTTCACTTCACTCGTGAAAGCCTGACATGGTGGCTCCATCGTGACTTCATGTAGGGCTCTCCCTCCCCAGGAGATGGAGATGCCTGCCTCCCCAGCAGGAGTGAGTGGCGGTGGAGACCTCACCGGAGAGGTGAAACTTCTGTGGGCCTGGTGGGCCAGGACCATCGGGGAAGGAGCGCGTTGATTTGGGTGTCCCCTGTGGAAGGAAGCCAGAGGAGGAGCTGAGAGAATGGGTGTCCTGGGTAGGAACAGGGTCCAGCCAAGGGCCTGGAACTTACTACGACAAGCATGTTCTACTGAGCCACACCCAATCCCCTCACTGGAGGATTCTAGGCAAGGGCATTCCCTCTGTGCTATGTAGATAGCCCTGGACCTTAGTTCTACACCTTTCTTACTTACATTTCTTTTTATTATTATTATTATTATTATTATTATTATTATTATTATTATTATTATTATGTATTTTGAGACAGAGTCTCACTCTGTAGCCCTGGCTGTCCTGGGAACTCACTGGGTAGAGCAGGTTGGCCTCACACTCACAGAGATCTACCTGCCTCTGCCTCCCGAGTCTTTTTTATTATTTTGTATTATGTGTAGGTGTGCATGTGAGTGGAGGGACCTGTGGAGGTCAAAGGTGTTGGATCCCTTGGAGCTGGAGTTACAGGTGGTGGGAAGCTGCCCAGTGTGGGTGCTGGGAACGGAACTGGGTCCTCTTCAAAAGCAGTGTGATCTCTTAACTAACTGATGAGCTTTTTTCTTAAAGAAAAACAGAACAAGGACGACTCTCCAGGCTCGTGAGGTGACCCCAGGGTAGAGAGGCATGTGTCACCCAGCCTGATGACTTGAGTTCCATTTCTGGGACCTGCATGGTGGAAGGAGAGAGCTGACTCCCACAAACTGTCCTTTGACCTCCACTCATGCTGTGGCAAATAAATGCAAAATAAAAGAGGAAAAAACCTGACTTTTCAAGCCAGGCGTGGCCGTACACATCTGTAATATCGGCGGTTGGGAGGCAGATGCAGGATAATTAAGCATTCGAGGCCAGCTTTAGCTATGTGGGTGTAGCCTAGACTATATGAGACTGTTTCAAACAACACATTTTCATTTTTTTCTTTTGTTTTTTTGAGACAGGGTTTCTTCCGTATAACAGTCCTGGCTGTCCTGGAACTCACTCTGTGGACCAGGCTGGCCTCGAACTCACAAAGATCCTCCTGCCTCTGCCTCCCGAGTGCTGGGATCAGAGGCATGTGCCAACACCACATGGCTTTTGGTTGTTCATTTTTTCTTTTCTCTCTTTTTTTTTTTTTTAAAAATTATTTATTTATTTGCATTTTATGTGCATTGGTGTTTTGCCTGCATGTATGTCTGTGTGAGGGTGTTAGATCTCCTAGCACAGGAGTTATAGACAGTTGTGAGCCACCATGTAGATGTTGGGAACTGAACCTGGGTCCTCTGGAAGAGCGGCCAGTGTTCTTAACCACTGAGCCATCTCTCCAGTCCTCCATTTTTTTTCTTATTATGAAGTAGTTGGTGTTTGCTGCAGGTAATTTAGAAATTCACATAGGACTGGAAAGCTGTAGCCATCATTGGAGACATCTGCTTGCCATGTGTACCCTGCTGTTGGTTTTATTGTCATCAGAGACGGGGGCGGGATGGTCAGGGTCCCAAGAGGTACCCCAACGGGAGCCACCCACCCACAGAACCAGAGCTTCAGTTCAGTGACTGGCTATCACAGACGACCCCACAGGCTCTGAACAGCTGGAGGGACTTCCAGAGGGTGTCCAGTTAGGTCCGTGCAGGGCATCTATAGATGGCGCCCCAGCAGCCAGGGCAGTAGATGATGCCCACTTCCAAGAAGGGTAGAGGAAGGGTGGAGGTGGGCTGCAGGAGGCGGGAGCTTGGATGCCTGCAAAGTGAGTGCTGGCAGCTCAGAGGGGGAGTGGGTCTGTGGGGTTGACGAGATGCCGCGGCACACCTTCAAACCGGTTCCCAAGGGCTGGGAGGACGAGAGGCCAGCTGCTTTTTAAGCATCACTTGGTGTGAAAATGTTGGTGGGAGGGTGGTTGATTAGTTAAGAGCACGGGCTGCTCTTGCAGAGACCTACCCATGTGATTCCCAGCACCCACATGGCAGATCAAAACTGCTTCAGTCCCAGAGCATCTGGATCCCTCTTCTCGACAGGTACCAGCTGCACTGACCTCATCAGGTACACAGGGATCCATGCATGCAAAACACTTATACACATAGAATAAAGTAAGATATCAAACAAAATTAAAAGCTGGTATAGGCTGGGATAGGGATGTAAGATAAAATACAGGGTGCTTGGTTAAATGGTAAAATCTGAATTTGATCAGGGATGTGACTCAACAGTAAAAGTACTTGTGTAGCATGCCTGAGGCCCTGGGTTAAATCCCAGCACTAAAAACAAAGTTCAGAGAAACAAATTTATTTGTTCATTTTTAGCATAAATATATTCCAAGCCCAGTGGTGGCGGCACACATCTTTAATCCCAGCACTCGAGAGGCAGAGGCAGGTGTGTTTCTGTGAGTTCAAAGCCAACCTGGTCTATAGAGTGAGATCCAGGACAGGCTCCAAAGCTACACAGAGAAACCTTGTCTCCAAAAAAAAAAAAAAAACCAAAAACAAAAACAAAAACCAAACAAACCAAAACAAAAACAAAATCCCAAATGTTGCATGTACACACTTGTATTTAAGAGGGTTTCTCATGGTATCTTGATGACAGAGGACCCTGCTCCATGTTTTATCTGGGGCTGTTGCCCCTCGGAGGGTAAAGATGCTGGCTGAGTAGAACAGCTTCCACAGTCGTCCTGTGACCTCTTCGAGTGTGTGCACCGTGGCACGCACTCACACCCTCCACGATAAATAAACAAGTGCAATGATTTAAGCTTGACTTCTCTTTTATCTGAAATCTGAATTGTTCCGATTTCTGTCCTGGTGGAGGGGTTCTGGGTGATTATTTGAAATGAACAGAATTAACAGATTGTGTGTGTGTGTGTGTGTGTGTGTGTGTGTGTGTGTGTGTACTTGTGTACAATGTACAAGTGTGGCGGTTAGGGGACACCTCAGACCTTGTGGGCCACCTTGCTTCAAACATAGTCTCTTGTTCTGTGCTGCTCTGTCCAGACTTCTGGGTCCTCACGACTCTTCTGTCTCCCTGTAGGAACACTGGGATAACAGATACTGTCATGCCCAGCTCCAAGTGTGTTCCCAGGATCCAGACTCCCGGGCTGATGCTCACAGGGCAAGCCTGTTACCCACTGGCCCAGCGCCCCAGCCCACAGAGCAGTTTGCATTGTGTGTCTGTAAACCGATTCTACGCACCGCCCAGAGGGTGCTTGCCCATTCAGATGCACAGGAGAGGTGGGGCTTCTAAATAAGGTTAATCCAGTCAGCACAAATCCTTACAGTAAGCCTTTTCCTGGCATGGGGTGTGGAGGACAAACCCTCACATCTCTGGGGGAGAGTGTGCTGAACCCCCTTTTTTGGCAATCCCACTTTGGGGCGATCCCAATAGGTGCAGTCTTGGCAAGGACAGTCTTAGTCTTGGCTAGACAGCGATGGCCAGCCAGCTGCCCCCAGGAGGACCTGATATGGTCAGACTCCCCCCATGCCGACCGCAGGGGCTTCTTCCTTCTGCTGTTCAATCATTCAGTTAGTCACCCTCTACTGTGTAGCAGGTGCTGTTGTGTGTGTGTGTGTGGGGGGGGGGGTTGACAGAACAATATGAAAAGACGGTTGTAACACATGGATAGGACAGAGCAGATGACTTCACCTCCAGCCAGGCTGGGCCGTCACTGCTCTCAGAGCTTGGGCAGGGATGCTGAATGCCGGGTGGCCACTGTGTGAGCAGCAGATTCAGAGGAAAGGATGGTTTTTCTGAAGAGGGGAGGGCACATTCCAGGCTGACTTAAAGCAGGAACAGACGTTAGGGGTAGGGAGGAGATCCAAGCAGGACCGAGGGGATAGAGCCAACAGATTGGTGAGACAACAGGTAATTGATGATGCTGGACGTTTAATTCATTCGTTTGTTTATTTGGTTTTTTTCTAGACAGGTTTCTGTATGTAGTCTTGACTGTTCTGGAACTTGCTATATTGACCAGGCTGGCCTCCATCTCAGAGATCCAACTGCCTCTGCCTCCTGAGTGCTGGGATTGAAGGTGTGCACTATCACTGCCTGGCTGCTTGTGGGGTTTGTTTGTTTGTTTTTAAAAGAGGTCTCTTGTAGCCCAGGCTGGCTTTGAACTTCTGATTCTCCTGTTTCCACCTCCTCAGAGCTGGGATAGGCGTGTACCAGCATGCCTGGCACTGAGACAGACATTTGAAATTACTTGCTTCATTGGACCTTCTAGAACAGGTGGCCCAGGCCTCAGCCAGTCCTCACAGAGCCCTGAGGAGACCCTTCACTCCTCAGCCTCATTCTGCAGCACCTGAGCCTTTCTGGGGGCTCACAGGCCATCCATGACTTTCCTGGGTCACTGTCACCTGGCTGTGACAGGGTGGGAAGGCAGGGCTGGGAATCCAGGCGAAGGACCCCACACTGGCTCACTGAGGGGCTTTAGGCTACTTAGGGCCTCTCTTGGGCTGTTTTCTCTTCTGTCTTTTAAAAAATCCTTTATTTATTTTGAGACAGGGTCTCACTTGGTAGCCTTGGCTGGCTTAGAACTTGCTATAGAGACCAGGCTAGTCCTACTTTATTTTGAGACAGGTTATCACTAAATTGTTTAGACTTCCATTGAGCCAGCTTCCACCTTAGAATCCTCCTGCCTCATTCTCTTGAATATTCTCTTTTTGTTGGGGATAGGTGGCTAGGGATTAACTCTAGGACTTGACAAATATCCTCTGTCTTTAATTTGTTTAAAAAAAAATTAATGGTTTTTCGAGACAGGGTTTCTCTGTGTAGCTTTGGAGCCTATCCTGGAACTCACTCTGTAGACCAGGCTAGCCTCGAACTCACAGAGATCCGCCTGGCTCTGCCTCCCAAGTGCTGGGATTAAAGATGTGCGTCACCATGCCCGGCAATTTGTAAAATTAAAAAAAAAAAAAAGATGTATTTATTAAGGGGACATGGAGGCACAAGTTCCAGTCCAGCCTGGTCTACAGAGCAAGTTCTAAACAGCCAGGACTACACAGAGAAACCCTGTCTGGAAAAACATCAATGAAGACATATTTATTTATGTATATGGGTGTTTTGTCTGCATGTACATCTGCACCCCAGAAGAGGGCATCAGAATTCATGTGTCTATCTATGGTTACAGATGGTTGTGAGCTGCTGTGTGGGTGCTGAGAATCGAACTCAGGCCCTCTGAGCAGCCAGTACTCTTAACTGCTGAGCCATCTCTCCAACTATATTTGTAAATTTTTTATTGTCAAAAAATATAATTTATATGCATAGAGAAAGTGGTATTTATGTCTACCTCTCCCTTGCCCGCCTTCTCCAAAAATTTGATCATTCAAACCAAATCTCAGAACACATCTCTAAAATAAGGGCTTTGAAGTTTGTTTCTTTGTTTATTTTTTGAGACAGGTTCTCACTATGTAGCTTTGACTGTCCTGGAACTTGCTATGTGACCAGGCTGGCCTCGAACTCACAAAGATCCACCTGCTTCTGCCTCCTGAGCGCTGGGATTAAAGGCGTGTCCCACCATTCCTGGGCTTAAGGAATTTCTTAAGGGAGAGAAGGAGGAGTTGTCCGCCCAAGATGAGGCTGGAGAAATGGCTGAGTAGTTAAGAACACTGGCTGCTCTTGCAGGGGACCCAGGTTCGGTTCCCAGCACCTGCATGGCAGCTCACAGACATCTGTATCCCCAGATTCAGCAGATCCCGTGCCTTCTTCTGGCCTCCAGGGGCGCTGAATGCATGTAGTGCATGTGAACTCACACAAAGATACACATATACACATGGAAAGAAATAAACAAGTAAGTAATATTTTAAATTTTTGTTTTGGTTTTCAAGGTAGTGTTTCTCTGTGTAGTTTTGGTGCCTGTCCTGGATCTTGCTCTGTAGACCAAGCTGGCCTTGAACTCAGAGACCTCTGCCTCCTGAGTGCTGGGACTAAAGGCGTGTGCCACCACCTACCTGCTAAAATAAATAATTTAAAAATATTTTACTACTAAGTATTTTAAGTTTCATTTGTGTATGCACGCACTTATGTGGGGGTCAGAGGACAACTTGCTGGAGTCAGTTCTCACCTACCATGTCGGTTTCAGGGATCAAACTCAGGTTATCAGCCTTGGCCGCAAGCACCTTTACACACTGAGCCATGTTGTCCGCCCAAGACAAGGACTTTCTCTGGGCAATTTTCTCTTGTTTTTCCTTCTTTGTTCCCCTCCTCCTTTTTTGTTTTCTTTCTTTTTCTTTTCGCTGTAGCACTGGAGACAGAGCCCAGGGCCTTACACATGCCAGGAAAGGGCTTTACCAATGAGCTATACCTTCATCCCAAGAGACTGTCTCGCTGAATCGCCTACTATTTATTATGGCTAAGAAAGAACAATTCATTAATGTCATCAGTTGTCATTCAGGACTCCCATTTCCTGTTGTTTCAGATGGATCCTCCTCCCCTCCCCTCTCCTCCCCTCCCCTCTCCTCCCCTCCCCTCTCCTCTCCCCCCTCCTCTCCTTCCCCCCCCCACTCCTCTTCATTCTCCCCTCCCCCCTTCACCACCTCTCTCTCTTCTAGTTCAAGAGCTGGGCATAGTTAGTGGTCAACACCTATAATCCCAGCACCTAGGATGTGGAGGCAGGAGAATAAGGAATTTAAGGTTAGCCTCTGCTACATGTCAGATTTGAGGGTAGCCTGGGCTACATGAGACCCTGTCTCAAAGCAGCAATGAAAAGAAGGAAATAGAAGACCCAGACCAGGCCTGTGCCTGTCACTGGCTGAGACCCTGGGTCCCTCTCCTCCCGTGTCTTCTGCTTCATCCGGCACCTTGGTGAGGCATCTGGTTTGTCTGAACAGTCCACAGCCCGGGCTCTGTTGACTGCAGCTCCAGTGTCCAGCAGGGTCCATCTGTCCCCTGGTGCTGCCAGCTGCAGGAAACATCTCAGCTCCGCCTTCTGGACCCCCAGAATCCACACCCTGCCCCGACCTCCATCGCTGTCCTCTCCGCCTCCACCGGATGCTTCTGGGCTGCTACCTCAGGACTGCCGGCTCCTCCTGAGCTGAGGAACACATCCCTACCCTCTGCAACTCTTTAGTGACTTCCCTGTCCTGAATGAAACCCAAGCCCTGTAAAAAAGAAAGGCCCCAGGCAGCACAGTGGCCCACGCCTTTAGTCTTGGCACTCGGGAGACCGAGAGAGGCAGATCTCTGTGAGTTCAAGGACAGCCTGGTCTACAGAGTGAGTTCCAGGACAGCCAGGGCTACACAGAGAAACCCTGTCTGGAAAAAACAATAAACAAACACATAAATACATAAATAAATAAGCAAGCAAGTCAGGTTCCTGCTTGGGATATGGAAATAAGAGGGTCAGGAGTTTAAGGTCCTCCTCTACTACAGAGCGAGTTCCAGGCTGGCCTGGGCTGTACGAGACCGTGTCTTAAATGTAAGGTGGGGTGTGGCTCAGTTGGTGGAGTGCTCTGCCTCGTGTGCATAAGGCCCTTCCAGGCCGGAGGCTGCCTGCTCCCAGCTGCCTGCTCACTGTCCCAGATGCTGAATGAGTCAGTACTGAGCATGGCCTGAGTGCTGGCTGTTCTGTGAAGGACATGCTCTGTCCTTGTTACCTGGGGCTTCTGCCCAACACCCTGATTTCCCCTGCAGAGCCTCTGCAGCCCCGCTTCCCAGTGACAGCCTCATGCTGGGCACTGCGCTGGGCTCCTTCACAGTTTACAGTCCCCTGGCTGCTTGGTTGGCCTTGTTTTATTTATTTATTTATTTATTTATTTATTTATTTATTTATTTATTAACAGTGCTGGGATAAAACCCAGAGCCCAGTATGCTGGGCAAGTGCTCTCCCACTGAGCTACAGCCCCAGGCCTCAATTTCCAGTTGCAGATGGGTAGATTGAGCCACGCAAAGGCCTCAGGCTTCCAGCCACGGTCCCACAGGAGTGTGTGATTCCAGTGCCAGACTGTGCAGAGGCCTTTTCCTCCTGCTGTCCTTCCCCCTTCCCCCTTCCTCCAGCAGGGTATCTGGTGTCTCCTTATCGCCGGGCCCCATCAGGCTCCAGCCCCCCTGCCCTGCCCGATCTGGGTATTGGGTGACTGGTTGCCATCTCACCTGCCCTATTTGGCGGGCTCCTCTGACGGATCCTCCCTGTGTCATGGGGTCGGTCCCGGCCTCACCTCTACCCTGTTCCCGTGTTCCCATGCTCAGGTGCATGGTTGGTGCCTCTTCTCGCCTGGGCACAAGGCAGCTTGGTGAGCACAGTGGGCTGGGCTGGACCAACAATAGGGTCCTAGATGCTGAGAATGGCTGGCAGCTGCCAGGGGCTTCAAGCCAGACTCACAGGAATCAAGTCTTGAGATACTGAGGAGGGAATGCAGGGCCGAGCCAGCCTGCCCGGGAGATGGGTGTGAGCAGGAGAAACAGGATGGGGCCTTCCCTAGAGTCTCTTCTCCAAACCCCTCCTCTCTCTGTTCCCCCACTGCCCAGCTCCCAGGTCGCTCTGACCACTCCCTGCTCCACAAGGCTGTGGCAGTGGAGGCTGAAACTAACTGCCTGAGGTGTGGAGCCTCCCTCAAGGGCTGTGCCCCCTGGGCAACACTCAGGGACATTTATGCGAGGGGGGGTTTGTTCTTTGTTGTGGAAACGGGGTCTCATGTAGCCCAGACTGGCTTCAAACTCACTGTGTAGCCAAAGATGACCTTGAACACCCGATCTTCCTGCTCCTGGCTCGTCCAGTGTGCACAGGTGTACATCACCACGCCCAGCTTCTCTGGTGCTCAGAATCTGGGACTTCATGCACGCTGGGCAAGACTGTACCAACTGAAGTATGTCCAAACCCATGCTTGTCTTTTTTTTTTTTTTTTTTTTTTTTTAAATATAAAAGCTTTATCACTTTTTAAAATTACATTTAATTTATTTGTATGCATGTGCACATACCCTCCGTGGCATCCAGGTGGGGGTCAGAGGACAGAGTTATTTCTCTTTTTCACCACGGGGGTCCGAGGGATTGAACTCAGGGCTGCCGAAGTGTCAGCTAGTGCCTCTACCTGCTGAGCCACTCACCAACCCCTCCTTTACTTTTGAAACAAAGTCTCATGTAGCCCAGGTTGGCCTCAAACTCCCCTCCTGCTTCTGTCTCTCAGGGGCTGGGATTACAGGCATGGGCTGCCATACCCAGTTAAGAGTTTTCTTTACAGAAGAACTCCTGGGGCCTTAATATGCTGTGGTGGGTTATAAATGTCAAGGAAGTGCCAGGACTTAAAAAACATCAGGATGCCCTTAAGAAGTTGGTAAGTAGTGGGCAGTTTGTCCAGACAGTTATTTAGCACTCAGACTTGAGTCATTAAGGCTTGAAAGGGCAAGGCTGAAGCTCAAATGGATTTTACAGAGTTAGAGATCCACTGGGAAGGCTCCGAGGCTGTCTGAGGGCCAAGGGAAGGAAAGTCTGCAGACACTAGAGGGGTCAATGGTGCCAGGAGCTTAACAGGAACGGGCTGGATGGACAGACCTTTCAGAGCAAGACAGCTGCTCTGTGTGGTCCTGTAACAGCAGACACCCATCACACCTGTCAAAACCTGTAGACTCGGCAGTGCCAAGTGTGAACCCCAGCAGATTGTGAGTGTGGAAAGTGATAATGCCTCCGTGGGGGTTTGTCAGTTGTGACAGATGTACCTGCCGGGTGCAGGGTGCTCTAGATAGGGGAGACCCTGTCGGGAGAGGCCGGGGGAGCTGTCTGTGCCTTCTGATCACGTTAGCTGTGACCTTATGTGGGAGTTTGAATGTAGTTGACCTCATAAGCTCATAGGAAGTGGCATTATTAGGAGGTGTGACTTTGTTGAAGGAAGTGTGTCACTGTGGAGGCAGGCTCTGAGGTCTCCGACGCTCAAGCTACGCTCAGTGTAGACACAGTTTACTTCCTGTTGCCCGCGGATCGAGATGTAGAGCTCTCAGCTCCTTCTCCAGCACCACGTCTGCCTGTATGCAGCCATGTCCTGCCATGATGATAATGGATAAACCTCTGAAACTGTAAGCCACCTGAATTAAATGTTTTCCCTTATAAGAGTTTCTGTGGTCATGGTGTCTCATCACAGCAATAGACACCCTAACTAAGCCACCCTAACACTGTCTTAAAAATAACAGGAGGCTGCAGAGGTGTCTCCACGGCTTAGAACACTTGTTACTTTTGATCTTCAGCACCCACAGAGTGGCTCAGAACAGTCCCTTACTTAAGTTCCCAGGGATCTGATGCCCTCTTTTGGCCTCCTTGGACAAAACATGTGTGTGTGTGTGTGTGTGTGTGTGTGTGTGTGTGTGTGTGTGTGTGTGTGTATGTGGTTTAAGGTCTAAAACACCATCCCTGGTCCCTTCTTCTTTTATATGGGAGAAAGGACAGTCTCTCTCAGTGGGGGACAGAAGAAACATCCTTTGTTTTGTGGAAAAAGGCAGAGCATGGTGGGACAGGGACCAGAAAGCAGGGAGCAATGTGGGGCACTGTCTTTGGCTGCTCCCCTCATCTCAAAGTAAGCAGCATAGTTGTCAGATTGGGCGAGAACGGTGCTGAGGCATCTTCCACGACTTCCCCCAGCTGCCATGTGACGCGGGTGCCGCCATCCCTGCTCTGCAGACCAGACAACAGTGGGGAGGTGGTGACTGGCCAGGAAGGGCAGGATTGGTGTTTGGAGGGGGTCTCAGGACGGGGCACATCCCCTGTGTGGCGTTTGTCCCCTCCAGCCTCACAGTTAAAGCTAGTCACCAGTGTCCAGATACTAAAATGTTAAGGTCTTAGCCGAGCCAGTGCATAGTGGCGCACATCTTTAATGCCAGCATTCGGGAGACAGAGGCAGGCAGGTCTTTGTGAGCTCAGGGCCAACCTGGTCTATAGAGTGAGTTCCAGGATAGCCAGGGCTACACAGAGAAACCCTGCCTGGTGGAGTGGGGGTGAGGGAAGAAGGTCTTAGCTGGACTTTGGGTGAAGAAGGTTTGGATACAGGAGGTTTAGCTACAGGAAGTTGTTCATAGGACCTAGTGAGATTGGATTGTGTTGAAGCAGAGACCACAGTAGAGGCCTCAGTTGACCCAGGCCAATCCTGAGAATCGTCCCCTATTGAGATGGGACCAGGTCTTTATACTTCTTCACTGGCCAGTCACAGGGCACAGGCTGCCCCCAGGGAGAAGGGATAACCATGGGCCAGGCTCTTCCCTCTAGCCAAGGCCAATACTCAGAGGAAGGACTGAGCTGTGACCCCTCATCTAACAAGTGTACTAAAAGTGCCCAAGCATCCCCTGCGGGCCTTCTCCAACTGTGGGAAGTCTCTGCTCTGGTAACAGTTCACTCTGCTGGACAGCACCATGGTGGCACCGTCTCTCCCTGTCAACACAGGGTAGGGAGAGGATACCAGAGACACCCACACACAGACTTCTGCCCAATCATAACAGCCCTTCCTCAGAAACCTCTGTGAGGCTTTGCTTCAGGCTCTGTGGAGACTGGGGATGGTTATTCCGCCAGCAGGATGAGCCCTGTTCGGCTGGCCACAGGCACCTGAGGAAGTGGGGCAGCCATAGCTGAAATGTCTTGGGGTTTACTGACTCCAGTGGGTTCATGAGGCCTGATGTGTAAACACACAGCACTTCGGCTTGTCACCAGGTGTGGCAGTGGGTGGTTCTGGAGGAGATGGGTTCCCCCTGGGGGGTGGGGCTGAGCACCACACGGTGGCCATTTTTCGAGTGGTAAACTCTTCCACAGATGGCTCTCCAGCCTCGGAGGTACTTCATGGTACTTCAACTGCATGTTTTTATGGCCTTTATTATTATTTCATCTTACTGTGAGTTAATTAACTTATTTTTAAGAGAGGGTCTTACCATGTAGCTCTGGCTGCCCTTGAATTCAGAGATCTGTCTGTCTCCACTTCTAGAATACTAGAATTAAAGGCGTGCATTATGACAGTTGGCCTTTTTATTTATTTATTTTTACTTTTTAAAAGATCCATTTATTTCGTATTATGTATATGAGTGTTTTGACTGCATGTATGTATGTGTGCCGTGTGCCCACGGAAAGCCAGAAGGTTGGCTCCCTTGGACCTGGAGTTACAGATGGTCAGGAGCCACCATGTGGATGCAAGCCTTTCATTCCAGCTCTTGGGAGAGAGACAGAGGAGGAACAGGGGTTCAAGGCCAGCCTGAGCTACAAGTAAAAAGAGCATGGGGTCTCAGGCCTGGTGAGGCTTGGGAGCCCCCAAGTACATTGGGGTGCAGAAACTCTGACCTCATTAACCACAGACACTTTGCTGTCCAGTCCAGTTTCTGAACAGAGCCTTGAAATAGAAAGAGGTGGGTTCTGGAAGTGGGCAGAGCCAGTCCTGAGCCGTTTCTGGAAGATGGAGGCTGAGGTAAACCAGTTCATCCTGGATTGCAATGCATAGTTCAGTCGGAGGGTCTCTGTTGCTAACTCACCATTTTACACAGGAAACTGGCCTCAGTTTCCCCTTCTGTAAATCTGATGCTCTGTTCTCTTGTACCTTGGGGGGCTGCTGGGAGGACAAAGGAAACTGTCCCTCTGAGGCTGTCCCAGGAAGCTGGCAGGGTGAGTCACCGCTGCAGCCCGGTGTCCTCATGAGCTCTACAGGGGCCAGCCTCACAGGCAGCAAAATCACTCCTCACAGCAAGCTGGATGTGCCAGGCCACCCGAGGTTGCTACCCAGTTGTGTGATGGTGTGTCTACCAGGGCTGGATGAGGGTGCTGGGATCACACCTCTGCTCCAGACACCTCCCTGGAGGCCCCCAGGCCACAGAGCAGTGGGTCCCCTACATGTTGCATGGCAGAATCAGCAACATCCAGACCACAGTTCCCTGTGTCAAGCGGATATAACATGGACAGGCCCTCCAGAAAACGCCTCAGCAATCCCTAGTTAATTCACACACATGCATACAGGCAAAACACTCATACACTCAAAATAAATAACTCGTTAAAAATAAAATATTAGGAAAGTAAACTAAAAGCAGAAACGCAGCTGGGCCCCTGAGGTGGCTCAGCAGGTGAAGGCACTCGCTGACAAGCCTGAAGACTTTGCCCCGGGACCCACATGGTGGGAGGAGAGAACTGTCTGTGCACATTGTCTCCTGACCTCCACATGTGTGCCATGGCACTCACTGAGTTGTCTAGGCTGACCTTGAATTTTTCTCCTCCAGCCTTTGCTGTGTGCTGGTGTTACAGATGTGAGCCATGGTGCCCAGCTAGACAACTTACATAATTCAACAACAGTTTAAAGCAGGCATGTAGCCGGGTATGAGGCATGGAGGCTCCCAACTTTAATCCCAGCAATCAGGAGGCAGAGGCAGGTGGATCTCTGTGAGTTCGAGGCCGTCCAGGACAGCATAGTTAGACCCTGTCTCAAAATAAAACCAAGAAAATGAGCATTCAGGACCGGAGAAACATGCAGTGGTTGAAAGCACTGGCTGCTCTGGTCAGTGGTCTGTTCCCAGCTCCCACACCAGGCGGCTCCACCAGCCTGTCACTTCATCTCCAAGGGGAATGACACTCTCCTACCCTCCCTGGGCATCCACACTCACTGGACATATACACACAGAAACGTAATAAAAATTAATACTCTTTAGCAGGGCTGTGATGGTGCACATTCGGAGGCAGATACAGGTGGATCTCTGAGTTCAAGGCCAGCCTGGTCTACAGAGTGAGACCCTATCTCAAAAAAATAAAAATAAAAAACAATAAAAAGCATTGTAGCTGGGTGGTTAGGCACTCGCAAGGCCCTGGCTTCCACCCCCAGCTCTGCAAAACTAAAGCCAAAAACAAGCAGGAAAGGAGCTTGAATAGACATTTCTCCTGAGAAGACATGCAGATGGCCCGCGAAGCAGTGTCCAATGTCAATAATCGCTAGCAAAATGCAAATCAAGTCCACAACAAGATGCCACTTCACACTCTCTGGTAACAGCCATTAGCCTAAAAATAGAAAATGGTCATTGTTGGAGAGGATGTTGCAAAACTGGGACCTGTGCCTTGCATGGACTAGAAAGCCGCACAGCCATCAGGGCGGGCGAGCAGCTGGTCCTCCATGTGATCCAGGAATTTAAATCTTTGTTTTCAATTCTTCTGGGTACTGAAAACTTTAAGCACCTCAAAAACTCCCTTTAAAGAGAGACTCATAGATACTGCACCCAAAGTGGCGTTGTTCTCAACAGCTAAAGGGGAGAAGTAGCTCCGCTACTCATTAGCAGATGAATGGATAAACAGAACATGGTGTGCATATAACATGGAATATTACCGAGCCCTGACAAGGCTGATACATGTTACTGCATGGGTGACATAGAAGACACTGTGCTAGCCAGGCAGTGGTGGCGCACGCCTTTAATCCCAGCACTTGGGAGGCAGCGCCAGGAGGATCTCTGTGAGTTCGAGGCCAGCCTGGTCTACAAAGCGAGTTCCAGGAAAGGCACCAAAACTACACAGAGAAACCCTGTCTCCAAAAACCAAAAGAAGAAGAAGAAGAAGAAGAAGAAGAAGAAGAAGAAGAAGAAGAAGAAGACGACACTGTGCTAAGTGAAAGAAGCATGAGGTCCTGAGTTCAAGTCCCAGCATCCACATGGTGGCTCACAACCATCTGTAATGAGACCTGGCTCCCTCTTCTGGCATGTGGGCATACATGCAGGCAGAACACTGTATGAATAATAAATAAATAAAGCTTTTAAAAAAAAAAAAGTGTGTTCCACCACCGGCTCAACCTGCTTTTTTAGTTTTTGTTTTGAGACAGGGTGTCATTGAGTTAACCCAGTCTGGCTTGGATCTCTGTGTAGCCCGGGTAGGCCTTGAAGTAGCCATCCTCCTGCCTCAGCCTCCCAAGCTGGGATGGCAGGTGTGAGCCACAACAGCAGCCTGTCGTGTGTGCTTTAACAAGTGCCCACTTCTGCTGAAAAGCTTTGGCCACATCAGTCTGGGATTAGTTGCTCCTAGGGGACACTTGGCAATGTCTGCGTGTTTTTAACATGTCTGCAGGTGGGTGCTGCTAGTTCCTGGTAGAGGGAGGCCAGACATGTTGCTCAGGTCCCATAGTGCCAGGACAGCCCCATGTGTCAGCCAGTGCTGAGTCAAGAGACTTTTCTGGAAACCAACCTCTGTGTGTGTGCCCCCTGTACCCCCCACTACCTGTGTGTGTGTGTGTGTGTGTGTGTGTGTGTGTGTGTGTGTGTGTGCCTCTTGTACCCCCCATATGCGCACATGCTCTGAAGACAGAACCAGGGTCTCCCACACACATGCTAAGTACATGCAAACCACTGAGCCACACCCTGGTGCCCTCTCCCACATGCAGTGGGGACCCTGGTCAGGAAGGCAGAGGAGGAAGGGCTGTGGGGTGCAGACATTTACTTCCACGTTTGAGTTTGATGTCCCGCCTGTCTTTCCACCCTGTCCCCTTGCAACAGCAGAAACGGCAGAGTAGTTGGAACGGTAGAGATAGATGTAGGAGTTGCAGGTCTCCGAGTGTCTGGGGGTCGGGAAGGCACAGCCCCTCTGAGATTTTAAGTGTCCTCTCCTCCTGGAGGCAGGCTGGGCTCAGGTTGCCTCGTGTTACTGCTAATGCTGTTTTTATAAGAGCAGGGGAGTGTCATCTCTAAAGATAGCACATGACTGTGGAGGCTGCTGCATCCCTAAGTGTGAGTTTTGCACCGTTGGGGGATCATGTTTTTATTGTTTTTGTTTTTGTCAAAGATCTGAGTCTCTGCCCTGTCACAGCAGAGGAGACTAGAGTGTGATGTGCAGGAATGTGCCTTGGGCTCCATCAGGTCTGGCACTGGACATGTTTTCTCTTTCCCCTCCCCTCTCCCCCCATCCCCTCTCTCCCCTCTCCCCTCCCCCCTCCCCCCCCTCCCCTCTCTTCCCTCCCCTCTCCTCCCTCCCCTCCCTCTCCTCCCTCCCCTCCCCTCCCTCCCCTCCCCTCCTCTCCTTTTCTTCCTTTTTACTCTTTAGTTATAAACTTTAGCCTTTAATGGCTGAGGCTGTCCCCCAGCCTTTTTTTTTTTTCCTATTAACTCCTTTTGAGAAAGAGTCTCATATAGCCCAGGCTAGCCTTGGACTCACTGTGTAGCCAAGGATGACCTTGAATTTCTGATCCTCCCGCCTCTATCTCCTGCATACTTCCTGTTTTGTTGGGGTGCTGGAGATGGAAGCCAGGGCTTCATGTTTGCTAGGCCAGCACTTGGCCAGGTGAGCCACCCCCACCTTGTGTCTGTGTGCTCTGGTGGTCCCTCTCAGTGTTGTCCCTTTGACTTCTTGGTGCAGGAAGGTCCTGTTGGTAGCCAAAGTGTGTTAAAAGGAAACTGGGGATTGACCTGTTTGAGACAGGGTCTCATTATGTAGTCCTGGCTGTTGTCTTAGAACTCACATGTAGACCGGGCTGGCCTTGAACTCAGGTTCTCCTGCCCCTGACTTCAATGTATATTTGAGTATTTACCCTCTCGTCACTTTGGTGTCTTTATTTTTTGAGGTGAATTATAGAAAACCTACGCAGAGTCTAAAGCCCTGAATGCTGATTTAAACACCGCTCCCATTCTGTGAGAAGCTTGGAGACAAGGCGGTGACAATGTGATAATTGTTACTTTTGTCACGATTTAGAAGATTCCCCCGAAGCCTAGCCTGTCCTCCTACCCCACATTCTTACTCTCTACCTTGCTCAGAAGCTTGTCTCCTGTTCCTCAGGTTCCAGGGTCCTCCTCCAGCCGCTCTCCTAGGGCAGTTCCGCTTCTGAGCCTCCCTCGGTGTCCTTCACTGTCACGGGTGGGTGACAGGCTTTTCTTTCAGCCACCTCTGTGGGGTCTCACAGTGTCTTCTGAGCAGCCACAGTTGTCTGTTTTCCTTAGATAAGGTGCTGTTCACACCCCGCGTTTTTCTGGTTCTCCAGAACCCGCTGCAGTGTGCTCGGTGGTGTTGGTGGTTTTACCAGTGTGGGTGTTTGTTTGGTGTCCTCTTTCTGAATGCTTCTTCAGCTCTCACTTCCTCCCTCCTTCGGGACTCAGACAACATACACTTGGATCTCTAGTGAGGGTCACACACCCCCTTGAGGCTCTGTCCATTCCCCTCCCCCAAACCCCTTTTCTCTCCGTTGTTCAGATTGAATATTTTCTTTCTTTCTTTTCTTCTTTTTAAGAGTCTCTCTCTTTTTATAATTAATTAATTGTAACAGTTAATTAATTAATTAACTTTGGTTTTTCGAGACAGGTTTCTCTGTGTTGCTCTGGCTGTCCTGGAAACTCACTTTGTAGACCAGGTTGGTCTCAAACTCACAGAAATCCGCCTGCTTCTGCCTCCCAAGTGCTGGCACTAAAGGCATGCACCACTAGCTCAGTTGATAGAGCATGAGACTCTTAATCTCAGGGTTGTGGGTTCTTGCCCAAGTCTCAGACCTTCCACAGGGCCAGGATTGACAATACTCAGCAGGCTTCTCCATCATTGGAATAAATTGGTATGTTCAGTATGGCTGACAAGGTTCTATAGAGTTGAAGCCCTGCTTCTCTCTTTTGTTATATTGCCCTTATTGCTCTCAGTCTGGGTAGTTCTTCCTGACACCCAACCACCCTTCATCCACCCATCCACTGATCCATCTGTCCATCCATCCATCCATTCATCCATCCATCCATCCATCCATCCATCTATCCATCCTCCACCCACCCATCCATCTACTTATCCACCCATCCACTGATCCATCCATCCATCCACCCTCCACCCACCCACTCATCCATCTACTCATCCACCCATCCACTGATCCATCCATCCATCTACCTCTACCCACCCATCCATCTACTCATCCACCCATCTACTGATCCATCTATCCATCAATTCATCTATATATCCATTCATCCATTTATTAATCTACCCACCTATGCATCCATCCATCCACTGATCCATCTATCGATCTGTCCATCCACTGATCCACCCATCCATCTCTCCATTCACTCATCCATCCATCCATCCATCCATCCATCCATCCATCCATCCATTTATCCAGCCTCTACCCACGCATCCATCTGCTCATTTCTACATCCACTCATTTGCTTATTTACCCATGCATCCATTCATCCATCCATCTACTCATCTGCCCATCTACTGATCCATCTATCCATCAATTCATCTATATATCCATTCATCCATTTATTAATCTACCCACCTATGCATCCACCCACCCACTCACCCACCCATGCATCCATTCATCTATCTAAACACTCGTTCACTCATCCACCCATCATTCATCTACCGATCCACACCTCCCCCACCAATCCACCCATCCACTAATTCATTCGTCTAGTCATCCAGGCATCTACTCACCCACCCATCTACCCGTTGACCCATCTCTCCTTTACCTATCCATCTATCTACTACTTTTTTTTTTTTTTTTTTTTTTTTTTTTTTGAGACAGTGTCTCACTATATAGCCCTGCCTGATTTGGAACTCACCACGTAGGCCAGGCTGGCTTTGAATTCACCTGCCTCTGCCTCACCAGTGCTGAGATTAAAGGTATTCGTCTGCACACCTGGCCATCCATCCATCCAATTATCCACCCACTGGCCCACTCCTCCATCCATCTGCCCACCCATTCACTCATCCCATCCATTCATCCACCCGGTCATCACCTATCTGCCCATCCCTACACCCATCCATGCACCCATTCACCAGTTTTGGGTCCCTCCCACTTCAGGACACTTGCCTTTTCTGTTTCCTCTGCCAGAGACACTCCTCCCAAAAGTCCTCACACTTCTCCCTCTCTCCCTTTATTTAGGTCTGTTCAAATGTCACCTCTTCACTGAGAGGCTGGAGCCTGGGGGTGTAGCTCAATGGTAGTGTTTCCCGTGTGTGTGCAAGGCTCTGGGCCACATCCCCAGCACTGCAAGCTCTACACGCCTCCTCCTCACACTTTCCTTTTAGCCAGCGTTATGTTCTTCATAACACAGACTAGCTCTTGAAGTGACATTACTTATTGTGTACCCCCCCCCCTTATGGCATGAAATGTCATTAAGTTTATGGATGGTGTCTGGCTAGTTATCTACTGTGATATCTACTACCCCTGGCCCTGGGGTAGTGCTGCACATAGTAGATGTTCAGAAAATATTTGGTGAACATACTCAAGGCACTGGCCTGGGATTTTTTTTTTTTTTTTTTTTTTTTAAATCCTAGAACTCACTTTGTGGACCAGGCTGGCCTCAAACTCAGAGATCCACCTGCCTCTGCCTCCCAAATGCTGGGACTAAAGGTGTGCACCACCACCACCTGGCTTCTAGCCTAGGATTTATCAAGACACAGCTCGGTGTTGGTGCCAGCTTCATCTTCCAGCTGTGTATTGGATCGTGAGTCTCACACACAAAGTCCCAGGCTCTTGTGAAATACAGATTCTGATGTGTGATACCTGGGGTGAGGACCAGAGCCCTGTATGTCTTGATGGGTAATGCAGATGATGACTGCTCTCTCTCAGTGTCTCCGTGTGTGTGTGTGTGTGTGTGTGTGTGTGTGTGTGTGTGTGTGTGTAAACCATACCCTCATGCCTACTTAGGCACGTGCTCTCCCACTGACCTTCACGCCCAGCCTTGGACCCAGATTGTGAGCATTGCAGCCTTAGCTGCTCTGAGACTCAGTTTCCATACTTGCAAAGTCCTGTGCCTGCTGCCTGACTCAGCAGGTTGCTCAGTCGGGTCCAGTGCCCTCCTCTGGGCCTGAGGGGCTCTGGAATCTGCTTTTGCTTCCCAGTGCCCAGTGTTCAGCCTCCTATGTAGACCCCCGGTGGAGCTCTGTCTGTTGTATTTCTGCAGAGCTGCTGAGGGGTTGAGGAGGGTTCTGGCATTTTGACAGTCAAGGGAACATTATGCAAATGATATGCAAAGCAGCAGCTAATGAGCCCTGATTGCATTGGCCCTGGTGCTGGGGAACACGTGGATGGCTGTGCCAGGGTGGGGGCAGGGGCAGTGGCTGCTTTGGGGGCTGGGCAAGAAGACACAGGAGAGGTGATAGAAGTGGCCGGCCGTCACAGGGCAGGGCGTGAGGACAGCTGCTTTGTGGCCTAGGCGTGGTGACACTGTCCTTGTCTGTGCTGTCCGGATAAAGGGGTGGGGACAAGGGCTAAGGTCAGTCCTGAGAGAACTAGAGCCAGAGACTGGGGTCTTTCCAGCAGTAGACCAGATTGGGGCAGATTGGGCTAACGGGAGGGTGGTATGGGAGGGATGCTGTCCACGGAGAGTTGACAGGAGGGGTCTGCTTCTCCCACAGGGTCCGTCTGGTAGCTGAGTGTGGGAAGGCAGCAGATGGGCTGGGTCAAGCTCACTGGAGGGGACAGCTGTCTCAGTGTCCCTGGATGGAGCCTCTCTTTGGAAGAAACACGATCTTGGCTTGGGGACTGATGGGTGGGCAGAGGGGCTCTACTTACAGCACCTGGGAACCCAATCCCTCCCATCCCCCCGCTGTAACCCTCTCCAGAGAGCCTGTGCTCTGGAGCACTCTGCACCGCTACCCGCTAGGCCTGAGAACAGCTGACGGTGGGCTTCGTCCAAGGCTACATGTTCCCTCAAAGGTCATTTCGTGCCCACCACGTGACTCACCCACCCTTCAGACACAGTGTCTCTCGGTTTTGCCTTTGATCCGCGGATAAGAACTGACTTTTGGTGGCTGTTACCATCTTTTCCAGTTGAGTCTTTCATAATGCAATCACAAAGATCATAAAGGTTGTTGGGCAGAGGACTCGAATCCCAGCCCACCCCTTTCTTGACTTTATCACCTTGGGAAAATGACTTAGTCTCAGAGCCTGTTTCCTAGAGGGCCTGTAGTCTTCTGGTGGGGCAGCCTGAGACCTCTAGCTCGCGGGGGACTTGCCGCCTTGTGCCAACATCTCCAGTGCTATAGTGTTCCTGCAGTCCATGACGGCAGCTGTGTTCTGTTTGAGAGGGACTTGTGTGGTGAATGTGGATGAGGCTGCTGTTACCATGAAGAACCAGGGCCTGGGGATGCACGCCTGTGAGGAGGGAAAGCTGAAGGCCAGCCTGGGCTACGGAGCAAAGGCAAAGCCAGGCTAGACTGGGCAACTTCTCGAGACCCTGCCCCCAAATGAAGAACGAAGAGACTTGTTGGGGTGCTGGTGAGATGGACTCTGCAGGGAAAAGTGCTTGCAGCCAACTCTGGGCCCCTGAGTTGAGCCCCAGAAACCCTGTGGTGGAGGGAGAGAGAGCCGTCTCCTGCAAACTATCCTGTGACTTCCAGTTCAGCATGGCATAGGGGTGGGCGTGTGCACACGTGTGCACTTACACACATGTAAAATAAGCAGGTGTGGGACTGGTAAGATGGCTCAGAGGTTAAGAGAGAGCACTGGCTGCTCTTCCAGAGGTCCTGGGTTCAATTCCCAGCAACCACATGGTGGCTAATAGCCACTTGTAATGAGATCTGGTGCCCTCTTCTAGCCTGCAGGCATACATGCAGACAGATACTGCATATTAAATAGATAGATAGATAGATAGATACATCTTTAAAGAAATTTATACACATAAATAAATATAATAATAAAATACACATAATAAATATAAATAAATAAAAAACAAAGCTGGACAGTGGTGGCGTACGCCTTAAATCCCAGCACTCAAGAGGCAGAGGCAGGCAGATATCTGTAAGTTTGAGGTCAACCTGGTCTACAGAGTGAGTTCCAGGACAACCAGGGCTACACAGAGAAACCCTGTCTCAAAAATAAATGAATAAATAAATAAGTGAATGAATAAATCTAAAACATTAAAAATGTCAAAAGGTTTGGTTTTTGTTGTTGTTGTTTTTGTTTGTTTTTTTCTAGACAGGGTTTCTCTGTGTAGCTTTGTACTTTTCCTGGATCTCGCTCTGAAGACCAGGCTGGCCTTGAACTCACAGAGATCCACCTGCCTACCGAGTGCTGAGATTAAAGGCATGTGCCACCACCGCCCGGCATAGTTTTGGTTTTGATTTGGTTTGGCTTGGTTTTTCAGCATACGTATGTATATATATATTTTCAATATCCTGTGTCCTTTACAAATAACTTTATTGTCTTTATAAAACTCATTTTAGCTGGGCGGTGGTGGCGCACGCCTTTAATCCCAGCACTCGGGAGGCAGAGCCAGGCGGAATTCGAGGCCAGCCTGGACTACCAAGTGAGTTCCAGGAAAGGCGCAAAGCTACACAGAGAAACCCTGTCTCAAAAAACCAAAACAAAACACCCCCCCCCCAAAAAAAAAAAACCCAACTCATCCTAAGGCCAAACTCTTAGTCTGTTGACCCCATATTGTTCCTTTTGAGATTGCTTTTCCCAGTGACTTCATTCTAACTACCCACAAGACGTCATTCTTGTGCTCCTCCATTTGGAAAACTTGACTTCGTCCCCTGTTCTCCTAGTGGAAAACTCAGCCACTCACGCTGGCCAAGGAGGAAGCCTGCTGGTCTTCACATGTGGTCAAGGAACACATGTGAATCTAAATTAGACCCTTTCTATTTCTACCTCCATAGGATATATGTCTAAGGACACACCTCCAGGACCCAATGTCTCCAGTCTCTGCAGGTACGGGCACAAATGAAATAAATCTTCAAGCCGGAAATGGTGCCCCACGCCTTTAATCTCAGCACTCAGGGCAGAGGCAGATATGAATTTGAGGTCAGCCTGGTCTACAGAGTGAGTTCTAGGACAGCTAGGGCTATGAAGGGAGACCATGTCTTAAAACAACAACAACCTAGGGGTTGTGAACATGGCTCAGTCAGTAAAATGCTTGCCTCAAAAGCTTGAGGACCTGAGTTCAAATCCCCAGCACCCACATAAAAACCAGCAACAGCGGTATATCCCCAACACTGGGGAGGTGGAGACAAGAGGACCCCCAGGCTCCATGCCCAGCCAGTCCAGCCCAACTGGTGAGCCCCAGGTTCAGTGGAGGACTTTGTCTCAACGTTCCTGAGGATTGACCACTAACCTCCACACACACCTGCGTTAAAAAATTATTCTTACTTTGGGGGCTAGAGAGATGGCTCTTAACACTGGCTGCTCTTCCAGAGGTCCTGAGTTCAATTCCCAGCACCCACACGGTGGCTCACAACCCTCTGTAATGAGATCTGGTGCCCTCTTCTGGCCTGCAGGGACACATGCAGGCAGAACACTGTATATGTAATAAATAAATCTTTAAAAAAAAATTATCCTTGGGGCGGTGGTGGCACACGCCTTTAATTCTAGCACTTGGGAGGCAGAGCCAGGTGGATTTATGTGAGTTCGAGGCCAGCCTGGTCCAAAAAGCAAGATCCAGGAAAGGCGCAAAGCTACACAGAGAAACCCTGTCTCTGGGGGAAAAATTATCCTTGCTTTTGCTAGCCATCCCAGCACTTGAGTGGATTTCAGTGAGTAAGCCAGCCTGGTTTACAGAGAGTTCCAGCATGTCCAGGACTGTTACACGGAGAAACTGTCTCAAAAAGGAAAATTATACTTAACTTTTAATAAGGTTGCGTGGTGGTGCACACTGTCCTTAATCCAGCACCCCAGAGGCAGAGGCAGGAAGATCTCCGAGTCTGCACAGTGAGGCTCAGGCTAGCTAGAGCATCACAGTGAGACCTTCTTGAACATAAATACATGAATCTGTATAATGGGTATGAACTCTTAGAGCACAGGGTTGTATGTGGGTATTTCACAGTCAACCTAGCAGGACTTGGGGGGTCTGGTCACTAAGCCTGGGTGATCGAATCTGCTGAAATGTCTTGATGAGCAGCTTGGCGTGAGAGCAGCTTGGCATGAGATGACGCATGAAGGCTGGAGCAGGAGCATCTCGTGCCCTGCAGGGAGGCTGGCAGCCGGGGGATGGGGGGTTGATGTGCGACCGAGGGTGTTGGCAGCAGAAAGGCGAGATGCGAGATGCAGGAGTGTTCCCGGGTGACCGCAGAAAGAGGTGGTGCAGAAAGAGGGCGTCCCCTGCCGTCCACCCAGGGAGGACATCTGTGCGCAGCATTACCCGGTTGCCATAGAAACGAGCAGCGGGCGGTGGGTGGCTGGGGAAGGAGGCGGGTCGGGAAGGGGGAGGCCGGCGCGTGGGGGCAGGGAGCTGGCTCCTGCAGTTCGGGCGCTGTCGCCTCCCGAGCCAGAGCGCGCCGCCGGAGGGGACCCCGAGGACGGAGCCCCGAGCCCCACTGCCACCACGGAGCAGGTGACCAACCCGACCCTCCGGCCTTGGCTTGGCCCAGCCCGGGCAGTCAGAGCCCACCTGTCCCCAGCTTGGTGCCCAGCCAGGCTCAGGTAGGCGATGGGGATCTGGAGAAGTCTGCGTGGAGAGTGGGGCTGGTCGCACCTGGTAGCAAAAGCAGGCCCGAGGGGCTTCGGGGCCAGGGAGCTGCTCTCTGCACCGCCTTGGGACTGTCTCCTGTCTGTCGTCGTGTCTCTCCTCTGTAGCGCCGTCCCTGTCTGCACCACAGGTGTGACTGCAGAGCTGTCCCACTCCCGGGAGGCAGTGGGCTCCGGGCGGCTAACCGCGGGGCTGTGCTCCCCCAGGGTGATGCCGGACAGGGAGGGGCCAGGCGTGGAGAGACGTGCGCTTGTCTCCCACCCCCACTCCCGGGGATCTGCTGATCTCTGGCCATTTGTCACAAAGCTCCGTCTGACACCAGAACCTCTGGGATGACTCCTGGGTGGTCTTGTACCTTGGGCTCCAGACAGGCCAGCTCAGTCCCTCCGGCTCCGCGTTTCTTTTTGCCGACGGGATGACCCTGCAACTCTCTAAGGGCTCTCGACCCAACAACCCCCCGCCGGCCAGGGATCTCCATGCCGGGGTGGGTGTGCTTGTGGCCGTCCTCCCACCTCGCTGTCCCTCTGCAGTGGTGCTCCCGGGGACCTGCTCACTGCTACTGGGGGAGCAGGGAGGCTGCGGAGAAGCTGCCGCTGTTGCTCCGGAGCGGGAGGGAGCAGAGTGGAGCGCCGCCGCCGGGGAGGAGCTGAGCAGGGCTAGCCAGGAAGCCCTACCTCGAGAGTGGGCTAGGGCCCTACTTCTGTGCCCCCTGACCGTTTGACTGAGTTCTTTGCTTGGTCCTGCATGAAGTGTGGGCCTCCCTCCTTCCCCTGGGCACTCAGAGCCCCGGCTGCATGGTGGGAGTCTGCTGTAGGTTGGGGGGGGGGTGCTGATTTCTGCAAACGTCAAGTACACAGTCTGGGAGTGTGGGCACAGATTCACGCCTTGAAGGCAGGGGCCTGGGAGGTAAGAGAGCACACGTGGGCTGGCAAGAATGGGGTCAGGGGTGCAGATCTCCCCCTCCTCCCTCAGGGGAAGCCTTGAGCTGGGGTGTATGCATGCCCTGCCCTCTGCAGCCCCGCTCATTGGCCTCGGGGCTGTCAGCTGCCACCTTGGTCCCCCAGCAGGGCTTATCTGGAAGACAGGGTCTTTTAGCCAGCACCTGCCCATAGTCTGACCTCCACTTCCCCCTTCCTGCCTGCCTGTGCTGCCTGCCTCCCTCCCAGTTCTTGACAGGGTTCAGGTTTTTTTCATGTTTGCTATATACTCCATTACCACCAGACTCAGGAAAAGCCCCCGGGATGTACCGCTTATCCCCAGTTATCTGCAGCCAAACCACCTGCTTGGAAACCAGGCTGAGACCCCACTTTCCCGAGGAGCTTCTCCCACACAACAGAGAGCCCAAGGGAGACAGACCCTGGCACTCAAAAGCCCGGAGCTGAGAGAGGCCTGGGCTCCACCTAGTCCATGTGTATGTCAGCTACCCAGCCCCCAATTCCAGGGTCAGCCCTCCACTCCTCTCAGCAATATCCCAACCGATAGAACTCTTCCTGGTTCCAGTCACAGTATTTCCACACCCACCTTCTCTCCCTGACCGGTGACCCCTCTCCAGGTGTCCTGACCTGTGACCCCCCCCCCCCCCAGCCATGAACTAAGAGGCTTTGTTCTCCTTGTCCCACTGTAGGGGACCTTAGAGATAAAAGCCAGACCACACTCCACCTCTCCTCAGTGGCTCCTTGCAGTGGATCCTACTGTCCCTGGAGAAAACTTTAGGTCTCCTGACCGGAAAGACCCAAGTCATCTGCATCCTCCCCCTGGCCC
This sequence comes from Onychomys torridus, assembly GCF_903995425.1. Lineage (NCBI taxonomy): Eukaryota > Metazoa > Chordata > Mammalia > Rodentia > Cricetidae > Onychomys > Onychomys torridus. The sequence continues at coordinate 64,457,815 of NC_050460.1, read as the reverse complement.
CTCCCTTCCCTCCCCATACTCAGTCTGCTACAACCACATAACCGTAAATGCCATTGATTCTACCTCAGGGCCTTTGCACTGGCTGGCCTTCTGGCTGGAAGAGCTCTCTTCCTTACCTCCCTTGGGTCTTTATTCAAATGTCACCTCAGAATGGCCTCCTGTGACCATCCTGCTTTGTATAGCATTGTTCCTGGCCCCAGCCATGGTTCTCCACCCGCCCCTGTCCAGGCCTCCTTTCTCCGCAGCACCTGTCAACACACAGCCCACACTGTCATTTACCCGTCCTCTGGTTCCTTGCCTGTCCAGCCCCTTTAGACTGTCAGTCCCGTGGACGCAGGCAGAGCCCCCACCCCCACCCCCCGCTGCAGCTTACCTCCGTCCTGAGAGCCAGAGTCCCTGCCTCAGGGGCTGGCGAGCTTCTGCGCTTTAGCAGGGATTTGGTCCAGGCAGTGGGAGGGCAGTGCCCTTACCTGGGCAGTGGTCCAAGGGCCCAGGCTGTGATGGTGATGTGAGCCCCCCACCCCGGGGGGGGGCTGGAATGTGGGGAGAACCAGCTGCTGCAGCTGCCCTCACCATGCTCCATCTTGCCACCAAAGACAGCCAATACTCCCTCCTTTCTGCCGCCTGGGTTCCGTCCTGTGGGAAAAACCCACCGTGTCCCTACCAGGAGTGTTACCCACACCCACATAGCCAGTGGCTCTGCCTCTGCTCAAGGTGGCTGTGGATGCCTGGGCTCAGGACACATAGACTGGACAGACTGGTGCCTAGAGGGAGCACTGGCTTTTGATCACTGGCTAAGGGGATGAATCCAGAGTAGAGGCAGACGGCTGTTCCCCACCTTTCGGTACTCACGTAGGCCCCCCCCCACACTTTGCCTTGAGACAAGGTTGGGAAGGTAGAGACCCCGGGAACCTAAGACAAAAAGGGGAGGCTAAAATCCCTTGGGTCCCCTGGGGGTTCCAGAGAGGGGAGAGATGGTGCTCAGCTCGCGCGTGGCAGCTAGGGTAGGGGTAAGAACAGGTCGGAGGTTGACCTCTGGGCATCTGCCCTCTAACCCTCCTGCTGACGGAGTCCACCAAGCTTCCGGCTGCTCAGTCGGTGCCCACTGGGCCCTGGGTCTCCTGGGTGTCTCCTGTTTCCTTTAGGGGCCGATGTCTGTGAATCTATCATCTCTAAAAGAAGTCCCTTGGGGACCTCCAGGCAGATGAAATGGGGTCAGGGGCATTTGTTTGTTTTATTGGAGACGAGGTCTCATGTAGGTCAAGCTGGTTTAAATGAGCTGTATAGGGAAGACAGCTTTGAGTTCCTGATTCTCCTGCCAGCACAGTGAGTGCTGGGAGAACAGGTATGTATTACTTGCACCAGCCCAGGCCTGGTTTCTAGTTCCAAAGAGAAGAGGAAACCAGACCTGGGCCTGCCTGGGGGTCCTAGATAAACCCAGCAGCTCAGAAGAAGCTCCAGATGTTAGCTGACTCCTCGGTGGTGTTGGCCTTGGAGCAAGGCCTGCCTCTGCTCATTGTGTTGGTGACCCACTCATCTGCCCCAGGATAGGTGGTGTGCACCCCCTCAGCTTCTCAAATGAGGAAACTGAGGCATGGGTGGTTGAAGTAACCCGCCAAGGGCCTACAGCTGAGAAGTGGCAGAGCTCTGATTTGAACCAAGTCTTCAGTCCTGTATGGCCCATAGGCAGTGCGCTGCAAAGCTGGCGTGGTGACCTGAACCCGCACTGAAAGAGGGGGTGAGGAGAGGGTGGGTTAGGAGAGTTTTGTGTGAGTGACGGGGGCCAGCAGACTTGGCGGAGCATGACCAGAGGAGGCTTGTGGACTAGAAGAGGGCCAGGGGGAGGGGCCAGGGGCGGGGCCGGGGGCGGGGCGGGGCCGGGGGCCAGGGGCGGGCACCTCACCTCTAAGTCCATTTCTTCTTCCTGCATTGTCCTCCCAGCAGAGGCTTGTCTGCCCTGCCCACTCTAAGGGAGGAGAATGCTGCGAGCCACTGGGTATGTGTGGAACCTGAGGCAGCTCTGGCTGACTGGGGGGGGTCTGAAGGGACTGCAGTGCTGGGCTGGACCCCTGGGAGCAGGGACAGAGGAGGACCCAGCCAGCCCAGAGTCTCCTGCCTTGCTGTGTGACCTTGCCTGCTGCATCACCTCTCTGAGCGAGTCATACACACACACACACACACACACACACACACACACACACACACACACACCCCCTGTGCCCTCTGGCCTCATCCCTTTGTCTGGCTTCCTCCTCACCTCCTGGGGAGGCAGGGCTCAGAAGGGACCAGAATAGTGGTCAGGACTATATCTGTTGTCGGGGTTGGGCCCAGTTCCACCATTCACCACCTCGGTGGCCCTGGATGTGCCATCTTATCTGCCTCATGCCTCAGTTTCTCCACCTTTAGGTGTAGATGAAGTATGTGTAGAGCATGAAGACCATACCCAGCACATAGGGGACACTCAGTAACTATGAGCTGGTGACAGCCAAGACCGATGTCAACACCACTTCCACAACAGTGGCTGGGGCTGCAGCTCAGCTGAGCACGCTTGCCAGCATGTAGAAGTCCTGCTAAGTATCAACTGGGTGTGGTAGCCCAGTGATCCCAGCACTGGGGAGGTGAAGGCAGGTGGATCAAAAATTCAAGATCATCATCCCCTATGTAGTGAATTTGAGGCAGCCTGGGCTACATAAGACCTGTCAACAACAACAATAATAAGTAATATAAAAGAAAATGGACTCAGATCTGGACCCTGGGCTCCCAATCGTGGGCATCCTTTCCTTCAGGAGCTGCTAGTTAGGGTTCCCAAGAGACACAGACCAGCAGCCAGAAGGAGCCAGAAGGGGGTTTCTGAGAGGCTGAGAGAGAGGAAAGTGGGGGGCTGCTGGTGCATATCTCAGCCCCAGCATCAGGGGGCTGAGGAAGCAGGGGTCCCCATGTTGCTGGGCAGGAGAGCAGCCAGCAACCTCCCCTCTCCTCGCCCCCCCCCCCCCCCGCTGACTGTAGGTGCCTGTGTACACTGGGGGACAGGCTCCTTTTTCTGTGTCCATCTCCCCATACTACACTCTCTACCAGAGCCCCCTCAACTCTGTCAGCTGTGTGTGTCCCTTCAGTCCAGCCAAGTGGGCATCTGACCCCAGAGTCTCCCACCTGCTTGGTCCTTATTCCACCCCCCCCCCCCCCCCCCCCCCCCCCCGCTGCTGCTCAATGGGTTCCCAGCACAGGACAGGCAGCCCTGGTGTTTACTGGCTGTCCTCATGACCCCCATGGCCTGAAGCAGTGCTGGCTGCTGGGCCTCTGGTCACCTTGGAATGACTGTTCCCAGAACCCTGTCATGCTTTTCCCGTGCCCCGGACAGACTCCTCACAGTGACGTCCCTGAGCCTGTGGGGTTTCGTCTCTGTGCGGCTTGGTGATTGCCACGTGTTGATATTGGTGAGGAAAGGCCACAGGGAAACTGGGTGTGGTGGCCTTTTGCCCAGCTTAGGAGTCTGTGGGGCGTGTCACAGGAAGTTCCAGATGCCAGTCACACCCACTTCCTGACCCCTGACAGAAACAACCCTGTCATTAAGAAGAACTGGCAGTTTGTAGGGGGGAACCTCCTCCTGCCTCTGTGTGTGTGTGTGTGTGTGTGTGTGTGTGTGTGTGTGTCTGTGTGCGTGTGTGTGTGTGTGTGTGTGTGTGTGTGTGTGTGTGTGTGTGTGTCTGTGTGTGTGTGTGTGTGTGTGTGTGTGTGTGTGTGTGTGTGTGTGTGTCTGTGTCTGTGTGTGTGTCTGTGTATGTGTGTGCGTGTGTGTGTGTGTGTGTGTGTGTGTCTGTGTCTGTGTGTGTGTGTGTGTGTGTGTGTGTGTGTGTGTGTGTGTGTGTGTGTGTGTTGGGGGCTCATTTGACACTCCTCTTCTATGGTCTTACCCTGCCTGCCCCCCTTCTAAGCACGGGTACCACCCAGAGTGCCTGGAATGCAGAGGGCCTAGAGTCTGTTGTGGACTGGGCTTGCTAACTCATCTAATTCTTTTTTTTTTAATTAAGACTTTGTATTTTTAATCATGTGTACTGTGTATATTTGTGGGTGGGTCTGGTGCCTGGAGTTACAGGTGGTTGTCAGCCATCTGACATGGGTGCTGGGAGCCAAACTCAGGTCCCCTGGAAGGGCAGCAAACATTCCTAATGACTCTCCAGTCGCTCATCTAATTCTGAAGTCAAGTCATTCCCAGCAAGGCCCAGAGGGGCCGCTGCCCAGAGTCACGGAGCAAGTTGGTACTGGACCTTTCTCGTGCCACCTGCTACCTCATCTGGGTGCCCAGGAGAGTTCTGCAAGCCTGCGGCCTGCGGCCTCTCAGCCCGATGCTCCAGGTCATAACCACACTGTCCTGCTGTGTGGTGGGAGGACATCCTCAGCCAAGCTCCCAGGCCACCGATTCTTTCCTCTCCTGGGCTGCAGGGTGAATTGTTCTTGGTTCTTGTTATTGAGACAGGGTCTCACTATGTGGACCAAACTGACCTCAAACTCAGAGAGAACCTCCTGCCTCTGCTTCCTGAGTGCTGGTATTAAAGGTTTGTACCACCACACCAACTTTTTTTCTTAATTTCTTTTACTTTGTGTGTAGGGGTGTTGCCTGTGTGTATGTGCATCTGTGTACCATACTGCATACAGTGCCCCTGGAGGCCAGAAGAGGGCATCAGGTCCTCTGGAAAGCAGCCAATGCTTTAAAACATTCTCTCTCTTTCTCTCTCTCTCTCTCTCTCTCTCTCTCTCTCTCTCTCTCTCTCTCTCTCACACACACACACACACACACACACACACACACACACACACACCATTTTTGTTTTGTTTTGAAATACAATTCATGGGCTAGGGGGATGGTTTAGTGGGTAAGCAGTCACATACAGACCCGAGGGCCTGCCTCCCGATCACCAAAACCCACGCATCCTCCTTGACTTTCTACTGATGTAATAAACACCATGGCCAAAAGCAGCTCAGGGAGGAAAGGGTTAATTTGACTCACACCCCAGTCACAGTTATCCTTGAAGGAAGTCAGGCCAGAACCCAGGCAGGAAATGCAGAGGAACCCTGCTTACTGGCTTGCTCAGGCTGCTTTCCCACTGGCCCAGGACCACCTGCCCAGGTTGGCACTGCCCACAGTGGGCTGGGCCCTCCCACCTCAGCTATAAATGAAGAAAATGCTTCCGCTGAAAATATTTTTAAAATCATGCACATTATTTAAAAGAAATTCAGTTTATTCACAAGCAGCAGTATGAAAAGCTGGGGTGGACCCGGTGTGGGAAACCCATCCCACCCCATTCCCAGTCACAAGCTTCCTCGAAGCTGACCACTGTTCCCATTTTGCTTTGTGGTCTTCCCAAAATAGTCCCATATATATATGCTTTCCCAGCTAGACTGCTCTAGACTGCTCTGCATGGTGTACATGTCACTTGGCGGTGTGGACTGGGATGGGGTGCAAGCTGGCAGCTCTGCACTGTAATTTACTTAGCCAGTGTCCTGAGGACAGGATTGGGGTCACCCCAGCCTTTCGTGTTGACCCCCACTGTTGCATTGAACAAGCTTGTGGATGCTTGGCTTGCACCCTGGAGGTGAATTCCTGGAGGTGGTGTTATGGGGGAGAATCCCCTCCTGGGAGACCCTGAGGAGCGGGCCCCTCCGCTCTGTGTCACTCAGTTCCCCACCATTGTGGCTGAGAGGCTTGTGGCAATTCAGATCTTCAGTCCCAGGGGGCACAGAAGGCCATACCGGGTCATTACAGGAACAGATCGCCAGGCCCCCAACAAGAGAGACTGAGGCTGGGGGAGGGGCATCCTTGACCCAGGATCCTCACGTGTTGGTGCCACTTGCCCTGGATCTGAGGGACAGTGGTTGGATGGGGTTTACCTGCCCTCTGCTGGGTGGAGCCTAAGCTTGCGAGCCAATCTGCCTTCACCCAGAGATCTCACTGGTCAGGGCTCAATCCCATAGAGGCATCGCCAACGAGGAAGTGCCTCAGGAGCCATGGCTACCTCTTGGAAGGCTAGCTAGGCCCTTGGCCCTCTGTGGCTGATTATTGAGCCATTCTCAACTGGGTGACAGTGAGGCCTGGTAGGGGAGGGGGGTGCCCCCTGGCCCCTGGGGCAGAGCGTGGCCTAGATTGGACAACTGTGATGCCTGATGACAGATCCAGGGCAGACACAGCGCCTGGGATGTTGTATAGATCACAGTGTGACCCCAGGGCCAGAGAGCCACATGCTCAGCCATGTGGGGGGAGATTTGTAAGCAGCTAACGGGGCTGTGGAGGCAGGGCTGGGACAGCCAAAAGAAGATGGACAGAGCCCAACTAGAAAAACTGGGGGAGCCCTTAGCTCAGGATGTAAGTGAGGGAAAGACCTCCCTCCTGTCAGCTCCCAGGGGACTGCGTGGCAGAAGCTGAGGCTCTAGGGGACAAGACCAGAGGCTCTGTGTTGGGGTCAGGGGAATCCAGGAGCATCTTTTGGATCTAGTGTCAGGATCCAGCTGGGTCGTGTGGTGGCGCCAAGGGGCTCCAGCTAGGACACCAACTGGAACTCACTGATAGGTGGAGAAGGCGTGTATAAGCTGAGAGGGAGGGGGGCTTCCTTAGGAAGATGGCTTCCGAGGAGAGGCACTCCTCAGAATCTCGGGAGGTGGGAAGAGCCTGGGCGGAGGTGGGCACTAGGAACCACAGATTGAATCTTGGGGTTGTCCTCAGGAATAAGCCCTTGCAGGAAGCCCCCAGCCCAGCTTGAGGCTTTCACTGGGAACCTTCCTTCTCTGTGTGAGTCAGGGACACAGGCCTGGAATAGGACATGGACCTTGCGCCTCATCTCTGTGGACCTCTCCTCTGTCCTTGCAGCTTGTGAGCAGCTGAGCCTGCTGACTGCAGATTCACACCTGCCCGGCTCCCTCCGGCTGCACCATGTCTGGCTCCTACGATGAGACCTCGGAGGAGGTCACGGACAGCTTCTGGGAGGTGAGTGGAGGCCTAGGCTCCTGCCTGTCCCCTGATTCAACCCATGACCTCAGCCTTGCACCCCAACTCCTTGGGCCCCTTCAGAATCTCCAGTGTCAAACAGGCAGCTGAGGTCTTGGGGGTGGGGTAAGGTCAATGTCCAGAAGCTGCTCCAGAATGCGCCTGAAACATTTCACTCTGGGATCAGGCCCTTCCAGACTGGACGATTCCCAGCCCTTCACACCAACATCTACCACATTTCACAGTTCTCATAGCCTGCCTAGCTGTCCCCGCTGTACCCCTGTGTGGTGGGCAGGGGGTGGACTTTTGAACCAGAGAGTTGGGTGAGCCCAGGGACCCCACCACCCCATAGAGGTAGAGGCAAGACATTTTCAGGAGCTTCCGAGAGTATTTGTGACCTAAAGAAAAAAAAAATACTGCTTTTGGCTTTGGAAACTAAAAAGGAAACTGGCAAGCCTAGATTAATAAGTGCTTAATGAGATGTCCACAAAACATAATATTGTGTCAAGAAACAGTAGCTCCGCTCAAGCTTATATGACTCGTATCATAGCTCTAGCTCACAAGAGCAAAATGAATAATTCATTCTAGCCCAAGTCCAAATTATATAAAACTCCTTATGCTTTTTGTGGCAGTGAGGAGGTTTTGGAGGAGGAGGAGGGTAGGTGGAGACCGTGGGGTCTGACGTGGAGCTCTGGGACTCCGCCGCGTGGAGGGCGGGACGAGGCGGAGGCGACGCGCCCCCTGCAGGCCAGGGCCAGGATCGCAGGGGCTGCCCGGTCACTTGCTGCTCTGCCTCCAGGTGGGGAACTACAAGCGGACAGTGAAGCGCATCGACGATGGTCACCGCCTCTGCAACGACCTCATGAGCTGCGTGCAGGAGCGCGCCAAGATCGAGAAAGCCTACGCGCAGCAGCTCACAGACTGGGCCAAGCGCTGGCGCCAGCTGATCGAGAAAGGTGCCCCACCCCCGGGCTCTGATGGGTACCCCGGGGCGGGCTCCGGGTGCACCAGCATCCCAGCCACAGGGCTTTTCACAACCTGGGTGTCCTGGACCAAAGCAGGCTCCTTCATTCTCCTGCTTTGTACAACTCTAGAGTGAACACACACACACACACACAGACACACACAGACACACACACACACAATTACCACTTTTTATTTTGAAAGAAACTTCCAGAAAATCACATTTATAGTGCAGAGAACCCCTGGGTACCCCCCAGCCAGCTTCACCAGCTAACATTAACATTTCACTGTAGCTTTCTGTTTAATTTTGAGATAGAATCTTATGTAGCCCAGGCTGGCCTCCAACTCTCTATGGTGGCTGAGAATGACCCTGAAATCCTGATCTTTCTGCCTCCCCGTCTCTAAATCGAAGGTTACAGGTGTAGACAGCCCTGCCTACCCCCTCCCTCTGCTTCTTCCTCCCCTCCCCCTTCCTCTCCCTTCTCTCCCTCACCTCTCTTTCGTTTCTTTGAGACAGAATCTTACTCTGAAGCCCTGGCTCCCAGGATCACTCTGCAGACCGGGCTGGCAGAGAGAGCCACCTGCCTCTGCCTCCCGAGCGCTGGGTCTGAATTGTGTACCACCACAGCTGCCGAGGCCTGCTGCTGCTTTCTCTTCTTCTTCTTAGTTTTGCTGTGCCATCCGAGCTGGTCTTAAACTTGAGATCTGTCAGACAGGCTTTTCCTCCGTTAATCTGCACACGTTTCTGAGGGAAATTAGAACCAGAACCCTCACCCCCATTCCCAAACTCTCCGCATGTCTGAGAACAGCAGCTGCTCATACCACCATCACCCAGCTGTCATAACCAGGGCATTTAAAACCGCTCACAGGCCAGGCGGTGGTGGTGTGCGCCTGTAATCCCAGCACTCGGGAGGCAGAGGCAGGTGGATCTCTGTGAGTTCGAGGCCAGCCCGGTCTACGGAGCTAGTCCAGGACAGGCTCCAAAGCTACACAGAGAAACCCTGTCTTGAAAAACAAAAACAAAAACAAAACAAAACAAAAAAATGCTGGCTGGAAGTTTGGGGACAGTGAAGGAAGGTGTTTCTGTTGCAGCTGGAAGAGGGGAGGCATCAGAGAGAAGGAGATGGCGGAGAGGACTGTAGGCCTTGTGTATTGGGGTCCCGGTAACTCCCTGACATTTTCCTCAGGTCCGCAATATGGCAGCCTGGAGCGGGCCTGGGGTGCCATGATGACGGAAGCAGACAAGGTGAGCGAACTGCACCAGGAGGTGAAGAACAGCCTGCTGAACGAGGACCTGGAGAAAGTCAAGAACTGGCAGAAGGATGCCTACCACAAGCAGATCATGGGCGGCTTCAAGGAGACCAAGGAGGCAGAGGACGGCTTCCGAAAGGCCCAGAAGCCCTGGGCCAAGAAGATGAAGGAGGTGCCTCAGACAGGCGGGGCAGGTGGCCAGCTTGGGGGTGGCGTGTCACAGGAGCGCATCTGTGGATGGGGAGGGTCCCCTCGGGGAGGGAAAGAACTGTCCACACAGGGTCTGGTACCTGATGTGCTTTCCCCCAGCACACAGCCAGCTGGCTCCACAGATCCGGTGACTGGCAGGTCTGCAGAGGCCATGAGCAGTGTCATGTGGGGCAGCAGCCCCAGATGAGGGCGTGGACTGAAGCCTGCGAGCCAAAGCCAGCAGCAGCAGCAGCAGCTCCACAGTGGCAGGGAGTGGGGATGCAGAGTGGGCAGGCAGGTGTTGGTGATGGATGGCCACGTGTCTACCCACGTTGGCCCTCTCTCCCCACAGCTGGAGGCGGCCAAGAAAGCCTATCATCTGGCTTGCAAAGAGGAGAAGCTGGCCATGACTCGGGAGATGAATAGTAAGACGGAGCAGTCGGTCACCCCCGAGCAGCAGAAGAAACTTCTGGACAAGGTGGACAAGTGTAGGCAGGATGTGCAGAAGGTACCTGTGGGGAGATGGGGAGAGAGAGTGGAGGCTGGGAGCTGCAGGCCTGGGGGAGGCCTCACCCCATCCTCCACCCTGGTACCCACAGACTCAGGAGAAGTATGAGAAGGTGCTGGAAGATGTGGGCAAAACCACGCCGCAGTACATGGAGGGCATGGAGCAGGTATTTGAGCAGTGCCAGCAATTCGAGGAGAAGCGACTGGTCTTTCTCAAGGAAGTCCTGCTGGATATCAAACGGCACCTCAACCTAGCGGAGAACAGCAGGTACCCACCCCGGCATGGCCACGGGGGGTTTGAAGGGGACGTGCAGGGAGCTGCTGCAGGGGTGAGCAGTGCTCACTAGTTACCCTGGAAACACAAGCTTGGGGAGTGGTGCATGGCCATGGTGAGGCCACTGGGGCTGAGAGTGCTGGAGCTGGTCGGGCTGGAGGGAAGGACCTGAGCTCTGTTCACAGGCCCCACATCAGAGAGCTCACAACTGTCTGGAGTTACAGAGTCCAAGGTTCTGTCACTCTTCTGGCCTCTGGAGACACTTGCAGTCACATGCACAGGCACACACATTATAAAATAAAATTAAAGAATAATTTCAACTGGTGCACTTGCTGCTTTTACAGAGGACCAGAGTTGGATTCCCGGGACCCACATCTGGTGGTCTCCAAGGCCACAAACACGTGTGGTGTCCACTTTACACAGACACATAGATAAAAAGAAATCTTAAAAAAAAAATCTTGCTGAATGCCTTTAATCCCAGCTCTTGGGAAGCAGTGGCAAGCAGATCTTTATGAATTTAAAGCTAACCAAGGCTACGCAGAGAGACTCCGCCTCAAAACAAAACAAAACAAAAGTTGCAGAAAAAAATAAATCTTAAAAAAAACAACAACAAGGGTTGGGGATTTAGCTCAGTGGTAGAGCACTTGCTTAGCAAGCGCAAGGCCCTGGGTTCGATCCTCAGCTCAAACAAACAAACAAAAAACTTAAAAGCCGGGCAGTGGTGATGCATGTCTTTAATCCCAGCACTCGGGAGGCAGAGGCAGGCAGATCTTTATGAGTTCGAGGCCAGCCGGGTCTACAGAGTGAGTTCCAGGCCAGCCAGGGCTACACAGAGAAACCCTGTCTTAAACAACTAAAATAAAAAGAAAACAACAAGTTAAAGGTCTGGAGACATCGCTCAGCACGTAAGCACTGAGGTTACCTGCTTAATAGCTTGCAAACACCCCAGACTCCAGTTCCAGGGATCTCTTCTGGCCTCTCAACACCGAAGACACACATGGTGCAGACACATTCATGCAGGCAAAGCACCCACACACATAAAATAAATAAATACAATTTTAAAAATAAGGGTGGGGCGGGGGAGTCTTCTGCTTCTCGGCTGGGGATATGCCCAGCATCCTGGCCTCTGGATGGGATGAGAAGAAAGCCCATGCCCTCCCGCCCCACCTCCTGCATAGCTATACCCATGTCTACCGAGAACTGGAGCAGGCCATCCGGGGAGCCGATGCCCAGGAGGACCTCAGGTGGTTCCGCAGTACCAGTGGCCCTGGGATGCCTATGAACTGGCCTCAGTTCGAGGTGAGGATGCGCAGGGTGGCAAAGGGGACTCCTTAGTAGGTTAGGAGGGGGGTGCCGCTTCAGACCCCTCTGCCTGACTTCTCTCCGCCCCCAGGAGTGGAACCCAGACCTCCCCCACACCACTGCCAAGAAGGAGAAACAGCCTAAGAAGGCAGAGGGGGCCACACTCAGCAATGCCACTGGGGCTGTGGAGTCCACATCCCAGGCTGGGGACCGTGGCAGGTGAGTACCTCCCATGGAGTTCCTGGGTAGGAGAGAGACCGACATACTGGGACAGATACATTTTATCCAAGAAGACAAGAAACGGTCCCAGACCATAGCTGCTATGTGTCCTCTGAAAAACAGGTGGGTGACCCTTCAAGACTCCTGCTGTGACTCACACAGTATGTTGGGCACTCTCCTACATTGATGCACTCAAGCCTCCGGCCAGCCTGGAAGTGTACAAACGTGTGCATTTTAAGGATAGGGAAGCTCGAGTCCAGAGAGAGTGGCAACATGCCCAAGGTCACACCTCAGAACCAGGGAAGGTTCTCTACTCCACGCCCTAGCTGGTACCCATTTAGGGATAGTAAGTACCCCTTTCACAGGGTCCGTCTCTGGGGTCCTCTGCAGCACTTCCTCCCTCTGGAGCTGAAACACTAATGCGCAGTGTTCAGGTTGCCAGAGGGTCACCGGCTCTGACACCGCCCTGTGCATCCAGGCTCCGCCCCAGCCGCGGTAGAATTTGGACCCAGGCTCTGGTTAGGAGAGGGTATTGATATGGGCGGGGTGGAGCCGCTGACGGAGGTCCTCCGTTTGCACCTCAGTGTTAGCAGCTATGACCGAGGCCAACCGTACGCCACCGAGTGGTCAGATGATGAGAGTGGGAACCCCTTCGGGGGAAATGAGGCCAATGGCGGCGCCAACCCCTTCGAGGATGATGCCAAGGGAGTGCGCGTGCGGGCGCTGTACGACTACGATGGCCAGGAGCAAGATGAGCTCAGCTTCAAGGCCGGTACGGGGGCGGGGCCGGGGCGGGGCCGGGGGCGGGGCTAGCGGAGAAGACTGGGCCTGGATTGGGTAGTGCGAAGCTCGGGCTTGGAGACAGGGATTTCAGGGATTGGCAGGTAAGGGGCAGGGCAGAGGCCTGTGCATGGAGGGTGGTGCCGAGACGCAGGGAGGTGCTGGCTGGAGTGGGTCAGGGGCAGCACCTGGAGTTGAGCGGGCTGTAGCCCCGACTGTAAGTCCAGGTAAAGCAGCTGGAGCAGTGGGGCCGAGAGGTGCCTTTGTGCTGAGGGACGGCCCATCTTAACCAGGTGACCCTGTGTTCCCCTCCCCAGGAGACGAGCTCACCAAACTGGGAGACGAGGATGAGCAGGGCTGGTGCCGCGGGCGGCTCGACAGCGGGCAGCTGGGCCTCTATCCTGCCAACTACGTTGAGGCCATATAGCTACCCTGCCCTCCCAAGTCACTCCTTGTCCATCGCCTCCCGCCCTACCCCCCCTCCCCTCGCCATAGAGTTCCAGACATATTTTCCGATCAAGCTTTTATTTTTTTAAAAGTCAAAACAGAACAAAAGAAGAAATACAAAGAGACAGAGTTTGCAGCCTACCTGGAGGCCAGCCAGGGTGGTCGGGCTTAGGACGATGGCCCCAGGGTGGGCAAGGGTCTTGGGACTTTAGCCCAATGTCACATCTGCTCCACAGAGTCCACCAAAGAGTCTCCTGAGCCCTGAGGGAGATCTTCTGGATCCTTCTCCCCTGCCTCGCTTTCCCGCCCCACCCCAGGCTGCCAGCGGCTACCCTCACCCGAGCCTGGCTTCCTCACCTCGTCCCTCCCTTCTGCCACGATCCTCCTCTTAAAAAGCCTCCTCCACACCCCAGGAAGGAGGCCTCCGACCTTTAGTCTTCCACTCTGCCCTGGGGGTGCTCTTCTCCCAGCCCCGAGCTTTTGGTCACCCTTCTCTGTGGAGGTTCCAGGGCCCTCTTGGCTTCCCCAGACGTGAAGGCAGGTGAGCTGGAGGAAGTGATGGTGTCCCCGGCACATGGGAGAGGGAAGGGAAGAGCAGATCCTCCGTCCAGGCTGTGCCAACCCTCCTAATGCTGGGCCCATTTTGAGGGATGAAAAAACCCTGTCTGGGCCTGTGGACAGAAGGTTCCTCCTCAGAGCCACTCAGCAGCTCACAGAGGCCCCGACCCTCTCCTAAGGCCTTGGTATTGGGCAAAGCACCCCTCACCCAAGCCCAGGGCAAAGCCAGCAACAGTAGCAGCCTTCTCCCATTCCCTGGGGAAGAGGCATTGGCCACCCACCCCCCTTCTTTCCTGGCCATCCAGAAATGCCCCTCCTTCACTGTGTCAGCATCAGCCTTTGTGAAGCCAATCTGCAAGGCTCTCAACCTCCTTTTCTGCTTCTGTTACCTGGTCAACCTAGGAGACACTCGGGCTCGGGGGAGCATCCAGGTCCCTTCTCACCTGGGGAGACACATGGGCTCAGGGGGGCACTCAGCTTGGCACTGTAAGGGGAAGCCAGCAGCTCAGGCTGGCATGAGAAAGGAACTCTGGATGGTCACCATATTTTCCTTGTCTCTTTTGGCTTTCCAACATTATCCCCTGAATGCTGGCAGCCCCCCACTCCCATTTCCCTAAGCCTGAGTCTCCATTAAAGGACTCTGGGGGTGGGAGGGGACACAGGGCCCTTGTGGTTGGAAAGGGGATAGCAGCTCTCCATGGGTAGGTGAGCGGAAAGCAGACAGGTTGGGAAAAAACCCCAGGGGAGAATGGTCAGAGGCTGTTTATCCGGATCTTTGGGAACAAGGACCTGAGAAGTCCCATGCTCACAGCTGGTGTCTGCTGGGCCTCTGGGCCACAGACACCCTCTGGCCCCTGAATCAGGTGGCCTTTTGGGCCTCCAGGGAAAGAGTATGTGACCCTGTGTTCTCCAGGACCCCTTAGCTCCCAGCTACTTCTTCTAACACTGTTAGATCATGGACCCAAGCACTGGGGCTCTGATCCCCCTTCTCATGAGTAGGGCTGTGGCTGGGGTCCATGTTGGGCAGTCCTCCCTCAGGGCCATGAGCATGGCACCCTATGGACAGGGCTGCCAGCACCCCCCTTCCTTATCACTGTTTGCCCGAGGGGCTTCAGCTGCAGCCTAGGTTGGGTCCTGGGCCCCTCAGGACCTGAAGCAGGATTCAAAGCCCTCCTTTTTTTCATAGCTCCTCCTGCCTCCCCAGCTGGTGGAGTCCTTCACCCCTTACTTTCACTCATACCCCAGAAAGACAAGAAGCCGCCATGCCTGCACCTTGGGGCCTGGGCTCCCCCTCTGCACCAGCGGCTTCCCAGCACCTGGGGAGGGGCTGTGGCCCTGTCTAGATCCCAGGCCTGCCCCTCCCCCAGTACACTAGCTGCCCACTCCTGGGCAGGGACTGGAAAATCTATCCCTTAAGAATCACCTTCAATGACCCCATTTGGGACCAGACTTGGTCCTCAAGCACCTCAGCACCGCGGTGCTGAAGGGTCTCCCCCTTGGAAGTCCCTAGAACCCTGAGCCAAGCCCACCTGTCAGTCACTGGTGTCAGGGCCCTCAACCTTGGGCTGGACCATACCCCTCGCCATGTCCACACCCTCCTGTACTCCCCAAGGGCCCCGTTGATGCTGCACGAGACCCTGCAGGGCTCAGTCAGCGATGTGTTTCGTCCCCTGTTAAACCACGACCCTGCAGCCTGGTTCCGGGGAGGAGCCAGGGCTGCCCCGCCGCCAGCTGCCACTGCGTCTGCCGCCCTAGGCTTCCTGACTCCATTAGTTCCGAAACTTGTGAAACTGAGGAGTGCTGTGGTCTCAGCAATGCACCTGTTTTGTACATGGTTGTGTAATTTAAAGGTATATAAATACAAATATATATATATATATATATATCAGTTGTGACTGTATGGCTGTGGATAAAACCAGAATTCTGTCAACCTGGCTGGACTTGTCATCTGAATCATGTGCATCTTTAGTTCTGGGGGCTTGTGTGTGTCCTTGGAAGGATCTCTGTAATGAAGATGTCTGTCCTGGGTGGGGTGGCCCTGTGCAAGGCTAAGTGCTGACCAAGCTGGGCAGTTGAGGATCCACAACTTATCCAAGGGAGGTTGCTGAGGCTCTGGCCTCAGGTACGAGGTGGCAGCCCTGACCGGTGGACCTGGGCATTTAAAGTCCCAGACTTAAGGCTGGAGGTGTGGCCCGTTGGTTCTTGTCTAACATGTGAGGTTGTTTCCATACCAGGCACCACAAACAATAAATAAACAGCCAAATTCATGGTCCAAGGGTGAACTTGATCTTCAAATAGTTCTGAGTTTTAAAAGGGAATTCTAAGAAGTCATTGCTGAGGCCTCCCATGGGGTGACAAGGTCTTCTTGCCCCCTGCTGCTTGCCCTGCTGTGAACACATTTGTAGGAGGCCTCCTGGGAGCATCTGCCCTGGCAGGAGCTCAGCTGGCCACACCCTCCCAGGCCCATCCTGGAACTCTGATGCTCACTTGCACCTCACCTGGGTCTTTTCTGAGACCACGCTCCCCTTCCCCTGACTCAGCTCTCCCAGTCTGTGGAGGTATCAGAGGCTCTTCTGACCCTGGCAGTCTGATAGGGCATAACACAAACACAACCCCTTCACCAGCACCCCCACCCCTGGGTGCGCACAGCACCCCCACCCCGGGTGCGCACAGCACCCCCACCCCGGGTGCGCACAGCACCCCCACCCCGGGTGCGCACAGCACCCCCACCCCTGGGTGCACACAGTGAGAGGAAGTGAAGCTGGCATGGCCATCCCTCTGTCTTGATCTAAATCCATCCGTAGCTGAAGCCTACTCTTACCCGACAGGTCTCTTCTTGCTTATTCCTTTCATCCCCTTCCTTCATTCCTTTAAACAGTTTGTTTACATTTTTATTGAATGTGTGTGAATGTTTGAGAGACCCGGCAACCAAGAGCATGCTTGAGCGCACATGCGCTTCCTGTGGAGGGCAGTGGACAGCCTTGGGTTTCCTGGCAGGGACCTTTACAGGCTGAGCCATCTCACCAGCCTGCCTTTCTTCCCTTCCCCCTTTCCCTTCTCTCTCCTTCTCTTCTTCCCTTCCTCCACACCTCTCCCCTTTATTCATTCCTTTCTTTTCTTTCCTTTGCTGAAACTAGAGTCTCACTAGGGCTGAGGAGTTTGCTCAGCATTTAAGAGCACTGGCGGGGTTGGGGATTTAGCTCAATGGTAGAGCACTTGCCTAGCAAGCGCAAGGCCCTGGGTTCGATCCTCAGCTCCAAAAAAAAAAAAAAAGAGCACTGGCTGCTCTAGCATCTAGCAGAGGATCCAGATTCAATCCCCAGCACCCACATGGCAGCTCACAACCTTCTGTAATTCCAGTCCCGGGGATCGTACACCCTCTTCTGACCTCCGAAGGCACTGCATGAATGTGGTGTACAGACATACATGCAGGCAAAACACCCGTATGCGTAAGTAAATCTAAAATAAAATAATAAAAAACGGTCTCATGTAGATGGCCTCTAACTGGCTGTATAGCTGAAGGTAACCTTGAACTCTTGTCTCCTGTTCCCAAATGCTAGCATTTCAGGCTCAGGCCTCCATGCCCAACCCAGGAATCTTAGAGTCAAAGTGATGGCCACTTAGTCACACAGGCTGTTAGAGTTTGTTTGGGGGAGCTTTGAAATGAGGCTTCTAAAAGGGGTTAGGAAATGTCTTGCCCAGGTGAGGGATGCACCAAGAGAGGGAGGAGAATTCCTGGTTTGCTGCCAGCTCATGAGGTGTCCCTGGGTGGATGGATGCAGCTGCCTGGCTGTTCCTTGATGGAAGTTGCCCCTCTGATCTCCCATACCTCCCCTAGGTGGAGCTGTTCCTGCTCCCCAATACCTCTGCCCATTGGAGAACCTCCAGCTCTACAGCTCTCCAATACCCCCAGCCCATTGGAGAACCCCCAGCCCTACAGCTCTCCAATACCCCAGCCCATTGGAGAACCCCCAGGCCTGCCTAAGCTTTGAGCCTGGCCCAGGCACAGCTGGGACATCCAGTGTGACTTCAGGGACTCCTGAGGGGCAGGATGGGCTGGCTGGAGACAAAACCAGTTTAACAGAGCACTGAGCCTGCCTCTGGCCAGGGTCCCAGTCTGCCTCTTCCCTGGGGATGGGAGACAGCTGGGGCCTAGCAAGGCAGAGGCCTGGGTAGATCCCCCCCACACACACACTCCCCACCAACACACAACATCTCCTGTCAAGTCCAATCTTGACTGACAGATGCCAAGGCGCAGTTTGCTCTCTGTCAGGGGTAAACATTCTTCAGGAGACAATAATATTGCTGGGGGCAGAAGGCAGGGCACAAGATGCCTTTAACCCTTGGTGGTCCAACCTGGCGAGGTGGTACACACCTTTAATCCCAGCACGCAGGAGGCAGAGGCAGGCGGATCTCTGAGTTTGAGGCCAGCCTGGGCTACAGAGTGAGATCCAGGACAGCCAGGGTGGTTTCAAAGAGAAGCCCTGTTGGGCTGGAGAGATGGCTCAGGTTAAGAGCACTGACTGTTCTTCCAGAGGTCCTGAGTTCAATTCCCAGCAACCACATGGTGGCTCACAACCATCTGTAATGAGATCTGGTGCCCTCTTCTGGCTTGCAGGTATACACGCAGGCAGAATACTGTATACATAATTAATAAATAAATCTTTAAAAAAAAAAAAAAAAAAAAAAAAAACAAAGAGAAGCCCTGTCTCAAAACACAAAAACCAAGAAACCCCTCGATGTTCTGGATGGTGCTGGCTCCCTGACCTTTCTCCTAGAAGACTGGCCTCAGAAGCTAAGGGCTGTGGGCTGGCAGGGAGACTCCTGTCCCTGGAGGATGGAGTGAGCTCAACTCCTGGGCCTGGCATCCATAGCTGCATGACTGTGAGCTAATTGCTCGGTCATCCTGGACCTCTGATTCGCCATGTGCAGAGTAGAGAAGTGACCCTGACTTCCTGGTTTTGTTGAGAAAATCAATGACAAGAAGGAGTGGGCGTGGCCAGCACATGGCAGGGCCTCAGGATGCTTGATTTGGGCAAATAAACCAGGGACGTGTGATACACTGAGTTGCTCAGGAGAATGAGCAGATGCATGCCCAGCTCCCCACACGCAGGTGGCTTTCGTGCCCAGGTAAGGGGTACAACTCCATGGATGGATCTTGGGAAGTCTTTGGGGGACAGAGACTGAAAACCCACCATCCTTGCAAAGCTACTGCCCTATAAACAGACTGAATCGCCCACCGTCTCCCATTGTCCACCATGTGACTCAGCTCTCTTAGGTGGCCAAGAAAATATAATAGCTCTGGGCCTCTTGCAGGAGAGCCAGACCCCTGGCACACCTGGCTGCAAACCCTGCCCTTCGACAGAGCAGGTGCAGAAGCTGCCTTCCTTACTTTGGGCCTGTGTACAGGTGCTCTTCAGGTTGGCCCACTCCCACTTCAGCCCTGACAGGTTGAGGAGGACTCAGTGGCTGGCTAGCCCTGGAGAATTCTCTGCCTCTCCCATGACTTATACCAAAAACAGGGCAAGCTTTCCTTGTGATCACCACCCTGAACACCCGTGACCATGGTCACCTTTGACCACTGTTGGCCTCTTGGCTGTGCCGTCCACAGCCAGACACTGGGGACCTGTCAGTTGTCTTGTATCTTTATTATCCATTCCTAGGGCACCCCTGGCTCCCCAGCACGGTGCAGACATCTCTTAGCACCAGGCCAGTTATGGTACGGGGTGGGTGGCAGAAACAGAAAGCAGTAACATCACCGTCCTGTGGGTTGCCTTGGTCCAGTCCCTGCTTGCCGTAGGTGGCTCCTCCAGGAACCTCACAGTCCAAGCCTGGGTGGGGAAATTCTCCATTTGTCAGCAGGCCTAGCTCCCTTGACCCTCCAGGGGGCCGTGTACTTAAGCAGTATGACCTGAAGAGGGACCCAGAGAGCCCATGTGTATCCCAGATCAGTGACTGTCTCTCCATGACCTTGGCTTCATATTGGGCAGATCCTAGGGCAGCAGAGAGTGGCTGTCTGGGGCGGGCTGTCGGCCTCTGGCCTCTGTGGCTCTCAGACGGGATGTACAAACTGGTAGACGAGGCGCTGAGAGATGTCAGGTTTGCGAATGATCCCCTTCTTGTAATACTGGCGGATGGAACGACTTAGCTTATCATAGTTCATGGCCGGCCGGTTCTTGCGCACACCCCACAGCCGGGCCACCTGGGCAGAGTCCTCAATTTTGAAGATGCCTGGGGGAAAGGAAAGTGAGAAGAGAGGTGAGCTCAATCAGTCACTTTTGGGGAAGCAAAAGAGACAAATGCTGGGCCCTCTTCAGCCCTGGGTCAGGGACAAGCCATGCGACTCAGCAAACATCTTCCTTCCTTCCTCCCTCCCTCCCTTCCTCCCTTCCTTCCTCCCTTCCTCCCTTCCTCCCTCCCTTCCTTCCTCCCTCCCTTCCTTCCTTCCTTCCTTCCTTCCTTCCTTCCTTCTGTCTGTCTCTCTCTTTC
The DNA here is from genome assembly GCF_903995425.1 of Onychomys torridus. NCBI lineage: Eukaryota > Metazoa > Chordata > Mammalia > Rodentia > Cricetidae > Onychomys > Onychomys torridus. The sequence goes on along the minus strand of NC_050460.1, from coordinate 64,437,860 downwards.
TTTCTTTCTGAGACAGGGTCTCTACATAGCCTTGGCTGTCCTTGAGTTCTGGAATTAAAGGCATGTGTCATCACATCTGGCGTTAGCAAATATATTTCACTAATTTTTACTTTTATTACTGGCTGAAATTCTAAGTTATGCATAGTATTAGATCAAATGCACGTTGAGGATCCCTAATCTAAAATTTGGGGTCAGCATTGCATCACAGCTTGGAGTTTTAGGATTTGGGAATATTTGACAGGCTTTCCTGGACAGAAATCCATGACAGTGTTCTAAAGAGTTCACATTTGGGGAGCATTTAGGAATTTTATATTAAAGGCAATATCATTAAAGTGAAATGCATTTGTTTTTAAACATTTTGATTCTGGACTTAAACATTTAATGTCATATATGGGGCTCACATTGTGTTTCTGATAAATACCATAAGTCTCTAGGTTGAAGCTATGATTTTTCTTGTAATTAATTTTTTATGTTCATTTATTTATTGTACGTGATCATGTGAGTGTGTGTCAGCAGACACATGCCCCAGAGTGCCTGTATGTGGAGGTCAGAAGACAATTTGCAGGAATTGTTTCCCTTTCCATCCTGTAGGGATTGAACTCAGGTCTGCAGGTTTGGCGGCAAGTGCCTGCCCTCACTGAGCTATCTTGCCAGCCCCCAAAACGTGATGTTTTCCGGTTTTTAAGATTTTTATAAAGATTTATTTTACTATTTCATGTGTATGAGTGTTTTGCTTGCATGTCTATAAGTGCTTGCCTGGTGCCTACAGAAGTCAGAGGCGGGCATCAGACCCCTGGTTCTGGAGTTAGAGAGAGTCCAGAACAGCCATGTGGTTCTGGGAATTGAACCTTGGTCCTCTGCAAGACTAAAAATACTCTTAACAACTGAGGCGACTTTCCAGTCCTGTTTTGTTTTTTTGAGACAAACTCTCTCTATGTAAACTGGGGTGGGCATAAAATTCACCGCCAGCCTCTGCCTCCCCAGTGCTGGCCTTAAAGGCCTGTGACACCACACCCTGCTGAAACCATGTTCCCATTGTCAGCAAACACTCTCGAGTTCATACTGTGTTCCAGACACTGTGAGGTGCTGAAGGAGTCTCAGTACCAGGGTGAAGTCTGGTGGACGGGGCGACAAGGATACAAACAGCACCCTAAACCTTAGAATCCTTGGAGTTGGAGGGGTACAGATCTCTGAGTGACATTTGGCACAGGGTGAAGGCGGTGTCTGTCTAGGCCACACCCCCAGCCCTCTGCCAGCTGGAGCCACGCCCCAAACCCGCCCACGCGTAGGGGTTCCATCCCACAGAAACCTCGCCTTCCTGCCCTCCCCACCCTGCCCCTCATATAGAAGCCATGCCCCTAACGCAGCTCCTCCCCTCTCAGCAGCCTGAGCCCCGCCCACAAAGCCCGGAGCTCCGCCCTGGATGAACCCCACCCTCCCGCTCTGGCCCCTCCCACCATAGAAGCCACGCCCCCTTCCAGCCCCTCTCCGCCCTGGTGACCGTCCCGTGGATCGTGGATCGTACCCTTCTCCTTGTTGAGCCAGCGGATGAAGCGGCCGTAACTGTGGGGCTTGAGCAGCAACTCTTTGAGGAACTGCCACAGGTGGATGGGCTGCCCGGAGCAGGACGAATCCACCTCGCCGTCTGTCCAGCCCTCCTCGCTGGTGGAGGCTGGAAGCCAGGGGGGCAGGGTGAGTGGCCGCTGCGACCACCCGCTTCCCCAGGCAGCCGCCCTCAACCCCACCAGGCCTTCCTGCGCCTGCCCGGCTCACCGCAGTAGTGAAGGGCCCCGGGCAAGCTCCTCTCCTTCATCCAGGCCGCTGTGGGACAAGGAGGGGAGGTTGGGTGACTCCCTGTGGCTGGGGTCCTACAGCTCCCTGCCTCTGGCCTATCTAGGGTAACAAGATGCTAACAAGGGGGTGAGGATGTCAGAGCGGCGACTGTGTCGCCCCCACGTGCAGGGGCTTCCCTTTGCTCACTGAAATGGGACTGGGAGGCCCGCTGGAGCTGCGGCCAGGCGGCAGGTGCTGAGGCCTTAGCGTTTGCACCGGGGCTATCCCTCCAGCCATCCACTCGGCCACCCCCTCTGCCCACTGCTAGGCCATCAGCCTAGGCTGATGGGGCCAGGCGCCTGGGCTGGAGCAGGCGCTGACCACTCAGAGTCACCTGATTCATCCCAGACCTCTAAGAAAGGGGCCTTGACCCAGTGAGCAAACACGGAATCCTCCTTAGTGCCAAAGAGGAAAAAAGAGCAGGCAACGGTGCTGTGTAAGTGTGTAAACACAGGTGTGCCATCACTCGTGTGGAAGTCAGAGGACAGTTTGGGAGAGTCCATTCTCTCCGATCATGCAGGTCTCAAGTTGTCAGGCTTGGAGACGAGCACCTTTCTGCACTGAGCCAGGCTGATAGTCTTCATGACTTCTTTAATAAAACATAAAGCTAACCTTTAAAAGGAAAAAAATAAGAGCTGGGCGTGGTGATGTGTGCCTATAATCTCAGCATTTGGGAGGCAGAGGCAGGAGGATCAATGCAAGTTCAAGGCCAGCCTGGCCAACATAATGGCTGGAGCGAGGAGGGACTCCACGCTGTCTCCTGCCTCACCTGACTTCCAGATGTCCAGGTGTGCATGCAGCACATCCCCACCCAAGGGTGCGCGCTGACGGAACTGCTCCTCCGACATGGCGCACAGCTCCTTGCCGCCCAGCTCCTGGAAGGCCTTGCCAGCTGGAGGCAGCCGGTACTGGTGTTCTGTCCACAGCAGCCACTTCTGCACGTTACCAGGGCTCCAGTCCCCAGGGTCTGGGCAAGAGACAGCATCTTGGCTCAGGACTGCTGGCGGACATCACCCCAAAGGCAACTGTCCATGGGGGGGATGGAACACCCATGGGGCTTTGTTGTCCGGGACTATGAACTCCTAAGGGTGGGGACATCCAGAGCCTTGAGGAGCCCCATGGTGGCAGACACGTCCACCAAAAAGGAAGTGAGAAGGAAGACCCATGACCCTAACACAAGATTGCTTCCTCTGCGACCCCATCAGCCCCCAGGGGGCCTTTCTGGAGACACTAGCACTGAAGGGGACAGTGACATTCAGTCACAAACAGCCCGAGACCTCTTGTCTTCCACCATCTTCTCAAGGGGAAAACCCACCCATCCTGGAATTTTAGAGATGAAGAAACTGAGGCACATGAGGGCAGGGGTGCATTCCTGTCCAGTGATTAGCAAACAGCTGGGTTCAAAGCAGCGGCCTCAAATGGCTACGGATCACCTAAAGGTAGAGAAGGGATTCACCAGCTGTATGTGTCCCATGGGAAACTGCTCTCAGGGGCACACAGCTGGAACCAGACTGGGTCACAGTGGCAGTGAGGCCTCCAGGCGAACACTGGTTCAAGTCAGTGTCCCAGGTGAGTGACCCGCAAGCTAGACTGCTCCCACTTTGTAAGGCCATTTTCTTCCTTCAGGTCAATGCAACTTGTTTCTGTCCCCATTGTTCTGAGAGTACAGCCCTCCCGAGCCGAGCCGGTATGGGGGAAGAGGTACCGTGGGAGAGCCTCCTGGGGCAGGGCTCTCCTGAGTGTGGGAAAGTGTAGAAGAGGAGCCAGCCATGGGCAGGAGCTGCCTTGAATAGGGGACACCACCTGGGAGCATCTAAGCAGCCTGGGGGGAGGGGCGTGCAGGAGCTGAGTGCGAGGGGCAAGGGAAGCCCTTCCCTCCAATGGGAAAGCTACAGGATGAAGGCCAGGACTCCCGGACCCCCAGCCATCCCACTAGGGCACTGGCTCCATGGCACACCCCAGACCAGGCAGGCGCGTGTGTGCGCACACACACGCGCACACGCACACGCACACGCACATGCACACGCATGCATGCACGGTCTGTTCCTTGGTATCCCCTCCTTCCCTACCAGTTGACTAGGGCCACATTCAGCTGTTTAATTATGACCCATCATGCCAGCTCCACACACAGAGGGACCTCTATGGCTTAGTCCCCCAGTCCCTGAAGGGTGAAGTCAGGCAGGTGAAGTCAACCAGTGGTTGTTTATGGAAGACCTCTGACGTCCAGTGCTGTCTAGGAGCTGAGATACACAAATCCTTTAGTGGGCTACAGACAGCAGGTGAGGTGGGAACAAACACGCTCTCAGACCTTTCAACCGTATCGCCAGAGCAAGAAAATGGGGGAAGCAGGAGGTGGGGTGCGGGAGACAACCTCATCAGAGGATCGGTGGTCTCATGGGGTTGCTGCCAGTTAAGACCTGAAGAAGGCTGGGGGCGGCCTAAGGAGGATATGGGAAAGCATTTTAGGTTGAAGGACCAGCAGGTGCAAAGGTCCTGGGGTGAGTGTTGTGGGAAAAGCAGGGAGACCAAGTGGCTGGAACTGAGTGACAGGAGCGGGGAGCGTGAGTCTCAGAAAAAGTGGGAGCTAGATGAACAGCACCTGAATGCTCTTTATCCACTAAGTGGGGGTAGGTGTGGTTGGGCCTGGCCCTGGCTGCAGCTGCTGTGTGTCCTGGGCTGCCCAAGGGGATCAGAGTCCATCTGGCAGATCCCCACCCTGCGTGTGTCCCCGGTGGAGGTGGCAGGGAGGGTCTCACCTGCTGTGATGTTGAGCAGCTTGCATGCTGTCTCGATGTCCTTCAGGACCTCGCCCACCACCATGGACTGCACCTGCTCTAGCGAGTGTTCATCCAGGCTGCTGGCGGAGGCCTGGCTGTCGATGACCGGACACTGCTCAGGCTCGTCCAGTGCCTCCTCCCTGGCACTGGCCTCGGGGACCTTGGCTACCCAGCTGCCATCCTCAGGGTACATGTTAAAGCAGGAGAGGTAGAAGGCAGACAGGCCCTGCTCAGGGGTGGCGGGTGGGCTGGGGCTCCATTCTCGCTTCTCAGGACCAACTGCTCCTGTCTCTGCCTTCTCCACACCTGTCCGCAGCGCCACATCTGGGGACAGCAGCAGGCAGCCAGGGGGCACATTGCTCAGGCCTGGGCTGGCGCTGCCCATGCTGCTGCTGAGGCTTGTGGCTGCGTCTGTAGAAATCAGAGAAGAAGGAAGGTGGGTCTGATGGCTGCCCTGGCTCTGTGGGGGCCACTAAGCTGGTTATAAGACTCAGGGCTCAGCAGGCAGTGGGCTGGGCCTGGGAGAGGCCTGGGGACTTCTGGGTCACTGGTCAGTGAGTACAGGGCTGGCTGGAAGACAATAAGGTGGATGTGTGGGAAAGATCGGGCATGGGCAGGTGGAGGGGCAGTTCTTTTTAAGGTCTTATGTGGCACAGGCTGGCCTAGACCATCCGGTCCTTCTGCCTCCTGTAATTCCGAAGCTCTGGAATTGCAAGTGCACAGTATATGCGGCTGTGGGAAGGCACCTTGATCCATCTCTGGTCGCTCTGGAGGGCCCATTGTGCAGCTGGCTTTTGCCACCACAGGGGCAAAGGAAAAGGCCCAGACTGGAAGAATCTTTGGGATTCTTCCAGGGCCACAGCTAACCTGTCTGAAAATGTTGAAACAGTTTCCTGTTCTTTCGGACTAGCAAAACTTAACAAATGGAGCTGACATGAATTTCAGCTCTCTCCCCAACACCCCTTGCTCAGTGCCCACCCCTTGCTCAGTGCCCACCCCTTGCTCAGTGCCCACCCCTTGCTCAATGCCCACCCCCTTCTCAGTACCCACCCCCTTGCTCAGTACCCCCCCCCTTGCTCAGTGCCCACCCTCCTTGCTCAGTACCCACCCCTTGCTCAGTGCCCAGCTCTCCCACTCTCCAGCACAGCCCTGCAGGCTCCTGCAGGGAGAGAAAGCCAACAGAGGAGGAGAGGGTGTTGCCTCTGGTTCCAACTCTTCCTTTCAAAGAATCCTTTAAGTGACTAGGAAGAAAAGGTTAGGGTGGGTGGGGTGGGCAGGGACGGGGGGGGGGTCTGGAGTTTCGGGGGACAGAGGGCAGGCCTGGATTAGTTTCAAGTCCTTCTGTGCAAACATGCATGTGTGCCATGGGCCCTTGGTGTTTACCAAGGCAGTGTCCACAGCCTGCTCTGCCCGAGTCCCCACCCTGCCCTGTGCCCACACCCTATACCCCAGGTGGTGGCCCCACCCCAGGAGAGCCTTCTCCACTCTCCATCCCTCCTCTCTCACCCCTCAGGGGCCTCCCGCCCCATCCACATCCCCAGCAGCCCCATGGCTGCCACGTTAGGACAGTCCCTGCCAGCTCCCTGGGCCCTGTGCCCAGCCGCTAGCTTTTCCAAAGGGCAGGAGAATTAGATTCTCTGTGGCCTTATGTTTTCCTGGCTTCAGCCACAGGTGTGGGTGGGGAGACGGGTGCTGGGGTCCAGGTATTGTGGCAGGAGGGGCCATTTGGGCCAGTGCTGGCCTTAGTATTACGTAATGTACCCATATCCTCCCCAGGGGAGACAGCCCAAACTCCTTCTTACCCCTGTTTTACTGGTGAGGCAGTCAAGGTGCAAAGGAGGCCTTCTAGACCCTTCCTCAGCAGAGACTTCTGCCGCTCCCGCCCCCCCCCCCCCCCCCCGCCACTTTCCCCTGACTGAACAATGAACTAGATGCAGAGGAAAGAGCCCCTGATGTCTGGGGCCTGGAAGCTTGGCTGCAACCGGGCTGAAGCGGGAGAAAAGGCTGTCGCAGAGAATGTCATGCCAGGGTGACACCCCCCCACACACACACACACACTGTGCTGAGTAGTTTTATGTCAACTTTTCTTTTGGTTTTTCAAGATAGCTCGAAAAACAGGCTTTGGAGCCTGTCCTGGAACTCACTCTGTAGACCAGGCTGGCCTCAAACTCACAGAGATCCGCCTGTTTCTGCCTCCCGAGTGCTGGGATTAAAGGCATGCGTGGCCGTTGCAGTTTTAGGTCAGCTTGACACAAGCTAAAGTATCAGAGGGGTCTCAGTTGAGAAAATGAGAAAATGCCTCCATAAGATCCGGCTGTAGGCAAGCCTGTAGGGCATTTTCTTAATAAGTGATGGATGGGGGAGGGCCCAGCCCACTGTGGGTGGTGCCATCCCTGGGCTGGTGGTCCTGGGTTCTATACGAAAGCAGGCTGAGCAAGCTATGGGAAGTAAGCCAGTAAGCAGCACCCCTCCATGGCCTCTGCGTCAGCTCCTGCCTCCTGCCTTGCTTGAGTTCCTGTCCTGACTTCCTTGGATGATGAGCAGTGACATGGAAGTGTCAGCAGAATAAACCCTTTCCTCCCCAGGTTGCTTTGGTCATGGTGTTTCCTCACAGCAACAGTCACCCTGACTAGGACAGCTACCCACAGCCTTGGGGACGTGGAATAGGGTCTCCCCTCATAGATGAAGATGGCCAGGCTCAGGAGAGTGTAACCTGCCTGTGTGTGGGCTCATGTTCCTTGGACCACAGTCTCTTTAAGGCACCTGCTCTGGCCACCTCCCTCTTCCGGGGTGTCTTGCCACCTCCAGATTGGGTCCCTTCCTCCAAGGTTCACTTTCTGCTCTTGGCTGCTCACCCACCCCAGAGTCAAGTTCATCTCCTCCCGACACCCTTTATCAGACTCCTGTTCTAGAACCTGGCAAGCATGGCCCCTACTGCCGGCCTGGCCCCAGGGGCTGGGATGTGGCTCGGTTGGTGGGGCTGCTCAGCATGTGCGAAGCCGAGGGTTCTGTCTCTGGCGCTGCATAGATGAGACTCAGAATGAGGGAAGCTGTGTGGCAGCCAGAATTGCCAATCAGCAGGTTCTCCTCATATCCAGGCTCTGATAAAGCTGGCATCTCTGTTCCTTGCACTGGGAAGTCGTCGTGGTATTTCCCCCTATGTTACTGTCCTCTTTCCCAAGATGCCGTTTCTTTCTCATCCCAAGCCCCCTAAGCCCCCACCCCCATGGATCCCTTTCTGATGGCCCACTGGGGATTGGCAACTTAGTCCATGACTAAATCCTCAAAAAGCCATCTGCCCACGGGAACATGAAGACTTGCAGGAGGCTGGAGCTCAGGGAGTGGCAGGGAGGGACCCAGACACGTGCTGAAGAATCAGGACCCAACCAGACACCTGCTCTGTAGACCTGAGGTCCCAAAACAAGCCTGAGGTCTGCCAGGGCCTGGCATGTTGGACACTGCCTACTCTCTGTCTCTCTCAATTGCCCAGGGCTACAGTCTCCTGAGTGACGCCTCAGGGCTCCAAACCTCGAGCTGATCTTGGAGGTAAAGCCATGCATCTGGATTAAGGCTCAGTGGGTCTGGCTTGCTCTTCCCCCAGAAGCCCCGGCTGCCTCTCCAGACAAAAGAAAGCTTGGTGACAGCTGGTGCAGGCTGAGTCAGTAGGTGGGGCCACACCGGAGCTTGGAGTCCATCCTTCAGTACCTCCTGTGCCCCAGGAAGGTGAGTGAGGGGAGGCCACAGAGGGACCAATGGTGGAGACTGAGCGCAGCTGTTTCTGGTACCTCATTCCCTTTGGGGCTACCTTTTGCCCCCGTGTCCTCTGTTCATATCCAGTACCCCATCCAGGAGACCCTCACAAGACGCCTGATGGCCGTGTTTTGGGAGCTCCTGTTCTCTATGTCCTGTGGGGTTCCATCTTCCAGACCCAGCCTCCTAGGGATGGTGGCAGAGCATAAATATGTGGCCACCCCCTGTCCTGAGACCCAGTCTTAGTGGCTGAGACTCCAGGACCCAGCTTCACACCCTGGGAAAGGAGCACTGAGGGATCCCTGCTCAGTCCCTGGAGGCCTCACAAGAGGTCTGGCCCTGGCTGTTGGCTACTCCCCAAACCCTGCCAACCTCTGAACCCCTTAAATAGGCTAGAGACAGGGTATGGGGCAATACTAGGACCTGGTGAAGAGCCCCACAGAATATGTAGGTCCCTCACACCTGCACCCCAATACCCACCAGATTCTCAGCACCTTGGAGAGAGCCGGAGCAGTCTAGGCCTCAGGGAGCCTCAGGCTTGCAGGCTCCAGTCTCCCGCTGGCCTGCCACTCACTCCCTTGCCCATCTCTGCCTTCCAAGCCCTCCTCCCTGGGACCCAGCAGCCTTACCCTTCATTACAGCCCTTCAGGTGAGCTGGACTCGGGCCTCCTCTCTGCAGTGCCCTGAGTGCTGGCCTTGGCCTCTCCCCACCAAACAGACCACCCACTACCCAGCATAGTCCGAGGTTGCTTTAGGCCACATGGGACCTGGTCTTTGAAAATGAGAGAGAAGTGAGAGGAGAGGAAGGACATCGTGTCCCCGGAATTTGTGTTCACAGGTTCTGAAGGGCTCCCCTCTGACAGCAGTTACAGTCGCCTGTGCCCACTCCCTGCTGCCAGCAAGGCCGCAGTCCAGGCGAGTGCACTAACCACCCTGTCGAGTTCCATTTTGTCTGGCTGTCAGAACTTTCCAGAAACCGCAGTTTACATCTCCACTTGGCCTCCTGTGCGTGTGAGCCCCCGTGAAGCCCCTTTATTCAGGGAGCTCTCGGGGTCCATGTGGCTGCATTCCCTCTCTAGCAGGCACAGGTCTCCCACATTTGAGCCCAGGGACCCTCCTCAGAGGGCAGGACACAGCAGCTTCTCTCTCGCCCGACTCCTCCAGCATTAATCCAGACCCAGAATGAACTGCCTAGGGAGGCTGGGTCAGGAGTGAGGAGAAGCCAGTGGACACAGGTGTCCTGCTTGGGAGACTGCACTCACAAGGGACAGGAGGCCAGCCCCTTGCAGCCTGAGAGAAGGGACCTGCGCCTGGCCTGTCACAGCCCCTGAGCCTGAACCCTGCTTAGAAGTCACTAGCAGTCCCTTTACCCATCTCAGCCCTGGGGGCAGGGGTGCCTCCAATCTGGAAGAACCCTGACAGATCTCATTGGCTTTTTCTCCTGTGCTGGGAGGCCCTTGTTCCATGTCCCTGCAGGGTGCTAGTGAGGTCCCCGGGTGTCCAGGACAGATCAGAAGGAATGGTGGGAAAGGTTCAGGCTTCTTGCTGGCATCTGGAGCCCAGAGCGTTAAATGTCGGCAAGGGCCCAGGGCGATGGTGCCAAGGTGTGCTTTGAGAGGAGCGGTTCTACCTGCTGAGCTGCCTGTAGGGGCTCTGGGACGAGGGGGAGGGGGGTCCCAGGCGGGAGCTAGGCCCTGCCTCCTGTTCTCCAGAGCGTCTGGAGGCTTTCTTCTGAGAGAGTTGTGACGCTTGTTAAATGGCTGTGGGTTGCCTGGCCTACTGGCAGTAGGTAGGCGCTGCTGTAGATTGCCATGGTGGAATCTGCTTGAATGCACACCTGGGAAGAGGTGCAGGGAGAGACTGGAGAAGAGGGAAGGAGAGGAAGGAGGGGTGAGAACACGGACAGACGGTGGTGCTCAGTAAGTGAAACTGCAGACTTAAGGGCGGAGGCGAGGGAGGGCTGGACTGCTTGCCCTTCCCCCACTCCTCCCAGGTCTGGCTAGCTGCTGGTCTCTCCTACACCTCCTCCTTACCTTCTGGTGGGAGCCAGAGTCAGGAACCCCTGCCCATTGTACGTCCCTCAAGCCTAAGGTATAAGCTGGCAAGTCCAACCAGTGCCTAGCCAACTCCTATGTGGCTGTCAAAGTCCCACGCATTCTAGCATGTCTCCTTCATGACGCCACCTTTCACGGAGGAGACTAGCTTGTATAACCTTCTTAGTCAGCAGACAAGGAGCTACAAGCACACCGAGGGACAGAGATGCCCCATGGTCCTTAACCCATCCCTTCTTGCTCTGCATCAGGGTCTTGGTCTTCCAGCCAGCTAGCGCTGACCCTTTCTGGGATCATCACAGGCCACAGCAAGCCAGCCAGTTCAGTCTCCTGCTCTGGTTCCCGCCAGGCCCCGCTCTTAGCTACTGGACATCCATGGAGCATAACCCTTCTGTCTCCGGAGGCAGGGAGCCCAACCTGACTCACAGGGCCCTTATGAGCATGTGTGACAGGTAAAACTTGCAGGAACATGTTCAATGCTCTGGGCACCCACCATACCTGGCATAGAAGAGATGCTGGACCACTCACAGCCAGGCTCCTAGACCCAGCAAGACCATCTCTACGCTTCCTCAGCCCTCCAGTCCCGCTGTGTGCTGAGATGGGGGCACTCCTCCAGCAGGCAGCAGATGCTCAGATTGCTGGGGCCATCTGCACGGTGGGCAGCACCTGCTTGCTCTGCCCTCTACCTCGGCCTGGGGGAAGCTGCAGGGCCTGTTTACTTTGTTACTCAGGGGAGCATCTGGGATGGGGCATTGCAGCTTTATTGGGGTTGTCTGGAAGCTGTTGCTTGGTGAGGTGGGGTCAGGAAATGAGCTGAGTCTCCATCTTGTTCAGGGGGATGGGGTCAGCCATGGAGGGCTGTGGCTGGACTGGGGCTGTTGGACACTGCTGGGAATGGAGTCAAGGAGGTCAGGGGGCCCACATAGTGGACCTTTGCAGGCATACACACACACACACACACACACACACACACACACACACACGCACACTCACACTCACACTCACACACTCACACACACACAGAGGCATACCTCGGCCAGCCTCGGGGGCACCTCGGGTGCTCAGGCCCTCAACCCCCTACCCTATCCTTCCTATACTCACTTCCTTGTCTCCTCACTGTGGGAATTTGACAGGTTTTAGAAGTGAGTGCCTTGGGGCTGGTGCCATGCCTCAGCAGGTAAAGGCGGTTGTCACCAAGCCTGACACAAATGATGAAGGCAGAGCTGACCCCGAGCTGGGCGAGGTGGCACTCAGGAGGCAGAGGCAGGTGCATCTTCAAAGGATCCCAGGCAATAGGTTTTCTTCCAACCCCCCAATCCACACCCCTACCCCTGTACACAGACTCTCAAAATAAATGCAATTTTTAAAAACCTAAACAAGCAGAAATGAGTGCCTTCAGGGAGAGGTTTAATGTGAATTCAAGACCAGCCTGTACTACAGGACTGAGCTCCAGGGCTACAGAGACGTCTCAAATCCCAGCCAGTATGATGGCGCACGCCTTTAATCCCAGCGCTCCAAGGCAGAGGCAGATGATCTGTGAGCTGGAGACCAGCACAGCCCACATAGTGAGTAGGCCCCCTCAGGATAAACACCCCAAAGAACCAAAAGAAAAGAATTGAGCATCTCAGGACCCCCACCCCACACACATTGTTCTTTTCCTGTGTGATCTCTCTGCTTTCTGGGTGCCTAGATTTACTCTGTGGTGACCCCCGGACTGCCGGCCTGTGCCACCATGATCGGCCAGTTTTCTGAGCTCTGGACCTATCTCTCTTGCTCTAGTTCATGCCTTGAGCCCCCAGGTCCAGTGGGCCCTGGTCTGTCCACTGTCCAGGGAAACACCCACTCCTTCCCTCTGGCAGAGCAGCCAAGGTGGCATTGGCTGGTCAGCTGCCTGAGTCAGGGCAGAGCTGATCAGACCCAGGGGTGCCATACACCCACATGGCTGCTTTCCCCTCAAACTGCATAGGGTGGACTCTGTGCAGGGCCCACAGACATGGGGACCCCAGAAAAAGGGGGTGCCCCCTAAGCTCCGGGTCTGACCCAGCAAGGTAAATGGGAGCATATGGAAGGAATAAGACTTTATGGTAAAGTCCCTAGTATCTGGAACATGAGCTCCAAGCTTGCAAAGTGTGCCTCCAATCCATGTTAGTCATCATCAGCCTCCCCACAACGGACAGGGAGCCCTCTGGAAGGGCTCACTGCCTCCTGCCACACTCACCGGTTAGCCGCCTGGAGTCCAAGGAGCTGTCCCCCGTAGAGCTAACCTCAGGGACCAGGAGGAGGCAGTGGGCAGCTTGGACCACTGCTGGGTCTCAGCCAGACATCAGTGGGGCCAGCAGGGCTGGGGCAGAGGTGGCCCTCAGGTGGACCACCAGGGCCTATCCACCGCTGAGGGCGAGTCTGGGCTCTCAGGCCTGAGGGTCTACAGGCAGGCCTCTGTTCGAGGCTCAGGAACACCTGTTGACACCATGATGAGGCCCTAACCTGGGGTGCTTACAGGGGCGGCCGCAGGCTGTGGGGCTGGGTGTGGGAGGCACAGTGGACAGCAGACGGAGTGCAGGAATTCGCTGGAAGGAAGTCAGAAGTAAGATAGTTGGTCTGCCAGCTTTCCCATTATAAGTAATCCTTCCTTATTTACCTGAACAAATACGCTCCCTGCCTACCTCAGACCGCAGGCGGGCTCCTGGTTAACCCTTGAGGGCCTTGTCTCCCGAGGGACAGAGGACTCGGGCCTCCCTCCTTTAAGTGACCATTACCAGCATGCTCACTTTACAAACACAAAGCACAGAGGATGCACCCAGTGGGACCAGGATCTCGATCCAGAGTGATTATACAAGGACTGGGGACAGATTAGCAAGAGCACTGACAGTTCAGTCAGTACCTCTCACTCCCGTGGAGATCACCATGACTGACCAGAAGTCTCAGGCCACCCTAGGTCCTTCCACAAGACCATCTGCTGGCAGGAGCTATGCTGTCTGTACCCCATGACTTCCTACAGGCCCGTTACCCGGTGACGCAAGGACCCAGAGCAGGGTCAGCCAGCGACAGAACGTTCTCTCCAGCCCCTGAAGGGAAGCAGCAGGCAGACTGCACGGAGGGAGTTTGTAGCCCAGGCCCCCACTGCCCAGGTTCCTTCACCTGCTCAAGAAGCCACACATTGGGCACTCAGCTGACTCATGCCACAGCGGGCAGAGCTGAGTGAGGCCTATATCTGAGTCATCCCAGAATGCATCTCTCCTCATGTCCGCAGAACGACAGGGTCTCACTATGTAGCCTGGGATTGCCTAGAACTCACAAAGATCCACCTGCCTCTGCCTCCTGAGTGCTGGGATTAAAGGCAGGTGCCACCACACCTGGCTATCATTACATTTCTTTAATTAAATATATATATATATATATATATATATATATATATATATATATATATATATATATATATATATATATAGTGTGTGTGTGTGTGTGTGTGTGTGTGTGTGTGTGTGTGTGTATACACGCACACATGTATGTGCCTGTGCCTGCCTGAGTGTGTGTATGTGCACCACGTGCAAGCAAGGCCAGTGGAGGTCAGAAGAGGGTACTGGGCTTCCTGGAACTGAAGTTATAGGAGTTGTGAGCCGCCTTGTGGGTACTGGGAGAGCAGCCAGTGTCTAAGCCATGAGCCATCTCTCCAGTCCCACTGCTTCCCCTGCTCTTTCTGACTCCCTAAGTAGTTGTGTGACCTTCCACAGCCTGGCTTCCTTCCTTCCTTCCTTTGAGGGGAGATCACCTGGGAGTGCTTCCTCCAGGAAGGTGGTGCTAGACCCACTTCTCAGGAGCACTTTGAATGTCATGTCCAAGGTCACAGCTATGTGGCAGACTCAAACCACAGGCTCCTGACCAGTCCATGTTGCCCCTCCACTCCTCAGGATCCAGCCTCAGGTCCCTTGCACGGGCTTGTGAACACTCCAGGACTCCTGTCTCCTGCTCTGCTCCCCGAGGCAGGCCACTCTTTAGTCCTCCTTGTCCACTGCAGCAGATGAACCTCAGGAGGCTGCTGAGTTCTATCCTCCACATAAGGGTCCCTCGTTGTCCCCATGTGTGTCTGTCTTGGGACTGTTCTTCAGCCTCCAGAAGCAGCATGTGCTTTCTCCATCTGGGCTCTGTAAGCCTTCAAGATGTTAAAGAACACAAATGGAAGGATCACACCTTCGTTTTTCTTTGTTTTTTTTGAGATGGGGGTCTCACTATGCAGCTGGTTGGCCAGGAACTCTATGTAGACCAGGCTGGCTTTGAACTCACAGAGATCTTGCTTCTGCATCCTGAGTGCTGAGCCTAAAGGCAAGCAGCAGCGTGTGCAGCATACTTTCATCTTTGTTTGCTGGTCTCAGATTGCCCAGGCTAGCCCTGTACTTGTAGGAGAGGATAGCATTGGACATTCTCCAGTGCTGGGGCTGTAGGGGTGTGCCACCTGCCTGGCTTCCCTCCACCTAAGATTTCATTATCACATTTTTTGTTTGTTTTTGTTTTTGGACACAGTTTCTCTGTAGAGCCCTGGCTGTCCTGGAACTCACTCAGTAGAGCGGGCTGGCCTCGAACTCAGAGATCTGTCTGATTCTGCCTCCTGAGTGCGGGGACTAAAAGTGTGCACCACCATACCTGGATCTTTCCTCTACTTTATTGTGCCCTAAGCCCCTACCCCCGCCCCAGGCCAGTCTTTGCTCTTTAATTATCTCCTGGCCTTTCTTTTCTCTTAGGCTCCTGTATGTGTTTTCCAGAGACGTAGTTTCATGTTGTAGCCCAGGCTGGTCTTGATCTTGGCAATCCTCCCATCTGTGGGCATACCCACCCCTGCCTACTCCCTTAGGGCGCTATCAAACCCAGGATGACAGGGTCTGGGGCAAGGGGGCATACCCTCTCCACCTTGACTCCACAGACTCCCATTCTGTGGCGCTCTTGAGCTGGGACTTGAGGTCCAGGGCAGGGTGTCAGTGACACTGTGCTCAAATGGTGGGGCAGTGGTGAGTCCCAGGTGTTCTGTGAGTGAAGGTGAGACCCACCCTGCCCAAACTTAAAGGCTGTGCACATATCTTGGGAAAGACTGTCTGTCTGTCCATCTGTTGGCGGACAGCTGTCGTCCTGGCTTGCTCTATGTCTTATCTCCTAGAACTTCCATCCTCTGTGTTTGGCTTTCTGAAGAACTTCAGCCTGTGATAACAGCAGAGAAGTCTGAGCCCATTCCAGCACCAGAGGGGTGGAATTGCCACATCCTGAGTCCCAGGCTCTGGCTCTAAGGAGGCAGAAAAACTGGGGGCATGGGCTTTTTCTTTGACATGAGGGGCCTGCTTTCTCACCATGATGGGACCACGATGGAAAGATGGCATGATCAGGAAGCCTAGTTCATGAGATTCTAGGCATTATCCAGTGGATGTGGCAGAGACAAATATCCTGAGGCCAGAGAGGCTGGAGAATAGGCCTGAGAACACACAGTAAGCTTGAGATCTGAACCCAGATCCCGGCTTGTGCTCCCACAAGTGCTCACTCAGGTAACTGATGCCAATAAGCCTGCACGCTGGGGGTTATGGCCCATGTGGCTCATTCACAGGTGCCAGGCAGAGGTTTACTGGCTTGACCAGGGTCAGGGCTAAGATGTGGCAGGGCAGGCCTTAGGCTGTGCCTGGGTAGGGAAGGTAGGAACCAAGAATAGCCCAGCAAGTGGCTGTTTTCATACCTGGGACATGTCACCTCGTGTCCCAGGCATACCTGGTTCCTTGCCTATTCCAGATTGATGTGTGTTCCTCTGTGTCTGCCTCAGAGGGCACAGACAGCCCCCAGCATCTGGTCCAAGGGAAGCCAGTGGTGGGCCTCCTGGTTCTGTGAAATCATAAGAAGCCACAATTCCTGTCCTTGGCCAGTCCTGGACCCAGCTCCCCAGGCCCAGGGTCTCCCCACATGTCCTCCCTGCCTGCAGATGCACCCCGGAGACACTCCATGAGGAAGATCATTGTTCCCTGCACCCAGGCCTCGCTGCCCACCATGTCCCCCCTCTACAGTTTCTTCCTCTCATTCAATGCCACTGCCTGCTTACTCCCAAGATGGCATCTGAAGGGGTGACCCTCAGGGTCCAGGCAAGCCTGCAGTCAGAGATGAAAGCTTTGGGCCGGTTGCAGGGACAGACACACAGGACATTTGCACATGTGTATGCGCACACAAACAGACAGCATCCTTCACCCATCCTCCCGTGTTAGGAAACACAGCTGCCCCTGGCCTGGTCTTGGTCCTCTTGAATCGCTTCACTCCACACAGGCCACTGAGCTCCATCAGGTCAGGCATTGCCCCCAGGTCCTGGATGCCCACACACAGCCGAAGAGGACAATGTCTAAGTGGGATTTTGTTTGTGCCGGAAGGTATGTAGGCAAGCTAGGGAAGGTATGTATGGTGGGTAGCAGGCTGAGGAGGTGGGGGAACTACTTCGGTCTCCTTGAGGGCTGGAGCTGAAGGGTTTAGCTTTAAGCACTCAGGTGGAGAAGGTAGGCTGGGGGGCCACACTGTACAACCTTGAGGCCCAGGCCACTGGTGCCGCAGGTTGTCCTGGCTAAGCCTGTCACTTACCAACAAACCTGGCTGTGAGCCAGCTGCTGTGCCGAGGCTTCCAGGCAATTAGACAAGTATCTTCAATGGTCTCAATGGTTCCTTTGAAGGACACTGTTGCCACAGGCTTCCTATTACACTCAGTGGGGAAACTGAGGCACAGAGCTTGTGCTGAGAGGTGGGGAGCCAGGCCAACTCTCAGCCACCACCAGGGCCTCCCTGCTGGGGATGTGGTATCAGTTGTTCTTTCCCTGCCACAGCACCAGGTGGACCCCAGGCCTCCGCAGGGGGTGGAGGTGGTGGCCCACGTCATGCCCTCACCCAGGGAGCTGGCTACTGCCTTTCCCCTACTGACGCAGAGCCAGCCGGCCTGCTGGGCCTTACAAAACCACAGGGCTGATAAGAATACAATCAAGCCTGTTTTGCTCCATTGGAGGGGCTGGGCCATGAGGCCACCATGGTGGAGGGACTGCTATCAGCAGCCCTGTCCCCCCCCAACAGCCCCTTTGAAATTTACCCACCTTATCAAAGCTCCAGGCTTCCCCTAAACTCCAGGGACAGCTGCCCTTTGTGTGTGCTCTGACTTCTACCTGGGCCCAGGGACTACCTAGGGTGTGTGTGGTGGGGGTGGGGTGGGTTCCTGGGAAAGAGCACCTGGGCTGCACACCCCGAAAGGCCCCCAGTCTCACACACAAACCTGGTTTGTCACTGCCAGCCACACACCCTTCCCTCTGAACATTCACCTTCACCTCCATCCTCAGTATCCTGCCCACCCTCCTCTGGGCAGCATTCCTCCACAGGTGCCAGGTGGGGAGGACAGCTTCCTTCCTCCTCAGGCACTTCCTCAGCCACGGAGACCTGCTTCACGCCTGGTCCCCCAGCCGCACCTTCTGCAAATGTTTATTGAATATCTACTACACGCCAAGTCCCGGGGGCCACGGAGGTGACGAAGGACCCTAGCCTCATTCTCCCCTCCCTTGGAGCTGGCATTCTTGCTATGGAAACAGGTGACAGACACAGGCGCTCGGTGGGTGTCAGCTCTGTGCTGCAGTGGGCGGAAATAAGACGGGGAAGGAAGACAGGAAGTACTGAGGATAGGTTTACACGCATGGGGTTAGCCGAAGTGCCTTTGCAGGTGGCTCAGGAATGGAGATCTAGGCTAGCCTCTCCCTCCACACACTCAGAACCACAAACACAGGAGTGGAAAGCCAGGAGAGAAGTAGAGATCCACACTGGTTGTGGGGATCATGCTTGTGAGCCCAGCACTGGGGAGACACAGGTAGGCAGATTGCCAGTTCAAAGCCAGCCTGGGCTGCATAGGGAATTCCTGTTTGTAATCACAAAATAAAAGGCTCCAGGATTGACAATTTTTTGTTTGCTTTCTGCTTCCTTTTTCTTCCTTCCTTCCTTCCTTCCTTCCTTCCCTTCCCTTCCCTTCCCTTCCCCTTCCTTCCTTCCTTCCTTCCTTCCTTCCTTCCTTCCTTCCTTCCTTCCGCACTCACTTTGTAGACCAGGCTGGCCTTGAACTCACAGAGATCCACCTGCCTCTGCCTCCTTAGTGCTGGGATTACAGGCGTGCGCCACCACCACCCGGCCAGGATTGAAAATGATAAATGAGCCTGGATTTAATCCCTAGGATCGTCCAAACAGAACCAGGCAGTGGCCTGTCAGCACGTCAAATTCTTATTTTAATAAGGCCACACGGCACAATGACAGCAGGGAAGAGTTAGACACCATCAGCCCTGCGGCGACCTCAGGACTCTGCTCCTGCTACTCCACTGGAGGGCCCTGGGCAGGACGGAACGCTAAGCATGGATGGGGGTGCAGGTGTTCACTGCCTGTCATTGCCCAGGTGCTGGCCAGGCTAGTTTGGGGCTGAGAGATGGCAGGCTGTGGAGAGGTAAGGTAGCATTTTGACTCCTAGAGAGCTGTCAGCAACCCAGGCTCTCTCGGAACTCCGAGTGCCCCTTCCCAGGGGTGGCAAGGACTGCCATCCTGGCACTCAGGAGGTGGAGGCAGAAGGCTCAGTTCAAAGTCATCCTCAGTTACACAGTGAATTT
Source organism: Onychomys torridus (assembly GCF_903995425.1). Lineage (NCBI taxonomy): Eukaryota > Metazoa > Chordata > Mammalia > Rodentia > Cricetidae > Onychomys > Onychomys torridus. Next base: position 64,418,819 of record NC_050460.1, on the reverse strand, counting down.
GAGGCCAGCCTGGAATACACGAGACCCTGTCTCTAAAAACATAAACAACAAAACCACCACAAAAGAAGGGGCGGCGCTGCCATATTGTCAGAGCAGGTGGGACGGAGGTGCCCGGATGTAGCAGTTCGACACGCAGCCTGTGCCAAGCACCTCAGAGGCTTCTCCTAGGTCCTCGGGTACACACCAGAATAACCCACCCACACCCTTCTTTTAGGACACATACCCATGGGGGTCAGAGCCCAATCTTTTTTTTTTTAATTTTGTAATTAATTTAATTTTACATATCAGCCACGGATTCCCCCCCCCCCCGTCCTCCCTCCTCTGCCCCTCTCCCCTCAATCCACCCCCCATCCACATCCCATTCCCACCTCCTCCAAGGCAAGGACTCCCCTGGGGATTCAGCTCAGCCTGGTAGATTCAGTTGAGGCAGGTCCAGTCCCCTCCTTGTCCCAGCATAGGCCCTAGGTTCCAAATAGCTCATGCACTAAGGACAGGTCCTGGTCCCACTGCCTGGGGGTCTCCTAAACAGTTCAAGCTAATCAACTGTCTCACTTATCCAGAGGGCCTGATCCAGTTCCATGGAGGCTCCTCAGCTATTGGTTCACAGTTTACGTGTTTCCACTAGTTTGGCTATTTGTCCCTGTGCTTTTTCCAATCATGGTCTCAGTATCTCTTGCTCATATAATCCCCAGAGCCCAATCTTTTTTGGGGGGTCTTACTATGTGGCTAGGGCTTGCATGGGACTCAGAATTCTCCTGCCTCAGCCCCCAAGTGCTGGGATGTCAGGCCTGTGTCACCATGCCTGGCCCCTCTTTAGTGTTCAGTAGCATAATAAACCCGACTACTGACCCTGTATCAAGGTCATCATGTACAACACTACACGTTAGCGCCCCTGCTGCCCATGTGACTCCTGACTCGGGCTATAGACCGAACTGCTGGCACTGGTGAAGAATGGAAACCCATCGAAGATGTCAGAACCTTCTCCATGATGACTGAGAACACTGGGTATTTTCCCCCGTTGACAGAACCCTGGACAATGCCTCGCCACCTCATGAGCCCCTAGCCAAGTGCTGTGACTTTAGCTGAGAAGTCAGAGCCGCATGCTCACTCAACCCCACAGCCAGCCCCGCTCTAACAGGGCTGCAGCCCACAGTCCTGCAGTGCAAGAGACAAAGCCTGGTGTGGCAGCCACTCTCCAGTGAGGAAGATGAGGGGGCGAGACTGGGGATGTGAGAGAATACTGTGCCTAGAATGCTGGAGGCCATCGACGCGATCTCCTCTACCACAGAAAAGGAGGGGAAACTGAGGCAGTTTTGGCTGGACTTGTTACACACCTGTAAACACAGGCATCATTTTCCATGTTCCTTTAAGCCTGTCTGCAGAGCCCAAAGCAGACAGCCTTCTGGATCTGATCACCCCACTCTGTAAGTTCTCTGGCCTGTCTAGTTTGGGCCAGAAGCCCATGGAGACGGGCTGTGTCCTAATGGCTTGGTGTCCTTGGACTCAGGGAAAGGCTTAGAAAAGGACGAGAAGAATGGGTGGGTGGGTAAGGGGCAGGTGGATGGACGGATGTGTAGACTGATGAATGGGCGGACAGATGTGCGTGGACAGATAGGTGGACGGGTGAATGAGTCTGTGCATGGGTAGATGTGGACGGGTGAATAGGTGAATCTGGAGATGGATGGGTAGGGGGTAGATGGACTGACGGACAGGTAGATGGATGAGTCACTGAATGGGTGGGTGGATAACTGGATGGAGTGAGGATGGTAGATGGGTAGCTGGTGGGTGGGTGAATGAGTACATGGGTGGATGGGCGAGCTGATGAATGGGTAGACAGATGGACAGATTGGCGGATGGGGTGGAAGGACAGGTTTTGTCAGTGGGAAAGTGAGGAGCTAGCACTGAGGCAGGTGTGGGCTTTCCTCTGGATGGACAGGGCTATGGGACACGGTTTTCTCCCTGCAGCTGTGGCCAGACCTGCCCAATGTGGCCAGGGTCACGGGTGTGCAGGAAGAGGAGGGTCAGGGCAAGGCGACAGGAACAAGGCCTGCTTCCTGGTGTGGGGTTCTCACCTTTCACCACACCCTGGGACTCCCCTGAAGTGACTCAAGTCCCATCAGGTGTGGGGTACAGGACAGGCCACACAGACCACTGAGTCAGGTCGCTGGGGAGGAACTTTGTCACTAGCTCAAGAGGGGCTGGGAGGGCCTGGTCCTGTGTTCAGGGCCTGAGACAGGCTCAGGGTCAGGAAAGGTCAACCCTAAGTCATGATTCTGCTGTCCTTTTTCTTGGGGCACCTGCTCTAGCTGGCTGCAGAGGAGTTGAGGCTTCTCTGGAGATCCCGGTGGAGCAGATAGGACAGGCCTGCCTCTGGAGGCACTGACCTAGCTGTCCAGGGTCTTAGCGACTAGGGCACCCAGTGAGAGGCTGGTTGGAGGGATCCAATGCCCCTCCCCCAGCTTAAGAAGGGGAAAGGGGAGGAGGTGGGCTGAACAAGAGCCCTCAGGCGTGAGGAGCCCTCAAAAGGGGAACACTTGTAGGAACTTTCCAGAACCACAGACCACAGAGCTGGAAGGAGCACCAGCTGGGCTAATCTGATGATTCATTTTGTAAGGATATGGAGGAAGCCCAGAGAGGCAAAGAGCATGCTCAGAGTCACACAGCACTAAGTAACCAGCCCCCCCCCCGCTCCCCCTCCCCCAGGGGAACTATTGCAATCTATGGTATTTAGAAGAGATGTTAAGGAAGTTGCTGGTGGTCACACAGGTTGTGAGCGGAGGTTCTGAAAAGCCAGCCCCAGGGCCCCTGGCTCCAGAGCCATGTGCAAACCCGATACTTTGTTACAGCTGGCTGGGACCTCTGGCGCTGCAGCTCAGTTCTCCTCCCGGTCTCTGAGCCCTGGTGACACATTGGACATCACCAGTTCAATGTACTGACCCCTTCCGGTCACTGGACGGACACTTTCCTATGCGACCTCACTTCTGTCACACTTTCACTCCGTGGGGTAGATGAGAAGGTGAAGGACACTGACGCTTGGCCGCTGACCCAGAGACAAAGAGCTAGGAGGGCGCAGCCCGAAGGCACAGCCACCCAGTCCAGGGTCTGTCTGCACCTGGGCTGACCAAGGGGCCACAGGGCCAGTGGGTGCCGGGGACTTCTGTCCCATGTCTCCCTTGGCTTCTCGTCGCCTTGGACTGAGCAGCCCAGGTGGCTCCCAGAAACAACTACCCAGTCCACCGTGACCCCTGCTAACTACCCAGTCCACCGTGACCCCTGCTAACTACCCAGTCCACCGTGACCCCTGCTAACTACCCAGTCCACCGTGACCCCTGCTCTACTCTGCCGACAAGGCTCCCACGTCACGTCAGAGAAGCCAGGATCCCAGTGTCACGTCTATCGCACACTTGGCGGCTGCTTCAGGAAGTGGGACCCACCCACGTCTCGGGTGTCACTGCCCAGCGGGCAAGGAGACCCACACCCCCCAGCTTCCCCGTTGCCCGCTCCCTGGCTTGCCCACTCAGGCCTTCAGAGCTCATGGGAACCCAAACCACACCTGGGATTGTGGGTCACTGGGCAGAGATGAGGACGCTAGGATTGTAGGGACACAAGGGTTGAAGTGGGGCAGGAACCCTGTGGTGCAGGGCTGGACACTGCACCTGACCTTGGGTGTAGAGGTAATGGGAAGAACATTTCTGGGGGTAGGCAAGGACTCACTATGTAGACCTGGCCGGCTGAGAACTGGCTATTTACACCAGGCTGTCCTCAAATTCAGAGACCCACTTGTCTCTGCCTCCCGAGTGCTGGGATTCAACATGTCACCACTAACACCCCAGTCCACCCCAGTGGTAGAGAATGCACAGCACACCGGTGGGGCTTGGATCACCTTCCAGCCCAATTAAGAGGCACACAAACTGAGGCAGGCCAGCAGAGGGAGTCGACATTGGAGACAGCAGCAGAGCTGATCTGAGTGTAGGCCTGCTTAGCCACATGGTCCCAGGCATGTAGGAAGGCAGCAGCCAGAGGGTGCTTCATCTTCACTGGAGATGGGCTCAGAACCAGGACCAGTGGGTTCAAGACCAGGCTCTTAGACTTACTGTGCAATACACTCTTAAGTTCCTTGCCTTCTCTGGGCCTCAGCCTGATCTTCTAAAAAAAAAAAAAAAAAAGCCAAGAGGATCCAGACATGGTCGTAGTACCTGAACGTGGGAGGCTGAGTTGGGGGCTGAGGTAGGGGGATCACGAAAGCCCATGAGTTCAAAGTCAATCTGGGCAACATAGCATGACCCCACCCCTAAAGAAAAATAAAACAACAAACTAATCAGGCACGGAGCGGTAAGGTTGGATTAGGTGCTATCACTGGCCCTCGGTCGGCTCTCCTGGACTCGCCCACAGACCCTGTCATCATGGAAAGGCCTTGGTTGTTTCAGAGTCCACTTCACAGGACACTCCAGTGACATCCTGCTTACACTAGCCCTTCACATGTGTGTTCATTTTCATACTTCCCTGTGAGGAAGATCTCTGTCACTTGCAGACGGGAAAGCGGAGACCCGGAGATGGCGGCCAGTGGCCATGGCCTCCGCCTCTCCTCCGGGATAGGAGCCCCTCGTCCCTGGCTGCCTCTCACCTGCCTGGGGAAGGCCTGACAGACCAGCCCACAGCTGGCTGGAGTCCCGAGGCCCCCAGGACCATCGTCCTGGTCCACCCTTTTCCAGGAAGGTTGGCGGTGGTGCCAGGAGCCCCTGCAGCCTTTTCCTTGGCAAGGCTCATCCCTCCTAGGTGGACCTTGACCTCACTTCGACCCCACAGGGCCAGTGCCATCTCATTTCGCAGGTCAGGAAACTGAGGCAGAGGCGCCAGGCAGGAAGTACTGGGTGAGAGCTTTGGCTTAGCTTAAGTCACCTCCCTGTGTAGGTTCCCCTTCTGCAGCCACAACAGGCAGATGATGACTGAGCTGAGTCACCTGGCCTAGGGTGTACCGAACAGGCTGTGAGGAGAGGATGGAAGGCCTAGCCTGTAGCTGACTGCGGGTTGGCAGGGGTAGGGCAGAGCTGAGTACGAGGCTCTGGCCCAGATGCCCTGGGAGCTGGCATTCTTCACAGCCTGCCTCCCTGCCTTCTGCTCGGGTTGGAAAACGGGCTCAGGCTCTCAAGCAAAGCCTTCAAAGGGACACTTGGACCCTCTGAGTGCCAGTGACCCTGGCTGGCACACCCTCCTCACCTACACCGCAGAGGGGATGGGCATAGATCAGAGGGGTCTGGGCCAGGCTTTCTTTTTCTTTTTTCTTTTTAGTTTTTCGAGACAGGGTTTCTCTGTGTAGCTTTGGAGCCTGTCCTGGAACTCACTCTGTAGATCAGGCTGGCCTTGAACTTACAGAGATCCACCTGATTCTGCCTCCCGAGTGCTGGGATTACAGGTGCGTGCCACCACCGCCCAGCAGGGTCAGGCTTTCCCAAGCAGGCTTTAAGAAAGCTCAGAGGTGAACTGGCCCAAGGCCTAGGGGCTGATGGGAGGTAGGTTGGTGGCTGTCTCCAGAAGAGGAGGAATTGAGATCTGAGATCAAAAGAGAGAGGAGGGAGTCCAGTATCCCCCACCCAGGCCTGACGCATGTCCCGCACCCTCACCTCACACCAGGAGAGCTACTGATGTGGTCTCTACTGGGTGAGGCCTCCTAGGAGGGGCTGTTTGTTCTCAGGGCCCAGGTTCCAAGATGGCTTTATGGTGCCATCTGGGAGATGTGGCATGGGCGGGCCTGGCTGGCATAAGGCCAGGGCAGAGAGGGGGACCTGTGACATGGTGAGGACCTGTCCCCCAGCTGTTGCCCAGCCCCAAAGGGAGGGGCTGGGTGAGTGGGGGTCCAGCCCAGAGACCCAGATGACCAGTGGCCAGCCCCATGTCACACTTACCCAGGTACAAATGATGTTGGAGCCAGGGACCCAAGGCAAGGGTGGAACAGAAAGCTTGACCCACGTACCTCAGACCTGGGGCAAGGCCTCGACCTCCCTGTGACTCAGTTTCCTGTACTATAAAGTAGGAAGAATTTATACTTTCTTTCTGTGTGTGGTACTCACGGAGGCCAGAGGTCAGGTGTGTTCCTCAGGCAGCCAGTCCTGGGGATCCATCTGTTTCTACCTCACCAGTGCACACTTATGTGTGGGTCAGAGGTCAATGTTGGGTGGTGTCTTCCTCAGTGGTTCCCCACCTTACTTTTTAAGACAGGGACTCACCTCCAACCCTGACCTTAATTCAGCTAGACTGGCTGACCAGTCTCCACATCCCAGTGCTGGGCTACACGGCCCTCCAAGTGTTCACCTACTAAGCCATCTCTCCAGCCCCGATTTTTTTCTTTTTTTTAGACAGGATCTCATTAGCTCAGGTTGACCTCAATCTCACTATGTAATTAAGAATGACTGTCAACTCCTGATCCTCCTGCCTCTATCTCCCCAGTCTGGGATTACAAGTGTGTGCCACCATGCCCAGTTCATGTGGTTCAAACCCAGGGCCTTGTGCGTGCTAGGTGAGTACTCGAACCACATGCCAACTCCCAACTCCCAGAGGTGTTTGATGTACTTCCTGTCTCTGACACCAGCCTCCCGGGGGCTAATGCTGTCTGAAGCACATATGGGTGAGGCTGCAGGGATCTCCTGAGGGGAAACTGTCACCAGCCCTCCTGCCTATTACTATTTCTTAACGGTGACATCAGTGCTCCCACACAGTGCAGTCAGACGCCTCTTGATCTTCTGCAGCGTCTCAGAGACACCAGAGCAATGCAGCAGGGTTCTCAGCTGAGCACTCAGGAACAGACTTCAACAAGGGTGTCAGCACTAAGACACTGAGCCTGCCTGGCAGTGAAGGGTTGCTCAGCCCACCTGGTACTTGGTGCAAGGCTGATGTCCCTCCAGAACTTGCTTGCCCAGGAGACTTCCTTCTGCTGCTCCCTGGAGTCCATGGACGAGGACCTAGGGCCCAGCCCTGGAAGGAAACACACAGAGTGAAGGAGGGGCACCACCCAGGACCCAGCAGCAGTCCTGAGCCCTCTCAGGACCGAGCATCCCTCAACACCCATACACCTTCATTTCTCCCATCATCTGGGCTAGCCTCTCAGGGCTAGTCAGCAGCACCTGGACCCTGCCTTGGAGCTTTCTCCCACAGTTTGCCCTTCAGGGTCTGGGCCCTGGGATGCCACTGGCCTTTTCCCAACAGCTCAGCAACCCTCAGGGCTCCATGGCCAGATGTCTGAGCTCGCCTACTGCTTTATCTTTTTGCTGTGCCCTGTGCCAGAGGGCATCCTCTCTTGGCATGGGTCTGTGTGCAGATGTCTGCACTTGAACTCTATGAGCGTCCAGCAGCTCTAGGTCCCCGCTGAGTGTGCCTGGAGTGCTCAGCCGGAGCCCGCCCTCCCTCCTGCTGGACGCAAGGGCAGCCTTGGCTCTCACTCATCTTGCCTGGGTGACACTGAAGCTGAGAAGGCTCAGGATCTGCCTGGGCACCTACACCTAGCTGGAGTGTGGGAGAGCGAGGGGGCCCCCACAGAGGAAGCCGTGTCAAGAGAAGAGCACGGGGTGGGGGTGCAGAAGTAGGAGGGTGAGTGGATCCTAGATGTAAAGCAAAGGGTAACCAGACTGCACCCCACAGCTCCAGGGAAGCTAGGTAACGAGGAGGACCCTGAGAGGGACGATGGATCGCCCTGCAGAGGGAAAACAGAGGAGGTCTCCGTGAGTCAATTGGGGATGAGGGGGGCAACAGAGGGGAGGGGATGGGGATGAGAACATGAGGGAACAGGATGGTCCAGCTGGGGAAGGGACCGAGTGGGAGAGCAATGAATATCTTGATAAAGGGAGACATCATGGGGATAGGGAGAAACCAGGTGCTAGGGAAATTTCCAGAAACCCATGAGATGACCCCAGCTTAGACTTGCCTGAAGTGGCCTACCCCCGGATATCAGACTGGTACCCTAACTGTCATCATAGAGCCTTCATCCAGTGACTGGTGGAAGCAGATGCAGAGATCCGCAGCCAAGCACCAGAGCGAGCTCCGGGAGTCCAGTTGAAGAGAGGGAAGAGGGATTACATGAGCAAGGGGAGTCAAGATCATGATGGGGAAACCTACAGAGACAACTGAACCAAGCTTGTGGGAACTCACGCACTTTAGATCAACAGCTGTGGAGCCTGCACGAGACTGGACCAGGCCCTCTGCATAGGGAAGACAGCTGTGTAGCTTGGTCTGTGTGAGGGGCCCCTGGCAATGGGTTTAGGATCCATCCCCAGTGCATGAGCTGGCTTTCTGGAGCCCAGTACCTGTGGTGGGACACCTTGCACAGCCTTGATGCAGGAGGAAGGGCTCCGTCTTGCCTTAACGGGATGTACCAGGCTTGAACCTTTTGGAGGAGGAGATGGGGGTGGAGGGGAAGAGGCTGCGGGAGTGGGGGGAGAGATGAGAGGGGATCTGTGCTTGGTATATAAAATGAATAAAAAATTTTCTTATTTTCTTAAATTAAAATAACCCCCAAAAAACAAACATTAAAAAAAGAAAGTATTTCCCCTAGATTCTGTTCTCACCTTCTTTCTTTCAAGGTCTATTTATTATTTATTTATTTCTCTAAGTTTTGTGTGTGTGTGTGTGTGTGTGTGTGTGTGTAAATGGGAGATTCCAGAGGTATCAGATCCCCTGGAGCTGGAGTCATGGGTCATTGAGGATGCTGGGGACAGAACTCAGGTCCTCTGCGGAGCCGCGTGAGCTCTCAACTGCTGAGCCCTCCAGCCCCTCCCCTTCTTTCTTACAGGAAGAATCCAGATTTTCTCTGAGCCCTTCCTGTGTAGTCCTTGGGCAAGCAAGGCCTGGCCAGGTGGATGGCTACAGGTGCTGTTGGGTGAGGGCCTTGGGCAGTTCTCAAAGGAGCCTGAGTTAAGTCTTGAGGTCATCCATTCCGGCCTGATTGACAACAGTTGACAACAGCTTAAGGTTGCTTTCGCTCAGGTAAGAACCAGCCTGCCCTCTGACCCTTTGTGATCATGGTTCATTCTCAGGGTGAGGGCGGCTACAGGATGGTCCAGGAGATATTGTGTGATGTGGCGGTCTGCAGTCATAGAGCTTCTAGGTTGAGCCTTGACTGGAGAGACGGCTCAATGGTTAAGAGCACTGGCAGCTCTCCCAGAGGACCCGGGTTCAATTCCCCACACCCACATGGCCACAGCTCTAACTCCAGTTCCAGAGGATCTGACACTCCACAGACATACATGTAGACAAAACATCAATGCACATAAAGAAAAAAACAAGTTTTTCCTCCCTATATTAAATGGGGACATTTACCTTTTCTGAACAGTGGCTCCTCTTGTGGGCTCCTCTAAGAAGGCACATGTGGGAGCTGTTGGGGTGCTGGGCCGTGTCCACGTCCTTTCTTGGCGGCGGTCTCCCATGTGCAGAGGGGAAGCACAGCATGCTGAACCATCAGCCTTGCATTTGTGACATGTGAGTGTTAGTGACAAAGGAGCCTGTTGAGGTTGTTCTATGAAGCAGAATTCAGATACGCCTGGCTCACAGGAAAAGTGAAGTGCTCTGTTAGGAAGCCCGTATGTGTGCCACTGGATTTGCTGCCTTAGCTGGACACTGCTGACTTTTATCTTATCTTCTGCAGTGTTAGGGACTCAACCGGGGATCACAGACACTGAGCAAGTGCCTCAGCATTACATTCCCCAGGCCAAAGTGTGAGCTTTGGTGTGGACCTGTGTGGACCTGAGATACCTGGTGTGAGAGTGCGCATGTGGAACAGGGTGGCATGTACATCGCTTGTGCTGTCTGTCCCTATGGGATCAGGGCACAGAATCATGTGTGCTGTGTGTGTGTGTGTGTGTGTGTGTGTGTGTGTGTGTGTGTGTGTGAAGGGCTCTGCATGGTCTGCACTGGACAACCCCTGACCCTGGTGTTCTTCACTGAGGCAGGCACACAGGTGCTAGCTAGAAGCAGGTAGCTCCCCTGCCCCCTACCCAGGGGGTCTCTTCCAACAGCTGCAACTTCTCAAAGATGCAAATCCCATCTGCTCCATGCAAACTAGTCGTGAGAACCAGAGAACCAGGCTGTCTCCCCTTAGGGCCCAACTGCCACTCTGTTCCCCCCTCCCCCACAGCAACCGGTAGCTTGGCTAACCTGAGCCACACTTCCTTCCACACCAACGGCTGACTCTTCTTCCCTGGGGGCCTTGGCATCCCCGGCTGGCTCTGGCATCAGGAAAGGAGTCTGGGCAGCAGGGGCTCACACTGACTGTGACTTTGGGGGACCTTGGATGTTTAGGAATGTCTGGTGCCCCCTCCCATGGTGCTGGAGAGAAGTGAGCTCTGCAGGCACTCTTTCATGGTATACATGTATGGGCTCTACTCATGGGATCCTTAGTCTACCTGAGTCCTCTGGGTGCTGATCCACTTACCCCGACAGGGATATGTATTTCTAGCCCGGAGGATCCATGGAGAGATGAGGGTCCGGACAGGAGCTCACCACAGAATTCCTTCTACATTAGCAGCTGCAACAATTGCTCCAAACCCACCAGCCCTTCAAAGGTACTGCAGCCCCAGGCCTTCATCGTGCACAGGGCTGGAGAAGTCAGGCACAGTGACAGCAAGAGCAGGTGGGGCCAGCGGCTGCCTGGTGCCCTCCTGGCCCCAACATGCAGGTACAGCTCGGGCTCTGGGACTGTGGACACCTGGATGCAGATGTGTCAACCCCTGTATTCCACCCCGTAAGCACAGTGGCCCAACCAGTTCCCATGCAGAGGTTTCCAGTCTGTCATTCTCAACCTGAGGCATATCTGGGGCCCCTGCCTTTCCCCAGGAGCCCTTGACAAGGTGCCTGATGTCTGAACTGGGTTATCTGAGCTGAACTGGGCAGTGTCTGCTCTGAGAAAACAGGCCAGTACCACAGAGGCAGGCTCTTGTCTCTCCTGCACACTACTTCGACTCACACACTGTGCCCACTGCATGCATCTGCGCCTCCCTCTCAGAAAGCCACTTCTCAAAGATGTGAGGCCATCCAAGGCTTCTTTTGGACATTCCCCATCCTCCACCCTAAACCAAGACAGGTGCATAGTCTGCTGAAAATAAGATCTGTGGCGGGGGTGGGGTGGGGTGGGGTGTGGGGCGGGAGGGATGGGGGGGCGTGCGCGAGTGCACACGGAGCGGGGTGCAATCTCAAATGCCCAGTGTTTTAACTGTGGTCACTCATATTGGATACTTGGCCAAGCACCAGGTAACGAGGTCAGCCATTTTTATTCTTGTGACACTTCTGGATTTAAGAACTGTCCCCGTTTTACAGATTGGACACAGGTTGTGAATATCACCACCTGACCCCCAACCCCAGTCACTCAGAAGTGCTCAGGGTCCTGCTGCCTGGGAGCTGAGAGCAGAGACCCTGGAGGAATGGGAGTGTGGGGCCATGCTTCCAGGCGAGGCCTCATCAGAGCAGATGAGGGCTGGGCCACATGCCTGCTATAGCACGCCCTGTACCAGGAGGGATGGCCAAACTCTGGACAGCTCACTTCTGATCCCCACCCTTCCACCTGTTGGAGATGCTCTGAGATAAGGATCTTCTTACTGCTCCTGTCCTTTCCTGGGGACGGTGACAGTCTAGTGGATCAGGGATCTTGGATGTCTTGATCATTGGTGCTGGTAAGCACGGCCCCATGGGCCTCTCTCATACCTTTTCCACACATCATTGGCAGCCCCTTGGCTGGACAGCAATACCCTCATCCAGCCACTGAGATGACAGGCACTGGTTGGGGTACCAGGACTAGGAAGAATCTTAGAGCCAGGACAGGGACAAGGCCAGCTGCCACTAGTGGCTTGTAATAAATGAGGGACCATCTCACTTTTGGTATGACCTCAGCTGGTTCCAAGGCTCAAAACTCCCTAACTTCCCCTGGACTGCAGATTTGTGTCTATCTAAGGCAGCAGTCTCAAACTGTAGGTTGCAACCCCTTGGGGAGGGGGGGGTCACATACCAGATATTTACATTACTTTTTTTGTTGTTGGTTGTTTTGTTTTTAAGACAAGGTTTCTCTGTGTAGCCTTGGCTGTCCTGGAACTCACTCTGTAGACCAGGTTGGCCTCAAATTCACAGAGATTCACTGGCCTCTGAGTGCTGGGACTAAAGGCATGCACCAGGACCTTTTGCCTGGCTTTGTTGCTACTTCATAACAGTAATTTTGCTACTGTTAAGAATTGTAATGTGGGGCTAGGGAGATGGCTCAGTGGTTATGAGGACTCTCTGCTGTTCCAAAGGTCCTGAGTTCAATTCCCAGTACCCACATGGCAACTCACAACTGCCTCATGCTCTCTTCTGGTGTGCAGATGTATATGCTGACAAAGTACCCATACGAATGAATGAATAAATAAATAAATCTTGGGCTGGAGAGATGGCTCAGAGGTTAAGAACACTGGCTGTTCTTCCAGAGGACCTGAGTTCAGTTCCCAGCACTGACATCAGGCAATTCACAAATGCCTATAACTCCAGCTCCAGGAAATCTGATACCTTCACCTGGCCTCCAAAAGCACCTGTATACATGTGGCAAACACACACACACACACACACACACACACACACACACACACCTGAATAAAAATAAATACATTTACATATGTATAAAAGCATCATGATGTAAGCTGGGTGGTGGTGGCACACACCTTTAATCCCAGTACTGTCCAGGCAGAGGCAGGTGGATCTCTATGAGTTCCAGGCCAGCCAAGGCTACACAATGAAATTTTGTCTAAAACAAACAACAAAACAACAAACAAACAAAGAAGTAGCAACAACATAATTTTATGGCTGGGGTCGCCACCACATGAGGAACTGTGTTAAGGGGTCACATTAGGAAGGTTGAGAAGCACTGGTTTGTGGGTCATCTCACAGCAAGCAGGCCCTAACTCTCCAATTCTGCCTCTGATGCCTGCTCATCCTTGGTGACAGTAACCCACAGATCTGGGACATGCTAGGTGCTCAGGCCCAAACTTCAGGAATCATCAACTACTATCTGACCTTGCCATAGTGGCTTTCTTTTCTTCTACTATGTAGCTGAGGCTGGCTGGCCCTGAACACCTGATCCTCCTGCCTCCACCTTCCAAATGCTGGGATGGCAGGCATATGCCACTACACCTGGCTCTGACTCATCTTTGTGGGTATCTGGCTTTCCCCCCAAGTTCTTTGTCAATGTGGGTGGGGGCAGGGATCCTGTACGGTTTTTCTGGGTGGCTTACACCTCACACTGGTTGACATTTCAGTCACATCACCTGAGTCCACCTCCTTTGGCGCTTGCTCTTCTCTCTGCCTTGAGTGACCTCACAGAGATTCACACAAGGCTTCCCCAACCATCTTGAAGGAATGACAATCCTGTTTCTTCAGCTCTGGGCACCTCTTGACACATGACATCTGTGTCTGCCTCGAGCACCTGGAACGCAGCTCTGCAAGCTGAGAAGAGTGCTTGGTGGGGTCTTTATGTAAAACGGCTTGGCTGGTCCTGGTAGAGTTGAATAAGCATGGGGACCTGAGTCTGGACCCCTAGTACCCTGTACCTGCAATCCTAACACTGGGGAGGCAGAGACAAGTGGGTCCCCAGTCTAACTAGATCAGTGAGCTCCAGCTTCACTGACCCTGTCCCAAAACATAAGGTAGAGAGCAACTGAGGTGGACACCTGCTGTCAACCTCTGGCCTCCACACCTACATGTGCCCCAGATCCCTGCATCTCAGGACTAAGGCATCAGAGAGACAAAAACGTGTGGTCCTTGTCTCTAAAGCATGTTCCCCTTGATCGCCAGTCTGGACACCCCACCCCTACGCTAACACAGTCCTCTCTTGAGCAATCTTCTGCCCCTTCCCATCTGGGGGCCCAGGGCTGTCGTGAGAGCCTTTAGTCTTGCTCTCTTGCTCTCTCAGCTGGTCAAGGCTGGACTCCAGGTGATGTCTGGGAAATGGCTGGGTCACAGAGGCCAGATAGGGAGGGGCCTTCTCAGGAACAGAGCGGGAGGTCCAAGAATCACCTGAACCTGGCAAGGAGGCAGCACCATTGCTTGTTTTGCGAGGAGGGCTGGTTCCGACCACTGTAGCCGCTTCCCCATCTCCCAGGCTCAGCTGAGAGCCCCCTCCCTGTCACCTAGCCCGCGTGGGAATGGCTCAAGCTAGGAGCTACCACTGAACTTGCTCCTTTCTCCCAGGGCCCAGTGACTTCTTGACAGGTTACAGCCCCAAAGATAAACAGATTCTGCCAAGCAAATAACTGTTCAGGAGCAGGGGTGTTGGGGGTGTGTGGGGGGGAGATGACCCAGGTGACAGGGTGGGGTCCCTCCCCTGCAAAGAGCAAACAGCTGTAGGCACCGGGGCGGAAGCAGGGTACAGGTGTACTGTCATGGGTGAGGACACTTGTGGGGGTCCCTGGCAATATATTAGGTGCTTCCTGGCAGTCTTACATCAGCTCTTGGCACAGGGGATCAGCTCTTTGTGAGGCCCCATCTCCCACCAAGTCTGTTTAGAGGTTCCCCAGGCTGCTTGCAGGGACACAGCTAGACGGTCCTCTCCTCCAAGCAGGCTCATGAGCATCACTTGAATACACACCGCTTTGCCAGGCAGGGGGAAGGCCCATGCATGGTCTGCAGCTCCAAGTTGGCTCTTCAGTTAGTGAAAATGCCACAGACACCTGGGAGGTCCCAGTCCCGGGACCTGGGGTCCCAGCCTGCCCCATCCAGAGCTGTGAGACACAGGAAGCTCCCTTTTCCCTGAGTGTGCTCTCTACAGCCCAGGCGGTGATGTAGCTAAGGATGACCACAACCTTTGATCCTCCTGCCTTCATTTCCTAAGTACCAGGATTCTTCCCAGCCAGATTCCAGTTTGGAGCTCTGAAGACAAGTGTTGGCAGCATTAAACCCATCTGCTTTATATTGGCCTCTGAAACCTTTCTGGCTGCCTCAGTGCTCTTGAACTTCTGTGAGCTCCAAGGTCACAAAGCTGGCTCCTCGCTCATTTGCCAACTGCCTGCAGTGTGTTCCTAGCTCTCAGGTTTCCAGGCTGAGAGGAACACCCGGGAAAGACACTTGGTTCCCATGGTGGCTGGCAGGCGCTCTGTCCCTGGCCTGTTTTCCACAGCTGACAGAGGCCAAGGTGCCCTCCCTGCCTTCTAGCCCTGCCCCATGGCTAACTCACCAGCATGTGTGGTACTCTGATGACACACGGACCATCTGCAGTCTACCATTTAGATTACTGGGTATCAGAAGATACAAGTGTACATCCAAAGCCACCTTCCTGTTAATCACTCTTACCTAGCGACTGTCTCCCAGCTGTGACACTATTTTTGGGAAGCTGTGGAACCCTTAGGGGCTGGGGCCAAGCTGGCTGAAACATCTCATTATCCATGAGCCTTTGGAAGGGACAACTCGGCACCTGTGTCTTGGTCGGCCAGCACGTGAGCAGCCCCCATCTTCCACTTCTAACACCCTCCAGAGACTGAGCATCCCAGACGCTCCTCAAGTCCTCTGAGCTTCCAGAGTCAATCTGTCCTCCCTTGTGGGGCCCTGTTACGGCTATCATACAGTGACTAACACTTTTCAAATGTGGACCTCGGCATTTCCGTTCTGTCTGCAGGCGTGCACCAGTGTGGAGCGACACAGACCAGCAGGCAGCTCAGAGTGCAATAAGACTCACATGCACACAGGAGAAAGGCGGGTTTCTGTGTTAATTTAATCATACAAATATTCATTTACATGGTAAGGAAAACCTCATCTTCATCTCCTCCTAGGCACCACAAGGCCCACCAGACACCCATCACTGTCCAGATGGGAGGGGCAGCAGGTCGCTCCGCATTCACCCAAGGAAACAAAGGATAACGGGGAAGGGTGGGGACAACACATTGGTTTGCATTTGTGAGCCCTGGCAAGCCTCTCATCCTTTCCTGCTGGGAGCTCAGGCTAAATTTTGGGGGGAGGGGGTCTTTACATCATGCCCACTTCCCACCTTGGCCACCTGCTGTATTGGTGAAAGTGACTGGCTTATGGTTACAGACAGTTTACAGGGGGAGAGGAGGCTGTTTTTATAGAAGAATGCCCCAAATTCAATTGTCCCCATGGCAAAAAGAAAACAGGCATGCACAAGTGCACACACACACCTCACTCCACACACAGATTCTTCCCAAGCCTGCACCCACCCATTCCTCCAACTGGGCTCAGACTCTTTACCACCTGAAACTTGGTGTCTGCCTCACCTTGTGGGTGCCAGATTGGGGGTCCTGCCAAAAGGTGGCCTAGTGCGTGTGAAGGCCCCAAGGGGCTGCAGAAAGACCCAGGAAACCATGGGTCAAGGATTGCACCTGCTCTGGCCTTCTGAACCAGCTACCTCTCAAGGATGCACAGACAGGACTTGTTTCTGGGAAGGAAGCCAGGGTACCTGAGCCGTTACACTTGTCAAGTGAGGTTCTACAAGAGGGAAGAGGTACAGGACGGGAAGGACACTCAGTGACAGTGTCCCACGAGGTCCCTGCTGGGAAACTGAGGAAGTATGGTACCTAGTAGGGGACAGATGGGGAAGCCAGTGAGGCGGGGTTGAAGCCTCTCATGATTCCAAGAGGGCAGCTGGAGACACGCTGCTCTAAGGCCAGGAAGCAGGAAGAACGGCTGGGCATGCATGTGTTCTAGGGCGGCAGTGTCCTCAGAGACTGGCCCTAAGGAGACCCTCCGACAAGAGCCCCCCGAGATTTGTGGCTTGGGCACCTGTTAGGGACCACTTTTGGCTCAAGGGTCCAGGTGTGCAGAGGAAGTAAGGGTCCCAGGGAAGCCCCCATTTAGCTGGAGATCCAGCTGCACTGCCCTTCTCCATGGCCTTTTCCACTTGCCCAGGGGACTTCCTCAACAAAACAGAGCTTACTGTTGGTTGCTTTTTCAGGACATGGAGGGGGGGGGGGGTTCATACAAGCTTTTCTTTCACAATCAACTTGTAAAATCAATAGTCTCAGAAGAGAATGAGGAGGAACAAACACCACACACTTTTGGAACTCAAACATCCAGACAGAAACAGGCAGGCAGGCAGGCAGACCTGCACCCACACCCAGGCTAGCCGACCTCTTATAGCCATTCACACTCTGGTCTCCCGCTCTGCTCACAACCCTGGAATACATGGGGGCTGGAGACAGGCAGGGGACCCTACAGCCACACCAAATCTACATCCCCGGCTCTCAAACCACTGACTTAGGGAAGAAGGGGTTAAGAAGAGGGACTTTGCATATTCTTGTATCTTTGGCAGACAGCTGTTCTAGCCTGGTTTAAGATTCCCACGGAGACATCCATATCTCAACCTGCTTGGAGTCCATGGGACACTAGTGGGCACTGCACCCCACTCAGGGAGCAAATGCCTGCACTCCAGCTGGGCTGCAACTTGCCACCCCACACTAAGCAGCCCCTGCCGGAGGAGGTCTTTGCGTTTCCACCTGACTGTGGCCTCCCTCTCAGGCAGTGGTCAGCAGCGGGGCTCCCGGCTGGGGCTGTACATCATGCGGTAACAGCTCGAGCCCCACTAATAGGTTGTGAGACTACCACAAGGACAGGGAGGGAGGACCTGCGAGATTAGAGAAGCAGGGCACAGTTATACTTGCTGAGTTACAGCCCTGTGTGCATGTAGCACACGCACCCACCCAGCGAGAGCCAAGGGAAGACAGGCCACTGCATGAAGGGCCCAGTATTGCGTATTTGTGGCCACACTCCCTTTGCCAAGGGAAACATGGGAGGAAGCGGTCCCAGCTGTCACAAGCGTGCAAAAGGCCACCTCTCAGACTGTCCTCCAGGCTTCTGCTGGCCACACAGGAAGTCTGGACTTGAGAGCGTGCTGATGCTAAGAAGCCCTGGGCTGACAGACACCAATGTCAAAGGTATAAATCAACAAGAGACTGAAAAGGGGGGGAAGGTGATAGATCATTGGCAGAAGCCACTAAGAACAATCGAGGTCAGACTGCAGTCAGGTGGGGACGCGAGCCCAGCAACGCTGACTGGCAGAGTTCCCAAACATGCCACGCCAGCCTCATCTCACTGTGACGGCTTCCAGAGCAAGCACTGCTCTGTAGGGCACGCTGTCCCTTACTCAAAAGAAACATCAGGAAGAGGGAAAAACTAACATGTGCTCAAAACTACAACCTCTCTGTAGGTAAAATAATTTTTGTTTAAAAAGATGGCTTATTTTCCCCCACTTTAAACTTCTGCCCCTTCCCGAGTGACCTAACAACGCATTAGACTGACGTCATCACCCACACCCAAGGTGGCCACGTGGATTTCTTCTTGGTTGCCTCAACACCATCCCTGCAGTTCAGCATTCACACATGCATACTGAGTCCACTCAAAACCAGTCTTTCTTCCTCTTCTTCCGTGATTGGGGGGTAGGTGGGGGTCTGAGCCAGGGGTCCATGCGATGTGGTCTGTAATCCAGAGGAACCCCTTGCCCTCTCCCCCCAAAGTCAGGCCTTCTGTCTTTTGTTAATTTTTCTTCTTGCTGACACCCGTTTAAGACTGGCCGAAGGGGTAAGGCCCGTGGAGCCCCTGGAAGAGAGTGAAGACAGTCAGTGATGTGGACACCGGTGCTGCCTGAAGCAAACCGGCCCCAGTCACAGAGGTGTGCGGGTCACTGCCCTGGCCACACAGCACATCATCAGACTGAGGATCAGGATGTGCCCAGATGCCGCGTTTCCCACTGAATCCCACCAGGCTAGGGAAGAGAGGTGGGAGGGCACTGCTCCTCTGGGACAGGCACTCCAGCTGATGCCCACTTTCTTCCAGCCAGGGTGCCAAACTTTTGCATATCCTTGACAACAGGTTCTCAAACCTCTCCACTGCAAGATGACACAGTGGATGACGGCTGCGCCAAGTCTGAGGACCCAGATTCCATCCCTGGGATCCCCAGGGTGGAAGAGCTGACTGCTACAAGCTGTCCCGACTGTGACATGCATGCTGTGGCACACACAAAGGGAACGCAACAAAAACAAGTTGAGCTGCTGCTGTTTGTTTGCTCAGCACCAGGCACCATTGGTGGCCCCAGAACCTGCCCCAGTCCACCCTCAGGGCTAGCTTCCCACAGACCCAGGCCTCCGAAGGCAGCTGCTAGGAGGTAGAGCTCAGAACCATGTCTGAGGCCCAGAGTGAGCTGCCCCTCTACCACATTTAAAATGCACTTAGATGCTTACTTTCCTTGTCTTTTGTTTTGCTTAAGACAGGGTCTCACTGTGTAGCCCAGATGGACTGGAATTGTTTTTAAGATAGATTTATTATGGGTATGTGCGTCCATGAGCTTATGCATACCACATGCAGGCAGGAGCCAGGGGAGGCCAGAAGCAGGCACTGGGTCCCTTGGAACTCAAGTTACAGGGGAGTGCTCGTAAGCAAAGTGTTCTTCACGCTGAGCCATCTGGCCAGCCCTGAGACTGGAATCCTTTTTGTTTTGTTTTTGTTTTTTTCGAGACAGAGTTTCTGTGTGGTTTTTGGTACCTGTTCTAGATCTCACTCTGTAGACCAGGCTGGCCTTGAACTCACAGAGATCTGCCTGGCTCTGCTGGGATTAAAGGCGTGTGCCAATACCACCCAACCGAGACTGGAATCCTTGATCCTCTCCCTCGGCTTCCCAAGTACTGGGATTACAGGCCCCATCCTAAAGGTATTTTCTATGCTCCTTGGCCGAGTGGTAAAGACTTCCATCTTACTGCCCCTACATGAAAAACAACTCTACTGGCTGGGGGTGATGCACACCTTTAATCCCAGCACTCAGGAGGCAGAGGCAGGCGGATCTCTGAGTTTACAGAGAAACCCTGTCTTGGAGGATGAGGAGGAAACTATAGTAAGCCAGCTCCAGATCCACCACGGGACTGGATTGAAGTGTGAAACTGTCTCCATTCTCCTTGGGAGGACCTCACTCAAAGACCTAAAAGGGCAAAGGTAACTAGTGCCAAGGCTCCTGTACACCACCGTGGGCTAGCAGCAACAGGCTTCCATGGAGAACACTCGAGCCCCATCATCCCCATCTAGGCACAACCGACAGTGGGAAGAAATGGACACCTTCATCAGTCTGATGGAGTATGGGCAAAGTCAGAGTGCTTTCAAAGATTAGCACAGTTCTTTAATCAGAATTATGTGGTTATAACGGAGCCAGGATGACAACCTTATGTCCCAGTGTGGTTCCTGGGCTTCAGAGGTGTGCTAAACTGGTAACTGAACAAGGACAGGTACTGCTCAGAACACCTGGAGCGTCAGATCCCTGGAAGTCAGGCTCTTCCAAAGTCGGTTTTGTTGTGGTTGATTAGTTTGAGGGGACACAAGTGCCTGGGCCACCTATCAGTAGGGCCCCAGCCGTGAAGGCTCCAGGGGTGGGGTGAGTGGAAGATGCCAGTGGTGCTACAAGACCTGGGAGAGCTGGGTCTGCTCCCCACTCTGCATGTTCACATGACCCTAAAGGGTATGTGCCTCACTCAGGAGGCTGAAAACCAGGAAACCCAAGGAAAATACCACCTGAGGCCAAAGCTTCTAAGAATGGGAACATGAGGTATTGAATTTTCTTCCAGTGGAAAGTACTGAAGAATAGAAGTATGGTATGCCTCTAGCTGTTTGGTAGTATCACTAGAGGTGGTGGTAGCAGGGTGGTGGCGGTGGCGTGCTTGCGTGCGTGTAACCAACAGAGAAGAACTGGGAGGAAGGGAAGGCTGATAAAGGGGCATCGACTATTCACCAGGTGCTACAGTAGCACATGACAGTCTACTTAAGTCTGGGGTCCACAGAAATAGGTGATTTTCCAACTGATAAAGGGAGTTTACCCCATCAAGAGCACAGCACTGGAAAGCCAAGTTGGTGTTTAGAATGACAGGATGCCACATGCCTGCGGGCCCTTGCACCAGTCACATCTCCGGTAGGCAAATGAAGGCTGCAACCACCTTGGCAGTCACAGCTGCAGCCCTTGGTGGCTCTGCCAAGTGTGAACTCTTCAGTGGAAGGCTCCCGTGCACCAGCAAGGACACAAGGCAAGCCTTGACTCAGCACCTCCCACCAACAGCTACTCACCCAAAGCGACCCACAGAGGCACAGGGAACCAGCACAATGCTCAAAGTTCTGAGCAGGAAAAATACACAGGGGAATGAGGACATCCGTGTGTCTCCACCTCCCCATCACCTGAACTTGGCACACCACTGCAACTTTTATATGGGTGCTGGGGATATCAACTTAACTCTGCATGCCCCTGCAGTGTGCATTTTACCCACCAAGTTACCTCCTGAGCCCTAGCTTTTGCTTGTAAGAAGAGCAGAAGCCAGACCTTCCCTGACCTTATTTTCTGTAGTAGCCAGTAAAGGACATATCAAGGGATGGTGCTGCAGCAGATGATACCATAGAGCTCAGAATTCAACTCTGACCCAAACAAAAACGAACCCATCAGCGAGGTGTGGAAGGCCACCCACCTTTATCAGGATCTATGACCCATCCAACCAGGGCTGCCAGGACACCAATCCAGTAGGGATCTAAAGGCCAGTTCCTCCTAGAACTTACTCTGCAGGAAAAGGTTTCCCCTGCAGCTATCATTACACCTGCCAGGGAAGGAGCAACCAGGCCTGCAGTAGCCGAGTGGACTCTTCCAAACTGCATCTTCCCAGGCTTTGGAAAGAATAGCTGTCAAGGTTTTGGGTAGTCCAAGTACACATGGGCCAGAGAAACAGGGACTGAGGCGCTCCAGCCAGCCTACACAGAACACAGTTGGTTGTCCCTGAGGGAAGAGATCACTGTGCCTCAAGGATGTGAATGAATAGAGCAGGTGCATCAGGTCCTCATCATCTGTCCAGAGTGCAATGTCCACTACAGCAAGCCCAAATGGGCTATTTTCTAAAATACTTTATTGTGTGTAAACTTAAGTTCACTCCTACTCATCCTTATCTTTTCCAAGAACAGTATAAGATCTAGCACTTGTATTCGGAAGGTGGGGCACAGCAGTAGCATGCTCCACAGGTGCTGCCCAGGGTCAAGCCCTAGTAATAATTGGGGAAAAGATCTAGTAAGTCCAATGGAGTCTGCAAAGTAAACCCAACATCAACAACAGTCTCTGACAGTCTTCAGGATGCCGACCCTGTGGAGCAGCAAGAGTCAGGGCCTGACCGTGAGCTTCCAGAGTGAAGGCCCTGTAAATACAGGAGTGCCTGAAACACGTGTCCAAAAAGCACCAAACCTTTCCCCAAAGGAGTGTACACCGAGGACCCGAATGTGAACTGCTTCTCTCAGGAAGTGTTTGGTACCCCACCGTCAACAGATTTTGGAATATCTGCATGTGCTGGCTGAGGGGTGGAACCCAAGACTAAATAAACACCATTTACTAATGTCTGATGTATGGTTTACATGTCTCATGTATGGTTCACTCTTTTTTTTTTTTCTTTGAGACAGGGTTTCTCTGTTTAGTTTTGTGTCTTTCCTGGAACTCATTGGTAGCCCAGGCTGGACTCAACTCACAGAGATCCGCCTGGCTCTGCCTACCAAGTGCTGGGATTAAAGGCGTGCGCCACCACTGCCCAGCTGGTTTACTCTTAATTATATGTAGCAATTTGACTTTTTTTTTTTAGGAAACAAAAGTTCCTGACATAGAACTTCCCACTTGAGGAATCCTGTTAGTGTTCAGAAGTTTCCTGCATTGTATTTTGGATTAAAGATCCTTGAGTTTATACCGGGGAAAGCACTTTAGCTGTGCAGTGACATACACTAGAACCAGGTCTGCTTCTTCTGTTTCTGTTTGGTCCCCATTTCACAGCGGCCACATCACACTCTGCCCACAGGGCTCAGCCCATCAACCCTTCACATCTCACACTAAAAATGAATAAAGGGATGCTAAGTCTATGCTGGGGACTCAGTTCTTGTCTTTTATCTGGGGAAGGGTCAAGAAGAGGACAAAATTCCTTTAAAAAGGACATTTCACTGAGACCTTTTGGGATTAGTCCTTTCCCCCACATGAAAACTTGCTTAGATAAACCACCACAACACAGAGACTTTCATACACCTGTCTTTATTTTGCTTTAGCTGTGATTTGGTTTAAATAAATAAAGGCTGGGCAGTGGTGGCTCATACCTTTAATCCCAGCACTCTGGAGGCAGAGGCAGGTGGCCCGGTCTACAGAGTGAGTTCCAGGACAGCCAGGGCTACACTGAGAAACCCTGTCCTGAAAATCCAAAAGGGGAAAAAAAAAAAAAAAAAAGGCCCATACAGGTTCTTAAACAAGAGCCTTGGCAGCGCGCAAGAAAACGGCCCTCCTCCATGCACCAAAGGTGGCAGGCAGCACTAGGAGGCCCTCCTTGATTTGCCTGCCCAGTGCTCCTGTGTGTCACTTACATACACTGAATACAAGCACCGAAGAGTGCAAGGTTTGGCAGGAAGTTCTGTCCTGATCCTGGACTGCACATACAAATGCTCAGGACTTACTGGCCACCCAGGGCCAGAGACTGACTGACCGGCATGATGGGATCCAAGACTCTCATAACGAGAAATGGGATTACATGTTGGAGTGTTGAGGACAACCAGCAAGGTCAAAACACTTAAGCCCTTCTGCTGGCTGCTCACGGGGCTTGCTGATGGCGCGGCAGGGCCACTGCAAGCAGGCAGAACTTCTGAAGGTACCATACCACTGCTGTCTGGCCACTTTCACGAGAAAGTGCCCCAAAGTTGAAAGATGTACCCATGTGCTGGCCAGGGTTAAGTGCAGGAAGCCTGCTTTAGGCATGTGGACTATGGTAGCCTCAGGTCATGGCCTTCTGATCCTGTCAAACTGCTTAAAAGGTTAACTCAGTTATGAGAGTGTTTTCTATCTTTTAAAAGCCTTGTAAGCTGGGTGGTGGTGGTGCACACCTTTAATCCCAGCACTTGGGAGGCAGAGCCAGGCAGATCTCTGTGAGTTTGAGTCCAGCCTGATGCACAAAGTGAGTTCCAGGACAGCCAGAGCTACACAGAAAAACCCTGTTTCGAAAAACAAACAAACAAACAAACAGCCTTGTAAAACCACTTTTTATTCTTATCTCTATAACAATGTTCCCAGCCAGTCTTAACTAACTTCTGTTGCTGCCAAGGACCCTGTCTGTCCACTCTCCTCAATACACTCAGCATCCACCCCTGCACCCTTCCTCTCCTTTTCTCTTACACACCTGTCTTTTCTCCTCTGCCCATCCCAGTGCCCATGACCAACCACAGCGGCTAGCCCTCAACCTTCCCTGATCTCACTAAGCGTTGCCTCCTTGAGGGGTCAGACTCAAAACACAACTGCAGCTTAAGCACCATCTGAGGGCTTGAGGAGCCGACATAAAGAATCCTTGGGCTAGAAACCCTGCTCCCCACACATCAACAAACCAAACCATCAAGTGAAGGGCCTTAAGCAGATGAAGGATCTTAGCTGAGTTTGACTCCCCCTCAGTAAAGACTTCAGAACATTTTTTGGATTTATGGTCAGGACCTCAGTCAGCTAACTGTAAGTATGCTAAAATCCAGATGAGAGAGAGAGAGAGAGAGAGAGAGAGAGAGAGAGAGAGAGATAGATAGATAGATAGATTGGGAAACAGAGCTCCCTTTGGCCATCTCCTAGAGTAAAAAGGAAGGAAATCAATCAGGAGAGGAGCTCATCCAAGTGTCCTGCAGACACCGGCACTCAGCTGAGAGCTCTAAACACCGCGGAGCCTCACCTGCCTCCTCTGGAACTCCACGCAGGTTCCACTGTCATCTGTGTCCCTACAAGCCCTCAAGCCTTCCATCCTAGCTGAGAAGACAGTAAGCTGTCTCTTCTCGTCCCAGGCAGCCCCGCTGGCTCAATCCTGCTGTTGCCAGGCACTTAGGGAACTGCTTCGCTGGTGCTGTTGGATTTCACATTAAAAGTGACAGATCTCAAAGATCATCTTTGGAAATTCCCCTCACCCTTCTAAAGCACACCTCACTCACCAGAGCGAGGCTGCCTAATGTCCTCTGGGCTTTCTTGCATGTAGTTTTCCCTCTAATTCATTTCAAATTCACTATCCACCAAGACACCACTTTCTTTCTTTTTGGTTTTTCCAGACAGGGTTTCTTTGTGTAGCCTGGTTGTCCTCAAACTCAGAGATCCGCCTGCCTCTGCCTCTCAAGTACTGGGATTAAAGGCGTGTGCAACCACCACCAATCAAGACATCGCTATTGTAAAGGTTTTCTCCTATGGGCACTTAAGAGTCAACTGGAGGGCAGGAGAGTCGGTGTAGTGGTTAGGAGCATTTGCTAATCTTCCAGAGGACTCAAACTGTGTGGTTCCCAGACTCCACACAGAAGGGCTGCACATAACTCCAACACACACACACACACACACACACACACACACACACACACACACACTCTTAAAAAGGTTGGGCTGGGCATGGGAGTGATTGCCTTTAATTGTAGCATTTGGGAGGCAGAGGCAGGCAGATTTCTGTTAGTTTCAGGACAACCAGGGCATGGTGGTTTGAAAGAACATGCCTCCCAAAGAGAATGGCACTATTAGGAGGTGTGACTTTGTTGAAGCAGTGTGGCCTTGGTGGAAGAAGTGTGTCACTGTGGGGTGGGCTCTGAGGTCTCCTATGTTCAAGCCATGTGCAGTTCCTGTTGCCTGTAGATGTAGAACTCTCAGCTCCCTCTCCAGCACCATGTCTGCCTGTGTGCTGCCATGTCCTGCCATGATGATAATGGATAAACCTCTCAACTGTAAGCCACCCCAACTGAATGCTTTCCTTTATAGGAGTTGCCATAGTCATGGTGTCTCTTCACAGCAATAGATACCATAAGACACAGTGCTATACAGTAAGACCCTGTATCTTACCCACCACCACACCATGACTGATCCACCTACCACCCACCAAGAGAAGCCAACTGGAGTGCAAACACATCCTATCCTTGCATTCAGGAGGCTGAAGCAGAAGGATTAGACTAGCATGGGCTACCTGTAAGAACAAACAAAAATTTTAAAATGCTCAGTGGGCAAAGGGTTTACCACAGTTCAATTTTCAAGTCACCCTGACTTTTACATGAGCCGCAGCATGCACACCCACATTCATACACCAATAAACCAATGTTCAACATTTTTAAAAACCTTGAAAGGAAGGAGCTGGAGAGATAGCTCAGCAGTTGAGAATGTTTCCTGCTCTCCTAGAGGACCAGTATTCATTCAGTTCCCAACATCCCCATCAGGCAGCTCACAACTGCCGTTAACTCAAGTTCCAGAGGATGTAATGCCCTCTTCTGTGTGGGCACCTGCACACACATGCCATACACATACAAGTCAAAAATAAATAAATCTTTAAAAAAATTATCTTAGCACATTAAAATAAAATTCTCTGAAAGAAAATAGAAAAACTAACAAACAAAATCAATCTCCCCAAATCCTATTTTCTCTTTTCTGGCTTACATCCCTTCCCACAGCAAGGCACACCTGTGATCAACTAACATCTTTGGAGACAGGGATTAGCAGCCACTGAACACAGAGGAGACTCATGACCGACTGAGCAACAACAATATGATCTGCATAAAGCAGACGATTGTAACTGGTTCTTAGGCAACACATCACAAGCAAAAAGCCCGAGTCCCTCAGGCCTCTGCAGAGGAGGAGGCCCACTTCTGCCACCTGGGCAGCAGAATTCAAGCTCGCACTTTGTATAGCCTGTTGGAGTCCAGTCGGTGCAGACTGCTAGAGGAAAGCTCAGCACCTACACCAACAGATTCTCACCTGTGAGTCACACTTTTTGTTCACTGACTTTAGAACCCCACCAGAAAATAAAATGTTGAATTCGGAGAAGAGAGTTGTAACAACCAACATGAAATGAGCTGGCATTTCTGCTACAGGTCTGCCTAGCCTGAGCAGCCTGAAACAAAGCCCAGAGCCCCAAAATGAACAAAGGAGCTGGGCACCGTTGGCACTGTGGAGGTACAAAGGAGTGTTCCTGGATATACTTCTCAGCCTCAGTCAATCAGCAATGCTACATAACAAAAGATATTTTCTAAGGCCCACACTGTTTGCTTAAATTATTTTAAAACACACACACAGCCCCTGCCAACGCAAACACCGGCGGAGCGGAGTGGCCTTTATTGGCTCTTCTGAGTTTTCAGGAGATGGAGTCATTGTAATAGCATCAAACCCAGAATCTCCTGTCAAACGCTTTCTGGTACAGAATGTGCTGGGCTGCCAGAGCATGGGTGGGTCCCTTGCTGATCTGTCTTGTTTCCTCGTTGGCCACGGATTCTACAGCTCCCACAGGTGAGTGACGGAGTCTCCACACCCAACACAAGTGCACAGACTGCCTGAGGAGACAACCAATTCTACTCCCCAGCAGCCTTCATCAGAACGTGTTGGGCTCAAACTGGGTTCCTGCCATGGCCTCCTATTAACTGCTGTCAAGTGTGACGGGCACTGGTAACTACTGTACTGTCTCCTCTAACTATGGAAGTCCTAGAGAAATGTGTATTAGGGAGAGCACTAAGAAGTCAGAGAACTGGCTCAGCTGTTAAGAGTACTTGTTGCTCCTGAGAAGGAACCAAGTTCAATTCCTAGCATACACATGGCAGCTCACAACCATCTCTAACTCCAGTGCCAGGGGATCCAGTGCTCTTTTTCTGACCTCATCAGGCCATCAGGCAGACATAAATTTAAACTCAGGCAAAACACTCATACATATAAAATAATAAAGTAAGTAAATCTAAAAGAAAGATCACTAAGAACATTCAGGAAGGGGCAGGCATCATGGTTGCAGACCTCTAATCCCAGCTGAGGTAGATGGAGCTGCGTGAGTTGGAGAACAGCCTGGTATATAGCAAGTTCCAGGCCAGTCAGGCTACACAGTGAAACTTTGTTTCCAACACCAAAGAGCCAGGTATGGTAGGGTAGCCTGGCCAGCCAAGGCAGCACAACTGCTTGAGCCCAGGAGTTCAGGTGCTCACAACCATCAGGCAGGCACGGTGACAATCACCACCAAACCAAACCAAGAAAAAGTAGGGCAGCTGGGAGGAAGAACACACCCAAGGCCCTGGGTTCAGGTACCTGAACCACAAAGAAAGCAGGAAGAACTCTAGCAATGATGCTCTGGACACATTTGAGAGCAGAGTTTAGTTCTAGACCTTCTCTATATGATGGGGGATTTTGTCCCCAGAGACACTGGTGCTGTTCTTATGGATCAACAGCTGCAAGTTAGCTCATCATCAGAAGGTGGCAACCCATGGGGCACAATGCCCAGAAGTGCAGCGCCACCCCCATACTCTAACCTGAGGCTGCCTGCCCCTCTGTTTGGGTGTTTACAGAGATCTCCACACACCCAACTCCTGACCACAGCCCAGCTCTACCACGGCCCTTCACCTCCAGTATGTCCACTCCATCCTTCTAAACTGCTCTATCATCCTTTACTCCACTGACATCCTCAGCTACTAACAGACTCTTGAGAGTCCACTTCTACCTGCTCTGTGCTACTCCAGCTGCCATGGTATACCTGCCTCTACTGTGTCCTGCATTCCATGTGACAGGGTGAACATACCTCTCCAGGCTCTAAGCCCTTGAATGGCTCATTCCCTCAGAACAAAAGCTTCACAGGGGTCCTTAACGACCCCAAGATCTGATATCTGCCCTCTAACTTCACATCTGCTCACCCCCCCTTGATCTCATTCCTCGAACCCACCAGGCACATTCCTACCTTGGGACTTGGACTGGCTAGGTCTGTGCCTAAAATTCTGGGCAGCTTCTGCAGAACAGAACATGCCAAGAGTAGCAGGCCAGCTGCCTTCCTCACTCTAAAACACTACATTCAGGGAAACTGAAAACCACAGACTACATCTTCTGAAGGACCATCATGGAATGTAGGAAAATTTCTTCTGCGACTTCAAGAATTTTAGGTGTTTCTGTCACAGGGATAGAAACTTTAGGGACTGGAGAGATGGCTCTGGGGTTAAGAGCACTGGCTGCTCTTCTAGAGGTCCTGAGTTCAATTCCCAGCACCCACATGGCAGCTCAGAGCTGCCAGTTCTAGGGATGTGAGACATTCACAGAGACACACATGCAGGCAAAACACCAATGCACTTAAAAAATCTGAACCTAAGAGATCAAGGAGGTTCCTCAGGAGGAGATGTTTAGCAGGGCAGGGGCAGTAGCTGCTTGGCCCATCTGAAATGCAGTTGGGGAGCTAGAATATGGCATTCATAGCTTTCTAGAACATCTTGGTTACTAAAATTAGACGAGTTATAGAGATGCTCTCTAATAGCTCATGAAATGATTAGTCCAGGTGGTGACAACCATTTTTGGTCAAACTGTTAAATTTGGTTTTAATTAAACTGAGACCTGGAAGCCACAAGAAGGAGTCAGATCTCCAGGGACTGAGGTTAAGGATGGCCATGAGCTGCTATGTGGGAGCTGAGACTTGAACCTGGTCCTCTAGAAGAGCAGTCACTGCTCTCAACCCCTAAGGCATCTCTTCAGCCCCCTAGTACCAATATTTTCAAAGCCATTTGTGATTGTTTCAACCACTCCTCTTCAAAGGGACACACTGGGCACACCCGAACCCGCCTCCATTGCCCACACCTCAGCACTTACAGCTCTCCACACCGTTGTCGATGCTGTATATCCATCTCAGTTTCCAAACCTCACCTACCTTTGTGAATACCTGCCTATCCTTCACTCCAACTTCACTACCTCCTATTGCCAAGACTCGCTTCCCCACTGTAAACCAAACTTGACTCTGAATTGCTCCCCACTTTATGCACAGCAAACAGTGTAGGCACAGATCCAACTGTACAGTGAACTGTCCTACCTACGGCAGGTGTGTCATGTCTCACTGCCCACTGCCTGTGTCATCCAAAGGAGGTGGATTCAAGAGATCTAGCTGGACACAGAAAAATTAGCCAAATGCTTCATATTGTTCTCTGAGTAAAATTTTGCTTGAATTTAAAAACAACAGAGGCCCCAATTTCTCTAAAGATTCACACTTCACATTATTCATCCATTCTACCCAAGTCTTCCTAGATATAATCTCTACTGGGAAGTGGTTTTCTAATGAATACATTTGTTAGTGTGTGCATGACATGGTGCACTTGTGAAAGTCAGCAGACAATTGCAGTGAAACTCCTTCCACCGTGTGGGTCTCAAGTTTATCAGACCCTTCACTCACTGAGTCATCTCACTAGCTGCTTTTATTTGTATTTTTGAAAAATGATTAAAAAAATTTATGCGTAAGCCAGGCAAGCTTGCATTGCAAGCCTTTAATCCCAGCACTTGGGAGACAGAGGCAGACAGATCTTTGAGTTCGAGGTCAGCCTAATCTACAGAGTGAGTTCCAGGACAGCCAGGGCTACAGAGAAACCCTGTCCTGAAAAACCAGTAAATAAAGCAAATGCATGTGTATGTGTGTACACCATGTGCATGCCTGGTGCCTATGGAGGTCAGAAGAGGGTGCTGGATCCCCTGGAACTATAGTTACAGATGATTGTGAGCTGCCGTGTGGGTGCTGGTCCTCTGCAAGAGCAGCCAGTGCTCTGAGTGACTGAGCCATCTCTTCAGCCCTGAAAAGGTACTTTTAAATGGGAGGGGAGAGTAAAATTGTATAAGCTCATCAATGAAATACATTCAGTGTCTTCACCACTGTCCAGCACTTAAAAAGCAACAGGTCCTAGCAGTATTTTAGGCTGGCAGGGGGCTCAGCCCTCTACCTGTCTTGTGAATGTGTCAATAACCACTGGAACTGGTGAAGACGCATCAATCCCTGAAGATGATCCACTGCTAGAAATGACTTTACTTCCTTAGCCAGAAATATCCTCAGAGCAATCATGCTCAGTACAAGGCCCAGCTGGGAAAACAGCATCCTGTCCTGAAAACAATGGATGCCTGAGCTGGTTCTGCCAGCTCTCATCTTCCCACTGACCTCAGCTGAATCATTTCACTACAAACAAGGCACACGTGGCAGGGATGGCTGCTCTTCCTGCCATTACGGGCACAGACTCTGCAGGGGTCTAATTTAAGGGGAGAGAGGGCAGAGACAATACTCTGGGTTCAGGATGTGGCTCAGTTGGTAGGGTGCTTGCCTAGTGTGCAGGAGACCTTCTATCCCCAGCACAGCATGGAAGAAGGCTTGCTGGCTGGCTGTGAACATTTGTAGACAGATACTGGAAAACATGAAGTTCAAGGTCATCCTCAGCTATATAGCAATTTTGAGGCTCATCTAGGCTATGAGTCTTGGCTAGCTTCCTTGAACCAGGCCTGCAACCCTAATACTTGGGAGGCAGACAGGAGGATCCTGCCCCCCAAAAACAGAAAGTGGAATCTTTCACTAATCAGGCAAGTCACTGGCCAATTTCCTCTTCTTATATATAAACAGCCAACATGCAGTCTCTGCAATGACTATCAATCAACAAATCAATTCTGCATCCTCTCCAGTGAACAAAGCTGTTCCTATGAGATTGATCACACAGTACCACTCTCACACAAGTGCATTTTGAACCCCAAGGTTGAATGTCAGCTCTCGGCACAGGTGGACTTGGAACAGTACTGGACACGGAGGCTCTAGCAGTCACGGGAGCAGCGTGCACACAGGGCTTAGATCGAACTCACAGTCAGGAGCCACCCTCACCTGAATAGTGCGAGACACTGCTGAACTGGCTGGAGAGAGACAGAGAAACCGACAACCCGACTCTGCAACTGCAGTCACTTCCCTTATCTCCCACAGGTGCAAAGTCAAAACACCCCTCGAGCCCCTCTAGGCTATGGGGAGGAAGTCATGAGCCAAAGCAAACAGAAAAGACATCAGCAAGAGGATGTGCAACAGAAGAGTCAAAGCCAACAACATTTTAGGATAAAATAATCGAGCCTGGTTTTTTACTCAGAGAGAAAAACCCACCTAACCCAAGACATCAGGAGCCCATGGCAGATGGGTGCCGCGATGGCGCTAAGCTCAGTACACACCTGCCCTGAAAGCACTTCTAATGACGTTTTGTCAGTTTTAGAAATAATAAAGGTAAAGAGCCTCAGTTTTCCACACCCAATCAGAGCAGACAGAAGTAAATTACACACGTGGATGAAGCAGCAGCCACAGGACACGCAGGGAAGGAGAAGGCTTTTGTGTCGATGCTATTGACAGCCACGTCTGCTCTGGGCAGGGGTGGTCTAGCATTCTCGGTTTGCCAGGGAGGAGCATCACGGATCCCAAGGCCCACCACCTGCCCCTTCTCCGAGGGCACCTACCTTACTGTAAGTCACTACTGATAGGTTGTTTGCGTGACTGCTGGGGGACAGATTTACAGAGTTCTGTGACAGTCTATCCTGATCTTGCTCGGTTTGGTCAGGAGCAGGAGCCCATGTATTTTTGCTGATCGAGTCGAACCCGGAACCCCCAGGGTCTTTTAAGTTGTTTTCATCTGATTGTCGGCTCTTTTGGGGAGAGGCAAACGGGTTGAAGTTTCCTTCTACCTTGCGATGTGGCTGTGTGTTGAATTCCGTTTCAAAAGATGACAGCTGCTGCGTTACTCCTAAAAGTCCACCCACCTCCACACTGAGAATCACCCAGATGACATCTGAAACAAAAAGGCAGCTCATATCAATGCCAGGCATACTCTTGGCCCAGGGTGATCACCACCAAAAACCCAAATACTATCGAACCACTGCAAAAACCATTCTCCACAGCCAGCTCTTTGAAAGCTGCCGAGACATGTGCACAGCCTTCGATAACATCAAGGGCAAGCTCTGGTACAGTTCTGTGGTGGGACCCACGAAGCTGCAAGGAAGCTGCATGGAGATATCCAGAAACCATTACTCAGAGAGCAAGCAGAACCAGAAAGCTCCAGTTCACAGGATGCTCTGTGTGGGTTCACTTCACTTTGCATGTGCTTAACTCTGAAAATTCCAGGAAGGCAGAATTCTTAAAGCTAAAAATGCTTACTTTTTGTTATGACTAGACTCGCAACCTATTTAACCTTATCCCACTTGGGAGGCAATTTAGAATGACCATATGCTGTCCAAAATGAGAAGCTACAGCAAAAGGCATAAATAATTAAATAAGGACGCCATGTAAAGCAGCACTAACCAGATCCGGGATATCATGCTTTCTAAGCAAGTACAGTGAAGGTTCAGAACAGCCTGGTTTTCCAGGGTAACCCAATCCATCACCAGCTCTGTTCTTCTGTAACATAGGGATAACCATTAAGTTATTTCTTTAAAATAAGATTTATTTATTTTGACTTTGTGTATATGAGTGTTTTGCCTTTATATCTCTCTGTGCACCACATGTGTGCTGTGCTCTCAGAGGCCAGAAGAGGGTGCTATATTCCCTGGAACTGGAATTATAGATGGTTGTGAACTGTGAGTGCTGAGAATCCAACCTGTTTCCTCTTCAAACAGCCAGTGCTTTTAACCGCTAAGCCGTGTCTCCAGCCCTTAAGTTCTGTTTTAGAAAAGATGTACAGGCAGGTCACAGTGGTAGATGCCTGTAATCACAGGCCAGCGAGAAAACAGTGAAAACCGGAACTTATACACATCGATATGAAAAGATACCTGGTCATAATTTCCTTTCTGATTTCTTTACTGTCAGAGTAAAGGAGCTGTCCCCTTTGGTGCTGAAACAAATATGGCTGCTGACCAGCTGCTGAAAGGTTAAGGCAGGCCAACCCGTGCTACAGTTCAGCTGTGCAGGATGTGGCAGGGAGTCTATTAGAATACAGACCTGAAAGGACAGACAGGGAGGCACTGAGGCCCATGCCCAGTTTTTCAAGGGGGTCCCATAAGAAGATATCTTAGAGTGCCACACTGCCACAATCCCTCAGTTTAATGGTTTGGGAGCTGTACTGACAACTGGCCAGCTAAGAGCTGGGCATAGGCAGAGAGCTGCAGTGACACCTGCTGTTCATGTCTGGAATGGCAATTCTTTTCCTGAGAAAAGGAAGCGACATCCACCAACCAACACACTTGCAAAACTCCAATTCACAGGATCCCAGGCAAATACTCCAGACACAGGAAGAAACTGTATGTCTCATGTTTTTAATCCCAGCACTCGGGAGGCAGATGCAGATGGGTCTCTGGGGGTTTGAGGCCAGCCTGGTGTACATAGTGAACTCCATGACAGTCAAGGATATGGAGAGAGACCCTGTCTCAAAATAAAACAAACAATAAACTATATGTCCTTACACCAACTACTACCACAAAATCTGTTTCTGAGATGGAGGTCTCACTATGTATACCCAACTGGGCTCAAATTCATGGCAATTCTCCTACCCAGGAGACTGAGTCATGTTCAATTAAGACATCCCGAATGTGGCATGCCACTTTATTATAAGGTCAGAAGACTAGAGTTCTAGACTGAGTTAATCTTGTAAAACAGTGAGATACGGGCCTTAAGCAAGAGCAAGCTGGCAGCAGGCCCCGAGGAAGTCACTCTACATCTCCCTCTATTAGCTTTCTAGCTGAAGTGAATGTGTCCTGTCTGTGTGTCTAAGTGGGAAGGAAATAAGCCTATGGGAGCATGCGTGGAGGCCAGAGGGATGCCAGGTATCTTCCTTTTACCACTCCCATTTCTTCAGTCAGGGTGGCATTTAAAATGTTTAAGTTGTCTGCAGTGAATCATGAACATGAGTTCGAGGCTAGTCTGGACTACCAAGTGAGTTCCAGGAAAGGCACAAAGCTACACAGAGAAGCCCTGTCTTGAAAAACAAAACAAAACAAAAAAAAGGATAAAAGTTGAATCTCTGTTTTTTTTTTTTTTTTTTTTTTTTTTTTTTTTTTTTTTTTTTTTTAAGAACTACAAACCAGAGATTATATTGATAATATCAAAACCAAACCTTTTACTGGAAGATCATCAAATAAACTACTATAGCGAAAAGACATCACTTTGAGGACCTGGGGTCTAGAGGTGAGAGTGAGTGACAGCCAAGGGCAGACCTGGAGCCTGAGGCTGAATGGGACCTCTAGTACGAAGATACAGCTCTTCCAACTTGGAGCGGGATGCTGTGAACCCAGCACTAAGGGAACTAAAGCTGGAGTTAAATCAGTTCCACTTCAGGCCTTTGTATCTTTACCCACCAACATGGGAGCTTTGATACCACTAACTAGAATTAACCGAGATGAACTGAAAAATAGTCAAGAAGGTAAATTCAATTGCTAAGTAGCCAGGACTCAGTAACCTATGGGGAAAAATGGCTTGCAAATATCTGGTTTGAAGGTGATTTTCTTGAAGGATCTGAGTCAGAACTTCCAGATGGAAGATGCTGTAGGTACATTTCTTCAGGGAACAAATTGCCTCAGAGGCAAAGGTTACTAGTAAAGTATAAACTTTCTTCTGTAGAAATACTTAACAAATTAGTAAAGAAATAATGTAACTGACCAGGAACCAAGGCGGGGGTATCAATCACATGTTCAACACTAGCCTGGGCTACAGAGCGGACTGTAGAAAGAGTGAAGGAAATGCTCGGCTTGGAGCTCACTGTGCTAATGATTTCGCCAACACAAAAAGACATGTAGATCACAGAAACAATGTTTAAAACAAGTGCCTACACTCTGTCCAGTAAAAGGGAACTGTTAAACAAGCCCAAGGCAACACACCCAAGCTGCAAGTTTCTTTCTCCAGACAGTGACAATCACTCTGAAGGCTGCTGTGCTGGTGAAAGGAGGGTTACACAAAAAAGTCAGGAGTGGCAGATGGGAGCACAGTGTTTCACTGTTGAGGGACACTTCAGATAGCAAGAAGAGCTTCCAAAGCAAGCCTGTGGTACTGCACTGTAGTCAGAGACACCACACAAATGAAGAAGCACAGAGACAAGCACAGACTGGTTGGACATCGGTCCAGTGGCTTGCTAAAAGGACTCGGAACAACACTCCTGCAGTATGAACATAGCCAGTGTCCAGAGTTTGGTTTCTCAATAAAAGAGAATAAGATCCCCCAGGAGAAACGGCCAGCTCCAGGGATAGGGCATGGGAAACACAAGACAAACCAGAGTATCAGAAAGGAAGCCATTAAAGAATGGAAGACAGAGGCATGTAATAGGCAGAGCACAGGAGCCAACTGGCAAGTACCCGCTATGGCTAACACTAGAATAATTATGAGCAACAAGTACTGCAGTACTAGGTAACTCCAGAGATCAATATACATGAGACCACAATGCTACACACCAATGACTCACTACATGAGCAAGAAACAAATCTGCTTGCAAAGAATTCCAGGAGATTTTAGTCCTATACCTTCTCTCACTTAAGGACGAAGAGTGGTTTTCAACCTTCTTAAGCTGCAACCCTTTAACACAGTTCTTCATTTTGTGGGCCCTCCAACCATAACATCATTTCTTTGCTACTTCACAGCTGTAATTGTGTTACTGTTATGAATCACAGTTTAACTATCTGATAGGCACGGGGATACCTGATGTGACCCTTGCAGGAGTTGAGAACCCAGCTTTGAAAGCTGGACAGAAAAAAGGAAGATTCTGATGAGCCATGGGGCCAGGGTTCACAGCAGCAGTGGTGCTGGCCGAGTACAATGTGCTCAAGGACACAGCAGCTCATATCTGAAGTATTTGTCCTGAAGCATGTGACACCAGTATAATCACAAGATCATCAGGCAGTTCTGACAAGGCAGTTCTTTAAGGTAATGGACAGAACTCTTCAAGACCATCCAGGGTCATGAAAGTGGGACAAAGAAAGTCATAGATAAAAGATTAGCAGTCACAAAAACTAGTTAAGCAGCCACAGGTGGGTTCCAGAATAAAGAGATCATCAACTGATGAAACCAAATAAAGCTTGGCATTAAGATCCAGCCGCATTCCAATACTGATGTCTTTGACAAGTGAACACATACTATAGGAAGCTAAACCTGAAGGCCAGGACAGTGACAATATAGCAAGCAGACGGAGCACAAGTCCTCCCAGACCTGTGCATAAATGAGTCCTATTTGTCTAGGACTTCCTCCCTCCCCCAGAAGAGCAGCAGCTGGACCTAGGCATCCAACTGAACCGAACCACCACCATCTTGGATGTGGATACCGGGCTGAGGCAAGCACATATCAAATAGGAGCACACACACCAAACAGAATACTGCTGCACCATCAGGTTCCATCAGCTCTGGCTACAAAGAAAAAGGTCAGGAGACTTGGCAAAGCATTTTTTTTTTTTTAAAGCAAATTTTAATTTAAAGCGGTGTGGTAACCTAAGCCTGTAATTTTAGCATTTGGGAGGTTGGAGGAGGTGGACTGCCATGAGTTTGAAGCTACCCTTGGCTAGGTAGTAAGAATCATGGTAGGCAAGACGGAATCAAACTGAAGAAGGAAGGCCTGGAGAGTTGAAGGCTCTTCCAAGAGGACCCAAGTTTGGATGCCAGTACCTATGTCAGACAGCTGTAAGGGATCTGATGCCCTCTTCTGGCTTCCATGAGTGTGCACTAACAAAAACATGTAAATTCTCTTAAACTTCTAGCCAGGTGTGGTGGTGTTCACTCACAATACTAGCATTCAGTTGACTGAGGCAAGTGACTGCCACAAGTTCAAGGTCAGCCTGAGCTACAACACAGAAAACAAACAGAAATGCATAGCAAGAGCCTGTCTCAAAAGAACAGAACGGTAGACACCTTGAGAACATAGTCTAGGCACCAAGGGACAGCTCAGTTAGCAAGGCACCTCACTGCAGACTTGAGTTCCCTCTATAGAGCCTGTGTGAAAAGCTGGGAAGGGGAGACAGGCAAACCCTTGTGTTGTTTTTATCTAGGTTGTTTTATTTATCAATAAAGACTCAAAGTCAGATGTTGGGGTAAAAACCTGCTAGATCAGAGAAGCCAAGAAGCAAGCAGCTGACCTTCATTTTCGGCCAGAAGCCCAGCAAGAGAAGCATCTCTCCTGTCCCAAACCAAGCATGCCTGCCAATCTCTAAAGCCCTCCCTACTCCTTCCTGCGTCTCTCTATCCATCTTCCCAGGTCCTCCTTACTCTCTATGGCTAATTCTTGTTAACAAGTGCTGGCTCTGCCTGGTGATCCAAGGTTAATTGTATAACACAGTCTTAAGAGTTTCACAGTGCCATCAGATATCCCACAACCACCCCAGGAGTTCCCTGGCTAGCCAACCTAACCCAGTTGCTGAGTGCCAGGCCAGTAGGAGAACTTGTCTAAAAAAGTAATGTGGAAGGGATGGAGAAAGAGATTAGCAGTCAAGACTGCATATGGTTCTTCCAGAGTTCACAGCACCCAAGTCAGGTGGCTCACAAAGCCTGAAACTCCAGTTCAAGTATCTGATGCTCTCTTCTGGCCTCCATGGGCACCCAACACACAAGGTATACACTCCCACTCCCACCCCTACACTCTTAAAAATCTATAGTGGAGAGTAACTGAGGAAGGCACCCAACATGGGACTTCTGACCTACACACACACAAGCAAAACAACTCCTAAGCTAAAACTTTAAAGTACAACTATGTTTAATGATAACGTAAGAAATTAAGCTGTAGTGTGTATTAAGAGCCAAATGTTTGGGGGCTGGAGAGATGGATCAGTGATCAAAAGCTTTTCCAGAGGACTCAGGTTCAAGACCGAGCACCCACATGGCAGCTAACAACTGTCTCTAATTCCAAGATCTGACACCCTCACACAGACATACATACAGACAAAACACCAATGTTCATAAAATAAGAATAAATAATTTTAAGAAAGAGCCAAGGGACTGGAGAGATGGCTCAGAGGTTAAGAGCAGTGACTGCTCTTCCAGGAGTCCTGAGTTCAATTCCCAGCACCCACATGGCAGCTCACAGCTGTCTAACTCCAGTTTCAGGGGACCTGACACCCATGGCAAAACGCAAATGCATATAAAATAAAAATAAATTAAAAAAAAAAAAAGCTGGGTGGTGGTGGCGCACACTTGTAATCCCAGCACTTGGGAGGCAGAGGCAGGCGGATCTCTGTGAGTTCAAGGTCAGCTTGGTCTAAAAAGCGAGTTCCAGGAAAGGCGCAAAGCTACAGAGAAACCCTGTCTCAGAACCCCCCCCCCCAAAAAAAAAAGGCCAAATGTTTTGCAACTTGTATAAAACACACAGATCAAAAATAATCTTTCCAGTCAGCATTAAGAGAGGCACTTATCGTTTTTTTGTTTTGCCTGCATTTATGTCTGTCTGAGTGAGGGCCTCAGATCCTCTGGGACTAGAGTTACAGACAGCTGTGAGCTGCCATGTGGGTGCTGGGAAGTGAACCAGGGTTTTCTGGATGAGAACCACTGCTCTCAACCACCAAGTCACCTCTCCAGCCACAAGGGCTTAAGTTTTTAATTGCCATTTTATACACAATGAAAAGAGAAGATAGTTTCAGACTTCCAACTGAATCTCTCAAGAGTGAAGGGGCTCACCTAGAGAATCTTGGTATCTTACAGGATTTTCAGCAAAAAGCAATTTAAAATAAAACGCTCAAGGGGCTGGAGAGATGACTCAGTGGTTAAGAACACTGGCTGCCCTTCCAGGAGTCCTGAGTTCAATTCTCAGTAACCAAATGGTGGCTCACAACCATCTGTAATGGTATCTGATTCCTTCTTCTAGCATGCATGAAGACACAGCACTCATATACATAAAATGCATAAATAAATATTTTTAAGAGAAAGAGAGAGAGAACAATGGCTGCTTTTGCAGAAGACAGGGGTTCAATTCCCAGCACATACATGGTGACTCAGAACCATCTGTGACCTGAGTTCAGGAGAACTTCTCTGGCCTCTGTCGGCACTGCATGCAGGAAGTTCACACACATTCAGGCCAAACACGGCACAAAACAAGTAAATGTTAAACAAAACTCACATGCCAAGCATGAAGACCTGAGTTTAGAGTCAGCACCCACGTCAAAGCTAGGTATGGGCTGTATCTAAAAGCCCAGTGGTTCAGAGGTGGAAACAGGTGGGTCCCTGGGGCCTGCTGGCTGACTTGGTGAGCTCCAGATTCATTGAGAGATCCTCTATCTCAAAACATAAAATGGGCTGAGTGAGGTGTTGTATGGCTTCACCCAATCCCAGAATTCCAAAAGCAGAGGCAGGTGGATCTCTGTGAGTTCAAGGCCAGCCTGGACTACAGAGTGAGTTCCAGGACTGCTATATACAGAAACCTTGTCTTGGGGGGGAAAGGAAAAAACAAAACAAAAACCCCAAAACAAACCAAATAAAAAAACAAAATAAGCAAACCAACAAAACCTCTTAAGAAAAAGTGAAACAGAAGAACACACTTGAAACAGACCTCTGGCCTCTGTCCATGCAATATGCACACACATGTACTCACATATACACAAACTAGAAAAAAATTAAACACCCAAATCATCCCTCTAGTCCACATACTTCCTTTATCCCTCTGGTCTACATTATTTCTTCTTTTCCTTTTCTTTCCTTCCTTCTCTTTTTCTTTTTCTTTCTTTTTTTTTTTTTTTAATTTCTTTTTATTTGAGACAGGGTTTCTCTGTTTGTCCGGAACCAGCTCTGTAGATCTGGCTGGCTTTGAACTCAGATATCAAGCTGCCTGCCTCCTGAGTGCTAGAATTAAAGGGGTGTGCCACCATGGCGCAGTAGTCCACATATTTCTATGTGATGGGTTTAACTTCTTATGTTTTGAATAGTTATAAGCAAAATGATTGATTAGACATGAACCCCACTTGTCTCAGACCTGTTAAAGGCTGAAGATAAAATACGCTGTATGGTGGTAGTCTGGAGCTGTCCCTTGGTGAAGGCTTTGGCTCCCCAATGACTGCACAGAACAGTGGTGGCTATGCCCGCCCTTCCCCCTCTTCAAAAAGAACCTGCTTTGTCTCAGGCTTAAAGGAAAATTGTTCTCACTCCACATCACAATCCTAGCTGGACTAACACGCGAACCAACACAATAAACAAAGGAGTAACTCCGCCCCTCTGAACAGTCTCTCTCCAAAGAGAGCCACATCCCTCCTGAGGCACCAAATTCGCTGTAAACTCAGAGGGAAAGACAGCAGTGGTGCAGGCCCTTTGGAATGGTCCTTTCTTCTCCTTTTCACATTGCTGGCTTTATCCAATTCTATCATGGGGCCTAAACTGAACCAAACATTGTCTCCAGCTCAGCAGTGAGCAGAGATTCGGAGGCAGTACTGGTGTGCTGCAGGTCTGGGCTCCTCCTAGGCATCTGGTTGGGCCTCTTCTAAAAAGGCACTCAGCTCCACTGCTCACCCACTGCCATCTGCAGTGCAGAACTAGGGATGGCCTCCTGGCCAGACAGACTGAAGTGTACATCTCAGAACTGTCATCGGCTGTCCTCTCCTCTAGGGGACACAAAGAACATGGTCTCCAATTTATCATAGTCTTGACACACACCAAAATCCTACTTACAGCAAACCACACTTGTCACAGCTCATCAAACTAATTATCCCGTTTCAGTCTGAAACTGAAGTACTGTCTCCCTGTCCCCACTCTGAAACTATCTGTTAATAAGTTTGACAGCAGGGCAGTGGTGGCACACACCTTTGACCCTAGTACTAAAGGGGCAAAGGCAGGTGGACCTCCGAGTTCAAGGTCAGCCTGGTCTACAGATGGAGTTCCAGGACAGCCAGGGCTACATAGAGAAACCGTCTTGAAAACAAGCAGACACACACACGCACACACAGCCCTTATTTGTTGGGTGAGCCCTTTCTAACCATTCTACCCACATGGTTACTATCTCACACTACCCACTCACTGTCTTCCTGCCTGCTCCCACACTGGTGGCCACATCACTGTGCCAGTTTGTTAAACTGATGAAGTAGTGAGGCCCTGACACCACCCTGGGACCACAGCTTATCCTGTTCATTTTGGTGCTGTATGTGTTTATACATGCAGATGTAGACTGATAAATATATATATATAGCTGTGCAGCATTCACATCCTGCCACCGAAGGAAACATCTTCCTTTCCAAGCCAGTCCATCCCTCCCCAGCCCTGGCCAATGAGTACCTTTACCACTCCAGCTCTGCCTTTCCCAGAATGTCACACAGTGGGAGCAGCATACACAAGTCAAAGCCTTCTAGTTGAGCTTCTTTATTTGATAATGCACACTAGAGACTCTCCTGTACCTCTTCATAAGTACAGAGCTCATCTCAGCAGGGTGTCTACTCTGTTTAGGTACTTGGCCCATTTAAAAAAAATTTTTTTTCATTTTATTAAGAGATCAGGAGGCATAAATACCAATGCTTTATCAAACCCATCCTTTGAAAATTGCTTTCTGGGCCGGGCGGTGGTGGAGCACGCCTTTAATCCCAGCACTCGGGAGGCAGAGGCAGGCGGATCTCTGTGAGTTCGAGGCCAGCCTGGGCTACAGAGTGAGTTCCAAGAAAGGTGCAAAGCTACACAGAGAAACCCTGTCTCGAAAAACCCAAAGAAAAAGAGAAAAAGGGGAAAAAAAGAAAAGAACATTGCTTTCTGCCCATCCGGCGCATCTTCACTCTTGGCCAGAGTGCCTCATGGAGCCTGTGAGAGTCGCCTGAGCACCTTCAGACCGTCTCCTCCAGTGCATTCCTGGAGACCATCTATTTCTATTCTGTCTGGGCTATGTGATGGCAACCAGGAGGAGGAAGCCAGAGAAGTGAGGAAGCCAGAGAAGTGAAAACGAGAAGAAAGGACCACTTCAAAAGAACTCCATCACTGCTGTCTTTCCCTCCGAGTTTGTCAGTGCATTTGGTGTCTGAGATGATGCTGTTCTCTTTGGAGAGAGAATTCTGAGGTGAATTACTGCTCTGTGTGTGTGTGTGTGTGTGTGTGTGTGTGTGTGTGTGTGTGTGTGTGTGTGTACACACGCTACACTGTCCTAATGACTCCAGCTTTATCTTACGGTTGTGGGTGTCACTCCTATGACATTTTCTTCTCCTTTGGGGACTTGTGTTTGAGGCTGCCCATGTTTCCTAGATCTGTGTTTGGTGTCTGACATTAACTGGGAAAGTTCCCAGCCTGTACTGATTCTGTTCGTTCTTTGTGTAACAGCGCTGGCCGTCCTGGAACTCACTCTGTAGACTGGCTGCCCTCGAACTCACAGAGATTGCCTGCCTCTGCCTCCCCAGCAACAAGGTTAAAGGTGAGCAGCACCAGCAGCAGCAGCTTCTGTTTCTTTTCCACCTTGTCTGACTGGCACATAGTCCCTTTTGGTTTGGAAGATATATTATGTAGAGGTTCTGGTGACACAAGTCACCTTGAACTGCTTCGTCCCTCTGAGCCCTCCATCTGAAAACGTGAGCCTAAAGGGTCACAGACAGGGCAGTCTTTAGAGCAGGAAGTCGGCAACCATGCCTACACATCTGTCATATGCATCTATAAATGTACACTTGGTCAAAGAGGAGGAACCCAAAACGCAGCTAGTGAGGCCAGACAGAGCCCTATATATACGGCACCACCTCTCCATTCTAAATGTGCTGAAGAACAGCCTGGTTATTTACAAATAGGCTTTGCATCCACTTGTACTACAAATGTTTGTGATATTGGCTGGTCCAAGGGTGTTTATATCTTTATGAAGAATGGGATAATGGATACAGTACAATTCGAAAAAGATGCATATGTCTATCTGAAGAATCCTTAAGGATTCTTCCCAAAGTGGGAGTGACTACAGCTTTAGGACTGGTGGGTTTGGTTTGGGGGGGGGGGGGTGGGGTCCTAGGTTTAGGAAAACTGCTTACCCACTAGGAGCAACTGTTTGCTGCCTGGCTCAGTCAGTAATAGTTACAAACAGAACTGGGAAAAGGCATCTGCCACGAGGCGGCAAACTTATCAGGCCCTTAACTCATTGTAAGTCATTTAAGACAAGAAGCAATGAAAGAGAATCACTCCCTGCACCAAAGATAGAAAGATCTGATGGGATCTTTGCAAAAACATCTGTCCTGAACATTCAGTCTTTACCAAAACAACCTGCCTCTGCAACAAAGATGAAATCCCCCCTCAGGCACCACAAAGTTTACACTTGACGCAAGCTCTCAGTTCACAGGCAGTCTCATCCAGAAGATAAAGAAATGTTAGCTGGGTGGTAGTGGTGGTGCACGCCTTTAATCCCAGCACTCAGGAGGCAGAGCCAGGCGGATCTCTGTGAGTTCAAGGCCAGCCTGGTCTACAGTTCCAGGAAAAGTGCAAAGCTACACAGAGAAACCCTGTATCAAAAAACTTAAAAAAAAAAAAAAAAAAAAAAAAAAAAAACTCTAAAAAGAAATGTCAGCACCAGAAGCTGCAACAGATTGAAGGTTGTTCTTCAGCACATTTAGAATCCTAGAGGGAGCACAGAGAACTGCAAGATGTACCAAGTTGTAAACACTGGTGAAAAACCACTTAACAAATAGTGACTGAGAGAGCAGGACTTGGAATTTTTCCATGACATTTTCAAATAAACACTTTGGCCAATGTGGGGGGTGGAGATTATGTATTTGTGTGTACTGAACATGCGCTGTGACTTCAGAGGTTGAGAGGGTATAAGAAACCCTGGAACTGACATAACAGGCTATTTATTGTGAGTGCTGGGAACTGAACCTGGGGCTTCAGGAGGTGTGGCAAGTAGTCCTTACTGCTGAGGGACTTCTTCAGCCCTCCTTCTCTTCCTCTTTGCTTTATGGTTCCAGAACTTTGATGAACTCAGCATCCAGTTTCGATGATT
Organism: Onychomys torridus; assembly: GCF_903995425.1. NCBI lineage: Eukaryota > Metazoa > Chordata > Mammalia > Rodentia > Cricetidae > Onychomys > Onychomys torridus. Next base: position 64,374,258 of record NC_050460.1, on the reverse strand, counting down.
TTCCCAGCTGTGTCCCTTATACTTTCTCACTCTTTCGAGTCTCCCCATCTCTGCTCACATTACTCAGCTGTCACTATATGCCCTTGCCTATGTTCCCTTAGTACACACAGCATGCGTGAATACTATGAGAAATTCTTGGTCTGAGCTAGGCATGGTGGTATACACCTACAATCCCAGCATTTGGAAATCTGAGGCAGGAGGACTGCCACAAGGTCAACTTGAGATATACAAGGAGACTCAGTCTCACACAAAATAAAATATACCAAAATAATTTCCTTGTCTAGTGATTCCATCGTTTATGGGGGGGTCCCCTGGTTCCTTCGGAATGCGCGTCCCTTGGTAGTGCAGTGAAGAAGGCTGTGGTGAAGAGGCACAGTGAGAGAGAAGCATCTACAGTCCTATGGGCAGGTCCATCTCTGGGAGCTGCTGCCCCTGGCTGTGGGCACATTAGCATTCCTCAGTTTTTCCTGTACAACTGGCTATCTCCCTTTGTCTATAAAGAAAGTTAGAGCTGAGCCAGGCAATGGTGGTGCATGCCTTTAATCCCAGCACTTGGGAGGCAAAGGCAGGCAGATCTCCGTGAGTTCGAGGCCAGCCTGATCTACAGAGCAAGATCCAGGACAGGCACCAAAACTACAGAGAAACCCTGTCTCAAAAACAAAAACAAAAATAAACAACAAAAACCAAACCAACAAACAAAAAACAAAAAAGAAAGAAAAAGAGGGGGGGGCGAAGAGGAGAAGGAGGAAGTTAAAACTGGGCATCCCCTCACTCTTCCCTGAAGTTAGGATCTAAGGTAAAGATGCATTTTTTTAAGCAAAGGAATCAGGAAACACTGCTGACCCAGCACACACATCTCACAGTTCGATCCTAATTATGCAGTTAACTATGCAGCCCCAATCTCCAACATTTGCTCACACAACACTGAATCGAACATATGGTGTGTCAATGCAACCCAAGAGGTAGGAAACAATCTTCATCACCACCGGTGCCCCAGAGTAACTCCAATGTCCATGGGCCTTCAGAAGCCAACACTTATGGTATCCGGATGCAAATGCAGCTACTCCTGTTTATACAGTAGTTAGAAAAACAAATTGGGTGAAGTAATAATTACTAGGGCTCAGACCCTTTTGCTCTGAAATAAAAAGTTGTAGTCAACGTCCTTGTTGCTCTATGATCTGGAATCTTTGACTGTCCTTGACTAAATCCTACCATGACTCCAAACCAATAAATAAATCAATGACAAAAAAAAAAAAAAAAAATCCTTAGGGTTGGGGATTTAGCTCAGTGGTAGAGCACTTGCCTAGCAAGCACAAGGCCCTGGGTTCGATCCTCAGCTCCAAAAAAAAACAAAAGAAAAAGCAGCTGGAAATATGACTCACTGAGTAAGGCTATGCGGTGCAAGGACTGAGCTCAAAACCCCAGGAGGACATGGAACTAGCATGGAAATGTATCTCCTCAGAAGCCAGCTGGACTGATGCACACAGTGAGGACAGACAGGCATTATTTTAAGGCAAGCGGAGGGCAAAGGCTGTCGGCCAAGGCCATCTTCTGACTTCCACATGTGAGCAGCTGTGGGCACTGGCATATATAATAGATGTACACAGGCCGGGCAGTGGTGGCACACACCTTTAGTCCCAGCACTCGGAAAGTAGAGGCAGGAGGACCTCTGAGTTTGAGGCTAGCCTGGTTTATGAAGAGAATTCTAGGACAGCCAGAACTGTCTTGAAAACCCAAAAACAAAACAACAACAAATAGACAGATAAATAAATGTACACAGTAAGTAAATAAGAAAACCCTTAGGGAAATTACTAAGAAAAGTCCACATGAGACAAGCTGACAAGGTGGATTCCTGTGTTAAGTGATCTGCGGCCAGACCTTTACTTTTAATCACAGCAGACCTGACCCTAATTCTTCCTTACTGCATGCTCTTCTAAGAGGGTCACCAGTCTCTCTAATCCCCTCAAAGTCCTGAGAGGTGGCACTCGTTTACTCTCCAGTCACAGAAACTGAGCTGTGGAGGGTATTCTTTTCTTTTCTACAGGTCACTCTGGAACTGCATTCCTGAAGTCAATCCAAACAAATCCAAATGCTGTGAGCTACATTCTTTCTAAGAGGAGAAGGTCTAGTAATAATACTGAGATTATCATACTACAAATGAACCAAATGGGATAATAATACTATTATCATACTACAAATGAACAAAGGAGGTCATATTTGTTCACTCAGCAAGTACCACAGATTCATTTCTGATATGGTTAACATATTTTAATGATAGTTAAAAGTGCCTCGGGCTGGAGAGATGGCTCAGTGGTTAAGAGCACTGGCTGCTCTTCTAGAGGTCCTGAGTTCAATTCCCAGCAACCACATGGTGGCTCACAACCATCTGTAATGAGATCTGGTGCCCTCTTCTGGCCTGCAGGGACACACGCAGGCAGAACACTGTATACATAATAAATAAATCTTTACAAAAAAAAAAAAAAAGTTATAAAAGCGCCTCACAGACAGAAAGCACATTGAGCTCCAGGAACTTCAAGGAGAAAGAAAGCAGTGCCTGTTGACAAAGAGGAGTCTATAATTTTGGAGACTAAGAACATAACATAAGAGAATAGAACAGCTAGACAAGACTGTGATGTATTGATACACTAAAATGTGTCTTCTGCTCATTTAGTATCTTTTACTTTAAAACAGAGCAAGCCGGGCTGGAGAGATGGCTTAAGAGCACCGACTGCTCTTCCAGAGGTCCTGAGTTCAATTCCCAGCACCCACATGGTGGCTCACAACCATCTGTAATGAGATCTGGCGCCCTCTTCTGTGTACATAAATCTTTATTTTATTTTTTTTATTTTTTGAGCTGAGGATCGAACCCAGGGCCTTGCGCTTGCTAGGCAAGCACTCTAAAGTGCTCTACCGCTGAGCTAAATCCCCAACCCCAATAAATAAATCTTTAAAAAAAAAACAAAAAACAGAGCAAGCCTAGTGTGGTGACATACACCTGTGGGAGAATCAGTTCTTTGTCATCCTTAGTTGCTTGGAAAGTTGAAGGCCAGCCTGGGCTAAATAAGCTCTTGTATCAATATCCTTCTCTCTACCAAAAAGAATAAACTACCATGATACTTTAGTTAATGCAGTGGTTTGGATGAACATGGCTCCCACAGGCTCATATATTTGATACTTAGTCCCCAGTTGGTGTAACCATGTTGGCAGTAGGGATGTGGCCTTGTTGGAGGAGATGTAAAACAGGAGTGGGGCGGTGCTTTGAGGTTTCAAAAGACTCATGAGATTCAGTGCACACACACTCTCTCTGCCTAATGGCTGTGGATCAAGATACAAGCTCCTAGCTGTCCCTTTACTCTCTGAAAGACTAACACTGTGAAACTGTAAGCCAACTTCAATGTTTTATTTTACAAAGGATGCCTTATGGCACATCACAATTGTCTGTAACTCCAGTTCCAAGGGGTCTGACACCCTCACACAGACATGAATACAAGCAAAACACCAAAGCACATAAAAATTAAATAAATTATATTTTTTAAAACGTCAAAAAGTTGTTAGGTGGTGGTGTCTCAAAGTCAGGTCATGTTTCAAAAACACAGAAGGAAGACAGGTTTGGTGGAGCATACTTTTTTTTTTTTTTTTTTTTCGAGACAGGGTTACTCTGTGTAGCCATAGCCATCCTGGAGCTCACTCTGTAGACCAGGCTGGCCTCGAACTCACAGAGATCCACCTGCCTCTGCCTCCTGAGTGCTGGGATTTAAGGCGAGCGCCACCAACACCCGGCAAGTGGTACATATCTTTAATCCCAGCACTCAGGAGGCAGAAGCAGGTAGATCTCTGTGACTTCGAGGCCCCCTTCATCTGTCTGTCTGTCTGTCTCACACACACAGAGTGACAAATGCAAGAGGACTCAAATACACACATTTTGGTCTCTTGCCACAGTGGAGTTCAACTGGAGGCCTCTACACAAGGTGCCAGGAGCACTTCTAATGTGGGGATTGCACAACACATCTTTATGTAACTTGGGAGGAATTCTCTAGGGAGATTTGAGAACACTTCCAACTTGAATAAAAATGAAAATACAGGCCAGGCGGTGGTGGTGCACGCCTGTAATCCCAGCACTCAGGAGGCTGAAGCAGGTGGATCTCTGAGTTCGAGGCCAGCCTGGTGTACAGAGCTAGTCCAGGACAGGCTCCAAAGCTACACAAAGAAACCCTGTCTCAAAAAACAAAAACAAAAACAAAAACAAAAAAAAAGGAAGAAAGAAAATACAGTACTTTGAAAATTGTAGGATATAGCTAAAAGCAATGCTCAGAGGGAATAGTACTGAACAACTACAGTATACAAACCTCTTAAATCCAGGACTTACATTTTCTAGAAACTAGCAATGAACAAAATAAATGTAAACCAAGTAGGAAGAATGATAAAATGAAGAGTATAAATACATAAAACTAGTTGAGCCACACCCTTGTAATTCAGTACCTTGGAGCATCAGTATTCAAACTCAGACTTGACTACACAGTGAGTTCAAGCCAGCAAGGTTACATATGTTAAGACCCTGTCTGAAAATAAAAGCAAGCCAGAGCATCTACAAAACTGAAAACAGAATATGGAAAAATCAACAAAAGCAGCTGCTGATCCTTTGATAAGGCCAGTAAAACTGACAAGCTTATCCAGAGAAGAACGTTAGGAAGAGCAGAAACCCACAGCATCAAGGATGAAAAGGGATTTACCATCAGGCACCGTGTTGAAAGGACAGCAGGACACCACACCGACTGACACTTAACTGAGAGGACTAGTGTCTGCAGACCACCCAGAGTCACACAAGATGAATGACATCATCTATGTAGAGTTAGGAAAATAAATGCACCGACACATGGAAACCTAAAAAATTCTAGGCCAGCTGGGCAGCGGTCGCACACCTTTGATCCCAACACTAGGGAGGCAGAGCCAGGCAGATCTCTGTGAGTTCAAGGCCAGCCTGGTCTATAGAACGAGATCCAGGACAGGCACCAAAGCTACATGAAGAAACTCTGTGTGTGGGGGGATTCCAGGCCAGACTGTTCAATTTGCAAGTTCTATAGAAGAAAATTATTAAGAGGTTTATAAAAATTGTATTATTACATTTACCTATTTGTGTGTGTACAGGTATGGACGCCTGTGCCATGGCATCCACGTGAGACTCAGATGATAACTTAGTCAACTCTCCCTCCACTGTGAGTCCTACTGGCTGAATCAGATCCTTAGGCTTGGTGGCAAGCACCTTTACCTGAAGAGCCATCTTGCCAGCCCAAGGTCCCTAGAGTTTCTTATCAAAAACTGGGATAGCTAGGCATGGTTGCACACACCTTTAATCCCAGCACTTGGGAGGCAGGTGGATCTGTGAGAGTTTGAGGTCAACCCGGTCTACATACTGAGTTCCAGGCCAGCCAGAGCTACATAGATAGACCCTATCTCAAACCAAAACCAAAATCAATAATTGGTACAGGTGTGTGAATCTTCTGAGAAGTAGCTTTCCAGGGCTTTTCCTGTGACTGTCTCTCAGGTCTCCCTACCCCAACAGATGACCACACCCTGCAGCCCACAAGACTTGTAGCTTAGCGGCCATCTTTTCTCCATGCTGCCTGGATACCTTATTCAGCCACAGATCCTGTGGAGGCACGAAGTATTCTGAGGTGCTATGCTCCACTATCCAGGTATCCTGAAGGCCCACCAGAGGCAATGGTGGACCTGCTGCTTCTTTAGGAAGTCCATTCTCTCATGGCCACAGGACTGAAGTCCTCAGCCTTCAGCAATGTGGTCACTTGTGCCCTGGCTCCTGAGACTATGAGGAAGCAGCCAGCCCAGCAGGCCAATAGCAGGCCTATCTTGCCAAGGCAGAATACCAGGCCAGGCATCTGTGGGCTAGACTAGAGTCCTGCCTATCTACTCCACCCTGCAACCTCTTCAGGTTGCAGCAAGCAACAGACACCAGCAGGGGCTGGGATGAGCTCCCTCCCTTCTTAAGGGGGACTACAGGGTCCAGCCCCTCGGTAGTCCCCTCCCAGGGTCCGGGAAGAATCTATAACCAGCTGATAATTAATCTCTGAAGAAAAGAAATCAATCTATGTACTTAGTTCATACACTTTATTCTTCTGTGATAGTTTTCTCTCTACACAGCTTCTATTCTGTTCTCACACCTAGCTCTTTTCTTGCCTGATTTCTCTCTATATTTATCTACTGCTCCCCTCTAGGTTCTATCTTCATTCCTTCATCTAGTTCTGTCTCTTCTAGGTTCTCATCCATCTAGTTCTTTTCCATATCAGCTCCTCTCCCATCTCCTTCTCTCTCACTGGCTCTTCCTCATCTTCCATCTCGTTCCTCTAGTACTCTCTTCTAGTCCTTCAATCTAGTTCTTCCCCATCTCAGCTTGTCCCCTCAAGTTCTTACCTATCTAGTATCCATTCTCTTTTCTCTTCTCCGCCCTCCGTTTTCCACATTCTACCTAAGTCTCCCCGGAATCCAGTTATAGCAATCCCCTGGTCAAGCAAGGTCACCAGGTTTGAATTCTACAGGGTCATAAAGGCAGGTAAGAATTTTCCTCAGGCAGTGATCACCAGGCTTTCTTTTACAATCCAAAATAGAGTGGTAAAAAAGAAGGTCAACTGAGTGCTAATGACCAGTTACCATACCAAAAGGGGACCTATGTGCTCAGTCTACATTCTGAGAAGTGGATAGGTAAGAAGTTAGGGGTCTAAAGTTAGTAAGGCTATAAGAAAGGAAGGTCCAAGCTAAACTGTGTAAAGCTATTAGTTAACGTCCACCTGACCTAGGCAGTGTCTCCTAGTGAAAATAAATCAGGAGACTTGCATGTCGGCTGTTCTCACTGTTAGTCCTTGAAAGTGGCTAAGGGAGATATCTGATTCCAGAGAAAGCCTTTCCTGAGGCTGTTCTCCAAATACCTGGAATGTGTATGCTCTCAGAGTAATCGATCAGTCCACACTGTTAGCCCTTCTTAGGGAAAAGTCAATTGGGAAAACTGTGAAGGCACACATGATTTTCATAACAGCAGACAGCTGATATATAACAAGCCAAATAACACCAAAAACTCCTTGGAATTTGGCTTCCTCTAGAGGAATTCCCTGATCCCTCCAGGTAGTGACTTTGCCATAACCAGCTGAGTTCTTATGATATATTTTTGCAGCCTGCAGCACCTTCTCATCACATCACCACACTGAGCTATCTTGACCTCAGAACTGTGCCTTGCACCAAGCAGAAAGCCTTGCACCTAGCAGCTATCCTCCCACCAAAACAATTGGTAGAACGTATTAGGAGCGGCTCTGTCCTACAGAGCAAGCCATTAGCCTGTCACACAGTGAAATGATACTATGATGAAATAAACAAAATGCATTACTAAGCATGTTTTCAATTACATCTTAAAATCCATTCAGTGCATGTAGGAGTGTATGCATGCCACGCTGTACATGTGGAAATTAGAGGACAACTTGCAGGAATTAGTTTTCTCTTTCCACGGAGGATCCAGGGGATGAAACTCGGGGTATCAGGCTTGCTGATAAAGGCCTTTACTCACAAGGCCATCTCACCAGCCCAGGAGAACATTAAAAAAAAAAAAAAAAGTCCCCAAGTAATTTCTAGATATAAAAAAGAGAGGAGGCTGGAGAGATGGCTCAGAGGTTGGGAGCACTGACTGCTCTTCCAGAGGTCCTGAGTTCAATTCCCAGCAACCACATGGTGGCTCACAACCATCTGTAATGAGATCTGGTGCCCTCTTCTGGCCATCAGGGATACATGCAGAAGGACACTGTATACATAATTAATTAATTAATTTAAAAAAAGAGAGAGAGAGAGAAACAACAAGCCGGGCGGTGGTGGCGCACACCTTTAATCCCAGCACTCAGGAGCCAGAGGCAGGAGAATCTTTGTGAGTTCGAGCCAGCCTGGTCTACAGAGCAGATCCAAGAAAGGCGCAAAGCGCCCCAGAGAAACCCTGTCTCAAAAAAAAAACCAAAAAACAAAAAACAAAAAACAAAAAAAAAGAGAAACAACAAAAGGAAAAAGAAAAAACTGACTTTAAGTGCTACTATGCCAACGCCTAACTCATGCCTTCTAGACCATGTCAAAAAGGTAGGTGTAACTAACGCCCCAAGCAGCCTGATGAGGAACAGGGCATGGCATTCCTCCCGAGGGCCAAAGCTTGATCTTGGCATTTCCTTTGCAAAGGCAGAAAAGCATGAGCTTTTTCAAGACAAAAAGAGAAACACAGAGCTCAAGACAGAGCAAAGCCAGGTGTGATACATGCTTTTAATCCCAGCAGAGGCAGGCAGATCTCTACACCTTTGAGGCCAGCCTGGCCTACATACTGGGTTCTAGGACACCAGGGCTACATAGAGAGGCCCTGTCTCAAAAAATCAAATGGTAAAAAAAGACAAAGCAGGGACTTAACTGATTTCTACTGCTTTATAGGTGGGGATTGCAGTATAGCAAAAGAAATGATGTTAACAACATCAGTTGAGGCTGCTCAGCTCAGTGACGGGCTTTTGAGGATTCAAACTCAGACACACAAGTATGTTGTTAGTCACTGCCCCATACAGAAGCATCATTGCTTCATTCAACTTGCCTTTCCATAGTCACAGATGTTCAGAACACATCCATCTGCATTTCTGAATGCAGATTTGTCTGAAAAATGCAGTGATTTCTGTTTTTTAACTTTAAATATACTTCCTTTTTGAGACTGTAATATAATTACATCCTTCCCTCCCTCCAAACCCTCCTGTACTCTCTCAGAGTGCAGCCATTTCCCACACGGCACACTCTGACTTAGCAGTCTGGCCAGCCCTCACTACACGGCACACCTGGAGGTAGCCTTCCTTCTCTGAATCTCCAAGAGATTATAGTTTCAGAAAAAGACTCAAATTTTTTAAAAGTTCATTTATTACTTTACATGTCTCTTCTAAAACACTTTTCGGACAGCCCATTATCTGTTTATAGAATTATTTCTACCAAAAACAAAACTTTGTGTTTTCAATTCAAGAGTTGCTCATACTTGATACAGGACACTGAGCATCTTACAGGGAAGATGTCTAAAGAACACTGAGGAGAGTTTTTAGGGCCTGAAGAGACAGATCAGAGGCTAAGAGCACTGGCTGCTTTTCCAGAGGACCTAGGTTTGGTCCCCAGCATTACACTGAAGCTCACAACCACCTGTAACTCCAGTTCCACAGAGATCTGATATCATCTTCTGACCTCTCCGAGTACCAGGCACACATACACACACAAAATGCACTTACACACATGCAAGCAAAACACTCATGTACATAAAAATAAATTTCTTGAGGGGAGGGGAGCACACCAAAATAAGGGAGGCTGTATTGCTGAGTTCAGGGCCAGCCTGGTCTACATAGTGAGTACCAGGACAGTCAAGACTACACTGAGACCCTGTCTTAAAATAATCAAACCAAAAAGAAAGCTTGCATCCTTCCCCCACTCCAGAAGAAGGGAAACAGTTATACTTACTTAGTGTGTGTGTGGTGCACACATGCTGCAGTGGTGCAGCATGCACGTAGACTGTGTACAATAGCAGGTTCCTCCCTTCCCATGTGTGGGTTCTGGGGAGGAAAATCAGCTCCCGGCTGCAAGCACTTTCCCCACTGAGCCATTCCACTGGCTCAGACAGAAGAACGCTCTAAAGGAGGGCTAACAAGTGAAAAGGAGCCTAGGATGGCGGCCCATACCTAACTCAGCACTCAGCAGGCAAATGGAAGAATTCAAAGCTACCTTGTGTACATGAGAAAGGGGCCCCAGAGGAGACAGAAGAGGTGCCAGGTAGACCAGCAGGTAGCTAGAGACTGGAGACTCAGGCAGCCGTGTGGATGCAGGGTATCTACAGCCACGGCCATCTAAAACACAGGTGAGGGAAGAGGAGGCGAAGCCTCACATGACTACTGGGGGTGGCTACCTAGCGGAAGAACTGGGAGAAGGGTGGTAGTGGCTCAGACACTGGCACGTAAACCACAAAGGGTGGGCCTTTGAGGGCCAGTCTGCTTCTCCTGTTTCCTGATGAGCCAAGACAGGAACAAGATGGCACCAAAAGCACTGACACCATGGACAGAATGGCCCGGTTGTCATGCCTTTCCTACCATGACCACCTGGCACCTCTGAAACAGTAAGGAAATGTTATGTCAGAGCAACACAAGCAAGTAACACAGTCACTTACATCATGGCGTTCCCATCTAAGAACAGTGATGTCTGTCTTAAACTTCACTAAATTGCAGCATGTGTGAGCAAAAACAAGACAAAACAAAACACAGGATACATATGGCAGGTGTGGCGACACACACCTGTAACTGCAGTATTTGGAAGGGACAAGTAGAAGAATCACTACAGACCAAGGCAAGCCTGGGCTACACTGAGAAACCTTGCTACAAAATGAAACAAAATTTAAAAAGTCAAAGCTTTACTGAAAAAGGCATGGGGCACACATCTGTAATCCTAATATTTGGTAGTCTGAGACAGGAGGATCTTTAAGTTCAATGCTGGAGCTGAGAGATGGCTCAGTGGTTTAGAGCGTTGTTGCTCTTACAGAGAATTTGGATTTGATTCCCAGCACCCACACCGAAGCTCACAACCACCTGTAACTACAGTCCTAGGAGATCTGACACCTCTTTCTAACCTTCAAGGGCTCTTGCATGCACATCATATCTCACACACATATACATATACACTCAGGCACACATACATACACATAAAATTAAATATATTTTTAAGAAAGAGTTTAGTGCCAGCCTTGGTTATAATGCAGAGTTATAAAAGCCTTGATATAAGGTCTTGATATATATGTAACTAAAAAAAATAATAAAAAAACTAACTAAAAAAGAGGCCCTGGGTTTATCCACAACCCAGGGAAGAGAAGGAAGAATGGAAAGACAAAATTGGCAGGGGTGGTGCCACATGCTTGTCATCAGAGCCCTTGGGAGCTGGAGGCATAAGGTTCGGAGGGTGATTGGTCACTCTTACCTATGTAGGGATCTCAGAATGCCTGGGCAAACCATACCCTGTCTCAAAAGGGGTTGGTACTGGAGTGGTGGCTTGCTACCATCTGTAACTCCAGTTCCTGGGATCCAATGCCCTCTTCTGGTCTCCAAAGGCACTACATGCTGGTAGTGCACAGACAGACATTCAGGCAAAACACTCACCCACAGAAAATTAAAATAATGCAAAAGGGAGGGACTGGGAAGGGACCAGTGAATTTTCCTGGGGCAGTAAGGAAAGCAGGAAGGGGCAGGGAATGACGGACAGTGATGGCGTGAGGCTGTGGGAAGGAAGATTTCAAACAACAAGACTGAGTGAGGACAAAGAAAAACAACCGTGAGGCATCTTTGGGGACTGGCAGTGGAAATCTGCCACATTACAGGAGGCACAGGCAGAGCAATGATGTCATGTAAGCACTATAAAACCTTCTTTGTACTGTTAAATCTTCCAGACTGTAGAAATATCTAGCTTCCATGGGCTAACTATGAGGACTTACTTTAAGGATGAATGACGTAACACCAAAGGCCCCAATCGCTCCCAGACCAGTCTGGGCATAGGATATAATGGAACCAACAGGAATTGTAATTAATTGTAATTAAGAAAGGTGGAGAGAACAAACGACCCATCCAGGGTTTGGACCTAATTACCACAGGATGTTGCTGGTGGGAAATTTTAAAATCCAAATCTACAGAACATCCAGGTGTTCTTCCCACTATCAGTTAAAACAAAGACCTGACGCTCTGAACACAGACCCTAGCTGTGGGAATATGCACACCCTGTGCAGACAACTGGGAGCAGCTGACCCACATGGTGGATGAGGTCAGCAGGCCCGAGTGGAACTCCACTCACAAGGCAGTCATTTCGGGGTAAAGATGCAACTGAACAGAGAGGAAGAGACACTCCCTTGAAGAACTATGTGCAGTGCAGTACCGAAGGGCAGATGAGAAGGCTGAGCGGTGTGAAGACTGTAACGGCTACTCCATTTGGCAACTGGACAGTTGCTGTTAACTACTCACTGTAGAGTACAGAGGGTAAAGAACAGCCTGGGTTGCAGAGTGACTGGAAAATGTAGAGTATGAACCACTGTTTAAAAAGTGAGGCAATAGCTGGGCAGTGGTGACACGCGCCTTTAATCCCAGCACTCTGAGGCACAGGCAGGCAGATCTCTGTGAGAAACCCTGTCTTGAAAAATGGTGAGGTGATAAAGGGGGGGCTACGAGGCATCAGCAGCAGGACCAGTCCTGGGACTGGAAGAACACCCCCGTTTTGTGTACTCTTTGATCTACGTGACTTACAGACATCTACAGGTCTAGGGTAGTCACAGGCCTGTAGCCAGTATTCTGACAGCACTGAGATTACACAGTAAGTTCAGGCAGCATCCCCAGTAAACAATGATTTACAATGCAAGTGTATCTCACACACTCCACCGAAGGAAGTCGACATTTCTAGGGTAAAAGAAAGTAAACTAGACTGGACCAACTTCAAGACAATCACCTGCCTGGCTAACAAGAGGCCACTCTGCTACTGTTACCCATTCATTAGCTTTGTAAACAAAGCTGTGAAGGGTGCTGGTATTACCTTAATTCCTTCACCCTGGTCTGCAAGAGGAAATACTCACCTCCATAGTAGAGTCCTGTAGCAGTGCACATCCGCCACTGTCCCTGATACATTCCTGCTCTGCTGGGGCTGCACATCTGGACGCTGACATCTGCAATCTCTTGGGGCTCCAGCGATCTCACCATCACCATGTTCACATGTCCAAACTGGTCTCCCCCGACATACTTAAGACAAACCCCTGGAGGCCAGGCCTCTGCCCCTGAGTTCAAGCAAAAGAAAACCATGTTAGGAAATCAGTAGTCCTGTGCTGGAGTTCTTATTGAACTGAGGAAAAGCCCTTCATATACACATGCAAGTCTACCCACATATCCCTGAGCAACACCATGTCTCATACCACTCGGCAAAGGGAACTCGGAGGGTGAGAGAAACAGGTCAGTGGGTAAAAGGCACTTACAGCAAAGCCTGGTCAACTCAATTTGACCCCAGAACTCACATAATAGGAGAAAATTAACTCCCTTCAGTTGTCCTTTGGCATCCACATATGTGCATGTGCACATACATACACACACAGCATTTCTCAACCTGGGGGTTAAACAAACCTTTCACGGGAGTTGCCTAAGACCATTGGAAATACCAGATATTTACATTATAATTCATAACAGTGTCAAAATTAAAGTAGCAATGAAAATAATTTTATGGTTGAGGACCTTTATTATGGATCTCAGCATCAGGAAGGTTGAGGACCACTGGCCTAGAGATCTGTTTACTATTGTTCTGTTATCTCACATACATGAATAGGTCTTTCTAGTAAAAATATGACTTTGAAAATTAGGTCCCATATATGATTAAAGCAGTAACGCTCTCTTATCACAGAATATCATTTTATTTAAGAAAAAAATACCACCCTGTCATGTACCAATTTTAAGATAATAGCATTAGAAAAATCAAAAGGAAGTCATCCAGTAGCTCCAGAAAGCCTGGACATGACCATAGGTCTGTGGCTACAGAAGTCTGGAGGTGCAGAAGATGAACTCCATGGAGAGCTCCCCAATCAGACTGGTGTGTGTAGGCTGCTCCATGGAGATAGCCCCAAGTTCCTTCCCACATCTAACAAGACAATTACAAAATGCTAAAATATGATAAGTGAGCTCAGTGAAATCTCCTCTCTACAGCCAGCCTGAAAAGGGTAAAGTCTGCCAGGCGGCAGTGACTCACGCCTTTAATCCCAGCACTCAGGAGGCAGAGCCAGGTGGATCTCTGTGAGTTTGAGGCCAGCCTGGGCTACAGAGTGAGATCCAGGACAGGCACCAAAACTACATGGAGATACCCTGTCTCAAAAAGAAAAAAAAAGAGGGTAAAGTTCTTAGTGCTCTGAAGAAGATAACCAGCCTGAAAAGAGGGTGAAGTTGTCATTTAGTGCTCTGAAGAAGAGAACGAGAAGTGGGGTGGCACAGGACAATCTTAGTTACATGGTGCCACTTTGTCTCAGGAGGGAGGGGTGAGGGGACAGTTGTCTTTTTCAACTTCCTTTCCAAGGTCTACTTTCATTTTCATTTCTATGATGCACAAAACGTACAAACAACAGCGAGCATGCTCAAGCCACTCTCGTGTGAGAACCACCACTGTAACACCCAAGAGAAACTGTTCGCAAGTGTAGTTTAACCTCACTGGAAAAACTAAGAAGATAGAAGCTGATGACAAAGAAAATTCTGTCTACTTACATTTTGTACATGAGTGCGTGCGTGAGTGCGTGTTCAAGGTGAATTCTACCAGCCAAGCTACATGGGAACCCAGTCTGCTTACATCTTGTTTTTGTTTGTTTGTTTGTTTGTTTAATGGTTTGTTTTTATTTTATGTGCATTGGTGTTTGCCTGCATGTGTGTCTGTGTAAGGGTGTTCAGTCCCTTGGAACTGGAGCTACAGACAGGTGTGAGCTGCCTGCCATGTGGGTGCTGGGAATTGAACTCAGGTCCTCTGGAAGAGCAGATAGGGTGCTCTTAAATGCTAAGCCATTTCACCAACCCCTCTACTTACATCTTTACAGAGAATATTTCTAGCTTAAACTCTAACCTCTGTATTTGTAAGGCTTCCAAAGCTTCTATAGCAAAAAAAAAAAAAAAGTTTCAAGTATGCATCTACATAGCTAAATATCAAAGGGCTGACTTCAAGTATATGACAATTAAACTCTGGGGAAGTTACTGAGACAGTTCCATGCAGTTATTGTGTATCTCATCTGCTGTGCATTAGTCTATCACCTAAAATAAGTGCCATGACAATTACTATGCACTTAACTCTCTCAGTGAACACTTTTCTCCAAAAGCAGGCTATGAATGAGAGTCAGAGCCCAGAAATGGCAGGTGTCCACCCTACTTCTACACTGGTATCTATTTCCTGAAGACGTTGGCAGGATTAGGACAATGCTGAGGAACCAGTACACACCCATGTCCTCTGATAATTTACCCCTACTCAGTTCCCTGGTCATATAGAAAGCATTCAGGTTGCGGGTATAGCTTGAACTACTTTCAAAAGATCAAAAACCTTTTTGTGCACAGTACCTTGAAGGATAGAATCTCAAGCAATATTGCTGTCCAACTTTTCTAGAGGAATTAAATACAAGAACTGACTTTCACACACAGAAGTGCTGAGAGACAACAGCAAACAGTGTTTTAGGTCAAGGTGAAGGCAGCTTTGGAGTTCTGACCAAATACTCTGACCATCACAGACTATCTCCCCAACTTCTCCATCATCTGCAGAGCCATCTCCTGAGTAAATGATAGACATCGGGCTTTACAGAAAGCAGAACAGCTATTCTATAACAAATCGGGTTTTGTTGTCTTGAGACACTGTCTCTCTGTCTTTCTGCCTGCTTGTTTTCTTTCCCTCTCTCCCCCCTCTCCTCTCTTCTCCCTCCCCCCTCTCTCCTCCCCCTCCCTCCCTCTCTAGCTCAGGCTAGCCAGGTTGTCAACCTCTTCCCACCTTCAGTTTCCCAAGTATTGGGATTAACACCATACCCAGCTTCCTCGGCCTCTTAAGTATATATAGCCTTGTAGCAGGCTGTGGTAGCCCAAACTATAACCCAAGTCTATAACCCAAACAAACTAAGGAGGCTAAGGCAGGGAGATGGCATGCTTGAAGCTAGTCTGAACAGTAAGACCCTGTCTCAAAACAAAGCCAAAGCCCAAATAAACAACTGGGCAGGCAAATTCCAAGTTGTAGGACAGGCAAGGCTATATAGTAAGACCTTGTTTCAAAACAAAAGAACAAATGGCTGGTGAGATGGCCAAGTGAGTACAACGTACCTGACCCATGCCTGAAAACCAAATTCAATCCCCAGGACCCACATGATGAAAGGAGAGAACTGACTCCACATGTGTTATGGCACTCGTGCACACCCATAATACAAAATAAATGAAATAGAAACATATTTGCCGGGTGGAGGTGGCACACACCTTTGATCCCAGCAGAGGCAGAGGCAGAGGCAGAAGGATCTCTGTGAGTTCAAGGCCAGTCTGGTCTACAGAGTGAGATCCAGGACAGCCAGAGATACACAGAGGAACCCTGTCTCAGGGAAAAAAAGAAAGAAAGAAAGAAAATGAACAAATAGAAAACCACATGTATGTCTGAAAAACATTTTTAGTTCACAATACCAAGTTTGCATAAGTGTGAGAACTCTGAAGAGAGGCTGAACTGGAGAGGTTTTTGATGTAAAACAAGAACATTTTAAGGCGAAAAAGAAATTAAGCAAAGTAAAAACAAAACCAAACCAGACTCTGGCTGAGGACTAAAAGGGAGCAGATGACCACAGCTCTTCCCAACTACCCCACTTCAGTCAAGAAGGCACCTTCTCGGGCTGCCAGGGCGGATAAGTATTATTGAGATCACAAGTGGAATTACGGAGAACTTCAGGTGGAGACGACACTCTACCACATACTAGCCTAGTTTCTAGTAGCAAATGAGTATTAGACTGTGTCTGGATGCAGCAACAGACTAAGCCTTCTTCCTAGTCTAAGACAGCCACTGGTGTCTGGCCACCGTGCCAGTAAAGTGAATACTGTGGACAAGCAAAAGCTCAGTCAGGACATCATAGCTAGTCCTTTCTCAATCTAACTATTAAAAACCAATCAATATAGACATTCCCAGCATACACTTACCAGAATTCTGGATGCGCCATGTTTTTATAAACTGAGTATCAGGAGGTATAGACTCCCCTTCTCCTATGGTGACATCTTCAACGAAGGACATGGAGGGCACGCTGATATTTGGGCTCTCAAAGTCGTAATAAGCGCCAATTGCTGCTTGTAAGTTCCTATGGATAAAAAGACAAAAGACTTCAGTGCTGTCCAAGGGTTTTAAGTGAACTGCCAAAACAAAGGAAAACCCTTTCTAAGGGTTGGTCACAGAGCCCAAGGCTCTCACCATCCAAGCCTTCATTGATCACTGCTGAGAAACAACTGGAGAAGCAGGACTAACAAATGTATGTATTGCTTTCCCCAGAAGATACTGCACAGAGGGTAACAGACCACTACTGTGTGGAATATTACTCTAACCAGGCAAAGATGTGCTACATTTGTTTATGCTGCATTTGTGTAACAATGTAAAGATGTGTTGTTTTGCCTGCTTAAGGCACCTGACTGGTCTACTAAAAAGCTAGGCAGTAGAGGGACAGGTGAGGCTGGTGGGCAGAGAGAGGAGAGGAGAGAACGAAGGAGAGAGAGAGGGAGCCACCCAGGGCCAGCCAGCCAGGCAGCCACCAGCTGACTAGACATGGAGGAAGCAGGAAAGTAGACATACCAAATGACAGAAAGGCAAAACATAGAAGAAGAGAAACAGATTCATTTAAGTTCTAAGAGCTAGTGGGACAGGCATAAGGTAAGGCCAAGCATTCATAACTAATAGTAAGTCTCCATATCATGATCTGGGAGCAGGTTGGTGGCCCAAGAGAAAGCCTGCTACACCTCTACTCATGCATGTCTAAGTGCAGGTGTGTGCACACCATGGTGCACACATGGAGACAAGAGAACAGCCTGTGGGAGTCAGTTTTCTCACTTGACCATGTAATTCCTGGAGATCAGACTCAGGTCATAAAGTTCAGTGGCAGGTGTCCCTATCCACTGAGCCATCTTGATGGCCTGGTTCCACTTTTAAAGTACTCTACTGACTTAATTTTTTGGGAAAGCAATCCAAGAATATGGGACAAAATCTGCAATGTACAGTGGGAACTAAAGCATGCTACCTTTCCCCTCAACATTTGTACACCAGGACAGAGTTTCTCCCAGAGTGTCCAAATGCACACAATGCACATACAATGTGTGTTCTTACTTCCCACAGCAGATAGCATCTTACACTGTCCCTGCTTTATTACCTTGACACTGGGTCTTAAAAGATATGTCTGTCAGTAATGAGCAGTCTCTGTCAGTGATGAGTCGTTTCACTGTCTGTCACAGCTGTAGTCATTAACAATCAACTGCCGGGCGGTGGTGGCACACGCCTGTTATCCCAGCACTCGGGAGGCAGAGCCAGGTGGATCTCTGAGTTCGAGACCAGCCTGGTCTACAAAGCGAGTTCCAGGACAGCCTCCAAAGCTACAGAGAAACCCTGTCTCAAAAACCACAAAAACAAAACAAAACAAAAAAACCCAGAAACAATCAACTAAGTGTTTCTAGCCAACTTTTCCACAGTTTAAACATATCACCTTGTTATACAAGCATATTATTGAATAAATTCCTTTATGTGATAAGTCTTAGAGGATATATTTGTATTTTCACTGTTGGATACAAACTTCCTTCAATATAAAGATGCAGAACAATGCTCAGACTGCATGTATGACAGCACCTGCTTCCCTGCTGACTGATGGTCAGTGCCTCTTCACTGTGCTGGATTTCTGCCAACCTGTTAAGTAAAATATTTCACTGACATTTTTAAATGCTTTTCTCTTTGCTGGGTGTGGTGGTTCAAGCCTATAAGCACCCAACAGGATGAGGTAAGAGGATTACAGTTTTTAAAAAAAAAATTAAGAGAAGTGCCCAGCTGGGCAGTGGTGGCACACACTTTTAGCCCCAGCAGTAGGGAGGCAGAGGCAAGTAATCTCTGTGAGGTCAGCCTGTACAAAGCTAGTTCCACGTCAGCCAACACTACACAAAGAAACCTTGTCTCGAAAAACCAAAAAGAAGTAAATAAATAATGAGAAATGACTACTTTTGTACATGTTTAAGAGCTACTTGAGTGGGGTGGGGTGCTGGAGAAAGTGGTCAGCAGTGAATAGCACTTCTTGCTCTTACAGAGAACTGGGGCTCAATTCCCAGCAACCACATGTCAGCTCATAACCATCTGTAACTCTAGTTCCAGGGGATCCAATACCCTCTTCTGATCTCTGAAAACACCATTTATGCACGTGGTGCACATATGGACATACAGGCAAAACACTCATGCACATAAAGTAATCTTTACATTTTAATCAGAGCTATTTGTGGGACTGAAGAGATGATGTGTACTTGGTGTGCACGCATGAGGATGTGAATCTGGGTCCCTAGCACCCACATGCATAGCTAGGCATGGAAGGCACAGATAGAAGGATCTCAGGGGTCATGGGTCAGGATTTTAGCCATCTGGTGAACTCAAGGTGAAGGACCCTGTCTCTAAAAGCAAACTGGGGAGGCCTGGGTGTGGTACCACAAATCTTTAATCCCGGCACTTAGGAGGCAGAGGCAGGAAGAGCTGGTCTACATAGCAAATTTCAGACCATCTAGGGCTACATAGTAAGACCATATCTGAAAACAAAACAAAAGCTGGAGAGCGACCAGCCATCCTACCACCTCTAGTTTTCACACAAACTCATCCTCAACAAGCACTATTTTTAAGCTGGGATGGTACACAGGCCTGTAAACTCTGTTTCAAAACAAAAAAGGAACAGGGAGAAAGGAAAACGCTATTTGCAATTTTTTTTTGGTTAACTACTCATAAGTAGCCAAGCACACAATCCAGAGTCCTCACCAACTCAACCATCCCATCATGCCTGGCTCAGTTCTCCAGTGTCAGAAACAAAAAACTACAAGGCTGTTTAAATAAGCTATGTCCATTACAGAGATCAAAGGCACTTCTGGGGTGATATTAAAGGATTCTTCTGATCTATCAGTGAGCTCATCATAGTTCTCATAGCAGACAACAGGCCAACCTATAAGCTTCTCAGCATAACCCAAGTGTGAGCAAAAGAGCCAGTGGGCTGCTTTTACCATTTACAAAAAAAAACAGCAGGAAACTACTTAACAGTCCACAACTGCACAACAAACACCTGGAGAAGCAAATACTTTCTGGCTAGGGCCTCTGTGCCTGCTTCTCCAGGTGTTTGCAGCTGCCAGAAAGGCAGGCTATACTTAGAGTAAGCATCATGTGATGGTGGCCAGTCATACTAATCAGTAAGGACTGGAATTACAACACCAGCTGCATGCCTGTACCGTGTGCCTGATGAAATTTACATGGAGCAGACAGAGCTGGGCCAGGAGCCAGACGGCACCTGTTCACTCACTACTGCATACAGAGGCTTGGACTTTAGTCTTTCCGGTAGTTTCCTTTGTAGATAACAATGATCAAAGCCACAAATATGTGGCTTGTTAAAGCTGAGGTGGCCCATAGACAGACTCAAAGGCACATGGCAATCAGCCCTACCAGTAAAGACTGAAGACAAAGTGAAAGAAGAAAAAGAAGCTTCGTTTCCACTTTGCTCATTTGACACATTTTATGTAAGCTGTGTCCATTTTTTGAAAAGACTGATTTTCTGCCTCACTCTCTTACAAGCAACCTGCACTGTCTTAGCTATAAAATCCAACTGGGAGGGATAAAGTCTTATACACTGCGGACAATCAGCAATTCTCAGGGCAGTTTGTGTCCTATCTTACCCAAGTGTGCCATCAGGTCAGGCCTCCCTGACATGGAGAAGGACACCAAGAGCAAGTCAGGCCAAACCACTTACTAGGCAGACACTCCCCTTCATCAAACCCCTCCTGTGCACCCCAATTCAGCCCACAGCCAAAACAACATGGGCTACATACATGAGACTCTACCCACCTTCATGAAAGGGAACTTCAGATCTGCTAAAGCAAAAGCAAACAGACAGACATGAGGTTAATGCCTACAGTCCCAGTGCTCAAAAGGCTAAGTGAGGAGGACTGTCAGGAGTTTGGGGCCAGCCTGGGCTACATAGTAGTTCTAGATTACTAGCCTGAGCCACAGTATGAGATCCTGACCCCAAAAAAGGAGGGGATGGAGGACTGAAAAGATGGCTCACTAGGTAAAGGTATTTGCTGCCAGGCCTGACAACTTGAGTTCCATCAGCAAAACTCACACTGTGGGAGGGAGGACCCACCCCAAGACAAGCTCTCCTCAGCTTCCCCATGCAGTTGTGGCTACCATGTATTCACACACAGTAAATGCAGAGGGAGGCAGGAAGGAAAAAAGAAATGTAAAGAATTTTTTAAAATACCTTTATTGGGCTGAAGAAACAGTTTGGGGGTAGAGTGCTCAATATGTATGCAGCCCTATATTTAACCCCAGTACTGCAAAAACAAACACCAGACCATCAAGCATGAGAGAGATCCATGTCATTACATAATTTCTACAATCACAGACCCGGCAGTGTCATCAGGCTGTGGAGCACCTGCTGCTGTGCTTCATATCTGTTATCCCCAGCCTGTCCTCTGCCCTCAGACCCACATGCCAAAGCACACTATAAAGGAAATTAAAATTACTCATCAGCAGACCTTCAAACAGAAACCACCAGGGACTATCTGGCCACACCTGTTTGCTTTCACTCGAGTAGACAGGGAGTTTGAGGGGAAAATCAGACAGATGGCAGGAAGATGGAGAAGTAGAGCCCAGGCCGACAATGCCAGTGGCTTTGGAAGCAGGATCCCTAGAAGGAACCCCTCCGTCTAGCTTGGCCAGACCAGGTTCAGGCTGCTGTTGACCTACAGAACAGGTAAGATGAATTTGTACATGGAAGCCACATTGTTATACTAATTTACTGCAGCACAAAAAGCTAATGCAAGGTCTGCTGCTGTGTGTTTAACTGCACAGTCAAAGGCTCCCTCAGAACTACTGACTACTGCTGAGTCACTTCCATCACAGACTTCTGCTTCCAAGAACTCATATTTCCATCAAAAATCAATGTTTAGAGTAACTTCTTGTTGTGGTCCCTGGATTTGATTTCCTGAAATGATTTACAATCGCTGTCTATGGTGATTACAGTTTCTGGAAATGCTGAAACACTGACCCATGGGAGATATGAAAATGTGGACGGCCCCAAATGCCCCAGGACAACAACACAGAGCAGGGTTCAGACACAGCACCTCACAGTTTTTTTTTTTTCTTCATAAAATGCAGACCGTTTAAAAATAGAGTTATATGCCAAGTAGTGGAGCTGCACACCTTTAATCCCAGCACTGGGGAGGCAGAGGCAGGTGGATCTCTGTGAGTTTGTAGCCTGGTCTACCGAGTGAGTTCCAGATGGCCAGGGCTACACAGTGAAGAAACCCTGTCTCAAAAAAATAAAACAAACAAGAAGAGTTATGGTATGATAAGGTACATCTACAATTAAGCAGAGTTTCAGACTGACCTGATCCCAAGCCTGTCAAAGAGCTGTTTTCTAAATAAAAAATATAAAGAGCTTTTGGGTTTTTTTTTTTTTTAAGTTGCCAAAAATATTTGAACACACATTCCATTCTATAATCTAGCTCCTACTGCTGTACAAATAGGAAATATGATAAAGGGAGATTTTATGATCTTAGCTGAGAAATACCATACACCTTTTACACAAAGTCTGATTATAATGTTTCTCTCCTGTCTAAGATTTCCTGCCTCTGAGGTCCGTAGACACTGTGCTACCTACAGGCACCAGCCTCAAAGTGGCTTCGGTTTCATTTCCCTTAAGGAACATGCTGGCCATACCATCTTTGGAGATGACAAGAAAGCAAGCCTTGTCACACTATGTTGTAAGTATACACTACCAGGCACACTTAAGAGAACGTTTTACATCTGGGGCTGGAAGAGCAATAAATATGCTCTTCTCAGCAAAAAGATAAATCAAATTATATACAGCAGTGGGCAGAGGCTCTCAACCTCCTTAATTCTGCGACCCCTAACTATAAAATTATTTCATTGTTACTTCACAACCATAATTTTGCTACTGTTATGAGTCTTAATGTAAATATCTGATATGTAGGCTATCCGATATGAAACACTCGTGGAGGTCACGACCCACTGCTATAATGACAAAGGCAACCCAATGTTACCAAACACCAACAAATCATGACACAGGCACTCAACTCTGACCTCTTAACTCCGCAGCAATTGCAACTTCAAGTACTAGTCTGAAGATACATGGCTGCTGTGTGATGGCTATGAAACAGGTACTTTTAAACAGCTATCTAAGACTGGGAGTAGTAACACAGGATTGTAATCCCAGCACTCTGGAGGCACGGGCAGGAGGAGCGCTGTGAATCTGAACCCAGAATGGTTTCACAGGACTATACAAAACTGTCTCAAAATACAAAAAGCAAAAACAAACAAACAAACAAACAAACAAACGCTACGCACAGGGCTGGATAGTATCCCAGAAATGAAGAGCACTTGTTGATCTTGCCAAAGAGCAAGTTTCAATTCCCATCACCCATAGGGTGTGGCTCACCACCATCTGTAACTCCAGGTTCAAAGGCTCTAACACCCTCTTCTGGTTTCCTAGGGTACTGTCTGTACATGATGCATAGACATACACGCAGGCAAAACACCACAGCCAACTACAGGTGACTCCAGTGCCGGAGGTGTCCTACACCCTTCTTCCAGCCTTCACGTCACCAGCACTCATGTGCACATGTCAACAAGCAGACACACACATACACATCAATAGAAAGCTACACACTGGAATCAAGTCGGCTGAGCAGATAAAGACACTTGTTGCCAAACGTGATGACCTGAGCAAATACATAAACCCAGGTGGTGAAAGGAGAGAAACAGGCTGTCCTCTGATTTCCACATGAGCGCCTTGGTACACATGTGTACACACAAAGAAATAAACGCAATAAAACAAAAATAATTAAACCTTATACTGAACCCAGAGAGAGGCACGCTGGATAAAGTACACGCCACCAACCCCTTCAACCTGGATCCCACAGTGGAAGTAGAGAACCAACTCCTGGAAAGTTGTCCCTGATCACCATAAACACACTGTGGCGTGCCCCCCACCAACAGTAGTAGCCTCTTTTCTCTAACAATAAAGAAGAGGGTTATTAGAACTCACTGGACCCCATCCTCAGCACTGCAAATGCAACCAAGAGCTGCTCCTGCAAAGGCCTGCTATGTACACAAACCTAACCTTCACACCCCAGGTAACACACCCTTCAGATGACAAGCTGGGTGCTGGGGGTAGTACATGCCTTTATTTTTTTTTTTAAGATTGATTTATTATGTATACTGTGTTCTGCCTGTATGTATACCTACATACCAGAAGAGGGCACCAGATCTTCTTATAGATGATTGCCAGCCACCATGTGGGTACTGGGAATTGAACTCAGGACCTCTGGAAGAGCAGCCAGTACTCTTAACCTCTGAGCCATCTCTCCAGCCCCAGTAGTATGTCTTTATCACAGCACTTGGGAGGCAGAGGCATGCAGAGTAGATCTCTTGAGTTCAAGGCTGGCCTGGTCCACAAAGCCTTCCAGGACAGCCAGGGCTACAGAGAAAGAAACCCTGTCTCAAACACTCCACCCCCAAAATACAGAAACAAAAAACAAAAAAAGTGCTACTTAAAGAAGACAGCACCAGCCGGGTGGTGGTGGCGCACGCCTGTAATCCCAGCACTGAGGAGGCAGAGGCAGGCGGATCTCTGTGAGTTTAAGGCCAGCCTGGGCTACCAAGTGAGTTCCAGGACAGGTGCAGAGAAACCCTGTCTGAAAAACCAAAAGAAAGGAGAAGGAGGAGAAGGAAGACGACGATGACGACGATGAAGAAGACAGCACCAGAGAGATCACCCGGACAGAACAAAAATAAACAATCTTATCATGTGCCGCAGGCCACCTGTAATACTCCTGGCACACAGGAAATGGACCCAGGAGAGATGACCAGGCCAGCCTGGTCTCCAATGTCAAGAAACTCAGGGCTACATTCTGAGAAACTGACTGAAACCATCCCCCAACCCCACCTCCACAAATAACAACACAACAACAAACCCAAACAAACAAAACCCATCACTTTCTAGGATAGAAGCTAGGTGACGTGGCAGTACATGCCCACTAGCCCAGCATTTGGGAGGCCTTGGGGCAGAAGGATCATGAATTGAAGGTCAGCTTGGCTACAATGTAAGATTTGTCTCAAATGGGAAATTTTCCAAGGCTAACAGAGGGAGTGTCTATATATTGGCAGGGCCCACCACGCTAGCACAATGGCTGAAAACATGCTAAGGGGAACTACAGTGCAGTCCCACCCCAGGGCTCTAGAGTCAGAGCAGCTATCCCAAAGAAGAAGCCAAACAATTACAATAGATCAACAACAGACCAGACCCTCAAAATCCAGAGAAAAACAGTGCCAGCCTTCAAATAGATGGCCCAGCCAAATGTCTTATCAATTATGGGTCAGAGTATGAAAAAAGTTGATTCAGAATGCCAAAGTCTCAAATACTTGCAATGCATTATCAAAAAGTCTAATTTTAAAGGGATAGAGGATTTTCAAAGGCTCTAAATCACAGAAATGAAACACCAGGCTGAGAACCATGTAACAGGCCTACAGCCCAACTAGGAAAACTGGTATGGAACTAAGGCTCTAGAATCTTTTATTTTATTTTATTTTATTTATTTTTTTAAAAGACGGGGTCTCTCTACATGGCCCTGGCTGCCCTGGAACTCATTGTGTAGATAAGGCTGGCCTTGAACTCAGAGATCCATCTGCCTCTGCTTCCCAAGTGCTGAAATTAAAGGCATATGCCACAATGTCTGGTATAGAATACTTCTTAAATATTTATTTTTATTTTATGTATATGAATGTCTTCTCTCATGTATATCTGTGTACCACAAAGCCAGAAGAGAGCATCAGATACCCTGGAACTGGAATTATAGATGGTTGTGAGTCATGTGGGTGCTGGGAATCCAATCTGGGTCTTCTGCAAGAATAGCCAATGCTCTTAACCACTGAACAATCTCTCCAATTCCTTAGAATACTACTTTTTTTTTTTTAAGAGAAAAAAAGTGCTGTCAGAACACTTCAGTATCTGATAATACTGAAAAGAAATTACACACCTGGAAGAAATGAGAATTAATTTAATTTGAAAACAAAAATAAAAAAACAATTCAACAAAAACATCTAGGAGACCAAGCAATCAAAGACTGGAAAAACCACCATCTCCAGAAAGGACAGCCAAAGACTGTGAGAAAAGCTAGTGCGGGGGAGGGGCCCAGCAGCTCACTCACACCTGTAATCTCAGCACCAGAGGGATGAAACAGCAGGACTAACCAATTTAGGGCCACCTAGAGTTACATGGTCAGCCCTTTCTTGGAAATGGGGGTGGGGCATATGTGCACGGTTAATGAAAGGATTTGGGGATTTAGCATTCACCGGGCCCTAGAAGAAAAGTAATCCCAAAACACTAATGGCTCAAGAATCCACAAGCAGCCAGGCACATGCTGCCGAGCGGTGGTGGCGCACGCCTTTAATCCCAGCACTTGGGAGGCAGAGGCAGGAGGATCTCTGTGAGTTCCAGGCCAGCCTGTCTACAAAATGAGATGCAGGAAAGGCGCAAAGCTACAGAGAAACCCTGTCTCGAGGAAAAAAAAAAAAAAGAATCAAAAAGCAGTTGAATGGCTATTAGTGCACAGGCTACCCAGACATCCAAGTTTGTCACCCACAGCACTAGAGGAAAGAAGACTGAGCAAGGTCAAGGCCAGCCTAATCTACACAGGAAGACCCTCTCAAAACACTAGCTAATGGTTCTCTAGTATGGCTTTTTCAAAGTTCTTTTTTGGGAACAGAAGGGACTGGAGGTTTCCCTATGTCAACCAGGACAATCTGGAATGTCTCAATTAATCTAGCCTAGAAATTCCTCCCAGGTGAGCCTGCATGACCATCGCGTAGGTGATTTTATGTCCTGTCAAATCAACAGTACCAACCATCTCACTGCCTAATCACTGAAAGTCACATCATATTGACTAGGTTTCTAAATCCACACCAGCTATTATAAAAGCCTTATTTGGGACTGTAGCTCAGTTGAGTTCTTGCCTAGCATGCACAAAACCCTGGGTTCCATCCCCAGCACTACATAAACCCCTGTGTGTTGGTGCCATGATTGTAATCCCAGGCAGGGGGTTCAGAAGCTCCAGGCCATTCTTGGTTAGAGTTAGTTCAAGGCCAGCTTGGGGTATGTGGGTATTTTATATACCTCGTAGGTGAGGATGGACATAGGGTTTAAGCATGAAAGGAAAAGCAAAGAATCAAAAAAAGACTAGATTTGTTTCCCAGCACTGAACCAAAAGAGGGTAAGGAAGGGAAGAGATGGATTATACATCATTAAAGAAAAATCCATACAGAGGACTACATAAGTAAAAGCAAAAGGGTCATAAACAAATCTAAAAGACACACTCAACAGAAGGAAAAACTTCTAATGCTGACAATTTCTAATGTCAATTTCATGGTTATTGAACCCAGGGCCTCGTTTGTGCATGTTGAGAATATTCTAATAATGAATTACAAATTCAGTGCTAACAGAGTATTCCAGAATTACCTTGATGAGGATTATGAAAGTTCCCAACAAGAAATAAGTATCCAAGTGTGCTAGGCCAATTGGCCTGAGCTGATCATCACACACAGTAACCTATGGAATGTCACACAATGCCCTAGAAACACAAGTTAACTACTTTATCTATTGAAATGGATAAATTAAAGGATGGGAGTGTAGCTCAGTAGTACAGCATTTACCTAACATGGTCTTGGCTTAACCTTCCCAGCTCCCAAAAATAAACATTTCATTTTTTTTTTAATTTTGATGCTAGAAATTGATTTGAGGGATACAAGATACAGCTATTTTCCTTACTATGCAAACTCCTCACATAAATTGAGGGAAAAAATAAATACCTCACACAAGTCACAGAAAATACAAATGACCAATGAAAATAGAAAGATGTATAATCTCCCAGATCAAGCAGCTCAGATACTTATAACTCCAGCCACAGCCAGGGCTTCTGAGGCCTTGTGGCCTCTACTGACACCCTGGGATACATTCATACACTCATACATTTATATACACCCCTCCCACACACCCACACACACAAATACATCTTTTTTTAAAATAAAAGAACACATGGGTATACAGACAGACACACAGACAAAACACCCATATACATTAAACCTAATAACATTGAAAAAACAAATAATAGCAGGGCAGTGGTGGTGCATGCCTTTAATCCTAGCACTGGGGAGGCACAGCCAGGTGGATCTCTGTGAGTTCGAGGCCAGCCTGGTCTACAGAGCGAGATCCAGGACAGGCACCAAAACTACACAGAAAAACCCTGTCTCAAAAAAATAAAAAAATAAAAAAAGCAAAAATCTTAATGAATTTGAAATCCAGGTGGCTGGTACATAAACAAGATTCATTATTTTTTCTGAGCATATAAGAAAGTCAACTACAGAGGTTGGGGATTTAGCTCAGTGGTAGAGTGTTTGCCTAGCAAGTGCAAGGCCCTGGGTTCGGTCCTCAGCTCAAAAAAAAGAAAGAAAGTCAACTACACGTATAGAGCACACTGGAGGCAGCAGAGGACAAGAGGAACAGGAGCTCCAAGCCAGCCCCAGGCTACATAAGACTGACTCAAAAGGGGTGTTGGGAAGGGGGACGAAAGAGGAAAGACAACAAATGGCCACCTTGCCTATAAGCAAAGCACTGAAGCACACTGGCAAAGGTGAAAGCTGAACACTTCACAGAAAGCAGGCTCTCTACCGCCTCAGTACCAAGAGGAACTGCAACACCCTTCAAGGAGGCAATCTGGAGCATTTTTGAGACTTTCTAAAATAATGAGCCAGATATGGTGGCATACATCTGAAATCCCAGGTTGTAAACTGAGGCAGTATGATCAGTAGTAGTTCAAGGCCAGTCTTGGATCCATGAAAACTTGACCACCCCTACAAAAATGGAGGGATTTGATGTGGCTATACACATCTGTAACCCCAGCACTGAGGAAGCAACTACAGGCAGATTACTGCCAATTCCAGACCAGCTCTACACAGTGAGTCTGCACAGTGCCCATTATGAGTTCTAGGCCAGCCAGGAATACACAGGGAGACTCTCAAAGCAAGCGGCTATGGGGAAAGGGTGCCTAACTTTTCTGTCCTAAACAAATGAACTTGTTAAAGTCATAAGTTATAATAAGAGAGAGAGACTAGCCAAGTTGGCATACTTTATAATAGTTAAAAACTAAAAAATTCTTCTGGGTTGTAGTTGTGCACACCTTTAATCCCAGCACCCAGGAGGCAGGATCTGAGTCTGAGGACAGCCTGGTCTACAGAGTAAGTTCCAGGATAGCCAGGGGTACACAGAGAAACAGTTAAAAAAACAAACAAACAAACAAATACATCTATTTTATTTTCTGTGTGTTTGAGTGTGTTTGGCCTGAATGTGTATGTCTGGTGCTCTAGGAGGCCAGAAGAGGGTACTGGATCCCCTGAGACTGGGGTTACAGATGGCTATGAGTTGCTGTGGGTCCTGGGAACAGAACCCAGGTTCTCTGCAAGAACAGTCACTTCTTTGTTTGTTTGTTTTTGTTTTTGTTTTGTTTTTCGAGACAGGGTTTCTCTGTGTAGCTTTGCGCCTTTCCTGGAACTCACTCTGTAGACCAGGCTGGCCTCAAACTCACAGAGATCCGCCTGGCTCTGCCTCCCAAGTGCTGGGATTAAAGGTGTGCGCCACCACCGCCCGGCCAGTCAGTGCTTTTAACCACTGAGTCATCTCCAATCTCCCATCTGTGCAGAGTTTACAATATACTTGAACATCTGTTTCTTACCATGTCAGTGATCTAGAAGGGAGGGTGGATGAGGCTGTCTATAGTGGTAGAAGCACTGTGCCACTTTCTATAAGAACTTGAGGGGCCTGGTGGCGCAGGCCTTTAGTCCCAGCACTCGGGACTATCTCTCTAAGTTCGAGAACAGCATGGTCTACAGAGTGAGATCCAGGACAGGCACCAAAGCTACACAGGGAAACTCTATCTCAAAATAAATAAATAAATAAATAAATAAATAAAATTAAAAAAAAAGCTTGAGCAGCTACAGGTTTGGGTGTCCATCTGGAAAGGGAGCAGCCCTAACCAGCCCCGAGAGATACTGAGGGATGATTGGATTTCATTATTGGTGCTTTTGTAAATGAATTGTTTAAACAGCTATTTATGGAATTTTTTAGTGTTTTTTGTTATTTTTGAGACAGGGTTTCTCTGTGTAGCCCTGGCTGTCCTGGAACCCACTCTGTAGATCAGGCTGGCCTCGAACTTGGAGATCTGAACTGCTTTTATCTCTCGAGTGCTGGGACTAAAGGTGTGCGTAAATCTGGCAGGCCGATGGTGATGAAGGCCTTTAATCCCAGTACTTGGGAGGCAGAGGACAGGCTCCAAAGCTACACAGAGAAACCCTGTCTTGAAAAAAACAAAACAAAACAAAAAAAGCTATAAGGCACACAGGACGACCACCATCCCCCAAACAGTTAAAAGTGTAACAAATACAACAATTTAAGGCCCAGTGGCTGTCTTATTTTGGAGGGTGATTGCTAGCTGGAGTTTAAAGATTTCAGAGAAAAAGCGTATGTTGCTGTTCCCATTGAGGCAGCTTGAAGATTCAGAAGTGTGAGTCTATGTATACCCATCCGCACCTAAACCTTCCCAGCACCAACAATGTAGGCATAAGAGGACTAGCCTGGGCACACATTTTTACTCCAATCCCTGCTAACAGACTGAAGGTCTATGATGTAATTTCAAAAGGGAAGAAAAGAAAAACCACCCTGAACTAGAGAGATGACTCAGCAGTTAAGAGCACTGGATGCTCTCTTGCAGAGGGCCTGGGCTCAGTTCTAACATCCGTGGGCTACAGCTCAACTGCCTGTAGCCCCAGTTTCAGAAGGTCTGGTGACCTCTTCTGGCCTCCATGAGTACCAGACACACACATGGTGCACATACCATGCAGGCAAAACACTCATACATAAAATATAAATAAATTTTAAAAACACAGGATGTTTCCAAAAATCGAAAAAAAGGAAAATAAAAAACTTCAAAAAAAGAGGCTTTGGCTGGCTCAGCTGGTAGAATTCCTGCCTAGCAACCCCAGCAACACAAAAACTGGACACGGGGATGAACATCAGTGATCCTAGCACAGGGGATGTGGAGACCAGAGCATCAGGAAGGTTGAGGTTAGTATGGGCTATGAGAGATAATGAAAACAAACAAACAAACAAAAAAACCCCAAGAACCAGCTGTGGCGGCTCATACCTGTAATTCCTAAGCTCCAGAGGAAGGAGGATCACCTGAGGCCAGTCTGGCCTACAGAGTATGAGACCCAACCAGAGGGTACTTTAGAAGTCAGTCTTCTGTTGGCCAATCATTAGAGTGGATGGTCTGTAGGAGTCCATGAGCTGATGCCCACAGAAGAGTAACTCACGTGTAAACACTCAGCACACCTCCCTAGTATTAGAATCACAGGCATGTACCATCAAACCTGGCCTTTTTATGTGTAGGTAGGACACACCTATAAAGCAGCATTAGAAAGACTGAGGCAGAAAGGTTCCATGTCACTAGAAGATAGGGCTATAACTGAGCTCTGGTCTAAATGCAAGAGGTCCTGTGTTCAATTCCAAGGAATAAAAAAAGAAAGAAAACAAACAAAAACAAAAAAAAACCCTGATGACTTGGATGACACAGAAGAGGGAGAACTGACTCCCAAAAGTTGCCCTCCGACTCCTATATGAGCATCGTGGAATGTGTACTGCTCTTCTAACACAACAGTAATAATAAAAAGAAATAATAGACTGCCATAAAAATTAAGCCTTTCCAGTTGGTGAGGCAGGGGATCAAGTGTTCAAGGCTCCATAGTGAGATGAGATCTATAACAGTAAACACTTTCTCCCATCTCCTCTCATATCTAAAACATTGCAGAAGATGCTCAGGAGCACACAGGCCCTTAGGAACACTGTCCTTGAGTAAATCTGTGTGCATGCTGATGCTATATAGATGTAAGAGTTCAAAGGAGAGTTTTCTAAGAATGGTGCTAAGTATGACAATTCCAGAAAACCCTGTGATTTCCTAAGCCAGAAAGAAAGGAGAGCACATTCTAAGGAGAAGTAAGTAGCTTACCGTTGGAAAAGCAAAGCTGGGTGTGAGAAGTGAGCACAAATAAGTGAAAAGACGTCCACCAAAGACGGCACACAGAGGATGGGGAAACATTTACAAGCCATGTGTCTACCACCCAGAACATATAAAGACCTCCTACAACTTCACAGAAAACCTATAAACCCAACTGAAAAGGGTCGGAGGACTAGAAGAGAGATTTGCGCAGAGAAAAGGTACAAACAGTCAACAAACATAAAAGATACGATTTTAGAACTAGGAGAACAGGAGTCCAAACCATAGGAAGGTGCTAGCAAGATGGCTCAGCAGACAGAGGTGTCACTGTAAAAGCCTACTGACCTCGCCGGGCGTTGGTGGCGCATGCCTGTAATCCCAGCACTCAGGAGGCAGAGCCAGGAGGATCTCTGTGAGTTCCAGGCCAGCCTGGGCTACCAAGTGAGTTCCAGGAAAGGCGCAAAGCAACACAGGGAAACCCTGTCTCTAAAAACCAAAAGCCTCAGTTCATCCTGACTTCTACACACTCACTGTGTCATCCACACCCACATCTGCCACACAGGCAAACAATGAAACATTCGAAAAATCATGGAGTATTATTTGACATTCACTAGGATGATTTTGCTTTTGCTTTTAAAGAAGTAGCTGTACTCAGGAGGCAGAGTCAGGTGGATCTCTGTGAGTCTGAGACCAGAGTGAGTTCCACAACAGCCAGAGCTGTTACACAGAGTAACCCTGTCTCAAAAAACCAAGAAAACAAAACCAAGTTTTGGTGAAGATGTGGGGAAACTAGGACGGGCTCTCATTCACCTCATGCAAAGATGTGAAATCAGTCACTGAAAAGTCTTAGCAGTTCTTCAAAGACTGCAGAACCCAGCAACCCACTGGAAGCTTTCTACACAAGTGAAACAACGCTCAGACACAGTCACACACTCAGAGCAGCACCATGCGCAGCAGCCAGGAAGAGAACGCCGAGATTTCCTTCAGCGGGTGAGAGATGCCCACACTGTGCTATGCACATACAGTGGAGTATCACTAAGCCACAAAATGGAACCCGGTACTGCCCTAGCATGTCTGCCCTGAAACAGTGTGCTAAATCAAAGAGCTAGACACAGGGCTGGGATGAGCTCAGAGACTCAGTGCTAACTTAGCATGTGTGAAGCTCTGGAGGAAAGGAAAAGGGAAAGGAAAAGAGAAAGACAGGACAAGCAGAGATGGGAGAAAGGAAGAAAGAGCCAGACATAAAAGGTCAAATATTTTATCATTCTATTTATAGCCTAGTTCCATCTGAGGTAACAGAACTGAGGGCAGTTGCCAATGATGGTGGTGGGGGCCTGGACAGGAGGGTGTGGGGGCAATTACGTAAAGATTGCAGCTGCCTCTGGGGTAACTGCTGCAAAGCACTGTGAGCACACTGGGGTAATTTCACCAGGCCTGCTGGCTCCACCTGTGACCTCAGATAGCTAAGAGGTAGAGAGAGGCAGGAGGGGCCAGGTGAGCTTCAGACCAGCTGGAGTCACACAGCAGGATTGCCTCAAAACAAGAGGGTTAACTTTGTGACAGCAATTTTTCTCATTCTTAACACCACCACCATACCAATATTCTATACCAAAAACAATCACTCCACACTTGTCACTCATGCTATCATCCCCATCCAAACAGAACTCCACAACAGACACAAATCTCTGCACAACCTGAACTGTACTCTGAGACTTGACTGGTAACTTAGGTGTAGAAACAAGAATCTTCCTGGGTATCATGCAACTTTCCTCCAATGGCTTCAGGAACAGAACTTACTATCAGAGAGCAAATCATAAAATCCTAACAGGAGCAACTGTCTCCTCCTTATCTCTTACACTGATGCTAACACCCACCCAAAACACACTTGTCTGTGACTGGGGCTGGAGAGAGAGCTCAGTGGGTAAATGAAGAACTTACTTCTCTTTCAGAGGACCCAAGTTCAGTTCCCAGCACCCACAATGGATGACTCACAACTGCCTATAACTCTAGATCCAGGAATCCAATGCCTCTGGCCTCCATGGGCACCTGCACTCACGTGTACATGCGACAACATAGATACACAAACATGCACATAATTTAAAATAATAAAAGTACTTTAAAAAATACTCCTTGGTGGTTAGGTTTTGCTATTGCATAGCAGATTAATTTTGGGTTGGTGGTGGATAGGAGGTGATAAAAGAAAACTACCCCTGGGACTGAAAAGATGGCTTAGTGGGTAATGCATTTGTTATCAAACCTGATGACCTGAGTTCGATACTAAGACCTACACTGCAGAAGTGAACCCAATTCCCACAAGTTGTCTCTGATCTCCACTATCAATTTGAGATGCACACTTCCCCCTCCCCACAAAAATAAATTTAAAAAATTAAAAAATACTAAATAAATAAATAAATAATGAATACACCTATGCCTACATTGACTGTAATGCTAATCCTTACTTATCTGTGACTAGAAATGCAAGCCCTGTGGTATATCACAGTGTGAAAGCAATGTACTGTTTCTCTTCCTTTAAACCAAGAGGACACTCAGGGAGCAAAAATAGGAGGATCAAGTTCAAGGCCAACCTGAGCTAATTTAGCGATAACTCAAAGAAAAGGGAAGAGGTTCAGAGGCCTAGCCAGTCCTCCGGGGCTTGATTCCCAGCACTCATGTCAGTCAGTTCACAACCACCTGCAATGCCAGTTTCAGGAGACCCAAACACTTCTGTCCTTCCAGGGCAGTTAGAGCACACAAGAACCCACACAAACAATTTTTTAAAAAAGAAAACCCCGGGGCCTGGAGAGATAGCTCAGAGGTTAAGAGCACCGACTGCTCTTCCAGAGGTCCTGAGTTCAATTCCCAGCAACCACATGGTGGCTCATAGCCATCTGTAATGAGATCTGGTGCCCTCTTCTGTATGCATAATGAATAAATCTTTTTAAAAAAAAAAAAGAAAAAGAAAACCCTAATCCAGGCAGTGGTGGCACACACCTTTACTCCCAGCACTCAGGAGGCAAAAGCAGGTGGATCTCTGAGTTCAAGGCCATCCTTGTCTATAGAGCCAGTTCCAGGACAGCCAGAGCTACAGAGAAACCCTGTCTCAGAAAAACCAAAACCAAACAGGCAAAAACCCTAAAATGAACATGTTCTATTAATAAGCTATAAGGTTCTATTATATCAAGAGTCCCACATTCTATGTGCTACTTGAAAAGAAAGGAAACAGAAAACTTAGAGCAAGAACTCCCAATCTTCTCAGAAAACAGGGGAAGATAACCTCAGGCAACCGGCTGACCCCAGCCCTCTCAGGTTCTTTGCTCAGGTCAGTGTTTAGCACACTTTCTTCTCTTGGTACCGGGAGTTGAACTCAGGACCTCACAAATGTTAAGTATACACTATCAGTGAACGACTCCCTCACCCCAACATGCATTTTTGCAGGTGCTGGGGAGTAGAAGCAAGTCTCAAACAGCTGAGGATGATCTCCATCTCCAGGGATTTCAGGTATGCCCCACTAAGCCTGACAGTCTGACTTTTAAAGATGACTACTGAAACATCAAGTTTTGTCTTTAACCCGAGACTAGATCAGAACTCATGGGTGATCATACAAGTAAATGTTGGGATAACCTTTTGTAACACTGGGTGAAGATGTGCCTACGTCCTTCCTCACCTGCCTAAGGCACCTTCTGATTGGTTTAATAAAGAGCTGAATGGCCAATAGCTAGGCAAGAGAGGATAGGCAGAACTTCCAGGCAGAGAAAAAGAATCTGAGGCAAACAGACTGGGAAAAAGTCAGATATCTGGTACCGAGAGGTAACGAGCCATGTGGCAGAACATATATTAATATAAACGTGTTAAAGTTTTAAGAGCTAGTTAAAAACAAGCCTAAGCTAAGGCCAAGCTTTCATAATTAATAAAAAGTCTCCGTGTCATTATTTGGGAGCTGCTATTCCAAGGAAAGTCCAACTGCAGATAAAATTGATTTCAGCTCCATTACTCTGGTTCCACCTTCACTTAACAAGGAGCTTCCAACAGTGCTTACACAGGAGAGCATTACTGCACAAGAATGTTTTCCTTAGCCAGGCAGTGGCGGCCCACTTCTTTGATCAGCATGGTCTACAGAGCAAGTTCCAGGACAACCAGAAAGCCTGTCTTGAAAAACGAAAACAAAAAAGAATGCTTTCCTCAGCTTTTTCTAAAAAAATCATCTGTTCCAGGTTGGGGATTTAGCTCAGTGGTAGAGCGCTTGCCTAGCAAGTGCAAGGCCCTGGGTTCAGTCCTCAGATGGGGGGGGGGGGGGGGGGGAATCTGTTCCAAACCATTACTATTGCCCAGAATCCACAAAGTATTAGCATGGTATATACTAGGTGTGGCACTGTTCAACTATAATCCCAGCACTCCAGTCGAGGCAGGACAATCAAAAGTTCAAGGTCATCCTAAACTGCACAACAAACTCAAGACCAGCCTGGTGTACAGGAAACCCTTTCTCAAACATTAGAAAAATACCTGCTTATACCCATGGTAAATGCAGACAGTGAGCCAAAAAATAATCCACTGTTCCTTGAAGACCCTAGTGACAGCCTATAAGGTTTTAACACCTAAACTGCACAGCATGGACCTAAGAATGGCCAACACTGGGGGCTGGAGAGATGGCTTGGTGGTTAAGAGCACTGGCTGCTCTTCTAGAGGTCCTGAGCTCAATTCCCAGCAACCACATGGTGCCTTACAAATATCTATAGTGGGATCTGATGCCCTCTTCTGATATAAAGTTGTACATGCAGATAGAGCACTCATATACATAAAATAAATTAATTTTAAAAAATGGCTGCCGGGCAGTGGTGGCAAACGCCTTTAATCCCAGCACTCAGAAGGCAGAGCCAGGCGGATCTCTGAGTTCAAGGCCAGCCTGGGCTACGAAGTGAGTTCCAGGAAAAGGTGCAAAGCTACGCAGAGAAACCCTGTCTCGAGGAAAAAAAAAAAAAAAGGCCAACTCTATATCCCCCAACTGTTAGTAAGGGGAAAACTACAGCCACACTCACATTATCAGCCCAAGGCTAACTCCTAGGTTAAGGTCCTCTAAAATAAAGTGCTGCCAAGAGTGGTGGCACACACCTTTGATTCCAGCACTTGGGAGGCAGAGGCAGGCGGATCTCTATGCGTTAGAGGCCAGCCTGGGCTACAGAGTTCTGAAACAGATAACTGGGATATATAGAGAATCCTGTCTCAAAAAAAAAGAAAAAGAAAAAGAAAAAGGTATTTATGCTGAGAACTTCACCTGAACATATAAAAAGAGAATGGGTTAGAGAATGGGAAGTGAGGGGTTTTTTTTGTTGTTGTTGTTGATGTTGTTTTTAAGATTTTATTTATTTATTATGTATACAGTGTCCTGCCTGCATGTATCCCTGCAGGCCAGAAGAGGGCACCAGATCTCATTACAGATGGTTGTGAGCCACCATGTGATTGCTGGGAATTGAACTCAGGACCTCTGCAAGACCAGTCAGTACGCTTAACCTCTGAGCCATCTCTCCAGCCCCGGGAAGTGAGTTTAAAGGCTATTTAACATGAAATTAAACACTTAAAACTAGTTTAAAATTTCATTGAGGGTATGCTGTGGAATGTTGTTCTGTATGCTGTGAATATGTGTTGCTCTGATTGTTGGATAAATAAAACACTAATTGGCCAGTAGCCAGGCAGGAAGTATAGACAAGGTAAGCAGACAGGGAGAATTCTAAGAGGAAGGCTGAGTCAGGAGATGCCAGCCTACCATCCGGGGAGAGGCATGTAATGGCACACAGGTAAAGCCACGGAACACATATAGATAAACAGAAATGGGCTGAGTTTAAGTGTAAGAGCTAGTCAGTAATAAGCCTGAGCCAATAGCCAAGCAGTTATAATATAAGCCTCTGTATGTTCACCTGGGTCTGAGCAGCTGAAGGACCAGGAAAACTCTGACTACAAGTGTATTTTTTTTTTATTATTTTAATACAGGACAAGGATTCATTTAGCCCAAACTGACCTAAAATTGGTAAGCATGTTCAATCTTCCACGTGACGGATTACAGGC
The DNA here is from genome assembly GCF_903995425.1 of Onychomys torridus. Lineage (NCBI taxonomy): Eukaryota > Metazoa > Chordata > Mammalia > Rodentia > Cricetidae > Onychomys > Onychomys torridus. Next base: position 64,336,279 of record NC_050460.1, on the reverse strand, counting down.
AACTGATCACCCAGAAATTCTTTTATTTTTTTATTTTATTTAATTTTATTTTTGAGACAGGGTCTTGTTATATAGCCCTGGCTGTCCTGGAACTCCCTATGTAGCCCAGGCTGGCCTGAAACTCACATAGACCCACCTGCCTCTGCCTCTTAAGTGCTGAGATTACAGGTGTGCGCCACACCACCTGGCCAAGTTCTTTACTCATAGCCCAGTAGCATGTCTGAAAAGTTCCACTAGTAGAAGTTGTAGTAATCTACAAAACACTCCATTTAGCTTTTTTGATGCTGGAGAGTCAGTCTAGAGTGTCATGGATGGTTGGCAACTGCTCTAACCCCTGAGCACATCCCAGCCTTCAGTCTGGCTTTTGGATACTGAGTTTACTCCATAGGACATAGTCACTGGTGACCTTGGTGAAGAAGTTCTACTGATCCCAGCACCATTTCTGGCAGCTGTAAGTACTAGAAAGAAGCTCTGTAAAAACAATAGTTTTTTAAAAACTTTTTTAAAAAGCTCAGAGTGGTGGTGAACACCTTTAATTCCAGCACTGGGGTGGCAGAGGCAAAGGGAATCTCTAAGTTCCAGGCCAGCCAGGCCTACAAAGAGAGACCCTGTCTCAAAAAAAATAACCAGAACTTCTTGGACAGAAAGGGGGTACACCTGAACCCCAGCACCTGGGATGTAGAAGCAGGAAGACCAGGGTTTCTAGTCCAGCCTAGACTATGTAAGATCCTGTATGAACAAAAAAGAGGAAGAGGTAGATGATAAAAATGTCCCATTAGTTTGTTGACAGCCAACAACAAAAATACTTTTGAAAACAACAGAGTAATCTCTCCAGTTTAGGTTTCATTTTAGAAGACTCGGGATGTCGTTTTAAAATAATGGCTCACTGCCGCTTTATTGTTTTAGCTGCTTGTTTTCTAAGCTCTGCTTCATGCTACCTTCTGTCTGGATTTCAAATCTCGCACGCTGATGTCATTTTGAAGACTTGAATGACACATTGTTTCTCACCTTCCATCTGCTCAGAGTTAAATGTTAAGTGTGGTATTTATTTAATAAAGTCTTCGATTCATTTATCTTTGGTTTTTTGAGACAGGGTTTCTCTGGGTAGCCCTGGTTGTCCTTGAACTCAGAGATCTGCCTGTCTCTGCCCCGCCCCCAAGTGCTAGGATAAAAGGTGTGCACAAGGACCCTGACTCCAGGTACAGATCTTAAGTACACAGTTTGGTGGTATGGTCTTTGGCTTTGTCTTGTTTTTGTGGAGTTTTGTTTTGAGAACTTTTTTTTTTAATTAAAAAATATGAGAAAAAAATATATGAGAGGGGTGGATGGTGGCGCACGCCTTTAATCCCAGCATTTGGGAGGCAGAGGCAGGTGGATCTCTTGTAAGTTTGAGGCCAGCCTGGTCTACACAGGACAGCCAGAGCTACGTAATAGAGACCCTGTCTTAAAAAATAAACAAAACTCACCTTTATACTACATGCAGGTATATTGAAGTCAGAGGTCAACTTTTGGGAATCAGATTTTTTTTTTTCCCCTCCCAAGATAAGGCTTTTCTCTGTATAACAACCCTAACTGTCCTGGAACTCACTTGGTAGCCCAGGCTGGCCTCGAACTCACAGAGATCCGCCTGCCTCTGCCTCCCGAGTGCTGGGATTAAAGGCGTGTGGCAGCAGCAGCAGCGGCGCACCACCACCTGGTTCTTAAGTTACTTTTTCTTAGCCACAGTGCCTCACATGTTCCTCACTTTTCACAAAACCCAAAACCATCTTAGACAGCACATACCCTCAAGCATATAAAATTAAGTTGGTTTTGTAATCAGAATAACTCTAGTAATAAACACTGACAGCAAAAAATAAAACAGAAAACAAACAGGCAGCACTGAGAACTTAGCTGGCCTGACAGCTCACACCTGTAGTCCAAGCACTCAAGAGACAGCAGTGCGTGTTTGAGGCTAGCCTGGAACACCGCGGAGGCTGTCTCAAACAAACCAAAAACCAGTGAGTGAACTAAAAACTTATTTCAGTACTTAAATGGCCAGTCAGGAGAAACTGCAGAGAAACAATGTTCTTTTCCAACCAAACTGGCAACAACAAGCCAAGCTTCCTACTGTAAATAAGAGGGAAAATCTGGGAGGTGGGAAGCAGGCAGGCAAAAGAACTCAACATAGGATAGAGCGAGCACCTAGAAACTACAATAGAACGGCCCTTCTTTCTTTAGTCAATCACCGGTCATTCTGTTTCAGTCATAGGTTTGCTGTTTGAGACAGCATCTTGGGGTGTACCCCTGGTTGGCCTGCAACTTGCTATGTAGACCAGGCTGGCTTCAACTCACAGATATCTGCCTGCTTCCGTCTCCAGGGTGCAGGGACTAAAGGTATGCATCCACCAAACTCTGCAAGTTGGTGCTTGGAAAGTTAACTACAACCCTTGCATCAGATCATCTGGACAAAAGCACACTGCTCTTGCAGAGGGCCTGAGTTGAGTTCCCAGCACGCACTACTTAGCAGTCCACAACTTCCCTAACTCCAGCCCAAGTGTATCTGATGCCTCTAGTCGCCAAAAGAACCTGCACACACATGCACATACTAACGCGTAATTACAAAATAATAAAGATAAACCTCTAAGGTTTTTTTTTAAAGATACAGCAGGAGTTACAAGTGCTTATTTAACTCTAAAGGCTGTATCCTCATTCAATGCCTCTGAGTTTACCAAACTCTAAAAATTCAGCCCCACTCTTGCTGACCAGTAATAAACGTACACTCCACCCATGGGTCTCATCTACAAATGAGCATCATGGGGGAGGGGGGACTAGGCAAGGAGTGGGATAAAGATCTAAGCTTACAAAGTCTCTTCAGGCATTGCTTGAGCCATTTGGTGGACATGGAAATAAACGCCAGTTTGTTCGAGGGGTGCCAAGAGAAACAAAACTCCACGAGTCAGGACACCAAACGTGGAACACGGGGCAAAGGGCATGCACCTCCTTGCTTTTCTCCCAAATCCCGATTAGGTGCTTCACCTGGAGCCTTTCAAAGGCAGTCTAATGGTCTCTGGTTCCTCCCTCATCCTGAGCGAACTCAACAATCCCTACTACCTGGAGACCAGGGGAAAGTCGTGCTTACCAAAAACAAGCGCAGCGGTCAGAGCCCAGAAACTCGTCGGTACGGTACCATAGTCTTTTGCCCCACTTCAGTCTGCAAGACTCAGCTACAAGCCAAAACACTTGGTCCCCAGCCTAAGTTAGCGTTCTCCATTTTTCCAGCGGCGTTCGGTCAAAGAAGCCGGCCGGTCTCCTCTCCCTCCACTCCGTGTATTCAGTAGGCTTGTCAAACTTCCCAACGCCAACCAACCCCCTGCCAGGACTCCAGCGTCTTCACTAAGTCCCCGCCCCCAGGATCGGCTCCTTCCCTTCACTTTCTGAGGACTTTCCCTAGATCTTGCCCCAGGTCTGACACTCCAGATCTCACCTCTCCCTGGCACGACGCTTCCTTGCTCATACGCAGCTGATTACCATTTGTGTCGTCCCCCCCCACCCCCCCAAAAAAAGTTTTTTCCTTATCTCTCCTCAGACGGAGACACACACACGACCTATTCTCAGCTCCAAGATCTCTCCCGTGCCCAGGCAGGGTTCGACCCCTGCACCTAACGCACTCCCTCCGAGTTCCCTCACGGCCCTGCCATCCTCAGCTCCTTCACACCTATTTAGAAGAAAAACACTCCACAACGCTCATTTCCTGTGCTTTTTTCTTTTTTAACTACTTCCAGAACACACGCTTTTCGTCCCAGACCAACTGCCTTGGCTTCGATCCCACCACGTCTCCCCTCTTCCCACGTTCGTCGGGCTCGGACTCCCCCAGCCACCTCCCGGCCTGGGCCCGGCCCGGCCCTGCCCTGCCCTGCCCTGTCCCGCCAGCGGGCTCGGCTGTCCCTTCCCTCGGGGCCGCGAGGCCGCTGCCAGCAGGGCTGGCTCCGCGTGGGGCCGGCTCACCAGTTGGTCATGTCCAGGAAGAAGGCGCAGCCGGCCGGGTTTAGCTGGAAGCCGAGCAGCCGCTGGAACTCGGAGATGAGCACGTCCTTGTCGGTGGTGCCCAGGCAGCTGAACTTCTGCATGAGCTCGGGGTCCAGGTCCACGTCCATGCCCTCCATGGCGGGGGGGCCCGGACGCCCAGCTTCCTTCGCCCTGGCCTGCTTCCCCCCACGGGCGGCCGCCGCGCCCGGGCCCGGGGCCCCACCGCTGCTGGCCGGCGCCGCGCGCGCTGCTCCGAGGCAGGCCCCAGGCCTCTCACCGCCTCGTGGGCTGCGCGCGCCGCGCCGCGCCGCGCCGCACCGCTCGCTCCTTCTCCGGCTGGCTTTCGGGCTCGCGCTCCCCCCCCTCCCACCCCCCCCCAGCGCCCGCCTCGGCCGCCGCCGCCGCCGCCGCCGCCGCCGCCGCCTCGGCCGCCGCCGCCGCCGCTGTTTGCAGCCCAGCCGCCTCCGCCTCCTCACGCGCCGCGCCCAATGCGCACGCGCGGGGGGTGGGGGGGGGAGGTGGTGTCACCTGGGCCCCGCCCCTTCCTCTCGCGGAGGCCCGCCCTCAGTGGCGTCATAACCCAGTGACGTCTCTCGCGTGACCTCACCCCGGCGGAGCGGAGGAGGGGGCCGGGAAGTGGGAAGCCGGGAGGGACGGCCTGGGGCGGGTCTCCGTCCCCGCGCGAGTCCCCACGCTGCGTGGGAGGAGTCTGGAGCTTGGGATGAACTGCTGTGACCAGCAACCCCACCCCTGTGCTGCTTGGGAGCCAGAAGTCGCCTCAGGGACCGAGAACGAGGCAAGGTCACAGTGCAAAGGGCACCATAGAGCCGGCTCTTGCTCCTGAGCTCTGAAAGGACTTCTTCAAAAAGACACTTTCCCGGAGGGACGCAGCCGTGAACGCTTGGTCCCAGGCCTCTGGCTTGAGTTTATCGCGACGGCTTATGTAATTATGCAACCTTAGCATGGCGTCTCCAGGAAATAAAGGCAGCCTCACACAAGCATCAGTCACAGGTCCGGATGCACACTGCCCTCGCTGCCAGAACCGATCCTCTGCGATTGCAGGTCAACACCTGAGAATTCAGCAAATCTAGTTCTGTCTTTAAAACAAGACATAAACATGACTGTATACTGTATGCAGTGTATCTAACTACCTCTTTGAGGTCCCGTTTGAAGATGATGGATTAGAGAGCTGTGGAGAAACCTATCTGCCCATTCTGTTACCAATTGTGTTTTCAGTATCTCCTCTTGCCAGATATAACTAGGTATGGAGAAGGGGGTGGGTAAGAAATGACCTGCAACTGGGGCCCAGGCTTAATAAACTGTTTGCCTGCAAGCATGAAGACCTGAGTTCCTGAGACCAGCTACTCAGACCCCGCTTATAAGGTCTGGCTGATGGCCAAGGGTGGTGACGCTGGTCTCTCCCAGCTCTTTAGAGGCAGTGGCAGGCGGGCCTCTGTGAGCTAGATGCCAGCCTAGCCAACATCGTGAGTTACAAGTCAGCCACGCCTGCATAGTCAGATACTTACTCCCCCTCCGCCCTGCTCCCTCCACAGGGTTTCTCTGTATAACAGCCCAGACTCTCCTTGGAGCTCGATATGTAGCCCAGGCTGGCCTCGAACTCACAGAGATCCACCTGCCTCTGCCTCTCGAGTGCTGGGATTAAAGGCTAAAGGCGTGTGCCACCACCGCCCGGTATAAGACACTTTCTTTTAAAAAAATTAAAAAATAATAAATAAATAAAAAGCAAGGCAGTGGTGGCGCACGCCTTTAATCCCAGCACTCGAGAGGCAGAGGCAGGTGGATCTCTGTGAGTTCGAGGCCAGCCTGGTCTACAAAGTGAGTACCAGGACAGGCTCCAAAGCTACACAGAGAACCCCTGGGGAGGGGGGTGGTGTGGCTCACGATTAGGACAGAGAACCGAGAATCACAGACAGCCTACCCAAATCGAAGAGTACCAGGTTCAGTGCCTCAAAAGAGAAGCGGATCGAAGACGATGACAAACCTGACAGTGATCTCTGGCTTCCATACACACGTGCACCAGGAGATGTGCATTCACGCACACACTAGTCTTCAGCCGGGGTGGTGGCACTGGCCTGTAAGGCCTGCACTTGGGAGGGGGAGGCAAGAGGATCAGTAGTTTAAGGCTAGAGTTACATAGGTCAGTCGGGGCTGCATGAGGTCTTTTTTTTTTTTCTTTTTTTTTTGGTGGCGGGGAGGGTAGCTTTGGGTCATAATACATTTGGGATTTAAATTTTCATTCTGCCAACTATTTGTAACAACAGGATCCACCCAGTAAATTGATTTATGTGATGCTCTTGACCGCTGAGCCACCTCTCTCCTTGATTTATGTAATGAAGTAACAACGTATAGTGCATTGCTCAATATGATTGACATTAGTATGGGCGTTCAGAATAGAACTGTTAGTGTACAGGCAGCAGATATGAGGAGATGGCTTTGGGATTAGTCGTTGCCCAAAGTACCAAAGTATGCAGGGATTGTTTCTTCACTCGGCCTATCTTAGAGATCATCTTTCTCACTTGCTGACCCTCCATGAAAACATGAGCTATGAGGCTGGGAAGATGGCTGTTCTGTGCAAGCATAAGGATCTGAGTTTGAATCCCCAGCACTCACTTAAAAAGCTAAGGATGGGTACTTGCGTCTGTCATCCCAGCCCTGGGGCACAAAGACAGGCAGGTCCTGAGAGATGGCAGGCCAGCCAGTTTAGCCCCAAAGGCAAACCTCAGGATCAGTGAGAAAGCCTGTCTCAGCCAAGTGAGGCCGAGAGCCACGGAGGAAGACCTTGGACATCAGCCTCTGGCTATCACATGCTTAGCTCCAGAGAGTCCAGGTTTCATTCCCACCACCAAAGGTACCAGGCAGTAAGATGGCAGTGGTTACAGGCTATGCCACCAAGCCTACAACCCGTGTTTAATCCTGACCTGGTAGAAGGAAAACACTGACTCCACCTACTCATGAAACCGGCACTAATAAATACATGTAATGCACACACACACACACACACACACACACACACACACACACACACACACACACACACACACACACACACACACACACACACACACACACACACACACACACACACACACACACACACAGACAGACACACACACACACACACAGACACACACAGACACACACACACACACAGACAGACACACACACACAGAGACAGACACAGACACACACACACATACACACAGACAGACACACACACACACACAGAGACACACACACACAGACACACACACACACAGACATAGACAGACACACATACATACACACAGACACACACACACACACAGAGACACACACAGACACACACACACACACACAGACACACACACACATACACACAGACAGACACACACACACACAGACACACACACACACACACACACACATACACACAGACACACACACACACACACAGACACACACACACACACACATACACACAGACAGACACACACACACACAGACACACACACACACACACACACACACACAGACACACACACACACACACACACACACACACACAGACACACACACACACACACACACACATACACACAGACACACACACACACTCATACACACACATACACACAGACAGACAGACAGACACACACACACAGAGACACACACACACAGAGACACACACACACACAGACACACACACACACATATATATTTAAAGCAGGCGACCGTGCAAGACAACTTGTGCTCAAGTGCCGGCTGTAGGACTTCGGAAGAGAGAAGGGTAAGGGATGGAGTTTCCTGAGGCTCCTTCCAAGAGCCCTGGCCCTAGCCCAGCTGATGGTCCACAGGGTTGGAGGCAGTGAAGGCTTCTAGAGTACTGTGCAGCCGTAAGACCTTGCCTGTTCTTTGAAGACTCCTTTGCTTTTCCCCCTTCCCGAAAACCACAGAAAACACAGGTAAGGGGGCTGGAGAGGCAGCACAGTGGTTAAGGGTGCTTGCTGCTCTTGCAGAGGACCCAGGTTCAATTCCCAGCACCTGCATCAGTCAGCTCACAACTGCCTGTAACTCTTATTTCCAGGGACCTGAATATTCTTTTCTAGACTCTGCAGGCACCTGCACATATGTGCACATACCAACACACACATACAAAATAGTAAAAGTAAATCTTAACAAAAACGCATACATAATTTTTAAATATTAATAATAATTAACCATTAAAATTCACTGGCTTTTCTCTTGTAACAAACAAACCTGAAAGAGAAGAAAACCAAAATTTAAAAAGGCAAAAACAAAACCCCAAGGAATTTCTGATTTAGTATGATATTTTCCTTCATTCTTTCTGCCAAATCTATCCCAGTCTTCCCCACATCCTGCACCCCCATTTTGTCTCCAGACGGTGAAATCGAAGAGGAAGGGTATGAGGGTGGATATAAGGAACCTGGATGCCAGGGATTGCTCACCCACATGCTGTCTGACTCACTCCATCCTCACAACCAAATCACACCAATATTATTACTATTACCATTTTCAGACAGGGAAATAAAAGTCAGTGGTGTAAGTACTTTGTTCAAAGAGATATATATTGAAAAAGCCAACCATAAGCTGGATTTCAGGGGAAAAAAAAAAAAAAAAACAACAACAACCTGAGTCCATCTCTCTGTTAGGATCACAGGCATGAATTACCATGCCCAGCTTCTGGGAATTGTTTGTTTTTGTTTTTGAGTCAGGATTTCTCTGTGTACCCCTGGCAGTCCTGGAACTCACTTTGTAGACCAGGCTGGCCCCAAACTCATAAAGACCCACCTGCTTGTGCCTCCTGAGTGCTGGGATTAAAGGCTTGGGCCGCCGCCGCCGCCACCCCCCATCTGGTTAGTTTAGTTTTTGTTTGGTTGTTATGAAGTTAAGCCAGTACTCATGAGGCAGAAGCAGGCAGATCTTTATGAGTTCCAGGACAGCCAGAGCTATACAGAGAAACCCTGTCTCAGAAAACCACAAAAGGAGCAGCTGAAGTTGACTTTGAACTCTTGATCCTCCGGCTTCTACCTGCGAATTGCTGGGATTACAGGGGTTACCATGAGGACTACTGAAAAGAGACCGTTGTTAAAATTCCTACGTCCAGGAGCCCAGTGAAGTCAGCATGTCTGGGCTGGGGCTCGGGGAGTCACCTGGTGATTTTTATCCTATTCAAGTTTGAAGATCGGTGGTGCCGTCTGTTGCTGCAAATGGTTTGCTCAGCAGTTCAACTTCATTAAAGACTAGCAAGTTAAACTTTCTCTTCCTGGTATGTTGGACTTGCATCTGTCTCACAAAAAGCAGCTGTGAGGTCATGAGAGACAAGACTCAGGATGATCAGAATGAAGACCTGTGTATTTCTGAAGTTGGCAGTGCAGCCAGTTCTTCCAAACAATCTACTCCAGATGTTCTGCTCCTTCCTCCTGCTTCCTGAGGACATAAATTACCAAGTTAACACACAGAATGATGACCTGAGTATCATGTCACATGGTGTAATCCCAGTATTTAAGAGGGAGAGGATCAGGATTTAAGGCCAGCCTTCACTGCGTAGCAAGGTCAAGGTGAGTTTGGGCTACAAGAGGCCTTGTCTCAAAAAAGCCAAAAGAGAGAGAGCCTCACGTGGTGACACACACCTATAATCTCAGCACTTCGGAGGCAAAGGCTGGAGAATCAGGAATTAAAGGCCAGCCTCAGCTACGTAGTGAATCTGAAACCAGCCTGGGTGACATGGAACAAAACAAAAATGTATCTTTATGTGGCTCAGAGGTTAAGAGCACTTGCTGTTCCCCCAGAGGTCCTGAGTTCAATTCCTAGCAACCACACGGTGGCTCACAACCGTCTAGAATGAGATCTGGTGCCCTTTTCTGGCCTGCAGGGATAAGTGCAGACAGAACACTGTATACATGATAAATAAAATAAATCTTTTTTAAAAAAATGTATCATAGAGCCAGACTGGATGGTTTACATCTGTAATCCCAGCACCAGAGGACTGAGCTGGGAACACTGCTATTTGTTCAAGGCCAGTCTGGCTTACATAGTGAGTTTAAAGACAGTTTGAGCAACATAAGACTCTGTCTCAATGAAAACAAGGAGCTGAGAAAATGCAAGCTCCAGGTTGAGAGAGACAGACAGACAGACAGAACCTGCCTCAGAGAAGTAGACAGAGGATAAAAGAGAACACCAGTCACCATCGTCTGGCTTCTGAGAGCATGCACAGATACACACACCCTGGTATACACACACACATGCTCATGCACTCACAGAGACACATACACACAAAAACAAGTATTTTCCCCTATGTTGTGCGAATGTGCGTGCGTATACATGGTGCATGTGTAGATATCAAAGGACAACTTTTGGGAGCTGGTTTGCTCTTCCACGGTGGAATCTGAGGCTCAAACTCAGGATTCAGACTTTCACAGCAAATGCTTTTTACCCACGGACCCATCCAACCAGCCCAATAAATCTTTAAATGGAAAAAAAAGCAATTTGAGAGGATAAATTACATGTTAACCATACCTCTTTCTGGGTGGTAAGATTACTTTTGTTTCTGAGGCAGGGTCTCACTATATAACCCTAGCTGGCTTGAATCTCTTTATATAGACCAAGCTGGTCATAAATTCACATATAGCCAAGGATGACCTTCAACCTTTGTCCTCTGGCCTCTACCCTCCAAGTGCCAGAATTACAGACCACACACCTCGCTTACAGCATCCTTTTTTTGTTTTTCTTCCGAGACAGGGTTTCTCTGTGTAGCTTTGTGCCTTTCCTGGAACTTGCTTTGTAGACCAGGGTGGCCTCAAACATCCTTTTTATTTAAGGTTCATTGGCCCAGTTTTTGAGGGTTAGAGATAGCAGGCCCCATCCTTAATTTATGGAATCATTTTTCTTGTGATAAAAATAGGTTGACCTCTCCAGGGAAATCCCCAAAGAACCACACCTGGATTGAGCAGGGCTGTGTGTGTGTACAACCCCTATAGTCATTCTGTTCCAGGAACACGTATTCCCTGCCACAGAGTTCCCCCAGGGGTTTTTTTCCTATATGTTTGTTTACTCTGACCTCAAGATCTTCTGGATCAGGAGCAAGTCAGCAAAAAAGATTACAGATGGAGAGGAACTACATCAACAGCCTCAGATGTGGGTGAACCCCTAACGCTGAGTTGGAAGAAGCCCCAGTGTTTCTCTGCACTGACGTTCTTTCTAAATTGGAGAAGTCCAGGTAGGAAATTATTCAGTGGCTGTTCCCCATCCTTGGAGCCAGAGAGAAACTAGATTCTCAAGTCCTGACCACGATACCATTGCCTTGGTAGAGTTCTCAAATTATTCCCAACCAAAGGTGGCCCCTAGGAAGTTCTACTTATTTCTTACGCTATTTTTAAAAAATTACTGGTTTAAATTTTACTTTTAAAAATTATTTGTTTATGACCTGGTGCATGAAGTCAGCAGCTGCCAAATCTGATGACCCGAGATCATTCTCTGGATCCAGCTGGAAAAGGAAAGAACTGGTTCCTGAAATGCATGCACATGCATGCTCTAGCATTTACAAAATGGAGACTGAACAGCCTTAACCACAAAGGGTTTGGAAATGACAGCACTTGTCAGTCACTATGATTGGCACCGCAGAAGGGAGGCTGTCTGCAGAAAAGAGACTAGATGTGGTCTGAGTGTCCAGACCAAGTCTGTGGGACTTGAGCTCATCAGAGACTAGTGATGTTTGAAGGTCAGTTTGCACACTGTGTGTGTGTGTGTGTGTGTGTGTGTGTGTGTGTGCGCGCGCGTGTGTGTGTGTGTGTGTGTGTGTGTGTGTGTGTGTGTGTACATGTGAGTATGAACAGATGAAGAGTTCATAATAGAGTGTCAGATCCCTGGAGCTGGACTTAGAGGTGATTGTGAGCTACCTGATGTGTGTGCCAGGAACTGAACCCTGGTCCTCTGCATGAGTAGAGGTGCAGCAGGCTTTTCTTTGGGCCACCAATCAGCTCCCAGATTATGACACGGAGACTTACTATTAGTTATGAATGCTCGGCCTTACCTTATGCCTGTCCCACTAGCTCTTAGAACTTAATTTAACCTGTTTCTCTTCATCTACGTTTCACCTCAGGGATTTTTAACTTTCTTTTATTCTGCCTGGCCCTGGCCCCTATTTATTCTCTCTGCCCACCAGCCCTGCCTAGCTCTCTTCTGCCTAGCTATTGGCTCTTCAGCTTTTTATCAAATCAATCAGGTGCCTTAGGCAGACACGGTAAAACAGCAACACATCTTTACATAATTACACCAATGCAGCATAAATAAATGTAACACATCTTCACATAGTAAAAGTAATATTCCAGCCGGGCAGTGGTGGCGCACGCCTGTAATCGCAGCACTCGGGAGGCAGAGGCAGGAGGATCTCTGTGAGTTCGAGGCCAGCTGGGCTACAGAGTGAGTTCCAGGACAGCCTCCAAAGCTACAGAGAAACCGTGTCTCAAAAAAACAAAACAAAACAAAACAAAAAGTAATATTCCAGAACATAAAGTGAGAACTCTTGTGAACCATCTCTTTAGCCACCCTGCCCCCATTTTTAAAGACAGAGTCTTATGTAGCCCAGGATGACCTTGAAATTCTTCTGATCTTCCTACTTCTGCCTCCCAGTTGCTGGGATTACATGTGTACCCTATTGTTCCAAGTTTGTATGATGCTGGGATTAGAACCCAGAGCTCTGTGTGCAGGGCAAGCACTCTTATGGAGACACTGTCTTGAGACATACTCGATACAGATAAAAATTGTGAAAAAAAAAATGGGGAAGTTAGAACAAAAACGTTTCATTTGAAATGATTCATCAGATTCCCCCAGAGGTTTAGAGGAAACTCCAGTAAGCCCTGAACTTTGGTTAAACAAAAAATATCTCTGCAAAACAAAACCCTCACTGACGCTGGGCGGTGGTGGCACACTCGGGGGGCAGAGGCAGGTGGATCTCTTTTGAGTTCGAGGCTAGCCTGGGCTACAGAGTGAGTTCCAGGAAAGGCGCAAAGCTATATAGAGAAACTCTGTCTCTTAAAACAAAAAAAACAAAACAAAACAAAAGTCCAGAAGTTACTGGAAAAAAATGTAAGTTTTGGGATGGGGATTTAGCTCAGTGGTAGAGTGCTTGCCTAGCAAGCACAAGGCCCTGGGTTTGATCCTCAGCTCAAAAAAAACAAAAACAAAAACAAAAAACCCCTCACTATACCTGCCGATCTCGGGGTGTGACAAGGTGATGGCCAGGGTGGCTCCTCACACAAACCAGGAGACTCAGAAAAGAGAGGCTGGCGATTTCCCAGGGTCTGGCACTGCCAGGACAGCTGGGACAGCCAGCTGTGGCCCAGCCCTACCATCTTCTTCTAGGAGACTCTATCTCAAGTTGTGATGAGTCATCAGGCCGCAGAATCCATGGGTGGTGGCGGTGGCCATGTCTGTGCGTGTAGATCTCCTTCTGGAAAATTCTTCCCTCTCTCTCCGTTTTCCTTCCGGTCTCACTTCTGCGGTTTCACATGAGTTTTCAGAAGAGGTTAGCGATGGTCTGGAGAGATGGTTCAGCAGTTAGGAGCACTGGGCTGCGAGGACCTGGGTTCAATTCCCAGCACCCACATGGCAGCTCACAGCGGCCTGTAACTACAGTTCCAGGGGATATGGCACCCTCACACAGACATACATGCAGGAAAAAAAGAAAACAATGCATGTAAAATAAAAATAAATCTTTAAAAAAAAAAAAGGTAAAAAAGATATCGGTGAAAACTGAACTGTGGTTGCCTTTTGTTAGAGAGGATGGGTGGGTTCAGGAAAGAAGCAGACATGAGTCTACCCTTCAGAAATGAGCTTTATTAGCAGAGGGACCTGGTGGGCAGGGGTGGGCAGGGCCTGGGGGTAGGACAGCAGCTAAGAGACAGGCGACAGAAGGAGGCCTTAATGAAAAGCAGGCCTCTCTTTGAAACCTGAGGAGCAGCTGGCTGTGTGATCACACCTTTACTTCTAGCCCTTTTCTGGGCAGAGGCAGGTGGTTCTCTGAGAGTTCCAGGCCAGCCAGAGCTACACAATGAGACCCTGTCTCAAAAAACAAACACAAATGAACTGACCAATGAAAAACAGCCTGGAGAGAAAGCTTCAAGGAAGAGAACAAGAGAGCTAGCTGTGTGGCTATCAAGAGGCAGGGGTGTGGGGAGGCATGGCGAAGAGGCTCAGCAGAACTCAGAGAAATCTCCTGATCAACGGGAAATATCTGACCTAGGCTTTTATATTCGTTCAGGAGGTGGCGGGAAGTTCCCCTCCCTGTGATTCAGCCTGGGAAGCCTATGTGACTGGAGGCATGGGGGAGCCAGGTACAGGGTAGGGTTACACATCAGAGGCTGTAAAAGACAGCACAGCACAGTTCCCCGAACTCCCCGTCCCAGGGGTGGGGTGGGTGTGGCCAGATTTCTTCAGGCTGAGCCCTGACTGCTTAAACAGACCTATGATCTGACACTCTTTTTGGTTGTTTGTTTTGGTCTTGGTCATTTTAAGTTTTATGTAATAGTTTTTATGAAAATCGGTTCAACGGGGTTGGGCATTTAGCTCAGTGGTAGAGCACTTGCCTAGCAAGCACAAGGCCCTGGGTTCGGTCCTCAGCTCCAAAAAAAAAAAAAAAAAGAAAGAAAGAAAGAAAGAAAGAAAGAAAGAAAGAAAGAAAGAAAGAAAATGGGTTCAAATGGAGGGCAAGGGATGGGGCATGAGAGCTTAGGGGATCGGGAGGTTCGAGCTGGAACAGGAACAGTGGGAGAGCAAGGAAAGAGATACCATGACAAATGAAGACACCATGGGAATAGGGAGAAGCAGAGTGCTAGGGAGGTTCCCAGGAATCCACAAGGTGACTCCACCATAGACTACTGGCAATAGTCGAGAGGGTGCCTGAGCTGGCCTACCCTGGTGATGGGATGGCTGAATACCCTAACTGTCATCATAGAACCCTCATCCAGTGACTGATGGAAGCAGATGCAGAGATCCACAGTCGGGTCCCAGGCAGAACTCCAGGAGCCCAATCAACATGAGAGAGGAGGGATTATATGAGCAAGAGATATTGAGACCCTGATTGGAAAAAATACAGAGATAACTAGCCAAACTAGTGGAAATGCATGAACTATGTGGACCAATAGCTGAGGAGCCCCCATGGAACTGGATCAGGCCCTCTAGATAAGAGAGACAGTTGTTTAGCTTGAACTGTTTATGGGGCCCCCAGGCAGTGGGATCGGGACCTGTCCCTAGAGCATGAGCTGGCTTTTTGGAGTCTAGTGCCTATGGTGAGACACTTTGCACAGCCTTGGTGCAGGGAGGAGGGGCTTGGACCTGCCTCAACTGAATATACCAGGCTCTGCTGAATCCCCAGGGGAGTTCTTTCCTTGGAGGAGGTGGGAATGGGAGGTGGGTTAGGGAGGGATGCTGGGGGGGGGGGGGGAGGAGGGAGGAGAGGGGAATCTGTAGTTGGTATGTAAAAATGAATAGAAAATCTCTTTATTATTTTATTTATTTTTGGAGCTGAGGACCGAACCCAGGGCCTTGCGCTTGCTAGGCAAGCACTCTACCACTGAGCTAAATTCCCAACCCCATAGAAAATCTCTTAATTAAAAAAAAAAAAAAAAAAAAGAAAGAAAAAGAAAAAGAAAATCAGTTTAACACATAGCTACTTCCTATACCAGATGCATTTCTGCAGTAACTATTAAAGTTTCTATTGGTGGCGATTTGAATGTATTTGCTACTATTTTTGCCATCTAAATTCAAAAATGTTTTCATTCATATTTTGAAATTATAATTGCATCCTTTTTTTCTCCCTCTAAACCATTGGTTCTTAATCTGTGGGTTACCACCCCTTTGGCAAACCTCTGTCTCCAAAAATCAAATTGACATTAAGGCAGCAAAATTGCAGTTATGAAGTAGCAATGAAATAATTTCATGGTTGGGGTCACCACAACATGAGGTATTAAAAGTTTGCAGAATTAGAAAGGTTAAGAAGCACTCCTCTTTTAAACCATTCAACACACCCCTATTTGCTCTCTTTCATATTTATTGCCTTTTTTCATTAATCATTGTCACATGCATATATGTTCATGTATGTACATATATATTCCTAAATATGGAAGTACACCT
This sequence comes from Onychomys torridus, assembly GCF_903995425.1. Lineage (NCBI taxonomy): Eukaryota > Metazoa > Chordata > Mammalia > Rodentia > Cricetidae > Onychomys > Onychomys torridus. The sequence goes on along the minus strand of NC_050460.1, from coordinate 64,320,124 downwards.
ACCGGTGTGGTGATATTTGACTTGTTCTCTAACAAATAAAACTTCCCTGGGGATCAGAGAACAGAGCCAGCCCCTAGATTAGAAATAGAGGCCAGGCAGTGGTGGCATACACCTTTAATCCTAGCAGTCCTGCTGTGGGATGTTCTGTATGCTGTGAATGTGTTGCTCTGATTGGATGATAAATAAAACAGATTGGCCAGTAGCCAGGCAGGAAGTATAGTATAGGCGGGATAAGCAGAGAAGAGAATTCTGGGGAGTGGAAGGCTGAGTCAGGAGACGCTGCCAGCCGCCACCACCACCGCCATGAAAATTAAGATGTAAAGTACTGGTAAGCCACAAGCCACATGGCAACTTATAGATTAATAGAAATGGGCTAATTTAAGATATAAGATCTAGCTAGCAAGAAGCCTGAGCCATTAGGCCAAACAGAGCTTTAATTAATATAAGCGTCTGTGTTTATTTGAGTCTGAGTGGCTACAAGCCGGGTGGGACCAGGAAAACTGCAGTTACACAGTCAGGAGGCAGAGATCCATTTGGATCTCTGTGAGTTCAAGGCCACACTGGAAACAGTGCCAGGGAGTGGTCCCAGCACTTGAGATGTCATGCCTTTGCCACCAAGTGTTTGGGAAGCATATACGCCCAGGAAGTGACATGGCTGGGTGTAGAATGGTTCTATTTCTCTCATCTTTAAGCTTTCACCCTAATATTTGACTCTGGGTTTTTTGTTTGTTTGTTTGTTTGTTTGTTTGTTTTTCAAGATAGGACTTTTCTGTGTAGTTTTTGGTACCTGTTCTGGAACTCGCTCTGCATAGCAGGCTGGCCTCAAACTCACAGATCTGCCTGGCTCTGCCTCTGGGATTAACGGCATGTACCACCACTACCTGGCCACTCTTGATTTTTTAATGGTTTTTGTTTGTTTGTTTGTTTTGGTTGGTTGGTTTTTTGGAGACAGTTTCTCTGTGTATCCCTGGCTGTCTTAGAACTCACTCTATAGACCAGGCTGGCCTCAAACTCAGAAATCCACCTGTCTCTGCCTCCCTATGCTTGGATTAAAGGTGTGTGTCACCGTGGCCTGGCACTTTTTTTTTCAACAGTTTTTTTCTCCACATATTTATTGCCATGCCAGGTTGTAGTATGTGGAAATCCTGGCACCGAGGGGAGAGCTGCGGGCTCCCTGCCCATTGCTGCCAGGCCGCTCAGATATGCACACTGCTTACCTGAAAATAACACTGCATATGTGGAACTTCAGAGCCATTCCCTGGCTTTCAATGTCCCCCATAGTCATAACTCTAGGGGTCCCAGAAGTACGAGGTAATGGATTCCCTGGAAATTACACTGTGAAGGGGACCTGCTTAAGGTCCTTCCAGAGAGACTAGGGACCTTGAGGCAGGGCTTACTGGACCTACCAACAGAAAAAGGACCCCAGAGGTCACTGGGGTAAGGGTGAAGTGGAACCAGACCAGAAGTTGAGACAGGCATAATCAGATCTAGAGTCCAAGAGGTCGGAGTCCGTCAACAAAGGCAGCACAACTGAGCAGAATCTGACGTTGACCATGGGCACAGGCTGCCTAGACTTGGGTCTGACCGAGAAGGGATTTCTGACCCCACCCACCTTGACTTGACCCCAGCTGGGGCTGTCAGCGGACTTCTTACTCAGAAGCTGTCCTTGTTTCTGCAGTGATGGGGCAGGCCTCAGGGAAGTGGAGAGTGCACTTTAAGACTTCAGGACTGACATCGGGTCAGCGGGTACATGCCACTAAGGCTGGCAGTCCTTGTCTGATCTCTGATCTCTGGACCCCCAGGGTGGAAGGAAGTGCAGACTCCCTTAAGTTGTCCTTTGATCTTCACACACACACACACACACACACACACACACACACACACCCCAGATAAATGTAAAAAACTTGGAAATCTAATTGAGACACCAACAACATAACAATTGTGTATTAAGTTTTTGATTTGTTTTCTTTGGGGATTGGTGAGTATATAATCATGCAGACATAGAGAAGGACATCCAGTGACTCCCTCAATTGCTCTCCACCTTATTTCTTATTTATTTTTTGACTGATAGTGGTGGTGCACATCTCTAATCCCAGCACTCAGGAGACAGAGGCAGGTGAATCTCTGTGAGTTTGAGGCCAGCCTGGTCTACAGAGTGAGTTCCAGGACAGCCAGGACTACACAGAGAAACCCTGTTGCAAAAAAACCAAACCAAAACAAAATTTATGAGCATGGGTGTTTTACCTACATGTATTTATGCGTGTGTTCCTGTCCACTTCATATTTTTGAGACAGAGTTTCCCACTGAACCTCAAGCTAGACTAGGCTGGCCGGCCAGCAGGTTTCCAGGATCCACCTGTCTCCCCCTCTCCATGATGGGGTTACGGCACACACAGCCATGCCTGGCTTCCACATGAATGCTGGAGATCTCAACTCAGTCTCTGGCTTTCACAGCAAATACTCGCCTCTAAGCCCTTTCCCCAGGCCCTGTGTGTGGAGGCAGCCATCCAGAATGTTTCCTCCCACGACCTTGTGGTCTCTAAGGATTGAACTCAGGTCTCCATGCCTCCACAGGAAGTACCTTTCAATGCTGAACCAGCTCACCTCGGCCCTGAATATGAGTTTTGATGACATAAACCATATTCAAATTATAGTCCAAAGCTGGGCATGGTGCACACTTGTAATGCCAGCATTGGAGAGGTCGAAGCAGGGGCATTGGAAGTTCATGGACAGGTTTGCCTACCTAGAAATAGGAGGCCAGCCTGGGCTACATAGCAGATCCTGTCTCTAAAACCAAAACCAGGGCTACACAGAGAAGCCCTGTCTTAGAACTAAAATAAACAAAAAGGGAATTCAAAGTAAATGATTATTTGCCAGGTGGTGGTGGCGCACGCCTTTAATCCCAGCACTTGGAAGGCAGAGCTAGGCGGATCTCTGTGAGTTTGAGGATACAGCCAGTGGGTGACACACACCTTTAATCTCAATACCAACCATAGAAGACCTGGAGGTCTGTACAGACAGGAAGTGACGAGGAGGTCATATGGCTGGGTTTACAACCAATGAGAATGCAGAACAGAAAGTCTATAAAAAGGAGAAAAACACAGGAAGTAGCTCTCTGGCAGAGAGGAAAGACAGAGCAGCAGTGAAGGGTAAGGTTTTCAGCTCTCAGCTATTGCTCTGATCTCTTGGCTTTTAACTCTGCAATTGGCTGTGTTTCTTATTTAACAAGATGGTTACATCTACACCCAATACCAGCCAACAACGGAAACAGTGCACAGCTAGTGAGACGGCTTGGCAGGTAAAAGCTCTTGCTTCCAAACTCGACTACCCATTTTCAACCCCGGGGGCTCACAGTGTGGAAGAAAGCAGACGTCCACAGGTTGTCCTCTGACTACCACATGAATGCTTGTGACATGTCGGCTTGCACACTCACTGTGCTTTGTGACATGTGCTTGCACATACACTGTGCTGTGGCATGTGTGCTTGTACACTCTGCTGGTTAGTTTTTATTCTCAACTTGACATGACCGAGAGTCACCTGGTTGATGGCTATTTTGTCAGCTTTATTACATCTGGAATCTGGAATTAACTAAAAAATCATAAAAATGGCTGGGCACACCTATAAGAGATTTTTGATTAATTAAATCATTTGAAGTGGGAAGATCCACTTATTTTTATTTGAAACTGGAAAATATTTTCTCTGAAGAAAATAGTAAAAATGATAACATTTCACAATAAGCCCATTTTTTTTTTTTTTTTTTTTTTTTTTTTTTTGTTTTGTTTTGTTTTGTTTTTGTTTTTCGAGACAAGGTTTCTCTGTAGCTTTGGAGGCTGTCCTGGAACTCACTTTGTAGACCAGGCTGGCCTCAGAGATCCACCTGCCTCTGCCTCCTGAGTGCTGGAATTACAGGCGTGCACCGCCACCACCCGGCTGTACCACACATTTTTTTTTTTTTAGCTGAGGATCGAACCCAGGGCCTTGCGCTTGCTAGGCAAGCGCTCTATCACTGAGCTAAATCCCCAACCCATGTACCACACTTTCTTAATCCATTGTTCAGTTGATGGACATCTAGGTTGTTTCCAGGTTCTGGCTATTACAAATAGTGCTGCTATGAACACAGTTGAGCATGTATCTTTGTGGTATGGTTGAGCATTCCTTGGGTATATGCCTAAGAGTGGTATGTCTGGGTCTTGCGGTAGATCGATTCCCAATTTCCTGAGAAACCGCGGTACTGATTTCCACAGTGGTTGTACAAGTTTGCATTCCCACCAACAGTGGAGAAGTGTTCCCTTTGCTCCTCATCCTCTCCAACATTGACTGTCATTAGTGTTTTTGATCATGGCCATTCTGACAGGTGTAAGGTGTTGTCTCAGAGTCGTTTTGACTTGCGTTTCTCTGATGACTAAGGATGTTGAGCATTTCCTTAAATGTCTTTCAGCCACTTGAGATTCTTCTTTTGAGAATTCTCCGTGTAGCTCTGTAGCCCATTTTTAAATTGGATTGTTCAGTATTTTGATGTCTAGTTTCTTGAATTCTTTATATACTTTGAAGATCAGTCCTCTGTCAGATGTGGGGTTGACGAAGGTCTTTTCCCATTCTGTAGTCTGTCTTTTTGTCTTATTGACCATGTCTTTGCCCTACAAAAGCTTCTCATTTCCAAGAGGTCCCATTTATTGTTGCTCTCAGTGTCTGTGCATATGGTGTTATATTTAGGAAGTGGTCTCCTGTGCCAATGTGTTCAAGAGTTTAATCCACCTCTTTTGAGGTGGGAAGACCCACCTCTAATCTAGGCCATGCCTTCTGCTGGGAACCTATTTGAAGGACATGGAAGAAGGAAGCCTCAATCTTTGCCTGCTTGCTCTTGCCCTCACTAGCAAGTCCATTCCTTCACTAGCGCTAGAGCCTACGTCTTCAAGATTCTAGTGTGCACTGAAGACTGCCTGAGACATCCAGCCTCATGGACTGAACAACTACTGGATTCTTGGACCTTCTGTTCATAGGGAGCCATTGTTGGATTAGCTGGAACACAGCCTGTAAATCATTCAAGTAAATCATAAACACACACACACACACACACACACACACACGCACACGCACACGCACACGCACACGCACACGCACACGCACACGCACACGCACACGCACGCACACACACACCCCACACTTTTTTTTTTTTTGTTCGTTTGTTTGATTAATGAATTTTGGCCCTGCTTCCTTTCATGTAGCCCACTAGTCTACCAAAATTTAGAATAAGTTCAAATTGCCATTTCCTCAGCAATTTTCCTACAGTTTATTTCCAATTGGCTTCTTGTGTACATATTTTCCATTTTAGTCCATCACAAGTTAATTTTTCTTTTGTCTGTCTGCCTATCTATCTATTTGTCTGTTTATCTATCTATCTATTGTTTTTTGAGACAGGGTTTCTTTGTTTAAGAGCCCTAGCTGTCCTGTAACTCACTTTGTTGACCAGGCTAGCCTCAAACTCAAAGAAATCTGCCTGTCTCCACCTTCCAAGTGCTAGAATTAAAGGTGTGTGTCATCATGCCCAGCTTATTTATTTTTTGAGACAGAGTTTCATGTAGCTCAGGATGGCCTCAAACTTGCTATATAGCTAAGGATGACTAAGAAGTCCTGATCCTCTTGCCTCAAGCCTCCCAGTTAGTGGGAGTACAGTTAGCACCTTGCTGGCTAAAATACGTTTTGCATGTATATTACTGGGGATTGAACCTTAGACCTGGAACCATTTTCTTTTTTGGGGGGGCGGGGGTTGGTTTTAGATTTTTTTGAGGCAGGGTTTCACTCTGTATACCTGGCTCTCCTGGAACTCACTTTGTAGACCAGTCTGGCCTTGAACTCACAGAGATCCACCTGCCTCTGCCTCCCGAGTGCTGGGATTAAAGGGGTGCACCACCACCACTCGGCCTTATTTTATTCTTTTTTTCCTTGGGAGAGATCAGCTGTCACTGTCAATTATCACAAAATATGCACGAGTTTCCTATATTCCAGGAAATCACAGGGACCAGCACCACTGGAAAGCAATCATTAAGCCTTGCTGTGGGAACATTCCTTTGTTATCCTGGTATCTTCCTTGGCAGGTAATTACCATTGTGTTTGCTTAAGATCTTCACTTACTTGGAAGAATGCTTTGTATGCTCTCATGCCTGGATTCTTTCATCTAGCTTGTTTACAGAAGTTCATTCATGAGAGCTGTGCAAGATGGACTACATTTGTAATCCCAGCATTTGGGAGATGGAGGCAAGAGATCAAGAGTCCAAGGCCATCTTGGACTACCTAGGAAACCTGAGGCCAGCCTGGGCTACATGAAACACTGTCTCAAAAACAAATTCATCACTGGGTGGTGGTGGTGCACATTTTTAATCCTAGCACTAGCTCAGGAAGTCTTCTGTGAGTTCAAGGTCAGCCCAGTTTACATAGTTTTCCAAGCCAGCTAGGGCTACATAGTGAGCTGTCTCCAACAAAACCCCATAAAAACAAAACAAAGGCTCACACTGCCAAACTATGTACTTAAGATCTGTGCTGTAAACTGGGTGGATTTGTGATTGCCTTTAATTCCAGCACTTGGGAAGGCAGACACAGTTCTCTTGAGTTCAGGGCCACACAGTGAAATGAAGCGTGATCCTAATTACTCTTAACAGTAAAAACTTGGAGTCAGATATTGAGGGTGAAAGCTGAAAGATCAGAGAAGAGAAGCAGCCACTGGGAACTTCTTACCTCTACAGAACCTCAGACCAAATGGGTGGGAGATCCTGTCTCTACCTGCTTTATATTCCTGTCTTCACCTCCCTAGTGCTGGGATTAAAGGTGTGCACCAACCGCCACCCTGCTCCATTTCTCTTTTGGATTCATTCAATCTCACGTAGACCAGGGTAATCTTCCGGCCTCCTTCTCCCAAGTGCTGGGATTAAAGATGTGATCCACCCCTGCCTGGCCTCTATGGTTAACTAGTGGCTAGCTCCGCCCTTTGATCTCCAGGCAGGTTTATTTGTTAGAACACAAACAAAATATACACCAGAGAAACCCTGTCAAAAGACCCCAAAGTTGGGTGGCTTGAGAGTGGAATATTTTGGCCTTGGATAGCTGTGTTCACTGTTGGCAGAACTGCCCAATCTTTTCCAAAGTGATTGTAGCAGCGCTCAGTCCCGTGGACAGACAGAAGTCCATTTGCTCCGCCCCCTCAATTAAAAAACTTAAAAAAAATTTTTTTTAAAAGATATACTTTAATTTTTATTTTATGTGTATCCAAGTGTACATACGTGAGCTCATTCATGTCGGTGTTTATGGAGCCAGCAAAGGATGTCGGATGCCCTGGAACTGAGTTACAGTGTGGGCCACTGATGTGGGTCTGGGAAGTGAATCGGGTCCTTTGCAAGAGCAACCAGTACTGGCTCTCGGACCACTGAGCCATCTCTCCAGCCTGTTAAGTGAACAGGTGTGTGTGAAGGTCAAAGATGACTTGAGGTCCACACTTCTCCTCTTGTGCCATGTTAGTCCAGGGGTCAAACTCAGAGCATCAGGCTTTTGGTGCAAACACAAACGCCTGTACCCATTGCGTCATCTTTCTGGCCCATGAGCAAAAATGTTGAACCCCTCCCCCTTTAAGTCAGAGTCTCACCTTGTAGTCCAGGCTGTCTTTGAGCTTAGACTAACCTTCCTGCCTCTTTCCTCCTGAGTGTTGAGATTATGGGTATGTACCACTATACCTGATCATTAAACTTTTTTTATTTTTTATTTTTTTATACAAGGTTTCTCTGTGTAATGGTCCTGGCTGTATTGGAACTAACTTTGTAGACCAGGCTGGCCTTGAACTCAGGGATCCACCTGCCTTTGCCGCCCAACTGCTGAGATGCTCCCTGATATACTTAAACATTTTAATTTAATTCTGTATGTTAGTATCCACACATGAGTGCCAAGATATTCCTGTGGAGGTCAGAAGACCATGTGTGGGAATCAGTTTTCACTTTCTACACACGTGATTTGATCTTCGAGTCCTCTTGCCTCAGGAACTTCCCAGTCATGAACATTGTTCAGAGCTATTTCAGGTATGATCTCATACTTGTGGAAGTCAGTCTGTCTGAGGCTACACCTTGGTGCTTCGAAGGACCTATCTGAAAAAATAGGCATTACGAGGCTACACCTGGCTGAGATTTCAAAAGTTCTCATACACCGGCTGTTCCACGGAGAGGCCAGCACTGGACTCTGGCTGTCTGCGCTCAAGCACCGACTTTACCACTTACTAACTTGGCAGTTTCCTGCGGATTATATCACCTCTTTGGGGTTCAGTTTCATGATAAGTAAAAAAACTTAAATCCAATCCCATCAGACAGCAATGAAAACTCCTTATCTAACTCTGACACCAACTAGGTGCTTAATAACCAGTGGTTTCCTGTTTGTTTGTTTTTTCATTCAAGAGCCAAGACAATTTACCCCAGGGCAACAGAATGCTTGTGCATTTTAGGTGCGTGTGCAAGTGCATGTTTTCTTTGCACACCCTCAAGTCATGCTAGAGTATTACACCACACAAAGGCTGTTCCTGTCTTAGCTTTCTAGCAGGGCACCCTTGGAATTAGACTTAAACTATCCTGTGCTAATAAACGACGCTGAGCGAAGCTCTCCTGCCTGTGTAAAGGGAGTCATCCCATGAGTGAGTAATAACTCCTTCTCAGGAAGCATTATTCAGAGCCTTCCCGCTAAACCTGTTCTTCTGCCTTGGCCATTGGTTCTTCCCTGGCTTCCTCCTTGTTTCCAAACCTGTTGCTCTAATAGCTTTAGATTAATAAAGAGGTTCAAAGGACAACACATTTGCCAGGCCTGGGACTTTAGCCTTTTCTATTCTTAGCCGTAAACTCTTTGTTTACTACAGGGAGGCAAAACATTTACACAAGAACTAATGAATCATTCCTTCCTTCTCACTTGCCAAGGAGAGAGAGTGTGGACTACCACCTGGTACCCAGATGGACAAGGTAATTGTAGTCCCAGTTTTGTTTTGTTTTTTTGTTATACAAAATCTCATGTACCCTGGACTGGCTTTAATTTTATTTATTTATGTGTATGGGTGTTTTGTCTGCATGCATGTCTGTGTACATGTATACCTAGTGCCCAGAGGCCAGAAGAGGGCTTTGGATCCCTTTCTTTCTTTTTTTTTTTTTTTTTTTCTATTTCACTTGTATTTGTTAACTTCCTAGTTTAACTCACATTCTTTTCTGACATATAGCCCTATGAATTTGAGGTCAATTTTCTGAAAATGTACTAAAATTACTTATGCTTGACTGTTAACTTTTTTTTTTGGAGCTGAGGATCGAACCCAGGGCCTTGCGCTTGCTAGGCAAGAGCTCTACCACTGAGCTAAATCCCCACCCGACTGTTAACTTTTTAAATGCCGATGAAAGAACACTACAAACACACCACTGTTGAGGCGAGATAGGAACAAAGCTCAGAAACACCAGACAAAAGCCAAGTAAGAGTAGAAATGCTCATTTTATCAGTCTGTTGCTCCCATCTCCACTGTATAGCCCAAGGGCCTGCATTATCACATCTAGCTTCTCCTCTTTCAAAAATTTAAATGCCCTCAGTGTCTGAGTTTAAACTCTTCCAATGTTAAATGGAAGGCTGATATGGATGAGTTATTGTCACAAGAGTCTAGGACAGAGGTATAAGGCAAGCAAATGGTACCACTGGGTGCTGCCCATGCACATACTCTAGTTAGACCAGACTACTCAGGCTGGCTGAGCTCAGAGGCTGATCTGGACCTTGTAGGTCATTCTTACTTTATTGGGTTCTATTTTGCTCCATATCTGCTTGTTCCACCATTTTGTAATTAGGACAAGGTGAGAGGTTCAATTAGTCTAAGAATGCTTAGCCACACCTCAAATTGTCTTGCTCACATATTTTTATCCTTCTGAACATATACCTAATTTCCACCTACAGTTATTTTAAAGATATACAGTAAATCAGCTGAAAAGACAGATGGGACATGGGGCTAAGGACTGCCACCACCCTTGGGCATGGCTCTGGTGAGTGAGTTGCTCAATGGTGGTGGGCAGGACCATCTAGTAAGTCTTCTCCAGGAAGGCCTTGCAGCACCTGAGGCATTGCTGGTCCACCACTTCGAAGTCAGAATCATTGCCATAATAGGGGGCCTCAATAATGAGTTGTTTCTGTGGATCATAGCTCCCAAGTAACTCAATTTTAGCTTTGCAGTTTTTAACTTGATTACTTCTGTTCAAATCTCTCAGGTTGCTTTCATCCATACATAATAGAATGTGGCAAACAAAGTCTTCTTTTGTAATCTGTTGTGCAACGTGATTCATGGGGATGCCATGTTTTCTCATGCAGCTCTGCCCACAACAGTCAGGGGGGTTTCCCACTTCATAGGTGGATATAGCCGCACTGTCTATCCTCCAATTGTTGGAAACAATTTCATCAGTTACCAATTTTCTGAAAACTGCTTCTGCAGTGGGTGACTGGCAAATGTTACCGAGACACACGAACAACACTGACTTGGACCCAACCTCTGCCATCTTTCCGTACGGACGCTGGTGCCCAGAGCTGGATCCCTTTCGACTAGCATTCCAGACAGCTGTGAGCTGCCATGTGGGTACTGGGAATTGAACCTGGGTGCTGTGGGATGTTCTGTATGTCAAATGGGTTGCTCTGATTGGTTAAAATAAATAAAGTGCTGATTGGCCAGTAACCAGGCGAAGGATAGGGTAGGCGGGACAAAGAAGAGGAGAAGGCTGGGAACAGAAAGGCTGGGAGAGATACTGCCAGCAGCTGCCATGAGAAGCAACATGTAAAGACACTGGTAAGCCACAAGCCATGTGGCAAAGTATAGACTAACAGAAATGGGTTAATTTAAGATAGAAGTAGATAACAAGAAGCCTGCCACAGCCATACACTTTGTAAACAATATAAGTCTCTGTGTGCTTTCTTGGTTGGGTCTGAGCAATTGTGGGACTGGTGGGTAAGAGATTTGTCCTGACTGTGGGCCAGGCAGGAAAACTCTAACTACACCTGGGTTGTTTGGAAGAGCAGCCAGTGCCCTTAACTGCTGAGCCATCTCTCCAGTCCCTTATTTTGGCTTTTTGAGGCAGTTTCAGGTTGTAACTTCCTATGTTACATTCTGGTTTACATAGTAATTTTAGTATTGGGGAAGAATATAGGAAGTTGAGGGAATGTCTAGGTTATTAAGGAACTAGTTAAGACCCAAGTTCTCTGAAGGTGGCAGTGGAAATCACTTCCTTAATGTGACATCACATTTGATTGGGTTCTACAAACTGGCCCAGGTATGGTAGCTTTTCTGCATTTCTTTGACAGCAGTATAATTCCAAGTGTTGGGTACTCTTCCCTCACTCTCAGGAGCTCAAGTTAAAAGCCAATCCGCTGTGTCGTTTCAGAGGTCAAACACCTGACTGTTAGTGGGCAAGGGACTTCTGTCAGCTTCCTCCTGGGGAATAGCTACCAGTAATAGTGGCCTAAGTGTACAGACATTGCAATAGACACTGTATGAGCTTTGAAAACAGTTTTTAGGGGTTGGGGATTTAGTTCAGCGGTAGAGCGCTTGCCTAGTAAACGTGAGGCCCTGGGTTCAGTCCTCAGCTATGGAAAATTAAAAAAAAAAAAGTTTTTAAATTTATTTATTTATATATTTTTTAAAAGATTTATTTATTATGTATAGTGTTTTGTCTGCATGTATCCCTGCAGGCCAGGAGAGGGCACCAGATCTCATTACAGATGGTTGTGAGCCACCATATGGGTGCTGGGAATTGAACTCAGGACCTCTGGAAGAACAGCCAGTGTTCTTAACTTCTGAGCCATCTCTCCAGCCCTAAATTTATTTTTTATACTATTAATATTATACGTATTTTTATATACGAGTGTTTTGCTTGCATGTATGTAAGTGTACCATGTGTGTGCCTGGTGCTGGGGTGGTCAGAAAAGGTTGTCAGATCCCTGGGACTTTAGCTAGAGATGGTTGTGAGCCACCATGTGGATATTGGGGATCAAACCTAGGTCCTCTGCTAGAGCAACAAATGCCTTTGACTGCCAAGCCAACACTTCAATCCAAATGAGCATTTTTTTTTTTTTTTTTTTGGTTTTTCGAGACAGGGTTTCTCTGTGTAACTTTGCGCCTTCCCTGGAACTCGCTTTGTAGACCAGGCTGGCCTCGAACTCACAGAGATCCTCCTGGCTCTGCCTCCCGAGTGCTGGGATTAAAGGCCTGCGCCACCACCGCTGGCCCAAATGAGTATTTTTACAGTTGTTCTTCCTCAAATCCCACAAGGAAGAATTATTCCCTGTACTTTTCAGATGAGAAAACTGAAAGCTCCGAGAAAGCAGCATAGCTAGGAAGCAGTCAGACAGTTTTTTGTTTGTTCCTTTTTTCGAGACAGGGTTTCTGTCTGTAGCCTCTCCTGGAACTCGCTTTATAGACCAGGCTGGCCTCGAACTCACAGAGATTCACCTGCCTCTGCAGGTGTTGGTGTTGGTTAAGCAAGGATTAAAGGCGTTCGCCACCACAAGTTGCAGTGAGGCAGTTTTAAAACTGGGGACTCTAGGCCTCTGAATTCGAGGCGAGCCTGGTCTATGAGTTTCAGGACAGCCAAGGATACACAGAGAAACTCGGTCTCGAAAAATAAAAAAAACAAAAACCAAATCAACCAAAGGAACAACAAACCCTGGGCGCTCTGAAGAGCCAAATTTTACGGGCATGAGTGTTTTGCCTGCGTGTGTACTACAAACGTGCCTGGTACCTGCGGAAGACCGAGGAGGGTGTCGGAGCCCCTGGAACTGGCGTTTCTGCGGGTTGTATGCCACCACGTGGGTTCTGGAAACAGAACTCGGGTCCTCTGGAAGAGTAGTTAGTGCTCTTTACCAACCTGAGCCATCTTTCCAGCAAGGGACGGTAATAAAAGCAGGTCACATTTGGCTTTATTGTTTGGAAAACTTTATGAATCTTTACAGTGTTAGTCTAGTAAGTTTTCTCCGCTGCTTCATTTTCCCAAGCGTAGGACCGATCACTATCCACTGATTTTGCTCTATTGCACCTACCTGCTTTGGTTCTGCTGTGCTCCCCGCAACTTACAGCAGAGCAGAGAACACACTAGAGAACCTGCTTTTTGGAACCTTTTGTTGAAAGAATGAAATAACGCACTTCCGCGAGCGAATACCCAATCGCGAGTAAGTGAGCGCGGATTGACCCTCATAGGCACTCATAGCACACTCCCTGGCCGTCCTCAGCAAAGCCAAGATCCGTGGCGGAAGCCCCGCCCCCGTTTTTTTCGCCCGCTGGCCGTGTCGGCGCGGGCTGTGTGCGTCATTTCCCGGCGGCGCGGAACCGGGTCGCCAACGGCCTGCAGAGCATCATGCCTAAGTGAGTGAGGGCCCGAGGTCTGGCGGAGTTGGGGCGGTCAGTCGGGTCTCCGTGAAGGCGGCGGGCCGCGGCTTCTGGGACTTGGTGCTTCGAGGGGACGGCGAGCGTCTCGGTGAGATGCCGGCCGGCAGACGAGGCGCCCTTGCCGCCCTTTCCGAGCGGGCCCGGCCCCTCCCCGCGCAGCGCCCGAGTCTGTCAGGACGCTTTGTTTGACGCCCTGCAATCGGAGTTTGAGGTTTTTTTGTTTGTTTGGACATCGGCTAAGTATTGTCCTATTCTTGTCTTTTCAGGTTTTATTGTGACTACTGTGATACGTATCTGACCCATGATTCTGTAAGTGGCGCGTCTTTTCGTAATCTTGTATGCAAAATAAGTTTTTTGTTTTTTGTTTTTTTTAAACTTATTTAGATCCAGGTACGTGCTTTACAGCCCGCTGGAAATTTTACTACTACTGTTCATGGAAAGTAATTGGGGCTGGGGTGGTGCCGCGCGTTTTTAATTCCAGCCTTTGGGAGGCAGAGGCAGACCGATCTCTGTGAGTTCGAGGACAGCCTGGTCTAGCGTGAGTTCCAGGACGGCCAGAGCTACACATAGAAACCCTGTCTTGAAAAATAGAACAAAACTAAAAAGAAAGTAATTGGGAAGCGTTTTTTTTTTTTTTTTTTTTCTTCTTCTTCGTTTTAATACCCTTCCAGTGATAGTCTTTGTAATTTGAAGATATTTGCAGAATGATAAAGCTTTAACAGGCTTGAGGATGAAAACATTTGCATGTGCAAAAGTTGTATTTGCCTGTAATCTCAGTACTTGAGAGGCTAAATCAGGAAGATGGTGAATTCCAGGTTAGTTTAGGATACATATTGAGGCCTTGTCAAAATAACTTCCCCCAAAACCTAGGAGTGTGCTCCTACAACTCAAATATTTGATTATATCATATTATTCAAAAGTTTTATTAAAGTGGAAAGGAATGTCTTAATTTATAGAATTGCAGCTTCATTCTCTGCTTCTGTGGGAACTCTTAACTATTCATCAGCAGGAATAAAAAGTGTAAGAACCTAATGAAATGTAGTTCAATGTAGACTGCAATTTAGAATTCACAAGGCTGCCGGGTGTGTGTGTGTGGGGGGGGGGGGGGGGGGGGTGGTGGTGGTGGTGGCGGTGGCGGTGGCGGTGGCGCACACCTGTAATCCTAGCACTTGGGAGGCAGAGGCAGGTGGATCTCTGTGAGTTCCAGGCCAGCCTGGTCTACAAAGCGAGTTCCAGGACAGGCTCCAAAGCTACAGAGAAACCATGCCTCAAAAAACCAAAAAAATAAAAACAGCAAGAAAGCTAGGTGCGTTTAGTGGCTCATGCCTGTTTTCCTAGCATTTGAGAGCCTGAGATGGAGTATTGTGGTGAATTTATGGCTAAGATGGGAGACCCTATCTCGAAGAGCCAAACCAAAACAAACCCTTTAGCAACAACAAAATGTGGTGTTTATAGTTTCTCTGAATGAAAATTATTTCTTTATTTTTGGACAGGGTCTCATTATATAGCCCTGGCTGGCCTAGAATTTGTTATGTAGACCAGACTCTCCAGCTTGAGTGATGGAATTGAAGGCATGCATCACTACAACCACCCTAAAGTACTGTATTCTCATAACAGTGTTGCTTAAGTGTATTGAAGCTACTATTTTCCTGTGGAGAAACCTGAGGGCATTAAAATAGCACTATGGTTCAGACCAGGGGCACATATACTTTTTTCTAAAGTAGCAGATTGCATTTCAGATTTGTCAATATGGAGTCTTTATAATATCCAAGTCTGTTATTGTAGAGAGAAGCCTTAGACAGTAAGTAAATGAATACTGTATTTGTTGGGGCTGATGTGTAGCCCAGTGGTAGAGCACCTGGCTAGAATGCAGAAGCTCTGTGTTCCATTCCTAGTTCAGAGTGGAGTGGAGGGAGGCAAGGGGGAAAGGGTCTGTGTCTGTGTTCCTGTGCTCAAAAGCAAGTGTTTGACTCACAGGCCACAGTGTGCTGGCCTGTTGTAGGCAATCAGTCTGGTAAAGATGTACACTGCAGGATAGTGTCTGTAAGAGGTACTTTAACATCTTAGCCAGGCCACCCATGCAGAGCCAAAGCTTTTCAGCTTTTTCATTTTCATTTTGGAATTTTGTTTCTGTTTTTGACATGACCTTTTTGTTTTACAGCCATCTGTGAGAAAGACACACTGCAGTGGTCGGAAGCACAAAGAGAATGTGAAAGACTACTACCAGAAATGGATGGAAGAGCAGGCCCAGAGCCTGATTGACAAAACAAGTGTGTGTCTCAGTCTCTGTCCCAGTGTAATAGAGTGCTCCCATTCTTTTGTTTTGTTTTGTTTTGGTTTTTTGTTTTTTAGTTTTAGTTTTTGTTTTTGTTTTTTGTTTTTTTTTTTGGTTTTTTGAGACAAGGTTTTTCTGTGTAGCTTTGTGCCTTTCCTGGATCTCACTCTGTAGCCCAGGCTGGCCTCGAACTCACAGAGGTCCGCCTGCCTCTGCCTCCTGAGTGCTGGGGTTAAAGGCGTGCGCCACCCCTGCCCAGTGGTCCCATTCTTTTTTACCCTCCCCCCCCACTTTGTTCCCACAGTAGCAACTCCCTCTGTCTGATACACAAGTCTGTTTGCTTGTGTTGAATGGGCGGAGTGGAAGGTCACTTGTTCTCAGGAATCCCAGGAATACAAGAAGACAGTAATATTAATTGTTTTTTTATTTTATTTATATTTTTTAATTTTTTTTGGTTTTTTGAGGCATGGTTTCTCTGTAGCTTTGGAGCCTGTCCTGGACTTGTTCTGTAGACCAGGCTGGCCTCGAATTCACAGAGATCCACCTGCCTCTGCCTCCCGAGTACTGGGATTACAGGCATGCACCACCACCCAGCCACGACATTAATATTAATAATAGAGATAATGCATTAGAGAACAGTTGTATGCAGTCTGGTTAGACTGGGAGGTGGGTTAGAGAAGATAGAGTTGCCTAGGATTTTCATGTTAACGGCAACAAGATTTTGTAGCACATTTATGTGAACCTATCTGCAAAATTGCAATCCACAATTTTTTCTTTTAAAGATTTATTTATTTTTATGTGAGTTGGGAGTTTTACCTGTGTGTATGTCTATGTGAGGGTGTCAGGTTCCCTGGAACTGGAGTTACAGATAGTTGTGAGCTGCTATGTGGTTGTTGGGAATTGAACTTGAGCTCTCTGGAGGAGCAGCCAGTGCTCTTAACTGCTGAGCCATCTCTCCAGCCCCCGCAATCGACAGTTTTTCCATAATAATTGGAAAATGTAGAGGTGGGTTTGAGAGACTTTATTTTGGCTTCCATATTTGTAGCTCTGGAAAAAAAGTAGAGATGGGTGGTGGTGACAGCAATGCATGCCTTTAATCCCAGAGCTTGAGAGGCAGAGGCCGGCCTGGTCTGTAAATAAAGCTCCATTACACCTAGGGCTGCACAGAGAAACCCTGTCCTGGAAAACCAAAAGAAGAATAAGAATAAGAATGAATAAGACTAAGACTAAGAATAAGAAGAATAAGAATAAAAGAATAAGAATAAGAATAGAAGAATAGAATAAGAATTAGAATAATAAGAATAAAAGAATAAGAATAGAAAAGAATAAGAATAAAAGAATAATAATAATAAGAAGAAGAATAAGAAGAAAAGTAGTCAAAAGAAACCTTAACTGTTGTGAAAATACAGTCTGGATGTGCTGGACCACTGTTTATCTGCCATGTTTTTTTTTGTTCATTAGGAACCTTTTGGATCCAAGACTGCATTTACTGTATGTAGATCATGGGGGTATATTTAAAACATAGCTTTTTTGCTGGGTGATGGTGGCGCACACCTTCACTCCTAGCACTTGGGAGGCAGAGGCAGGTGGATCTCTGAGTTCAAGGCCAGCCTGGGCTACAGAGTGAGTTCCAGGACAGGCTCCAAAGCTACACAGAGAAACCCTGTCTCGAAAAACCAAAAAAAAAAAAAATAAAAAATAAACAAAACCAAAAACAAACAAACAAACAAAAAACCCCATAGCTTTTTCAATAAATTCTCTTAGTGTCATGTGGCACAGGTGGGCCTCCAGCTTGCTGGAGGTGGTGGAGGATGAACTTAAATTCTGGACCCTGTCTCAGATTCTCAAGTCCCTGGATTACACATGTGCCTGGTGTGTTTTGTTTAGGTAGTGTTTTTTCCTGTGTGTGTGTGGGTGTCTGCCCATACACGCACATATGGAAGTCAGAAGGGGTGTAGAGTCATTCTTTTTTGTTGTGGTTTTTGGATTTTGGAGACAGGATTTCTCTGTGTAGTCCTAGTCTTGGAACTCACTCTCTAGATCCGCCTGCCTCTGCCTCCTGAGTGCTAGGATTACAGGCGTGCGCCACCACCGCCTGGCCTGGACAGTTCCCATTTTCTTTTGTTTTCCCTTTTGCCTCCTGTACTCCAAGGAAATAAATTGGAAAAAAAAAAAACAAACAAAAAACTAAAAAAAAAGTTGATTGTGGTAGACTCTGTTAAGATGATAATCTCCTTTAGTGCAGTGTCTTGACTCCAAATATTTATTTCTTCCTCATCCGGTTCAGTGCATTTGTTTCAGTAGAAGTAAGTAAGGAAAGTATTGTGTTTACTCAGGATGTGGGAGGAGACATGTTTTAAAGCATGGCCTTTGTGTATGGATTGTACATTTAAAAATAAAACTAATGACTTGAATTAGTTATGAACTAAATTTTTAAATGTAAAGACTAGTCTTGTTATGTTGCCTAAGTTGGTCTCAAACTCCTGTGCTCATGTCCTCCAACAGCAGGTCTTGAATGCTGGGCTCATGGGTGTGCACCAATTCGCTTGGTAACAGTTATCTTAGCCTTCGAAATGAAGAGCACAAAGAGCTATTCCATGATGTCCTAAATTAGTAAATCAGTCCATTGCAGTGGTAACAATTGAGTATCTCAGTGGTTTTCAAACTGTAGTGCCGCCTGTAGGAATTTTAGAATACTCTAGAGAGTGAAGTAAATACTTCAGAGAGAGGACAGTTATTTTAGTAAATAAGTTGCTGCATTCCTAACACGTCATTATTTCTTTTCTCGCTTATTTTAAGCGGCTGCATTTCAACAAGGAAAGATACCTCCAGCTCCATTCTCTGCTGCTCCTCCTGCAGGGGCCATGATCCCACCTCCTCCCAGTCTCCGTAAGTTTGAAACTCCATGCTTACATGTGCACCTGCTCAGATTATCCTTTGATCATTAGCTTGTCACATAGTAGGCAGGCTTCCAGATACTGTTGACTGTAGGTAGTTGACTAAGGGAAGCAGCGTTAGCAGTGTAGTTTCCTCTGTGTGAGTGTGAAAGTGCTTGTGTTCACCTGGAGACTAGAGGCTGACCGTGGAGTTGTCCACCTTGTGGTGTTGGTGTTTTATTGTGTGTGTACGCTGTGGCACGTGTGTGGAGCCAGAGGAAACTTGGAGGACAGAGTCCTTGCTTGCTGCTTATGGATGGAGAGAGAGCTGAATCTGTCAGGCCTGGCAGCAAGTGTCCTTAGCCATTGAGCCATCTTCCTGGCCTTTAGTTTTCCAGACAGTTTCTCTGGGACCTAGGGCTTTATGATTAGGCAGGTAGTCTGGCCAGTGACCCCCCAGGATCCAGTTACTTTCGCTTCCTCAGTGCCTGGATTACAGCTTCACACACCCTGCCTGACTTTACATGGGAACGGAACTTGAACTCAGTTCCTTTTTTTTTTTCCATTTTTTGAGACAGGGTTTCTCTGTGTAGCCCTGGCTTTCCTGGAACTCTTTTCTCTAGACCAGGCTGGCCTCAAACTCAGATTTTCTCCTGCCTCCCGAGTGCTGGGATTAAAAGTGTGTGCCACTATACCAGGCTGGCCATGTCTTAATGTGTAGCTCAGGCTGTTGTGAAACTCAATAGTCTTTCTAGCCCCAGCCTCCCAAGCACTAGGATTATCACAGTGCCTGCCTCTGGGTTAACTTTCAATGGTAATGTTTCTGTGACTTCCCAGGTTTGGAGATCTCAAAAGGAATAGATATTATTGAACAAATTAAATTCTTTATTGGTATGAACACAACACCAGAAGACCTAAGTAGTTGATAAACTCAGTCTTTTCTCAATTTCTAACTTACCTATGTATTCAGATTTTTCTTCAGGCCACCCTGCCAGACTTATTAATTATGAAAGCTTGGCCTTAGCTTAGACTTGCCCCAGTTACTCTTATAACTTAAATTAACCCATTTCTGTTAATCTGTTTTCTGTCACATTCCACCCATTCTGCTTGCTCCATGTCTCCTTGCATCTCCCCCACACCCAGATTCCTCCTTTTTTGTCTCTCTGCCCAGATGTCCTGCCTATACCTCCTGCCTAGCTATTGGCCGTTCAGTTTTTTATTACACCAGTCACAGCAATACACCTTCACACAGTGTACAAATATCCCACAACATGCCTAACCCCATGAAAGGTAAGAATTGGATACTTGACAGTGGAGTGGATCATGAGCCTGTGTTTTCTGGGAAGGCTTGCTGTTCACGTAGTGGACAGGAGGATCTCTAGCCCATTGTCCTTTTGCTCAGATGGCCTGTCAGACCCTCTGGGTGCTTGTGCAGCTTCCAGGTCACCAAAGCCTCCAGATTTTCCTCCTTTTTGTTTTCTAGCTTTGAGGCTAGTCTGCATCTTTTTACATAGTGAGTCCCTATCTCAGAACAAACAACAAGAATAAAAAGCACATTTTGTAGAATTCTTAAAAATTTACTTTATATGTATGAGTGGTTTGCCTACATGTATGTAAGTGTACTGTGTGTGTGTGCACGTGCACATGCGTGCCTGGGGCCAGAAGAGACTGGAAGATGGCAATATATCTCCTGGAACTTACTTATGCCAGGCATGGTGGTGCACACTTTAAATCCCAGCACTCGGGAGGCAGAGACTGGCAGATCTCTTGAGTTCGAGGCCAGCCTGGTCTACAGAGTGAGTTCCAGGACAGACAGGGCTGCACAGAGAAACACTGTCTCGAAAAACAAACAAAAGATCCCTAGATCTTTACAGATGATTGTGAGCTGCCATGGGGGTGCTGGGCTCTGGAAGAGCAGCCAGTGCTCGGAGTGATTGCTCTAGCCTCTGGGATTTGTCTTTCCTAGAGGTGAATGTCCTGGGGATTGAGCTCAGGGGCCTTGGACAAACTTAAGCACATGCTCTGCCACTGAGCTGCAAACTGAGCTCCAGAGCGTTTCAAATGCAGGGCTCACTTTATTTTTACATTTTTGTCTAGCTAGGCTTGTTACTACTTTTATGGGTTTGTTTGTTTGTTTGTTTGTTTGTTTTTTTGAGACAGGGTTTCTCTGTGTAGCTTTGCACCTTTCCTGAAACTCGCTTTGTAGACCAGGCTGGTCTCAAACTCACAGAGATCCACCTGGCTCTGCCTCCCGAGTGCTGGGATTAAAGGGTGCACCACCACCACCTGGTTACTTATTTATTTATTCATTAATTTATTCATTCATTCATTCATTCATTTATTTATGGTTTACTTCTATGTTTTGTTGTTTCAAACAGTGTCTCTCTGTGTACCCCTGGTTGTTTTGGAACTTGCTTAGTACACCATGTTGGTTCCACGTATCACTGCCTCCTGACTGCTGGGATTTTGTTACTGCTTTTTAATCACAAAGTAAAAGTTATGACATGTTATATTTGAGATTCTACTGTTAGAATAAGAAACTATAGGAAGTTTATGATTTAGAGTTTGAACTAGTTGTAAGAGCCTGTTAGTTTCACTAAGGAAAGAGTGTCAGCATGCAAACCTGCTTTAACCACAGCTTCCTTTGTCTGTTTTAGCGGGTCCTCCTCGCCCTGGCATGATGCCTGCACCCCACATGGGAGGTCCTCCCATGATGCCAATGATGGGTCCTCCTCCTCCTGGGATGATGCCCGTGGGACCTGGTGAGTTGGAATGTGCCACATTTTGGTTGTGGTGCAGTGAGTTTTAGTTCTGCATAAGGGGCATTCTTGTAAGTATTGTAACGTTGACTTTGGTAGTGTTCAGTGATAAATGTTTGGTCTGTCAGTAGGATTGAATAGTAGTTAATGGCCTTGTGCTGTGAAAGCAGGATGAGGCTGCCCCTCTTACCCTTCCTCCTGTTGTTTCGATTTGACTTGTGGCCACTTGTGATGAGGTCGATGAGCTTGTGTGTCTTGTGGGCAGAGGAAAGGTGGCTTCTGTTTTGATTTGGTGCAGAGCTGCCTCCTAGTGCAGATACACTCTCAGAGACTAACTACCTAACCAGAAGACTAGAAACTGTTGGTTAGCAGGTTTTCTTTTTTCTGGTTTTGAAACAGGGTCTCCCTTTCGAGTCCTGGCTGTCCTGGAGCTCTCTGTGTAGCCCAGGCTGGCCTTGAGATCCGCCTGCCTTTGCCTCCTGTGTGCTGGGATTGTGCCACCATGCACGGCATTCCTTTGCTTACGTTTTTAATTTAGGAAGCATAAAAGTTATGAGAACTATTTTACATTTTGTAGCCAGGGACTAAACCTTGTGCCTTGATGTGCTTACAAGTTCTACCTCACAGCCACAGCCACAAACCTCCTATGTAGAGTTTGTGTTTGCCAGAGCCTGGGAGTGCACCCAAGGCCTTGCGGATTGTTAAATATGTAAAGGACTATGTATGTATCCTTGGCGAATTTCGAGCTCACAGCGATCTGCCTGCTTCTGCCTCCTCAGCTGGAGTTTCAATTTCCCTGAGGTGGTTGAAGACCGCAGTGTAATCTAGTTCCTGGAGGCTTCCTTTCTGGGGAGGGAATTCATGTTCTGGTCATCTAGCCTGTAGCTTTCCAGCTACCTCTGATCCCCCTACCCCCCTTTCTTTGGTTTTTTGAGATGATTTCTCTATGTAGCCCTGGCTGTCCTGGAACTGGCTCCATAGACCAGGCTGGCCTAGAATTTACAGCGATCCACCTGCCTCTGCCTCCTGAGTGCTGGGATTAAAACGTGTGCGCTACCACTGCCTCGCAAGTTCTCAACCATTTTACTGGTTTCGGAATAGTTAAATTATCTAATTACAGTATTACAAATGGCAGGCATAACATTGTGTGAAAGTGCCTCCAACTCAACTGGAGAGGCAAGGTGCATAGGGGTGTAAATTAAAGCAGCTTTCTGGCCAGGAGTGTTAGCTGTGGGCCTGTGTAGGTGTTAATTAGAGGGTGGAGAATGGAGAGAACAGACTTACTCACTTAGGAACTCAGAACATAACCAGGTGATTTAGATGCAGTTATTGTTTATTTAATATTTCTGAGACAGAGTCTCACTATGTAAACTAGGCTGCCTAGAACTCATGGAGATCTACTTGCCTCTGCCTCTGAAATGCTGGAATTAAAGACATGCTGCCGAGCGGTGGTGGCGCACGCCTTTAATCCCAGCACTCAGGAGGCAGAGGCAGTGGATCTCTTGAGTTTGAGGCCAGCCTGGGCTACAGAGTGAGATCCAGGATAGGGACCAAAACTACACAGAGAAACCCTGTCTTAAAAACAAAAACAAAAACAAAAACAAAAAACAAACAAAAAAAGACACATGCCACTGTGACCTGATTGTTCTCTAAATTAGTGTCACAAAATAACATACTTAGTTTAAAGAGTTGGAACTGGGAATGAGTGAGCCATTGAAAGAGATTTAGCTGGGCCTGGTGGCACATGCTTGTAATTCTTCTTGAGTGAGCCTAAATACTTGAGAATATTTTGAGGCACTATAGGCAATGTAGCAGGCCCTATTTAAAACAAACAAAACCATAAAAAACATATGATGGGGAAAGGGAAAGAAGGCTTCCAGGGCTGGCTCTCATGGTGCATACATGTTGAAGCTGAGTCTAAAGACATGGATGGTTATCACACCCATCTTACTACCCTATGTGTCTTCCCAGAATTTTTAGTAAAGTTAAAGATGAAAGGAGCCTACGATTTCTATATAAATTCACATTGGCAAATCTGAATTCAATCCACTCTGGATAGCAAGGAGAACAGATACTCAGGTGCCCAGTGTGCAGTGTTTTATCCGGAGCAGTTTCTTGCCAATTATGAGAGTGCTCGTGGACCTCAGAGTACAGAGAACATGCTGCCATTGCCAACGGTTCTTACAGCTTCTGTACCTGTTGTCATTTCTCGCATTTATCTCTGAGTGTGTGTTTGTGTCTGTGTGTGTGTGCACATGCACCCCCGTGCTAGAGTGCTTGTTATATCAATCGCCTTCCTATGGTAGGGGAAAGGTTATGTTGAATTTTGAAAAAATAGTTTTACTCTTGTAACCCAGGATGGCCTTGAACTCAGGAACCCTCTGTCTCTTCAGATTGCTGGCATTACAGGCTTGTACCCTCATCCAACTTTGAATATGGTTGTATCTTGAGCCATTTATAACACAAACTTTAATCAAATTAGTTACTTAAACAATTTCAGGATACCAGGCTCCATCTGTAATTTCAGTGAACCCTACCCCCAACTTATTATTTTATTTCCCTTTTTGAGATAAAGGCTCAGTGTGTAACCCTGGCTGGCCTCAAACTTGCCATAATCATCTTGCCTTTGCCAAGTGCTGGCATTACAGGCAAGTGCCACTATGTTTGCAGAATTTGATATGTATAAAGAATTTATACAGGGGCTGGAGAGATGGCTCAGCAGTTTAGAGCACTGGCTGCTCTTCTAGAGGACCAGGGTTCAATTCCCAGTACCCACATGGCAGCTCCAAACTGTCTGTAACTCCAGATCCAGGGGATCCAACACTCTCACACCAATGCACATAAAGTTAAATTAAAAAAAGAATTTCTACAGCAGAAAAATTACAGAGCATAATAGCAAAATGAATATTGATGAGCCCACATCCAGATGAGGAGTGGACAGTCACTAAACAGTCACTGAGGCTGCCATGTTGTTTTCCTCCCCTCTGCTGCCTGTCTTTCCCTCCCTGGCACACAGACACATACAAAATTGATTAATAGTTTCTGAACTGCATTTGCAAAATGAAATTCTGTGTATTCCATTTAGTATAATTCCTGATGGCCTGCTATTTTTCGTGATTTGAGCTAACTGCAGTTACTATCAGGTTTTCAGCCTGGATCTGATCACCGTCCCATAGTTCCCAGCAGTCACTTAATGGTAAGACTGTCCTCTGTGACTGGACATGGAGGAGACAGCTCCTGTTAAGTGGTGGAGATAATTGGCTAAAAAAGCTGAGCAGGCTAATTGGTGGCACATGCCTTTAATCTCAGTGACGTGGGCGGTAGAGGAGTTGAGGCCAGCCTGGTCTACATAGCCAGTTCCAGGACAGCTAGGACTATATAGTAGAGAGACCCTGTTTCAACCAAAAATAACAGCAACAGCAACAAAAGCAAAAAACCAAAAAACACAAAAAATGAAACCAGGGGCTGAGAGATAGCTCAGAGGTTAAGAGCACCGACTGCTCTTCCAGAGGTCCTGAGTTCAATTCCCAGCATGGGTCACAACCATCTGTAATGAGATCTGGAGCCCTCTCCTGTATACATAATAAATAAATAAATCTTAAAAAACAAAACAAAACAAAACCGAAACCAAACAAACCAACTGAGTAAGGCAGAACTAGTGTCCCTGGTGTCTTGTGAACGGTAGTCTATTTATAGCCACTGCTGTCACTGAATCAGGGTTTCCAGAGCTTTCTGTGCTGACTTTTATCTTAGTTTGATGTCTTAAGTAACTTAAAATTTGGTGAATTTGTTGCATTTGTTTTTTCTGTAGTTTTTTTCTAGTATTTTTCAGGGTCCACATTTTAGTGTTTTTTTGTTTTTTGTTTTTTTCCGTGAGACAGTGTTTCTCTGTGCAGCCCTGGCTGTCCTGGGACTTGCTCTGTAGACCAGGCGGGCCTCGAACTCAGAGGTCTGTCTGTCTCTGCCTCCCAAGGGCTGGGATTAAAGGCGTGTATCACCACCGCCCAGCTCAATTGAAATCCCATAGTACTGTCTCATGAACGTGTTTCTCATTGCTCTTCCCTTTGTTCTGTTTACAGCTCCTGGAATGAGGCCACCCATGGGAGGCCACATGCCCATGATGCCTGGGCCTCCAATGATGAGACCTCCTGCTCGACCTATGATGGTGCCCACTCGGCCTGGCATGACTCGGCCGGACAGATAAGAGCAGGAGGGCTCTTTCTCAGATCTGTTCTTGTTCTGTCTCACCAGGAGATGACGGTGCTGAGCCTGAGTGTTTCCAGCTGCACGGCAGGAAGGCTCCCTTCCGAACAGAGAAGTGGCCAGAGTGCAGCTCTCACTGATGTTGTGAAATGGGAGAATAAAACTGTCAGCTGTTTCAGTTAGAAGCCTGGCCTTTTCCTTCCAGCTGTGTGCTGCTAGCTTGTTCTCCAGCTGTCCCATGTGTGAGCGTCTTTAGCCATGGTGGGAGGGCTTACCTGTCTGCTTAGTTAAATTTCCCCTTTATAGGACTTTGGAAAATTTTTCTTTTGGATGCTCAGATAGAATTTTTTTATTTTTAATTTCTTTTTTCTTTTCAAACAGGGTTTCTGTGTAGTCCTGGCTGTTCCTGGACTTGCTCTGTAGATCAGGCTGATATACAGATCCTGCCTCTGCCTCCTGTGTTGTGATTAAAGGCATGTGCCACACTGTCCAGCTTTACCTATTTGATTTTTGAGACATGTTTTTCTTTTCTTTTCTTTGGTTTTTCGAGGACAGGGTTTCTCTGTAGCCTCGCACCTTTCCTGGAACTCGCTCTGTAGACCAGGCTGGCCTCAAATTCACAGAGATCTGCCTGTCTCTGCCTCCTGAGTCCTGAGATTAAAGGCGTGCGCCACCACCGCCTGGCGAGATGTATTTTTTCAAGTGGCCCAAGCTGACCTCAGTCAGTGTGTAGTGGAGGATGATGTTGACGTCACCATGCCTGGCTGAGACAGGATCTTAGAAGCCCAGGCTAGTCTTGATGCTTGGCTTAGACATCAATATGTTTTTTAGAAATTTCATTTCATAGCTAGATGGTGGTGGTGCACGCCTTTAATCCCAGCATTTAGGAGGCAGAGCCAGGTGGATCTCTGAGTTCAAGGGCACTCTGGTCTTCAGAACAAGTTCCAGGACAGCCAGGGCAGTTACACAGAGAAACCCTATCTCAAAAACCAAATGTTTGTTTGTTACATTCATTTGTGTATGTATGTGGTGAGTAGTGGAGGTCAGAAGACAACTTGTGAGAATTGGTTCTCTCCCATCTGACTCCCCAAGCTTGAACTCTGATTATTAGCCATGCCTGTAAATTATTCTACCCATTTTAGCCATTTACTCATTTTTCTCAGATCCCCTCCTTAGTCTTTTGCTGTGGTGGTGGTGGGGGCCCAGTGTAGGAAGGGGTCTCATGTAATCCATGTTGGCCTTGGACTAACTATATAGCTAAGGCTGCCCCGACCCTATCTACCTCCACCTCCCTAGTGCTGGGATGATAGGTGTGTGCTACCATTTCCAGCTTTCTTGCCAATAAATGGCTTGATAGCTGCAAGATTTGTAAAATTATGCAGGTTCTTTTTCTGAGTTGATTTAATTTGGTGTGTTTAATTCTGAAAAGATTCAGTAGTTAAAACAGTACATATTTCTAGATGTGTAATATTGTTAACTTCACAGCATCTGGAATTTCGTCTGCAAAAACAACAGGACTTAACTAAGCCAGCACAGCACTGAGATGGCCAGTTTGCTAATTCACCGCTTTATGTTTTCTGTACTCTAGGCCACTTGATTTGGCATCTGTGCAGAGGTGAATGAATTCCAAGTTCAGGCTGCCTCAACATAGGTTCCAAAATTTAGTCACCAAAAGGGGACGCTGTTGGGTTTGGCTGCAACCGGAACAGCTTGCTTCCTTGATGTCATTGAGCTCGTTCTGTAGCTCAGAAATCAAACATGGTAACTTTGGTCAGTCTTCTGAGAGTAAAGAACAGGTGTCAGATGGGCTGTTTCCTCTGAAGCTCACATCCATTTCTCAGCTCGTGATGTAGAAGAGTTTAATTCCCTGCTTCTGTAAAACAGATTTCTTCTGTAAAAAAGAACATACATATAAAATCACACTTCAGCACAAATAAAATATCACAGTAGGTGTTGAAGTTCCAAATTCCTGTCATGCTTTCAAAGCCACCACTTTATCTTTCCAGTCACCTCCCCAGCTCTGGAACCACTTTTTTGTCAGGCCAACCACACTGCTAGACACATGACTGCTTCCACCTTCACAGCTTGGCCAATATGCAGGTATAGAAGGCATACCATTTCTGTCTCCAGGCTTC
Organism: Onychomys torridus; assembly: GCF_903995425.1. Taxonomy (NCBI): domain Eukaryota; kingdom Metazoa; phylum Chordata; class Mammalia; order Rodentia; family Cricetidae; genus Onychomys; species Onychomys torridus. Next base: position 64,292,463 of record NC_050460.1, on the reverse strand, counting down.
AAAAGCTGGACTTAGAGAGTCCTGCCTGCATGTGCCACCTGAAAGCTGGTATTAAAGGCATGCACCACCATGCCTGGCTTTACATAGTGGGTTGCTGTTTTTGTTTGTTTTTTGTAGTATGAAGCTGGGTTTCTCTCTCTCTCTCTCTCTTTTTTTTTTTTCTGTGTGGCCCTGGCTGTCTTGGAACTCTGTATAGCAGACTGGCCTCAGACTCAGATCCACCTGCCTCTGCCTCCTCTGAGTGCTGGGATTGAAGGTATGTACCACCACACCAAGCTACATAATGGATTTAAAAGAGAAAGAGATGCTTTGTGTACTGATAGAAAAAGCCAAGACATGCTTGGTTCTGTACCTTGGTTTGTTCATATAAATAACAAGTCATATATATATATATATATATATATATATATATATATATATATATATAATGATAGCAGATAACTTCTTTAAGTTCATTGCTGCCTTTAAGGAATTGTTTCTATTTGCCTGTGTATTAGGTAAATAACTGTGATATTAGTAGCTCAGGAAGAGGAAATGGTAGCTGTGGACAGGAATGAGGGGAGAAAAGTGTGTCCTTTTCTGATATCCTGTTTTTTGAGTTATTAAAAATCACGAAAACAAAGTATCCTTGCCAGACTAATGGTGCTGTTGCTGTGTGAGGGCAGAGTGGCCCAAGCCAGCCGTTTACAGGTATGGTTGATGTAATCAGGTCACAGGGGTCCCTTTTCAAAATAAAGAATTAAGATTTGTTTTTGCAGAGGTTGGGAGGGCGTGGAGAGTGGGTGACACAAGCTGCCCCCCCACTTGTCTTCTTGCCTACCCTAGCTTCTAATTTACAGTTTAGAAAAGCTACTAAACATTTTTAATTTTATTTATTTCATTTTTATTTTTTAATATATTTTTATTTTATATGCCTGCATGTATGTCTGTGTGAGAGTGTCAGAAGCCTTGGAACTGTAGTTACAGATAGTTGTGAGCTGCCAGGTAGGTGCTGGGAAGTGACCCTGGGCAGCTAGTACTCAGAACTGCTGAGCCATCTCTCCAGCCCATCTATTTTTTTCAAAGATAGGGTCTCGTAACCCAGGTTGTCCTAGAACTTGCTATGTAGCTGAGGTTGACCTTGAATTTCTAATAGTCCTGTTTCAGCCTTCCATATGCTGATATTGCAGAGATGCTCCATGTCTGGCTGCTGTTTTTGAGCTAGTGATGTCCTGTAGAGCCTAGCCTGGCTTTAAACTCAGGAGTTCTACCTCAGCCTTACAAGTCCTGGGATTTTAAGAGTGCACTATCTTGTCAGGCCTTTTTCGTTAATTTTTCCAACTCAGTCTCATCATGTGTCTCAACTTGCCCTTGAACTCAGGATCCTTCCTCAGGTTCCCAGGTGCTGGGATGAGTCATGAACCAACCACCTTGCCTGCTCTCCCTCAGTTTCACATAGATGCAGCAGGTTTCTGGTTTGACTCTTCCCCTCTTGGAGTATGCATAGAAAGCCCGTAGAACCAGTTAGGTTTTTAAATAGCTTCCAGATAAGCGTAAGGTTTGCTTTGATGCCTTTTCCTATGGCCAGTTCCACAATCCACCTCTCCTACTCTTCCTGTGGTTTCTCAGTCCCCTGTGACCCATTGTTCCTTTCCAGGTGCCATTGCATTGTGTGAGGAGGTGAGGTACCTGATACCCATCCTTTCAAAAGGGAGGCTTTGTCCAAAGTATGTGTTTTAGTTACATTTATTTTTAGTTTTCATTTTTTTTTAAAATTCTTTTGGAGATAGGGTCTCTACAAACCTGGTGTCCTGGAACTCGCTCTGTAGACAGGCTGACCCCTAACTCACAGAGATCTGCCTGCCTCTGTCTCCTTAGCACTAGAATTAAAGCTGGGGGCTACCATACCAGCCTGGAATTTTGTCTTACTTATTTATTTAGATTTTTGAGACAGGGTCTCTGTGTAGCCCTGGCTGGCCTGGAACTCACTCTGTAGACTAGGCCGGCCTCTAATTTCTACAGATCCACCTGCCTCTGCCTCCTGGTGCTGGGATTAAAGGTGTGCACCACCACCTCTGATGTAGAATTTTAATTTTATTTAATTTACTAAAATTTTTTAAAATTTTAATTTATTTGTGTATGTGTCTGCATGTCTGGTGTGTGTGTGTGTGTGTGTGTGTGTGTGCGCGCGCGCGCGCGGGCGGTTAGTCTCAGAGGCCAGAAGATGATGTTAGATCCTCTGGAGCTGGATTTCAGGTGATTGAACTGCCTAACATGTACTAGGCATCTAACTCCAGTCCACTGAAATAGCAGCAAGCCTCCTAAATGCTGAGCCTTATTTTTTTCTTTTTTTCAGAGCTGAGTACCAAACCCAGGGCCTTGTGCTTGCTAGGCAAGCACTCCTACCTCTGAGCTAAGTCCCCCAACCCCCTTTTCTTTAAAAAAAAAGATTTATTTTTATTTATTATGCATACAGTGTTCTGCCGGCATGCATGCCTACATGCCAGAAGAGGGCACCAGATCTCATTATAGATGGTTGTGAGCCACACATGGTTGCTGGGAATTGAACTCAGGATCTCCAGAAGAGCAGCTAGTGTTCTTAACCTCTGAGCCATCTCTCCAGTAGACCCCCCCCCCCAGCCACCTTTCTTTCTTGTAAGGAAAATATTTAATAGGGGCTGGCTTATAGGTTCAGAGGTGTAGTTCATTATCATCATGTTGGGAAGCATGGCAGTGTATAGGTGGATATGGTGCTGGGGGAAAAAAGTTCTACATTTGGATCGGCTTGTAAGTCCAGGTCCAAAGGATCCAAAGGATCTGACAGCTTCTGGCCTCTGCAGGAACCTGCATGTCCACAGTGCACATAAACTCACATAGGAACACACACATAAATAAAAACAATACATCTTTAAAAGGGGGGTGTCTGGAGCTGTAGGTCAGTGGTGGAGTGCTTACCTCATTTGCAGGAGGCACTCAGTTTAATACCCACTACTGCCAACAAAACCTCAACTAACCAACAAAGCAAAACCGCACTAAAGAATAATTGAAGACAGTAGCACTCATGGTTGCTTCTTTCTCCAAGGGCAGTTGGAAGCCATTGCTGAGTATGGGGTTTCCCTCCTTCATTTGAATCATATAATACTGGTCAATAGGGAGATTAGGTTTCTTTTCCTTTTTTTTTTTTTTTTTTAAACTTTATGCAAAGTATGTTGTTTACCTTTGGTGTGGTTGGTTGGAGTCCGGACTTCTCAGCAGTTTGTCAGAATGCTGCATTGGGAAATGAGATCCTTGCACTGAGCCATCGTCCTACATGGAAACAGGATTCAGCCCTTGTCCCAGTTGTATAGCTTTGGTCAGATGGTATCTTAGACTCCTAGATAAAGTGGTGAGGTGTGGAGTAAGCCTGCTCCACCTGTGTTTAACAAGGCCCTAAAGGCTCATCTGACAATTTTACCATAAAGACCTTATGTATTTAATAGATGTTTAATAACTGCAGAGACTTTTTTTTTTTTTTTTTTTTTTTGGTTTTTCGAGACAGGGTTTCTCTGTAGCTTCAGAGGCTGTCCTGGAACTCGCTTTGTAGACCAGACTGGCCTCGAACTCACAGAGATCCACCTTCCTCTGCCTCCCGAGTGCTGGGATTACAGGCGTGCACCACCAACGCCCAGTGAGACTTCTTTTCTTGAAACTGCAAGCACTAAAGGTCAGATTTCTTGGCACAAAATCACTAGAATAGTTTGTCAGACAGGGTCACTGGAAACATTTCTTATTGTCCTTACTCTTCAGGCGCTTTCCTTTGGTACTGTGGATAGAACTCAGGGCCTTGCACGGAGTCCTCAGCGTGAGACTTCAGACTTCGAAGTTGCAAGAACCGTCCAGAGGACACTTGCATATTTTTATTTTTTGGATTTAGGTCTCTCAGTGTAACACTGGCCATCCTGGAACTCCCTATGGAGACCAGGCTGGCCTCTAACTCACAGATCTGCCTGCCTCTGCCTTCCGGAGTGTTGGGAGGAAAAGCCCCGCGCCACTAGCCAGCTCCGGCAGGGAGAACCCCGCCCCTCGGCGCGTAAGCCCCTCCCCTCCCGTAGTCCCCGCCCCTTGCAGCCTCGCCTTTCGCCTCGTGAGCCTGGGCTCCCCGGGCTTCTCTTCCCGTGCGCCTGTGCCGACGCGCGTCCCCGCCCCTCGCCGCGCGCTGTCGCCTCGGGGAGCCGGAGGACGGCGTGCGGTCGCGGCTCGTCTCCGCGGGAGGCTGCGGCGCCGCGCGCCGGTGGGTGGGAACGTGGCGGCACTCCGGGCGCCGCGGCGGGGGCGACGGAGCGCCATGGCGGCCGCTGTGGTTACGGCAGCCGGTGCCCGCGCCGCGGCGAGGTGAGGGGCGCCTCTTCGCCACAGCTGCGGAGGCCACGGCTGCCTGCCCGCCGTCCAGGCGGGCCGCCGCTGCGGCATGGCCGGGATCATTAAGAAGCAGATCTTGAAGCACCTGTCCCGGTGAGAGCTACACCCCGCGTACCCCGGCCCTTCCCGAACCCCCCTCTCTCTCAGGCCGCGCTCGGCGGGACGGCCCCGGTTCGACTGTCGCCGGCCGTTGTCAGCGCTGCGTTCCTCCCTCGCCCCCGGCTCGGTCCTTCCCCGCCCCTCCTCCCTCTGCGCGGGTCCCCGGGCGCTCTCGTGGCCCAGAGCCGCGCGGAGCCCAGCCAGGCCAGCCGGTTCCTCCCGAGCACCGCTGCCCAGCCCTCCAGGCCTCTTGCCGCCTCCGGAGCCGCCCGGCCCCCGCTCCATTGCTCGCTCTGCCACCCGGTGCTGCATACATAACCCGCGTCCCCTTAGATTTGCAGCGCCGACGCTGGCTTGCTTCTGTGCAGCGAGCCCCTCCTCTTCTGTCTGACCCTGTTGCATCACCCTTGAAAAGATGTAAGCCCTTCACCCGAGGCTCGTCCTCCTCTCGGACCTCCCTCCCTCCTCTCTCCGCTTTCTTCTCATTACACGGACTCCTTGGAGAAAGGTCGGCGGAGTTGGGGATAAAGTTTCAGCAACCTTCCCTTTAAGATGCCGCGGAAGTTGTCTTGACTGCCAGTGTCCACTTGGGCGTCGTAGCCTTCTGTTAAGCCGTTCTGCGGCGCGGTATTTGGGGCAGGAGGGATTGACTAGGAAGCCTCCTCTCAGCTGTATCTGAAGGACTCACTCCTTCCTGGTCTCCGCGTGATGACGCAACTTGTTGGAACTGGTGGCTGCGAATCCTTGGGAGCTAGCGTTGCAGTTTGTTTTCTGTCCTTCCTCTAACCTGGGGTTGGTGATGCTCGTTAATTTAGGTGCTCTCAGTACCTCTGTGATGCAGGGTTTGTCTGCACAGTGGATAGTGGTTTTAAAGAGGTGTGTGGATGTGTTGCCAGTCAACATGGAACACCCAGGCTTGTGCTGATGTATCCTTTCAGTCCTTCTCCGTGTATTCAGCAAATGGTGTGTGAGACTACTCCTGACATGGTGCCCCCCTTTTCCTGGCTGACATGGCATATGTGATCCTGGACTTTATCAGCTAGAGTCCGATCTGTCTTTGGTTAGCTACGCTACACACGCCTGGGCTCAAGGGCTCCTCCTAGAGCCTGAGCACTTCCTCATTGACTTTGAAGATCTTCAAACCCAGGCTAGTGTTAGCATATGCTGCAGGATTGCTGTAGGCTGCTGTCAGTGGTGGCACCTGCCTGCAGTCCTGGCGTTTTGGAGGCGGAGGTAGGAGTGGGATTTTGAGGCCAGCCTGGAGAACACAGAGTTCCAAGCCCACTTGGACTACATGTTGAGCCGGTCTAAAGAAGTTAGAAGAATACAGTGAGTTGTTATATGTAAAGACCTATAACGGAGCCTCACGCGTAGTAAGTGCTCAGTAGGACACGGTATTTTTATTTTGGGGTCATAACTTGTGTGACAATTTAGTACCATTCATAGACCTGCCTAGAATGCTTGTTTGTCATTATTGGGTACGTGTGTGTTGTGGGGGTTTGGGGGAGGAGCAGGAATACCTCAGCATGCATGTGGAAGTTGCAGGACACCTCTGGGGAGTCACTTCTCATTTCACATGCATGTGGATTCTGTGACTCAAGCTCAGGTCATCAGGCTTGCATGGCAGGTGCTTCTACCTGCTGAGCCACGTTGTTGACCTCTTCTTTCTCTCGGGGTCTCTGTCTGTCCTTCTCTTGAGACAGTGCCTCATTTTGTAGCCCAAGGTAGCCTGGCGTGGGTTTCCTGCCTTTGCCTCCCAAGTGCTGAAATAATTCACATTTGCCATTGTAGAAGTTCTTGTGGGAGTTGTGAATGCCTAATGCACGTACCTGAATCTCTCAAAGCATTCTGGAATAAGTGAATAATTCTTAATGTAGTCCAGCCCCTCTTCTCTGCCCTCCCCTCCTTTCCCTCCCCTCCCTTTCTCTCCCTCTTCTTTCTTTTCCTTCTCTCTCTCTTTTGAGACAAGGTTTCAGTGTGTGGAGTCCAGGCTGTTCTGAAACTTCATATGTACACCAGGCTGGCCTCAAACTCGTAGAGATGCCTCTGCTTCCCAATTCCTGGGGTTAGAGGCTTGTGTCACCATGCCTGACTTCAACCCCTCACTTTGACTGAGGAAGCAAGAAGCCCAGCAAGGATGAGTGATTTGTCCAGAAGGTAAAGGGGTGTGGCAGAACCAGCTTCCCAACTCTGGGGCATATTCCCCATAGTGCACACACATTCTATGCCCTTTTCCTATAGTGCACACATGTGTCATGCACCTTCTGTGAATATCCATTTTAATGATACATGCTGAAGCCTTTGTGGACACTCCCCGCCCCAGGCATGGTGTCATGTATCTCAGGCTGACAACCCTGTGTTCCCTGACACGGTTGGTGAGTCCTGGGAGAAGAAAGCCTTTTATTGCTCTAAATAAAGTAGAAATAGTAAGCCAGACATGGAAGGCTATTTCTGATTTCCTGGGTGTGGGTCTGGGAGGAGGAAGAGGTTACTTAAAGTTGCAACTTTAGATGCCCCCTACAGAGGAGTAGGCTGTAGGTCTGTTTGGAAAGGCCAGATTCCCAGGGCCTTTGATTATTTTGGACTCACTGTTTAATCATGTGTGGCATGGATGTGTATTGTATTCACCCCCACTGCAGGGGAGGAGCTGTGGCTTCTGGAACCTGATGGGGAAGGAAAGCTGGGGAGGTTTGCAGTCCTGTGTTAACTGTGGCAGGTGTCTGGCAGGGCCATTTGACTTCAGGGACCGTGTCCTAGAGCAAAGAGGACAGACCAGTGATGAGAAAGTGCATTCTGGTAATTTTATTAATTTAAGTTATTTATTTTAAATGCTTTCTCTATGCTAGATATTGATCTGGGCACTGCAAAGGCAGTGGGGATTAAATGTCTCAGGAATTTCACCCATGGTTTGGGTGACCATTGTCCACTATGCAGAAATTTAATACACTATTAAATGTTCATTGAAATGAACCCATGAAAAGAGCTTTACTTAGCAATGGTAAGTACTATTATTTCCTTTAAAAATTGTCAGAATTAGCTATGTGTGGTGGTGCAGTCCTGTAATCCCAGCACTTGGGAGATTGTGGCAGGAAGGTCTTAAATTTGAGGCCAGCCTGGGCCATTTATTGAGACCCTGTTTTATAAATAAATGCTAAAATAGATTTTTCACTACATTAGGTTATCAGTGGTTTTTGTTTCCTTTTCTTTTTCTTTCTTTCTTTTTCTCTCCCCCTCTTCTTGAGAACCCTGCCTGTCTCCTTCAGCCTTGGAAGTATTGGTATTATTGGTATAACACCACTGTGTCTGGCTTTTCTTCTTGCCTGATCACCTCAACTAATGGCCTTGGATTGTACGAGTAAGAAGGTATATGATAGGATATGAAGTTAGTCAGGGGACTCTGTTGATGGAGAGAGCATAGGCTTTGGATCCAGACAAAACAGATTCATCTTCTAACTCTGTCTAACTCTGCCATTGTTGACCAGGGCAGTCTTCCGCAGCTGAGCTGTCCTTGGGGGTAAGTGATAAGAACAGGGAAGAGGGCTGGAGAGATGGCTCAGAGGTTAAGAGCTCTTCCAGAGGTCCTGAGTTCAGTTCCAGCAAGCACATGGTGGCTCACAACCATCTGTAATGAGATCTGGTGCCCTCTTCTGGCCCGCAGTCATACATGCAGGCAGAACGCTGTATACATAATAAATAAACAAATCTTCAAAAACAGAATAGGGCCGGGCGGTGGTGGCACACACCTGTGATCCCAGCACTCGGGAGGCAGAGGCAGGTGGATCTCTGAGTTCGAGGCCAGCCTGGACTACAGAGCTAGTCCAGGACAGGCTCCAAAGCTACAGAGAAAACATGTCTTGAAAAACAAAAACAACAACAACAACAACAACAAAGAATAGGAAAGAGTAACAGGGGCTAGCAGACTGTTTTGAGGATTGGGGATACGGTATTTGTTACAGTGCCTGACATACAAATAGTGTTTAATAAAGAGTAGTTGTAGAATATGGCCAGAGGCGTTAGCGACAGGGTCATGGCATGGATAGTAGAACACTAGCTGCCTGTTTCAGAAACCCATTGGAAATCTTAGTTATTTACTCTGTTTTTTTGTTTGAGACAGGGTTTTTCTATGTAGTTTTGGTGCCTGTCCTGGATCTCACTCAGTAGACCAGGCTGGCCTTGAACTCACAGATATCTGCCAGCCTCTGCCTCCTGAGTGCTGGGATTAAAGGTGCACGCTACCACCATCCGGCCAGTTATTTACTCTTAAGTGACTGTAGAAAATGTCAACCTGAGTTTTTTATAAACATAGGCGATGGACCTCAGAGGCGTGGGAAGGTTCAGAATTCTTTTTGGAGAGCAAGAGAGCCTGACTGAGTTGAGCTGTTGCAGTTCTTGACTGGGGCCTCCTGGTGCTCCAGAGTGTCAAAGCACTGGAAAGATCTTGGAGATCACTGGGTCACCCCACCCCACCTCATGGGCCGTGCAGGCCTCAGCTCTCAGAGGCTTAATGTCAGGGCCTTTGGGTGGAAATCTGTAGGACTAGTCTCAACTTGTAGGTTAAGTTCCTTCCTTTGTGTGAAAGACCCCCGGAGGGATCTCCCCTCAGGTGAGACCCCCGTCTCAAGGAGCACGCAGCGACCACAAATCAGATGCAACAGCACGAGGTTTATTCAAACACAGGTACCTGGGCGACAAAGCCTCTCGGAAGACTTGCGCGCCTCTGGGTTGGTGAGATGGGTTTTTATAGCAAAAAGCGCGGGTACAGAAGCAGAAAGCATTGGTCAAAGGGCTCTGATTGGATAATTCAAACAAGGCGCGAATGGTTACAGAGCTCTAATTGGACAAAGCGAGGCGCGAGTATACAAGTATAAATCCAATAGGGCGTGAACTCAGGCTCAGGGCGGTTTGTGGGTCTCCTTGGTAACCAGATATGTGTGTTGACTCAACCCCTATCTAGAATTCCTCCCGTACTGACGCCAGGTGGTCTGTCCCTGACATCCTGCTTATCTCTACACCTTTGCCTTCTAGCTGAATTCCTTTGTTCCCCTACGTGCCTCACAAGCTAGGGGGTTTGCACAACAGAGCAATGCTTATCGGCTATCTGGGCTGCGGTGGGGCCATTCTATTTCCTGGAACTGTCTTTTGTTCCCTTATGAGCCTTGCAAACATAGCATTCCTATAGGGGTGCCGGGGGGTCTTTCATTCCCCCATTTTCTTTTTAACTAAATGGAATCTTTCATTTACTGAGGTGCATAAAGGTGAGGGGCCAGGGGTGGTGGCTCAGTCCAAATGAGCCTTTTAACCTGGTGAGGGGGCCCTGACCCCAGGGTTGGGAGAGGGGTAAGAATAAGGAGGAGAATCAGGTACGAGAGAGTCTTATCTTCAGTGGATTTTGAGTGCGCTGTACCTTCCATGTGGACTCCTTGGCGCTGGTCGGGTCAATCTCCTTAGCAGCCTTCACGTGGGAGGCGTGGACCCAGGCAGCAATCCCATCGACCTCGAGAGCGGTTGGTGTGGTCAGCAGGACGGTGTATGGTCCCTTCCACCGTGGTTCCAAATTCTTGGTCTGGTGTCGCCGAACCCAGACGGAGTCCCCGATCTGGAAGGGATGAGGGACTATTGGGTGGTCCAGTTGCTCTCGGTAGGCTGCTGCCAGAGATTTCCAAACTTCCTTCTGTACCAGCTGGAGGGCCTGGAGGTGTGCCTCTAAGGTAGGGCTGGTAGCGAAGGACGAAATGTCAGGATGAAGGAAATTCACAATAGGTGGGGGGGCCCCATATATAATTTCAAAGGGAGTCAAACCATAGGGTCCGGGGATATTCCGGGCCCGGTAAAGGGCTAAAGGGAGTAGGAGCACCCAGTCTCTAGAGCCAGTTGCAAGCGTTAATTTGGTCAAAGTCTCCTTAATGGTTCTATTGGCTCGTTCTACCTGTCCTGAGCTCTGGGGCCGGTATGCACAATGAAGCTTCCAATCAATCCCCAGCAATCTGGCCACCCTCTGACTTACCTGGGAGACGAAGGCAGGCCCATTATCGGACCCCATTACCTGGGGCATCCCATATCTGGGAAAAATGTCCTCCAACAGCTTTTTGGCCACGACGTTGGCTGTTTCCTTCTTGGTGGGGAATGCTTCCATCCATCCAGAAAAGGTGTCCACAAAAACCAGGAGGTATCGGTAACCATAGAGTCCGGGCATTACCTCTGTGAAATCTATTTCCCAATGAGTCCCAGGGCGATGGCCCCTTAGGCGGGTTCCCTTGCCTAAGTGGGCCTTTCCGGGGTTCACTTGGGCGCATGCTGGACAGCTAGAGGTCACTTGCTGGAGTATTTGGTCCTGGTTCAGTAGTATAGCCCCAGAAGCCTCATCGGCCAGTAGGGCCTTCATTTTGCCCTTGCTTAGATGGGTAAGTGCATGAAGGAACTTGAGCATGTATTGAGTATGGGAAGTAGGCATGACTAGTTTGTCTTCTTTTGTATAAGCCTGCTTCTCAGAGTCCCATTCCGCCCCCATTTTCTTTGCTAGCTCATGGTCCTCAGAGCTGTAGGGCATAGGGCCTCTGCTAGGCGGCGGGTGACCCTGCAGGAGCATCAACAGCTGCCCTTCCTTGGGTGGTTGGGAGGCTGCGGCTCGGGCGGTTAGGTCAGCCAGCCTGTTTCCCCGAGCCACTGCTGTGTTCCCCTTTTGATGCCCTGGACAGTGCATTATACTGAGCTGCCGTGGGAGGAATAGTGCTTGTAGGAGATCCAGAATCTCCTTTTTATTTTTGATTCCTTTACCTTCTGAAGTCAGGAGGCCCCTCCGTCTGTAGATTTCTCCATGCACATGAGCAGTGGCGAAGGCATATCTGCTGTCAGTATAGACTGTGAGACTCTTACCTTCTGCCATCCGGAGGGCCTGGGCGAGTGCGATCAGCTCCGCTCTCTGGGCCGATGTTCCAGCCGGCAACGGCGAGGCCCAGACCACCTCTGACTCAGTGGTGACAGCTGCTCCTGCTCTTCTCGTCCCCTCCTCGAGGAAGCTGCTCCCGTCCGTGAACCAGACATAGTCTGAGTCCTTTAATGGTTGATCGGTCAGGTCTGGATGGGTGCCGTGCGCTTCCGCCAGGATCTGGAGGCAATCATGCTCCCCCGAGGAGGCAGGCAGGGGTAGTAGGGTGGCCGGATTGAGGGAGACTGTGGGGCCGAAAGTCACTCGGTCGGTATCTAGCAGCAAGGCCTGATAATGAGTCATTCTGGAATTGGAGAGCCATCTGTCTGGGGGCTGCCGGACTAAGGCTTCCACCGCATGGGAGGATAGCACAGTCATTGGCTGACCCAGAGTCAGTTTACCCGCATCCTTGAGCAGGACTGCAATAGTGGCTACCATGCGTAAGCAAGGGGGCCATCCAGTGGCTACCGGGTCCAATTTCTTGGATAGATAGGCCACCGGCCTCCTCCAGGGCCCCAGTTTTTGCACTAATACCCCTTTAGCAAAGCCTGAGTTCTCATCCACAAATAGTTCAAAGGGCTTGGTTAGATCTGGTAGGCCCAGGGCTGGTGACTCGAGCAATGCTCTTTTAATTTGTTGGAAGGCCTGTTGATGTTCTTCCTCCCATCGGAACATGATTCCCGGCTTAGTGAGAGGATATGGGGGGGCAGCCAGTTCAGCAAACCCAGGAATCCAGAGGCGGCAGTAGCCGGCCGTGCCCAAAAATTCTCGGACTTGCCGAGGGCCCTTGGGAGGGGGGATTGAGACAATTGCCTCTTTTCTGGCTTCGGTCAGCCATCTTCGCCCTCCCTCCAGGGTGTAGCCCAAATAGATAACTTTGTTTTGGCATATCTGGGCCTTTTTGACCGAGGCCCTGTAGCCCTTCTCCCCAAGCCTGGTCAGCAGAGCCTGAGTTCCTTCCAAGCATTCGGTCCGGCTCCTGGTTTCTTGACGGGTAAGAGGGGAGTATTCCAGGGAGATCGGCAGGGTTTGAGCACTCCCTGGTCTATTAGCCGCCGGATGTGGGGTTTAATCCCCTCCTGCGCTTCCCGAGACATGGGGTACTGTCTGATTGAGATTGGAGTTGCGGAGGCCTTCAATGAAATGACAAGGGGCGGCTGGTCGTGCGCGAGCCCCAAGCCTCCTGTTTCTGCCCATGCCTGTGGAAACCTGTCTAGCCAGTCCTGCATCTCACCCGGTGGTTCTTCCGGGGGCTCAGGCTCAAAAAGGCGGTATTCTTCTTCCAGATTTAGGGCGAGGACTTGCAAAGGGGTTCCCCCAGGCCCCGTGACCGTGGGTCCTCTTTCATCAAAGTAAATTTGTGCTTTTAATTTGGTCAGTAGGTCCCGGCCCAGCAACGGGTGAGGGCAGTCGGGTATATATAGGAAGGAATGGGTTACTTGCCCCGACGCCAACTGGACTTTTCTTTCAGTCGTCCACCGGTATCTCCTACTACCGGTGGCCCCCTGGACCAAGGCGGAACGGTCACTGAGGGGGCCCCCAGTATGGGTCAGGACCGAATGTTGGGCCCCCGTATCAACTAGGAAGGCTATGGGTTGCCCCCCAATCTTGAGGGTTATCCGAGGCTCAGGGGGGGGCTCCTGGCCTGGACCCCCCTAGTCTTCCAGATTAAGGAGGTCCACAGCCTTGGGTCTGGGTCGTTGGGGTCCCTGTGGTCTCTGTGGGCATTCCCGAGCCCAATGTCCTTTTCCCTTGCAGTATGCACACTGGTCCTTTTCCAAGGGGGGTCGCCTTCGTTCTCCCATCCTAACTCCCTCTCTGTCCTGACCCTGCAACACTACGGCGGCCAGTGTCTTGATCTCCTTGTGTCGTCTCTTGTCCCTCTCATCCTGCTTCTGCCACATCCTCTCCTCCCTTTCCTCCGGGGTTTCCCTCTTGTTAAATACTTTTTCTGCCTCCTTCAGCAGATCCGAAAGATTCAGTGTCGACAGTCCTTCTAACCTCTGTAACTTAGTCCTGATATCTGGGCTCGACTGGTAGATAAATGACAGGATAACTCCTGGCGCCTGCCCTGGGTCCTCTGGATCATAGGGGGTGTACATTCTATAAGCCTCTTTTAGCCTTTCTAAGAATGCGGCCGGCGTCTCCTCCCTTCCCTGGATGGTGCTTCTTACCTGGGCCAAATTAGTGGGCCGCCTAGCAGCGGCACGGAGACCCGCTAAAAGCAACTGGCGATAGAGACGTAGGTGTCCCCTACCTTCATCGGTGGTATAATCCCAATTCGGGCGCGTGAGGGGAAAGGCTATGTCAATGAGATTGGGGAGCTGGGTAGGTCTCCCATCTTCGCCGGGGACCAGCTTCCGTGCTTCCAGGAACACCCGCTGCTTCTCCTCCACAGTCAGGAGGGTCTGCAAAAGCTGTTGGCAGTCATCCCAGGTTGGCCGATGGGTCACTAGGATAGACTCAATCAAGTTGGTTAACGCCACGGGGTCTTTGGAAAATGGGGGGTTAAATTGTTTCCAGTTATAGAGATCAGAGGCCGAGAATGGCCAGTACTGAAGATGGCGGCCGGGCCCTTCCCTGAGGGGAAAGGCCTTGGATTCCAGGGGGGTGTCATCCCGGCGGGCCCGAAGGCGACTGGCGATGGGTGAGGGAACCGGGGTCCCCCCTGTGTCCCCGCCAGTTGCCATCCTCTCAGGGGCTGCTGCCCCTCCGATGGCCGGCGTCCCTGTTTCCGGTCCCGCGGCTGGCGCGGCCGGTGCCGCGCGATAAGGTGGCGGCTCAGCTGTTAGGAGGTCAATGAGGGGAGAGTCTAGGTCGGAGGGGAGGACGGAAGGCTTGAGAGCCTCTTTGCGGGGAAGTATAGGGTATAAAGAGGAGGAAGAAATCGCAGGAGGTGCGGAAGGCGGGGGAGAAGCCAAAGGGGTTGTAGAGGGACCTAGGAGGAAGGGCTTGACCCATGGAAATGGGTTTTCTACCAGGGATCTCCAGATGGCTATGTAGGGGACCTGGTCCGGGTGCCCGTGGGGTTTGGAGGCGAAAATCTTCCCTTCAACCTGCGAAATCAAAGAGAGGTTAAAGGAGCCCTCTCGGGGCCAGCCGACACCCATCATAACCCATTCGGCCTCGCAGAGGGTGGCCCATTTATTCTTTTTGATGATGACTCCTTCATTGTTGCTACGGCCTTTTACATCCGACCAGCGGTCGAGAGTGAGGCCCAGGGGCGTAGCGACGGTTTGTCCCATTCTGGTGTCTAGATAAAGAAGAATTAGGCAGCAAACAAGAAACAGACAAACAACAGACGTTACAACAAATCGCGCTGCGCGGCTTCGGCGCAAAACCGAAAGCAAGAACTCGGTCGGGGATTGGGAGGGTTTGCGCCCCCCGTCCCCTGCCAACACCACGTATCCCTCGGATACCTGGGAGGCCCCAAAAAAACCGTGCCCCAAAGGGGACTTCAGACTCCCGTGGAACGTCTTCCAGGGTTGGTGAGCGAAGTCCGGGCTCGTCAGCCCCTTCAGTCTCACCCCGATACAGAACACTAGGGGAGATACCCTAGTGCGGGACTCAGGCGGCCCGGCCTCACGACAAGTCTGCCTGCCTCCTCTCCCGGCACTACAATCAGGCGGCCCGGCCTCACGGCAGACCTTGCCCGCCTCCTTTCCTGGTCCCTCCAGACGCTGCGCAGGAACAGAGCTCAAACATAGAAACAGACAGCACAGAGACAAAACGGACACAGGACGGCTCGAGCTTAAACACAAATACCGAGGCCGGCCGGCTTACCTCCTGATGGTGGGTTGGTGGTCCGTGAGTAGAGGGTCTCTGCTCCTGGCTGGCTCGCCAAATGAAAGACCCCCGGAGGGATCTCCCCTCAGGTGAGACCCCCGTCTCAAGGAGCACGCAGCGACCACAAATCAGATGCAACAGCACGAGGTTTATTCAAACACAGGTACCTGGGCGACAAAGCCTCTCGGAAGACTTGCGCGCCTCTGGGTTGGTGAGATGGGTTTTTATAGCAAAAAGCGCGGGTACAGAAGCAGAAAGCATTGGTCAAAGGGCTCTGATTGGATAATTCAAACAAGGCGCGAATGGTTACAGAGCTCTAATTGGACAAAGCGAGGCGCGAGTATACAAGTATAAATCCAATAGGGCGTGAACTCAGGCTCAGGGCGGTTTGTGGGTCTCCTTGGTAACCAGATATGTGTGTTGACTCAACCCCTATCTAGAATTCCTCCCGTACTGACGCCAGGTGGTCTGTCCCTGACATCCTGCTTATCTCTACACCTTTGCCTTCTAGCTGAATTCCTTTGTTCCCCTACGTGCCTCACAAGCTAGGGGGTTTGCACAACAGAGCAATGCTTATCGGCTATCTGGGCTGCGGTGGGGCCATTCTATTTCCTGGAACTGTCTTTTGTTCCCTTATGAGCCTTGCAAACATAGCATTCCTATAGGGGTGCCGGGGGGTCTTTCATGTGCTGTACTAGTTTTTTGTTTGTTTGTTTTTGTTTTTTCAAGACAGGGTTTCTGTAGTAGCCTTGGCTGTCCTGGAACTCTCTCTGTAGCCCAGGCTGGCCTTGAACTCACAGAGAATCATCTCAGCCTCCTGAGTGTTGGGATTAAAGACTTGTACCACTGTTCCAGCTAGACTAGTTATTAACACCATCGCTTCTCTAGTAATTATTCTGTTTTCTAGTAACACTCAAACCCTGTTTCTGTTGTTTAGAATAAACCTCTTGTATTAACTCAGCAAACATTTAGTGATGGCCGTCTCTACTAACAAGCGTCTACAGTCTTGTGGTAACTGAGATTATTACTGGAGGCGGAAGCTTGCGTTGTAGATGAAGATTTGCTGCAGAAGGGTTAAGGAACTTGCCCAGAATCACAGCTAGTAAGTAGAAGGAGATACAAGTGCAGGCTACATTCTGGAGCTGCCCTTTAACCTCTGCTGCCAAAATGCTCTGCATCTACTGCCTGTTTCAGACAGAACATGGCCCCCACTTGAAGCACCTGGTGGAGAAACTATTCCCAGCACTCAAGAGGCTTCCTGCCCCACCCATGCCTTCTTTCAGTTATTACCCCCCATCAAAATGGAACCACTGTCTTGTTTTATATAAATGTTATCGCACAGTGTGTGTGCTTTTAAAGTCTTTAAATTCCCTGGGCAGTGGTGTCTCACGCCTTTAATCTCAGCACTCGGAATCAGAGGCAGGCGGATCTCTGAGTTCAAGGCCAGCCTGGTCTACAGAGTGAGTTCCAGGCCAGCCAGGGCTACACAGAGGAACCCTGTCTCAAAACAAAACAAAAGAAAAAACAAACAAACAAAAAACAAATCCCAAAACAAACAAACACAATCTTTAGATTCATATTCTGTTTTGGTTTGTGCTGGGATAGAACTGAGGGTTTTGTGTGCTTGAGACAAGTGCTCTGCCACTGAGCTGAATCCCCAGCCCTCAAATTTTTCATTTGTGAGGCAGAGTCTCTGCAGTCTTCTTGACTCAGTCTCCCAGGTACTGGGATTCCGGGTGTGCATCACTAGTGGCTCTCCCACTTCCCACCCTGTGGTCCTCGAGATTGAATCCAGTGCCTACGCATGGACCGCAAACACTACCAATTGTGTTTATTAATTCACGTACATATTTTAAGCATTTTATTTATTGTATGTGTATGTGTTACAGGTCTACACTACTATATCTGGCTTCTGTCTGGCTTAAACATTTTTTTTTGTGTCTTGTATATGTGTGTGCATGTGTTCATATATCATTTCTCAGTAGCTGTCTATCAGTTACCTCCTTGTAACCTGGAACTCACTGATTAAGGCAAGGCCAGCTGGCAGCGAACTCCTGAGATCCTCCTATCTCTTCCTGCCTAGGACCAGAAACGTACACCGCCACAGCCGACTTCTTTTTGTTTTTGGTTTTTCGAGACAGGGTTTCCCTGTGTAGCTTTGCGCCTTTCCTGGAACTCGCTTTGGAGACCAGGCTGGCCTCGAACTCACAGAGACCGGCCTGCCTCTGCCTCCCGAGTGCTGGGACTACAGGCGTGCACCACCGCCGCCTGTGGGTGCTGAGGCCTGAACTCCGGGCCTCATGCAGGCACAGCAAGCACTTTCCCAGTTGAGCCAGCTCCCTCGCCCGCCCTTGTCTGGCTGTTTAGCGCTGATCATGCTTGCATCATGTCGACTTCATTATGGTACGCCATTCTGTTAGTGGGAATATAATTCAGTTGGTGAATATTACGTATTTTCTCAGAGCCCTAATGAATAATAGTGTGGTACTGGGAATGTTCTCGTACGTGTTTATTTTGTTTATTTAGTGACAGATGCACACATACCTGTTGTGTGTCTCTTTAAGACCAGGGCTTGGGATTTTTGGGGTTGTAGAAGGTGTGAGTTTCCATGAACACAGTCCTCCATGGTGCACTAATTGGCGTGTCTGCTACTGAAGTGTGGGGGCTTTGACTCTAGATCCTGGGCAGCGCTTGGCGTTTTCTGTTCTTTCCATTGCAGCCGTTGTTCTGGAAGATGCACATAATTTTATTTTTAAAAGGATTGCCTACAAGTTCAAGGACAGGCTGGGTTATAATGTGAGGCCTTGTCTCAAAACCCACAGGAAACAATAAGTTAAAAAAAAACAACAACACCCTGACTTGTGTTAAACTGGTGAGTACTTTGTTTTGCTGTCTGCTCAGTCTGTTTGTGATGCTAAGGATTGAACCCATGCGCTTGCTGTTACTGAGCTGAACTCCCAAGTCTGTTCAGTCTTCTGATCCTGATGTCCCAGTCTTGAGAACATATGTCATTGGAAAATAATGTTCAAATTGCAAAGGGGAAGTGGAGATAAGGATGTTTCTAGCCATCACACAAAACATGTTTTACTTGGACTGGATGTGACAGCTGTCAGAATAACTGTTATATAGTAAATGAGTAAAGGTGGTGTCCTCTAAATATTTCGTCATTCTGCTCTGTAATCTTAGCAGTCCATTGACATATCATTTCATTTTTCCTCCAGAAAGAGAGATTCGAATTGCATAGCTTTCCTACAACTTTTTAAGACAGGGTCTTGTAGCATGAATCTTAAAGGTACTTACTAATAAAAACAAACCTGGAGCTAGGTATTAGGTTAAAGCTGGAAGATCAAAGAAGCAGAACAAGCCACAGCTTCCTCACCTCACCAATTCCTCAGCTGATCCTGTTTCCTCAGGCTGGATGCCTTTCACCTGAACTGTGCTGCTCAAAAGCCTAAAAGCTTAACCAGGCCATAGTTCCTCGTCCTCACACCTTAAATACCTTTCTGCCTCCTGCTTGGGTCACCATGCTTGGCTGTATCCTTGAACTCATAGAGATCCAGGTGGATCTCTTGTCTCTGGAATGCTAGGATTAAAGGCGTGTGCTACCACTGTCTAACCTCTTGTTTAATATTGTGGCTATTCTGTTCTCTGACCCTAGATAAGTTTATTAGAGTGCACAATATTTTGGGGAACACAATACCACCACAGGGTCTCTCTCTGTCTTACATTTGTGTGTGTTAAAGTGTGTGTGTGTGTGTGTGTGTGTGTGTGTGTGTGTGCGTGCGCGCGCGCCTGTGCCATGTGGAGGTCAGAGGATAGATAACCTTTGGAAGTCAGCTCTCTCCTTTTGCCATGTGGGTCCCTTGAATTGAACTCAGGTCATCAGGCTGGGTGTTAGGTGTCTTCACCTGCTGAGCCATGCATTGGCTTGAGATAGGTGTGTCCTGATCTGGCCTGGGATTCAGTAAGTACCCCAGACTGGCCACAAAATTGCAGTCCTTCTGCCTCTATTTCTTGAGTGGTAGGATTTCAGGGGCGAGCCACTATGCCTGGCAAAAAGTCACTTTTTAAAAAATTTTATAATCTAATTTTACATATCAGCCATGGATTCCCCTGTCCTCTCCCCCCCCCCAGCCCCCACCCCATTCCCGTCTCCTCCAGGGCAAGGACTCCCCTGGGGATTCAGCTTAGCCTGGTAGGTTCAGTTGAGGCAGGTGCAGTCCCATCCTTTTGCCCAGGCTGAGCAAAGTTTCTCTGCATAGGCTCCAGGTTCCAAACAGCCAGCTCATGCACTAAGGACAGGTCCCGGTTCCACTGCCTGGGGGCCTCCCAAACTGTTCAAGTTAATCACTTATCCAGTTGGGGGCTCCTCAGCTATTGGTTCACAGTTCATGTGTTTCCACTGTGCTTTTTCCAATCTTGGTCTCAACAATTCTCCCTCAAAGACACAGGGTCTCTGTAGCCCTCACTGACCTGGAACTCAAGTAGAACAGGCTGGCCTTGAACTCATAGACATCTGTCTGCTTCTGCCTCTCAAATGTTGGGCTTAAATGTGTGTGCACTACGTCAGGCTTATGCTGGCTTATAGGAAGCACTTTAATTTTTTTTAAATAAATTTTATTTTTTTCATATTATAATTACATAATTTCTTTCTGCCCTTTCCTCCCTCCAAACTCTCCTGCACACCCCAGCTTCTTGCCCTCTTTTAAATTCATGGACTCTTTTTTTTTGTTTTTTGAGACAGGGTTTCTCTGTGTTGTTTTGGTGCCTGTCCTGGATCTCACTCTGTAGACCAGGCTGGCCTCAAACTTAACAGAAATCCACCTGGCTCTATCTCCCAAGTGCTGGGATTAAAGGCATGCGCCACTACCACCCGGCCGTGGACTCTTTTAACGGTAACATTTTTTTAGAAGCAGAAAATTTGGGGCTGGAGATGACTCAATAGTTAAGAGCAATTATTGTTCCTGCTAAGGACCTGGGTTTAGTTACTGGCACCCATGTAGTGTTCATAACCATCCATAATTGCAGTTTCAACGTCCTCTTCTAACCTCTGAGGGCACTAGGCATACAGTTGGCACATAGACATACATTCTAGCAAAACACTCAGACACATGGAGTAAAATAAATCTGAAAAAAATTTAAAAATTTAAAATTTGGGTGCTGAGTGTAGCAGCTTAGTGGTCTATGCCATGCAAGGTCCTTTTGTAGCCCCAGTGGCACAGACACAGATGGTCTAAACAGTGAGGCTCTTGCTTTGAGAGATCAGTAGAGAGCATGCTGGTGGAGCCGAAAGAGCTAGGGCTCAGTTTCTATGAGTTTAAACGCTAAAGATTTATTTATTTATTATGTATACAGCGTGTATGCCAGAAGAGGGCACCAGATCTCATTACAGATGGTTGTGAGCCACCGTGTGGGTGCTGGGAATTGAACTCAGGACCTCTGGAAGAGCAGCCAGTGCTCTTAACCTCCGAGCCATCTCTCCAGCCCTCAGCTTCATCTTGACATGACCAACGGCCCGGGAGCTGCTGTGAGAAAGAGCTAGCACAAGGGTTGAAATTTCAGGTTAAAGAGTGGAAGGTGCCAGATGTTATCCTCTGATCGCCACACATCTGTTAACACATACAAATGTGCACGCTCTCACACGCAGGTACACACATAGACACGAACATGCAACATATATGTACAGGCACAAAACATCGTGCTAAATAAAAAAAAATCTGTTACAGAAGAGTGACCGTATATGATTCCTGCTATATTAAATATCCAAAACAGGCAAAGCTATGGAGACACAGAATAAACGGACGGTTGACTAGGACCGCTGTGGGGGATGGCAATATTGGAGTGACAACTAGGGCCTGGATTTTCTTGGAGAGGAAGCAATGAAACGTTTCTAAAGTTGGTTGTACTTACGGTTGCACACCTGACAGTACTCAAGCCACTGACTTGTACACTTTAACTGGATGGGTTGAATGGCATGTGGGATGAGTTTCCGTGAAGGGGTCTTCACAGGCGGGTTTTATTAGATACAGGAAGCTCAGCCAAAGCAGGATAAGGACGAGGAAAACCGATCCTGGACTGGGGTGTTGTGCTTGCCTTGTGTTCAGGAAGCCTAGAGTTCATCCTCAGCACCAAATCAGGCCTAGTGTGGTGGTGTACAAATGAAACCCCAGCACTTGGGATGTGGAAGCAGGAGAATCAGCTCAAAGTCATCTCTGGCTACTTAGCAATCTCAAGGCCGGCCTGGACTACATGAGAAACTACCTCAAGCTAGTAACAGAATCTTCCTGGAGACATGATGTTCACATGCGTGAAAATGAAAGACAACACAAAAGCAGCTGCAGAGAAGGTGCTTCAACCGCAGCACGGGTGATGGTACTCCAGCAGCAGAAGAGGATGGACGGCACTCCAAACACTGACGAGACTCAACCAATTCCATACCCGGCTAAAATGTCCTTTAAAAGTATGTGGTAGTTTGAACGGTGTCCTCTATAAGTCTTGGGTATTTGAGTACTTGGTCCCTGGTTGGTGCTGCTTGGGGAGGACTAGGAGGCGTGGCCTTGCTGGAGGAAGTTTGTCACTGGGGCAAGCTTTGAGGTTTCGGAAGACTCATGCCATTTCAAGTTAGTCTCTGCCCGCTGCCTCTGGCTTGAGCTGTGAGGATCTGAGCTGCTGCTCCAGCTGATCCTGTTGTGGACTCTAACCCTGGAGCTGTAAGCCCCCAAATAACCCCTCTTTCTGTAAGTTTCCTCGATCATAGTGTTTAATCCTGGCAATAGAAAAGTAACTGAGGCAAAATACAAGATGAGATTGAGACATTTTTTAGGGATTCTATCCCTAGTACAAGGTATACTTACTAAAGGATGTTCTTCAAATTGAAGAGGAAATGAAAACAGATAGAAGCTTTGGCCTGCAGGAAAGAATGACAAGCAGTGGAACTATAAAAGATGCATAGTTCTCTTCCTTCCTTAAAAGACCATACTGGTGACTGTTTTGTGACCCAAGCCGTATGTAGAGGCTTATATTTATATAGTGTGTATACACATTCTTAAAATACCACACCTGACAGCTACAGAATTTTTACTTCATATGCACAAGAGAAGCCTACCAGGTAGACCATATCCTGATCAGTAAATTCTTTCAATCATTTTCAAGATACTGAGTAGCTAGAGGAATGACTCTGTAGTTATGAGTACTGGCTGTACTTCTGGAGGACCAGCATTTGATTCCCAGAACCCACATGGCTGCTCACACTGTAATTCCAGTTCCAGGAGATCTGATAGCCTCTTCTGGCCTCTGTGGGTAGCAGACATTTATGTGATGCACATACATACATGCAACTAAACACCCATACACATAAAAAATAATAAAACGCCCGGTGGTGGTGGTGGTGGTGGTGGTGGTGGCGGCGGTGGTGGCGGCAGCGGCGGCGACGGCGCACGCCTGTAATCCCAGCACTCGGGAGGCAGAGGCAGGTGGATCTCTGTGAGTTCGAGGCCAGCCTGGTCTACAGAGCAAGTTCCAGGACAGCCTCCAAAGCTACAGAGAAACCCTGTCTCGAAAAACCAAAACCAAATAAATAAATTAATTAATTAAAAAATAAATTAAATAAAACAATGATATAAAAAATGTACTAGGTTCCTTGACCATAGTGGAATTGAAATAGAAAACAATAACTAGAAAAAAGTCTTCAGCATTTGGGGTTTTATTTATTTTATTATTTACATTTTTTTGTACATTTGTTACTTGAATTGTGTGCATACAGTGCTGGAGGACGCCAAAAGAGTGTTAGATCCCCTGGAACTGGATATATACATAGTGAGTGGCCATGTGGGTGTTAGAAATTGAACCTGGATCCCCTGGAAGAGGAGTCAGAGCTCTTAATCTTTGAGCCATCTCTCCAGTCCCATTGGTTTTGGATTTCTGAGACTGGGTCTTGTTATACATCTTAGTGGAAGAGCAGGGTGCATTTGTGGATCTGGAGCACAGGGAGGGGTTATTGCAAGTTCTGCTGTCTGCGTGTCCAGGGGCAGGGTAGTAGAGTGAGTGGAGTGCATGCTGGGTTCTGTCCCGATTCTGTGGTGTGCTTAGTTTAACCACCAGCTAGCTATGACTTTTGGGCAACCCTTTCTTATTTCTGATGATTTATGTCTTCATTTGCAAATTATAGATTTTTTAATTAACGGTTATTAATTAGTTAATTCCAAGACGGGGTTTCTCTGTGTAACCCTGGTTGTCCTGGAACTCGTTCTGTAGACTAGACTGGCCTCAAAGTCAGAGATCCGCCTGCCTCTGCCTCCCGAGTGCTGGGACTAAAGGCGTGGGCCACCATTGCCCAGCTTGAATTAATGGTTATTTAAAATCCTTTTTGGTTGGGCATGTTGGCACATACCTGCCACCCCAGCACTAGGGTATCTGAGGCAAGAGGATCAGGGATTCAAGGCAAGCCTCCCAAGTACTGAGTTCAGGAGCAGCCTGGGCTACTTGAAACCCTGACTTAAAGTTTCTGGGTCTTTGAGTCTGCAGGTTTAAAAACTCTGGCTTCCTAACATCATGTTACAGTTTTGCAAAGATGATTGAGAGCCATTCTGTTGCCTCTTTGGCAGATTGTGTTTCTCGGCAGAGCTGAAGTTGATCAGTGTGTTTTTCCAACTTGATTTCATCTAAGCGCCTGTAGTCAGTAATAGTAACAGATGGCCTGAAAATGTTTCCCCATATACTCGACTGGAACAAATACCCAACTGCCGCCAGCCTTTTTAGCCACTCTTGGCCTATGAGGCATCATAGATACTGTGTTCAGTTAGAACACAAATGCTAAATAAAGTTTGTGCCAGGGACTATAGAGGACAGAGATGTACACAGCAAAGTTCTCAAAAAAAAAAAAAAAAAAAAAAAGAAAGAAAGAAAAAACCCCTCAAATCCCCTTTGTTCCTTGAGAGTTTCATCTGGCTTCTGAGGCTGTTGGCTTCATCATAGCATCAGTCTAGTCTAGCTGGACTCCATGCTGGACTCTGAGTCTGTGCTGGAATTCCTTGTGTAGTTAATGAGAAGGCCACTTGGACATCTCATAGCATTCAAGGAGCCTCAGTTCAGGAAACTTCTGCCCCTCCCCATAACGACTGGCTCCATTGATCACCTTTTAAAACCCATTTTTATCATTGCTGTAAAATTTAGGAAATACTAGTTCAGGGAGTTTTTGTTTGTTTTAAAGATGGTCTCACTAAGTAACTCTGGCTGGGCTGGAACTCACTGTGTAGAACAGGCTGCGCTTGAATTCAGAGATCCACCTGCCTCTGCCTCCCAAGTTCTGAGATTAAAGGTGCCACCACGTCCTACTGAATTCTTACTTGTCTGTAGTCCCAGGGGGTCCAGTTGGGGTTTCATGTGTGTTAGGCATGTGCTTTATTTGTAAGGAACTCTGACTTCCTTTTTGGAGAAGCTTAAGGTGGTGTCCCTTTATTATTGGTGAAGAAGATGCAGTTATGCATTTTCGTATTGTATTCTGGTCAGTGACTGAGCAGATATACAGTGTGCTTGCACATTGCCCTACCTAGGTGTGCAGTGTGTTATGTTTGGATTCATGTAAGTATGCCCAGTGATCACTGCCTAAGGATACTTCACTCAGGCAGTATCCCTGTTGTAAGTGATGCTTACTGTCACAGTCCTTACTGTCGTAGGGAAAGCCTGTTTGCAGTCCTGGTAATGTACCGGAGACTTTTCTGGTGAGGAGGACTAAGCCTAGGAGGACCTTACACTGCTGGGCAAACACTGTACCACTGAGCTAAATCCCCACGCCCAACTGTGATGAATGCCGTTTGCTTTTGTGCTCGATCATCCAGCCAGCACCTCCTGTGCTCACCAGTCAGCATCCTGGTGGGTATGCTGCCAGGAGGGACTGGATTAGCCCTGGCATTCTCAAGAAAGGCTTTGCTAATTTCATTTGTATTAGTGAAGTTCAGAAAGGTTTCTGAAGTTTATTCCACTCATACAGGTGAAGCAGGCTATGGGTGACTGCAAAAGGGGACATCCTTACATTTTCTTTTCTTTGTTTTTAAGAATTGAGTTCTGGGATTGAACTCGGCCCTCATTACGCCAGGCAAGGTCTATACCACTAGCTATATCCCCAGTCTTTCTAAACATTCTGAGAAGCTTCTAAGTGCATTTTATGCCAGGTGCTGTTGGTGTTTTCAAGACGGGGTTTCTCTGTGTAGCTCGTGCGCCACCACACCCCGCTTTTTTTAATTCCTTTTTATTTTTATTTATTTTTTTGCCAGGCGGCGGTGGCTCACGCCTTTGATCCCAGCACTCTGTGAGTTCGAGGCCAGCCTGGTCTACAGCTCGAGTTCCAGGACAGGCTTCAAAGCTACACAGAGAAACCCTGTCTGAAAAAAACAAAAACAAAAACATTTTTTTAATTAAACTTTATTTTATGTGCATTGGTGTTTTGCTATGGATGTCAGGTCCCCTCAAACTGGAGTTAACAGACAGATGTGAGGTGACATGTGAGTGCTGGGAATTGAACCCAGGTCCTCTGGAAGAGCAACCAGTGCTCTTAACCACTGAGCCATCTCTCCAGCCCGCCAGGTGTGTTTTGAGGTAACTGTTAATAATATTAGGAAAAAAGGAGCCAAGTGTGGTACACCTGTAATCCTAACACTTGTTAGGCTGAGGCAGAAGGGTCATGAGTTCAAGGCCAGCCTGGACTATACAGCAAGACCCACCTTCAGGAAACCAGATGTATGGGAAGATGTGTAAATGTTATAAACAAATAGGCCATTTTATTGAAAAGATGAGCTCCCACAGATTTTGTGGGTACTGGAACTCATCCCTGCAGGGTTGATTGCAGATAAAGGAGTGTCAGAATAAAGCTGAGAGGACCTGATATAAGTCACTGAAACAGACTCCTCATAAGCAATAAGATTGAAGCTGTTGTTAAAGTGTGTGTGTGTGTGTGTGTGTGTGTGTGTGTGTGTGTGTGTGTGTGTGTATGTATGTATGGGTGCCCACAGAAGCCAGAATAGGATGCTGGGTCTCCTGGAGATAGAATTACAGGCGGTTGTGAACTGCCTGATGTAGATACTGAGAACCGAAGTTAGTCCTTTGCAAGAGCAGCAAGCATTCTTACCCACCAAACCATCTCTCCAGCCCTGAGAAATGCCATTTATTTTATATCAAACTCTAGAGAGAGATTTTGGAAAGAACACAATATAGAAATTAGTTATGTTACATCTCTTTAGTATAATCACCCCCTCAGTGCTAACAATATATAGCTTATTGTGTTTAGAGTTTATCTCGTCAGCATCAGTTATAAGGTTCATATTCTTCTTTAAAAAACACTTTGGAAAAAAAACCACTTTGGGGTGTGTGTGTGTGTGTTTGTATCTATGTATATATGTATATGTGTGTGTGTGTGTATATAACTTGTGGGAGTTGGCTCTCCTGTCACTGGGGTTCCGTGAGTGTTTTTACCTCTGATCTAGCACTCCAGTCCTCCTCCTCATTTTCTTTAAAAGATCTTCCCATGTGAGCATGGTGGCATGTACCTGCAATTCTAGGACTCATGCCCTGACGGCAGCAGGATTGCCAGGTTGAGGCCAGCCTGGGGCCTCCTCAGTATAAGGAAGAGCAGTGTTTCTTGCTGGTTCTCATCCTGATTTTGTTTGTAGTGAAGGTCAGAGAGTATTTGCTGTATTTGCTACCTGACAACCTGAGTTCCATCTGGGACCCATAAGGGGTCCCAGCAACTCGCCTTGACATGAGTGCACCTACCACACACACACACACACACACACACACACACACACACACACACACTGAATAAATAATGTAACGAAAAAAGTGCACATTGTGATTTTTATGGAAAAGGAAAGACAGCGTTGAGACATAGCTTAGAGAAGAAAGAGCAGGACGTGTGGAGGCAGAGCTCTTAAGTGTAAACTTGGATCTAAACTGTTAGCATTTAAGACAAGAATAAACATAAACACAAGAATAGTTAGTGTTGGAGGGCAAAACACATTGCTTGTTGCGACAGAAGATAGCAACCCTGAGATGCAGTAGTAAGATGAGGTTCATCTGCTTTGCTTGTCACACGGAAGAGCAGGTTTAGCTTTGAAGAACTAGGCTTAAGTTGATCCAGCCAAAAAGATGAGAAAGGATTTGGGAGTCGTTAGCTAGCAGAGAAGTTTGTTCAGTCACAGTCACCGCTTGGGAAGAATGTGTAAACTAAGCTTAGGTGGAATAGCAAATTGAGCAAGCATGGCTGCACATCAGAGGCTGCTGGGACTGTGACAAGAATGTGTGTCACAGATTCCGGGAATGGGGAGAAGGGCAGGCTAGGAACTTCAGTGGATTGCTGATGGGTGCTCCTCCAGGAAAGCGGGTGAGGATGAGAGCCCAGAGTGTGGACCAGTGAGGAAACTGGCCTGGCATGAGTCTGGAGTTTCCCAGCCTGCATTCTGTTGATGGCATACAATTCCTTTACCATTTAGAGCCCATGTTTCAATGTGAGTCAGGATCTGTCCCTTTGGGAAGACCACGGTGTTGGTTTGTTCTCGGATCTCATCAGTAAGGTAATGAGCTTGTCACTGTTTCAGAGTCTACAAAGGTGTCTGTTGCTGTTGTACTATGAAAAAGTGTGATGGTTTGCTTTCCCAGTTGCTGGTCTGTTCCTCCATCCCTACCATGATTTAGACCAGCAGTGGTAAACCTGTGGGTTGTGACCCCTTTGTGGGTAGAACGACCCTTTCATGAGATACCTAAGACCATTGGAAAACACAGATATTTTATACTACAATTCATAACAGTAGCAAAATTATGAAGTAGCAACAGAAATAACTTCATGGTTGGGGGTTACCACAGCATGAGGAACTGCATTAAAGGGCCACAGGGCTAGAAAGGTTGAGAGCCACTGCTTTAGACCACCTTTCTCCCAAATCTGTCTGGTTTGTTTTGATTCTTCTCCATGAACTTGAAAGGCACTTGAGAAGGCTCGTCTCCGGGTTGACAGACGGGACTGCTCCGCTTGCTTGGGTCTCTCCGGTCCCCGTAGCTGCGAGACGCTCCCAGTCATACCTGCTCTTCGCAATTAGTCCACTTGGGCTTTCACTGAGTCCTGGGCGCTCCTCTGTTCCTGGATTTACGGGGTGTCTTTTTGTACCCCTCTGCTTTGTTCTGTACCCTTGCTGAGAACATTCTTGGCTGTCTTTTCTCACCCATCTGCCTGTTTCCCTATACAGACTTAGAAGGACCTGTGAGGAAGCTTCATTTTCTAGTTTTCTTTTCCTTTCTTTTTCTTCTGCTTTTGGTTTTTTGAGAGGGTTTCTCTGTGTAGCCCTGGCTGCCCAGCAACCTACTCTGTAGACCAGGCTGGCCTTGAACTCAGAGATCGGCCTGCCTCTGCCTCCTGAGTTCTTGGATTAAAGACGTGCACCACCACTGCCTGTTCTACAAAGTGAGTTCCAGGACAGCCTGAGCTGTTGTTACACAGAGAAACCTTATCTCGGAAGAAAAAAAGAAAAGTCTCTGGATCAATATCCATTCTATTGTGTCAGTCACTATTTGATCTGGATGGTCCCTGGTTGAGTCTAGTAGTAAGTAGGTCAGTGATTGAATCTAGTAGGTCTTCACTAGTTGAATCTAGTAGGTTGAGAGTTGAATTAAGTCATCATCACTTACTGATTCTGGAAAGCAATTGGTTTAATCTCATGGGTTTTAAGCATCATGACCTTGCAGAGCATGGTGCCACAGTGAGGGGGGTGGGCCCAGCAGCTCTGTTTTTGGGGGACTTTCATGTGGGCATTCCCCAGACTCCCCACCACACATTGACAGTAGGATGGTGACTACCATAGAAGAACGAGAAGTCTCACCTCATACCTTTTGTGGTGTGGACATCATGGGATGATTGACTGCGGTAGTGCCAATTTATCATGTTGCCCTAGAAACAGTGGTGTTTTCCCATCACTCTTTGCAGGTTCACTAAGAATCTTTCCCCGGACAAGATCAACTTGAGCACCCTGAAAGGAGAGGGTCAGTTGACCAACCTGGAGCTGGATGAAGAGGTTCTGCAGAATGTGCTGGAACTGCCCACCTGGCTAGCCATTACCAGAGTCTACTGCAACAGGGCCTCCATCCGGGTGAGATGGGGTCCAAGTGCTGTGGCTGTCTTGGGACAGGAGGCTTGTTTTCTTGAGGACTAGCTGTCACAGGCCTGCATCTTTGCTTTCTTCTTTCAGATCCAGTGGACCAAGTTGAAGACACATCCGATTTGCTTGGTAATGACCTTTCAGACTTGAAAGTAATCGTTTGTCTTTTTTGCTTTTTGAGACACAAGGTCTTTCTAAAATAGCCCTGGCAATTCTAGAACTCAACTCTGTAGCCCAGGCTGGCTTCGAACTCAGATCTGCCTGCCTCTGCCTCCCGAGTGCTGGGATTAAACGTGTGCCACCCCGTTTGTTTGTTTTTTTAAATAATGAGTTTTACTTCTCAAGCTCTATTTTCACATTTCTTTTGGGATCCAGACAGAAAGAAGTGTGGTTTGTGTTTGCTGTGGGTGGCTGTAGTACAGTCTGTGCTGTCTTGGTGGTGAGGTATGAGGTTTGTGTGGATGCTTAGCTCTGTGTAACTTCTATTCCAGTGTCTAGACAAGGTGGAGGTGGAGATGAAAACCTGTGAAGATCCTCGCCCCCCCAATGGACAGTCTCCCATTGCCCTTGCTTCAGGACAGAGGTTAGTTACTATGAGCCCAGTGAAAGGATTGATTGATTGATTGATTGATTGATTGATTGTCTTTCACTATAGTCCAGGCTGGTTTCAAACTTATGATCCTCCTACTTCAGTCTGTGGACACTGGGATTATAAGTGAGCCACACTTTCCTGACTCAGAATAAAACTTTGATTATTGAAAATTTCAAACACACCCAAAGCAGATAGGCTAGTATGTCAAATCCCTGTGTTTCAAATATCAAACCTCAACAATTACCAACGTTTTGCCAGTCTTTTCCCTGTGTGCTCCAGCACCTGAAAGCAAATCCCAGGTGCTGTATTGTACCTCTACAGTCTATGTTACTAACTGCGGTATGAACTTGGGGGACACAGAGCTTTGACTGAGTTAACATTCTATTATATGGTATAATACAACCCTCCCCAAACCCCAGAAAGGTCTTACGTAGCCCAGGATGCCTTTGAACTCACTATAGGTAGCTCAGGCTGGCCTTGAACTCCTGATCCTTCTGCCTCCACCTCCCAAGAGCTAGAATTGCAGGCTGTGCTGGCATGCCCCTTCCCCTCATTGATTGTCGTTTCTGTTGTGCTCTTAGGCTGTTGTGAATATCCGTTCAGACGTGTTTGTGTGGTGGTGTGCTGTTCTCTCGATGAACACTTAGGGAGGGAAATATTTGGGCAACAATGGTATGGGGAGTTTCAATTTTGGAAGAAACTGTCAAATTCTTCCCAACAGCTTACCAAATTGTATCAGCTTTTAACATTTTATATACTTTTTTCATGTCCTGTATTCACATTTCTTTTTGGAGAGAGGTGGAGGGTTCTTTTTCCTTTTCTTTTCTGTCTTTCTTTTTTCTAGACATGTTCTCACTGTGTAACTGGCCTGGAACTTGCTGGCCTCAAACTCACAGAGATCTGCCTGCTCTGTCTCTCTAATGCTGGAATTAAAGGTGTGGTCCACCGGCACAGCATTTTTCACTTTATTTTTTCCTTAAAGAAGTAGCTGTAGGTGCTGGGCAGATGGGTCAGCGGGTAAAATACATGCTTTGTAAGCATGAGGTCTGGAGTTCAGATCACCAGCACTCGTGGAATGCCAGAGGGGTGTAGGAATCCACTTGTAATCTCAGCTCCGGAGGTGGGAAAAGAGATCCCCAGAGCAAGCTGGCCTGAAATTTGCTTGCCTTCACTTTTTGGATGCTGAGATTACAGGTGTGAGCCACAGCCTTTTTTTATATTATTATATTAGGGATGAATCCAGGGCTTGTTCCATGGCAGGTAAGTGATTGGCCACTTAGCTGTACTCCAGGGGTCACTGCAGTTTGTAGTTCTGATTTATGTGTAAGGTTTAATGTTGTTTTTCTGTGAACTCTGTAAACTTTGTTCTGTTTTTATTGGGCTCTTGGACCTTTTCTTATCCTATGTGACTAAATTACATATAAATGTGTACTTTCAGCTTAAATTTCTAGATATTCTCTCTCTCTCTCTCTCTCTCTCTCTCTCTCTCTCTCCTCTTTCTCTCTCTGTCTGTCTGTCATGTTTTTTTGAGACAGGATTTTTCTTTGTAGCCTTGGCTGTCCTGGAACTTGTCTGTAGAGAAAGAAGGCTGGCCTCGAATTCACAGAGATCTGCCTGGCTCTGCCTCCCGAGTGCTGGCATTAAAGGCGTGCGCCACCACCATCCGGCTCTAAATACCTTTTTTGTTTCCTGTAATGAGAAATGGTTTCAGAATTGGCTTTAACTCAAAAATTCTTTGGCCAAGTCAACAATGCAGTTTACAACTACACCCCTTATGTGTGGGTTGAGGCCCTTTGATGGCTTCTAGTCCTTATAAAAGTAAAGAAGACAGAAGAAAAGCAATTCCATTTCAAGAATGTCTGTCTGTTTCAATAGAGTAGGAAGAGGACTTCCTGAAGAGCAGAGGCTGAGAGAGTAGGGAAAGGTACAAGAGGTAAGGGGTGTGAAAGTGACCAAAATGATGCATCATGTACATGGATGCAATGGTCAAAGAATAAAAAACAATGCGTTTTCCACAGCCTGAGTACTTCCAGGCATCCATACCCCCCCCCCCTGCCATGTCTGGCTTCTCAGAGGGAAGGAACTCTCTGGCTATACTAGGCAGGGTGGAGGTGGAAGCATTCTTGAGTAGAGTTGACACTATCAACCCCTAACCTGTCTGTATTTCTTTTTTCTTCCTATTTCCCTTTTAAAGTATTCTGTGTCTTTGAAGATTTTATAGAAACTTAGGGGGCTGGAGAGATGACTCTGAGGTTAAAAGCACTGGCTGCTCTTTTAGCAGATCTGGGTTTGGTCCTTAACACCCGTACAGCATCTGTTACCATCTGTATGTAACTCCAGTTTCAGGCCTCCAACTCCCTCTTCCCTCTTTTGGACTCTGGGCACTACAAGCATGTGATATATAATAGGCATATATGCAGGCAGTACACTCACACACATAGACAAAAATAAACCCCAACCAAGAAGAAGAAAGACAAGTAGTCACATTTGTAGCTGGATCTGCTGTTTTCTGGAGCAGTGTCTGTGCCCGCAACCTGCTGGTTCTAATGAGCATCTCCCTCATTGTTTGCAGTGAGTATGGCTTTGCTGAGAAGGTGGTGGAGGGGATGTTCATCATCGTCAATTCCATCACCATCAAGATCCACTCCAAGGCTTTCCATGCTTCTTTTGAATTGTGGCAGCTCCAGGGCTATAGTGTCAACCCCAATTGGCAGCAGAGTGACCTGCGTCTGACCCGCATCACTGATCCCCGTCGAGGAGAGGTGACAGCCTTAGCATTCTGAGGGGAGTGAGTGGAGGGATCTGAAGTAGGAGAAACCCCTGGAGGATGCTATTCGTGGCTGGAGCTGTCCCCACTCTCGGGAAAGCTGGGATCCTTTCTGATCAGTGTTAGTGCTCAGTTACAGATCTGGACCCACTGCCTTCAGTTAGGATGCTGGCTGAGAGTGTCCCCTTGGTTCTTTCGTCTCTTGGTTCATCCGATCCATAGAATCAAGGGATTTTATTTTCTCTCTTTCCAGGTTTTAACATTTAAGGAAATAACTTGGCAGACACTTCGAATTGAGGCAGATGCCACAGATAATGGTGATCAGGACCCAGTTACCACTCCACTGAGGCTCATTACCAACCAAGGCCGCATCCAAATAGCTCTCAAGAGAAGAGTGAGTGTGTGCTCCTGTGCTGAGAATACTTCTGCAAGTTGATATTCCCCACTCTCCACATTGTTGTTGGCCCCAGCAGCATGAGAGAAGCTTTTTTTCAGCGTCATTTTGGAGCTTGTAGAAAGCAGTTTCTCCCCATACTTATTATGTGCCCACTGGCCTGAGAATCTCCAGCTGACGGGTGCTTTTTCTTAATCAAGTAAACCTGAGTTATTTTGAAAGAAATAGGCTTTCCAAAGTGCTTGATGAGTCTTTTTTACCTCCTGGAAGGTGGAAAGCTACCTGTGAAAACCAGGCCACAGTCACTTTAAGGCATTGGAAGATACAAGGTGCTAAACTGTGTTCTCTGTGGCCCCTCAGACCAAAGATTGCAATGTGGTGGCCTCCAAGTTGACGTTCCTGCTGGATGACCTGCTGTGGGTGCTGACTGACTCCCAGCTCAAGGCAATGATGAAGTATGCTGAGTCGCTGAGTGAGGCCATGGAGAAGTCAGCCCAGCAGAGAAAGAGCCTGGCTCCTGAGCCTGTGCAGGTTAGCGATGACTGGACGTCTTGTGGGGCTGGGGAGGCCGTTGGCCAGCCCTGATTGTGCCGCTGTTGGGGGCTGAAGGCTTATTGGCTTGCTTATGGAGTTCCCCAGTTGTGGTGTTGCCCGCTCCTGCCTTCTTTCACTTGCTGTGTTCACTGGCTCCCTCCCATATATCAGCTGGAACTAGTCTCCAGAGAAGGGAGGCGGTGTGCACCTTTCATTCCTGCCCTCGGGACTTACTCTGTCTTGTAGAAGAGACAGTGTACACATTGTTCATACATGGTGTGCCGGGTGCCGTAACAGGCAGACCCTGTGCTGCAGAGCATGGAGAAGGGCATGCAGCATGGCAGTGTCCCTAGGCAGGACACTCTAGAGGAGACGATGGGACCCAGCCCAGTCCCGGTGGGTGCGAGCCTGCAGGGCAGCTCAAGCCTGAGGACACACTGTGACAGCTAGTCACTTGTCAGTGGCGGGCTTCCTTGGGT
This sequence comes from Onychomys torridus, assembly GCF_903995425.1. NCBI lineage: Eukaryota > Metazoa > Chordata > Mammalia > Rodentia > Cricetidae > Onychomys > Onychomys torridus. The sequence continues at coordinate 64,258,372 of NC_050460.1, read as the reverse complement.
AGTGCTGAGTGAGATGCTAGCCAGAAATTAGGAGACAGCAGGGATGCTGTTAAATTGTGGTTTGATGCATGTGGACTTCAGCTTCAGGAAGCATCAAAAGGAGCCTCTCAGAGCATGGACTTGATGTCTGTCTATGTGTCTGTTTTTCTAAATACATAATTTATTTTTATTTTGTGTGCCTTGGTGCTTTGCCTGCATGTATGCCCGTGTGTTTGAAGCCCTGGAACTGGAGTTACAGACAGTTGTGAGCCACCATGTGGGTGCTGGGAATGGAACCTGGGTCCTCTGGAAGAGCAGCCAGTGCTCTCAACCACCGAGCCACCTCTCCAGCCCCTGATGTTTTTCTCTCTGTCCCACGTAGATCACTCCGCCTGCTCCCAGTGCTCAGCAGACCTGGGCCCAGGCATTTGGTGGCAGCCAGGGCAACAGCAGCAGTAGCCGCCTCAGCCAGTACTTTGAGAAGTTTGATGTGAAGGAGTCTTCCTACCATCTCCTCATCTCCCGCCTGGACCTGCATGTCTGCGATGACAGCCAGTCTCGGGAGCCAGGTACCCACAAGGGCTGCGCTTGGCGGGCTGCACATCGTTGTCTATCTTGGGCAGAGCCCAGGATGAAGGTTTCTTCCCACGAACACTATGGCATCCAGCCTTCAGTTAGCTCCCTTAATCACAGGCGTTGCTTAGCCCCCAGCCCTCCTGTGGCAGCTCTGTGTTGGCTTGAAGCAGTGCTTGCCAGCACCTGGCAGGCCCTTTTCCCAACCAGTATAAGACTGTTTTCCTCCCCAAGCCCCCTGAGAAATGCTGGGGTTTGCCAGAGGTTGAGAACCACTGCTGGGGGATTTTAGGAAAAGAAAATTCAATTGTAGGAAACTCAGAGTTTTCAGATTTCTCTCCTCTTTTTTGGAGTTGAGGATTGAGCCCAGACCTCATGTGTATACTGAACAAACTGGTGCTCCACTGCAGCTTTACCTAGAGCCAGATGTTCAGAGTTTTAAGTCATTTTAATATTATGTTGTGGTAGTCAGATGTGGTGGTGCACAGCTTTAATCCCAGCACTCTGGAGACAGAGGCAGTCTCTGTGGACCTCTGTAAAAGTGCAAGGTCATTCTGGTCTGCACAGTGAGTTCTAGGACAGCCAGGGCTACACAGTGAGACCCTGTCTCAATCCCTCCCTCAATTATATATATTGTCTTTATATGTGTAGGGAGGTTATGTTAATGGCATGCTTAACATAGTATTGCACATGTGTATTTATATTTATTCAGAATGAGTGACATTTCTTTATGAGCCCTGCTTAACTTTTGGAATAACCTCATTTATGAATTGAGTGAAATCATTCTCTGCTCATTTTCCTCAAAGCCATTGTCAGGCTCGAGTGAGATGATCTGCTGGCTTTGGGGACCCTGACAGTCATGCATGGGATTTTGACTCCCGCTTACTCCTGCCCTATCTTTGTTCCTTTGCTCCCTCATGCTTTCTGGTGCTCACACTTGGCAGTTTTCTCTTGGGCTTTAGCTTCTCTGTGGGCTGCATTTACTGTCTGCCTCTTACTTACTTCCTTGTTTAGGTGGTGCTGAGGGTTTGAACCCAGGGCTTAGTGAGTGCTGAGCAGGTCTGTACCACTGAGCTACAACTCCTGCTGTATACTTGGCTCTTGAAGTGTTTCAGGGGTACATAGTTACTTTGTCTTTTCTCCCTGGGCCACCAAGCAGCGCTCTAGTTTGTTATTCCTTGGTCTTGCAGTGACCCCCTTCCATACTAAGAGGAAGACATGAGGAATGGCAGAGTAGATAGGGTATCTTCCACCAGAGGAAGTGAGTATTTAGTAATTTCTTCCCAGCACTGCTTAGGGACTTGGAGTGGGGGTGACTGCCTTGAGTCCTGGATGGGTCTCTTGAATTTGAGCACTTGCTGGTTGTGGTAGTGCATACATGTGATCTTAGTGCTCTGGAAGCTATAGCGAAGTGTTGTCACGAGTTTGAGGCAGCTTGTGCCACATAGCAAGACCCTGTCTCAAGAACAGGCCCCCCTTCTCCTACCCCTCCCCACCCAAAAAACGAAAGCAAGACTGGCCGTAGTGGTGCACACCTTTAATCCCAGCACTCAGGAGGCAGAGGCAGGCGGATCTCTGTGAGTTTGAGGCCAGCCTGGTCTAAGAGTGAGGGCTACATAGAGAAACCTTATCTTGAAACAAACAAACAATCCTTTCCCCAGATAAAAAGAATGCATTATTGTAGTTGTACATATTCTATTCTAGCAGTTGGGAGGTGGAGGCAGGAGGATCAGAAGCTCAAGGTCACTCTTAGATGATTAATAAGTTTGAGACTAGCCTAAGTTTTGAGACCTTGCCTAAAAAACAACAATTATAGTTTTAAATTTTAAGTACTAATAACTTTAAAATAGGTAATTTAAGGGCTGGAGAGATGGCTCAGAGGTTAAGAATACTGACTGCTCTTCCAGAGGTCTTGAGTTCAATTCCCAGCACCCACATGGTGGCTCACAATCATCTGTAATGAGATCTGGCGCCCTCTTCTCTATACATAATAAATAAATAAATCTTTTTTAAAAAAACAGCTAATTTAAAACAGTTATTGTTTCTTATCCATTAATGGAACAAAGGAGTATTTGTATATTCTGTAGTATAAAGCATAGATCTGGGCCCATTCGTTCAGAATTCTGGTTGCTCTTGCCAAGAGCGTTGTCCACTCTCCGGAGCACTTCCTGGTGGTTCAAGTGACGCTTGGGTTCTTTGCTCCTCAGTGCTGTTCACCTGTGTCTTTCTTTCACAGGTGTCTCTGCAAACAGACTCACAGGTGGTGCCATGCAGCTTACCTTCCGCAAGATGGCATTTGACTACTACCCCTTCCACCGGGCAGGTTAGAGAAATTTAACGTGTTCTAGCATGGCCCAGATTCACACATGACCAGCCAGCAAAAGGGTGCTAGATATTGCTACATATGCTCAGAGGGTTGCTGGGAGTAGTTTCCTATGAGGACATCTGCAGGCCTGTGTGGTGTACTGTTGCTGATGGCCAGAGGAAGTGGGTGCTGTTTGGAGTCTGCTCTCAGACCCTCAAGATCATTAGGTTTAAAACCCATCCGGTAGTTTATAGTCAGAAATAGCCCTTTTGAGACCCTTGGGAAATGAGGCTTACACATGGAGTTTAGAAGAAGATGGGTGCTCATAGTGGGCATTTTCCTCTTATCCCGGGAAGTTCTGGGTGGGGCTGGGATCTAATCAGAACTCTGACTTCCTGGACAGGAAGAAAACATTAGTACACTGGTCTGTGACATTGGGCCCAAATCCTTTTCTTCTTTACCCCACAGGTGACAGCTGTAAGCATTGGGTGCGGCACTGTGAGGCCATGGAGACCCGAAGCCACTGGGCCCAGGAACTGGTGATGGAGTTTCAGAGTAAGATGGGGAAGTGGCATGAGGGAAGCAGCAGCGTGAAGCCGCCATGGCACCTGGGTGTAGACGCTGCTGCCTTCAGGAAGAAAGCAGGTAGGTGTCGAGGACCTGGGGGCTTCTAGTTGTTCAGCCTTCTGCTCTTTGGCTCTGGACCGCTGAAGGAGATGAAGGGCGGGGGCTCTGTTCACCCAGCTGCATCCCACAGGGCAATGCCATGTGGGGTTCCTTTGTCAGCAGCAGTAGCTGCAGTTCCAGGCCTGTCAGCAGGCTTTGCCTTGCACTCATGGGGACTGTCACCAGGTTGCCACCAGTGTTGAGCTCTCTTTCTGCTTCATGCTATTAGTGATCTTGGGTTTTTAATTTCTAAATTTTATTAATAATGACTAATGAATGTATTTACTTCTTTTTCCTTTTCCTTTTTATTTAGATTCTTTCTCTAGTCCTGGAAAGAGCCCTCTTGACAAAAGCCCTGCTCAGGGCTGGCAGGCTGCCTTTGGGCCTCCAGCATGGAATCGTTTACGCTCTAGCTGCCTGGTTGTACGAGTGGATGACCTGGACATCCACCAGGTGAAGGCACAGGAAGACATTGGAGGGTGTGGGATAGTTTAGGAACAGTGTGAACCTAGATATGGAAGCCAGGGTCTGTTGGCCTCACTTCTGAGGAGATGGATGGTTTGGTCATTTCTGTTGAGCATGGCCTCTGAGAAAAGCCTTGGGATGTTCTCAGAATGCTGTATTACCACCTCCTGCTGACACGAACCTGGACTGGTTGAGGTGCTCTAATCCTAGCACTTTGGAGGTGGAGGCAGGAGTTCCAGGCCATCCTCTGCTACATTGCCAGTTTGAGACCAGCCTACACTATGTGAGACCCATCCCCCAAACCCAACAGAACCAGTGTGACTGTGTCTGGAACACGTGGAAAGCTTTCTGCTCCTCTCAGGGAAGGATGTGGGGGGATAGCAGAGGGCATGCATTTCTTAGGAGATAGTCGTGCTCTGGCTGCTGTGGCGGGCTAACAGTGACTCGTGGTTACTTAGGTTTCTACGGCAGGACAGCCAAGTAAGAAGCCATCCACTCTGCTCTCCGGCAGCCGCAAACGCCACCGCCTCCCGACTCAGGTGGCCGCCATCCATGTACAGTTCACAGAGTATTACTTCCCGGATAATCAGGAGCTTCCAGGTAAGCATCTCACTGTGGTTAGGAGTGTTATGAGTCCAAGTTAAAATCTTGGCTGGGCTGGGGCTGCAGTTGAGCTCAGTTGAGAGAGTTCTTTCCTAACATGCATGAAGCCCCATGCTTCGTCACCAACACCACATAGATTGATTGTGGAGACGCACAACTAAATTGAGCACTCTGGGAGGTGGAGGCAGAAGGTCATGGCTACATGGTGAGTTTGAGATCAGTCTGGGGTACGTGAGATATGTGAGATCCTGTCTGAAAACAAAACAAATAAACTGCGGTGTACAAGGGTGTCTCTTTGCTCTTACGATAGTGAGACGTTAGCTGCTACACTGTAAATGACTGTCCTTGTTTTCTCTGCTTCCAGTCCCCTGTCCTAATCTCTACATCCAGTTAAATGGTCTGACCTTTACTGTGGATCCCGTCAGCTTGCTTTGGGGAAACCTCTTTTGCCTAGATTTATACCGCAGCTTGGAACAGTTCAAAGCTATCTATAAGCTGGAAGATTCAAGGCAAAAAGATGAGCACTTGGACATCCGACTGGATGCATTCTGGCTGAAGGTAGGGACGGAGGTGGACTTTGGCACTTGTTGGTAGACACAGCTATTTTTCAAGGTTGTGATCTACGGTCCTACTGTGTCCACTGACAGAGTAAGAAAATCAGCTTCAGACGCCCACTCTGCCCAGATAGCCTTAACTGTGTTTCGTTCTCTCTGAAGGTGAGCTTCCCTCTGGAGAAGAGAGAGCAGGCGAAGCTGCATCGTCCCCAGGCACTTGTCCTCTCCACGGCAGGCATGGTCGCCACCAATACTCGGCATGCCCCGCACTGCGGTTGTCCAGACCTCCAGAGTCTCTTCCGGGGTTTTGCCACTGCTGAGTTCTTTCGTTCTAGCTGCGGTCCCTTTCCTAAGGTTCCAGGGGGCTTCGGCCTTCTGCACATGCTCTTCCTGCACCATGCTTTCCAGATGGACTCCCCCACTCCCCAGAGGCCGGCCGCCTCCCAGGACCTTTGGTCTCTGCACTTGACTGAGCTCTCCTTGGACTTTGAAGGCACAGAGAACTTCAAAGGCCATAGCTTGAACTTTGTGGCCCCCTTCCCCTTGTCCATTTGGGTCTGCCTTCCTCTCCGCTGGCAGCAAGCCCAGGCACGGAGGCTCCTTTTGGCCTCAGAGGGAAGGCTAAAACCGTCAGCCAGCTTTGGCAGTCCCGTGCATTCTGAAGCCCTTGCCCCTGAGTTTGTGTCCCATCAGAGGTCGAAGACTGAACGAGACTTGAAAAGCCTGTCAGGCTTCACTGAAACCCCAGAGGTTATGAGAGAAGGCGACGCTGGTGTGGACCACAGAGGGCACGTGGCAGAGCTGGAGGGTGTGGCGGATGTTCACATGCTTGTACACTCCCCTGCCCACGTCCAAGTGAGGCTCGACCACTACCAGTACTTGGCTCTGCTTCGCCTCAAGGAAGTGCTTCAGGGGCTTCAGGAGCAGCTGGCCAAGGACACAGAGGCCATGACTGGGTCTCCCCTGCAGGACCAGACAGCTTGTGTTGGTGTTCTCTTCCCCAGTGCTGAGGTGGCTCTCCTCATGCATCCTACCCCTGCGACTGCTGAAGCCAACTCCGCAGGCTCAGACACCACCAGCCTCATAGACTCTGAGCTGTCCCCATCGGAGGATCGGGAGCTGAGGTCTGATGCCTCCTCAGACCAGGGCCCAGTAAGCCCTGAGAAAGTCCCCAAGGTCAGCAGCATTGAAAATCTGGATGCATCCCAGGAAAGGCTGCATAATGATGGAGCACTACAGGACTTTGGTTCACCTGCACAACAGCCGGCAGGGAAGAGCCATGAGGCAGTTGAGTCTCTACAGGCCAAGAAGTTGAGCAAAGTTCAAACTGTCAGCTCACCGGCTGTGTCGAAGGACCCAGCTGATAGGGATGCTGCTATGAATGGACGCGGGGAACCCATACCCTTGAGGAACATTGAGGGGGAATTATCCAGTGCTATTCACATGACCAAGGATGCCACAAAAGAGGCTCTCCATGCCACCATGGACCTCACCAAGGAAGCTGTGTCCTTGACTAGGGATGCCTTCAGTTTGGGTAGAGATCGAATGACCTCCACCATGCACAAGATGTTGTCCCTGCCTCCCACCAAGTGAGTGGTCCTCAGCCTCCTTCAGTAACTCTGCTTTTTCCTCCAGTTCTGAGCATTGGGCTCAAGGCCGCCTACTGTGTGTACTCTTAGAGAAAGAATGGCTGGTGGGGGGGCTGGAGAGGTGGCTCAGTGGTTAAGAGCACTGGCTGCTCTTCCAGAGGACCCAGGTTCAATTCTCAGCACCCACATGGCAGCTCACATCTGTCTGTAACTCCTGTTCCAGGGTTTCTGACACCCTCACACAGACTTAAATGCTGGCAAAACACCAATGAGCATAAAATAAAAATAAATTGTAGGCCAGGTGGTGGCAGCACACACCTTTAAGGTGGATCTCTGTGTGAGTTTGAGGCCAGCCTGGTCTGAAAAAGCCAGTCCCAGGACTAGGGCTATTACACAAAGAAACCCTGCCTCGGAAAAACATAAACAAACAGACAGATAAACAAATAAATAAATTACCAAGGGGGGAAAAAGACTGGTTGAATGGGAAGACTTGAAGTCAACATTTGTAGCTTTTTAGGATGTATAGCCTCACAGTTATCAACACAGATTAGGCTAATTCAGAATAACAGTACCTGCCGTCCATATTCTGTTCTTGTTGCTAAGGAAACAAAGGCCTCACAAATGGTAGGCAAGTACTGTTAGCACTGAGCCATACTCCTAGCCCAAATACTGTGTTTGTTTGTGTTTGAAGACAAGACAGTGTCTTACTATATATCCCAGGCTGGTCTGGAACAAACTTTATCTCTCTCTCTTTTTTTTTTTCCTCACACAGCAACAGAATTTTTTATTAGTGCTGAAACAGATTTTTTTTTTTTTTTTAAATGTAACTTTGTGTCTTCTGGCCTCACCTTCTTGAGTCTTGGCATTACAGGTGTGTGCCAGTACGCCTGACTCTGGTGCAATAGTCTTTGCACTGGGTTATCTTGTAATCTCTTTGTTTAATTTGACCCCCATAACAGCCCAGGAAAGTAGCTGCAGAACTTTGTATTTGCATTTCTCGTTCATAGCTAAGGAGAGTGATGCCTGAGGCAGGTCCTGCTCTTTGACCCAGACCTGATGAACAGAGCTGTGCCCTGGCCTTGTCCTTTGTGGCAGTGCTGCAATAGCATCTGCTGGAGCAGTGGAGAAGGGAAATAGTGTTGAGCTCACTGTGTGGTTGGTCCTGTGCCAAGCATTGAGGATATAATAGGATGAAAGAAAATCCAAGAGGCATAGTCAGGAGGTTGGAAATGATGGCTTTTCCTGTGAGTGTCTTGAGCTTTTAGAAAGATAATAGAACAGCCGGGCATGGTCATGCATCCCTTTAATCCTGGCACTTGGGAGGCAGAAGCAGGTGAATCTCTTATGAGTTCCAGGCCGGCCTGGTCTACAAATCAAATTCCAGGACTGCCAGGGCTACACAGAGAAACCTTGTCTCAAAAACCAAAGGGGGAAAAAAAAAGAAAGGAAGGAAGTTAGGAAGGAAGGGAAGAAGGGAAGGGGAGGGGAGGGGAAGGAAGGGAAGGGAAAGGGAAGGGAAGGGAAGGAAAGGAAGAGGGACGGAGGGAGGGAGGGAGGAAAGAAGGAAGGAAGGATGGATGGATGGAAGGAAGAGAGGAAGGAAGGGAGGGAGGGAGGGAGGGAGGGAGGAAGGGAGGGAGGGAGGGAGAAAGGGAGGAAGAGGGAGTCTCTTCTAGGACATTTGGTGGCCCACAGACCATGCATGGCATTACAGTTGAGGAATCAGAGCTCTTTCCTTTTCCATTAGATAAATTTGTCGTGTGTAGATGTTTTGTCTGCATGTACGTGCGGTGCCCAAGGTATCAAATCCTCGGGGATTGGGATTACAGATGGTTGTGAGCCACCATGGGGATTCTGGGAATTGAACTCAGGTCTGCTGAGAGCAGCCAGTGCTCTTGACCACTGAGCTGGCTCTCCAGGCCCTCTTTCCCCATGTTTATGTGGTGTGCGTGTGTGGAGGGCCAAGGTTGATGGTGTCATTCGTTCTGGATCCCTCTTCTGCCTTTCTCATTGAGGCAAGATCTTGTAGTCAAACCTAGAACTCACCTGTACATCTAATCTAGCTAGCTAGCTTGCCTATCTCTGCCTTCCACACCTGAATTACAGGTGGGATGCCATGTCCACTGGCATTTTGTGGGTTCTAGGGATCCAGACTCTGGTCCTCATACTTGCCTGGCAGATGCTTTAGCTGAGGAGCCATCTCTCCAGCTCCTTGGAGCTTTTTCTGTATGAATTGTCCTAAGTGGGTCTCTAAGCAGTGCCTGTGTGTATAGTGCCTGCTAGGGTAGTCAGCCAGGGAGGCCGGGGAGGAAACCTCACAGGGGTCCTTGGTGGGCTGGGGAGATGGCTTAGTTGGTATACCCAGCGCCAACATAAAAGAAAGCTGGACATCTGCCTGTAATCTTAAAGCTAGTGAGGAAGAGACAGGAGGACCCTTTGGACCTGCTGGCCACCATTTCTAACTAAGTTGGGGAGCTCCAGGTTAACTGAGAGACCCTGTCTCAAAATATAATGTGATGAAGCAGTTGAGGAAGATACCTGATGTTGACCTCTGATCTCTGTAAGCACTGGGTGTTGGTGACTCACGCCTTTAATCCCAGTACTTGGGAGGCAGAGCCAGGTGGATCTCTGTGAGTTCGAGGCCAGCCTGGGCTACCAAGTGAGTTCCAGGAAAAGGCTCCAAGCTACACAGAGAAACCCTGTCTCGGGAAAAAAAAAAAAAAAAAGTGAATACACATAAGCACACACATATACAAAAAGGGACCAGTGTGTAATAATACTAGACTGTGTGTCCGGTTTGCCTTTAGTGTGGTATTTACCTACTGAGTTCCTATAGTTCTATGGGACATACTGACAGCAGGCCTCATTTAAATATATTTTATCTTATTTTTATATGCATTGGTGGTTTTGCCATGGGTGTCAGGGTCCCCTGAAACTGGAGTTACAGATAGGTGTGAGCTGCCATGTGAGTGCTGGGAATTGAACTCAGATCCTCTGGAAGAAGAGTCAGCCTTCTTAACCCCTGAGCCATCTCTCTAGCCCAGCAGGCCACATTTAATAGGAAACAACTCAGCAAGGCAAAAACTTGCTGAAGATCATACAGCTCCTCTGGAACATGAGTTATTACTATTTTATTAACAGTGTCAAAAAGAAAAAAATGTCATGTAGCTCCTGAGTGGTGGGATATAGGTTGAAAGCCAGACTCCTTTTCCTTCTCCTGGCCCTTCAGTTTTTTATTAGACCAGTGAGGTGCCTTAGGCAGGCAAAGTGAAACAGCAACACATCTTTTTTTTGTTTGTTTGTCTGTTTTTTCGAGACAGGGTTTCTCTGTGTAGCTTTGGTGCCTGTCCTGGAACTCAACACTGTAGACCAGGCTGGCTTTGAACTCAGAGATCCACCTGCCTCTGCCTCCCAAGTGCTGGGTTTAAAAGCATGTGCCACCACTGCCTGGCTAGCAATACAACTTTACGTAATTAAACAAATGTAGCATAAATAAATATAACATTTCTTTGCCTAGTTTAAAGTAATATTCCCCAATACCTGGCCTCCCTGTTTCTTTTCTTTTTACTTTTTAAAGATTTATTTTGTGTTAATTTTGGTGTTCAGTGTTTTGTCTGCATTATGTCTGTGAACCACGTGAGCACAGCATCTGAAAAGGCCAGAAGAAGGTGTTGGATCCTTCAAAACTGGAGTTACAGGTGGCTGTGAGCTGCCATGTGGGTGCTAGGAACCGAACCCAGGTCCTCTGGAAGAGCAGCCAGTGCTCTTACCCACCAAGCTTTCTTCAGCTCCATCTTTAAGCAGTTTTACGGGCACACACTTCTGGAATTCCAGCTCTTCGGGAGTCGGGAAGAATGCCAGGGGTTTGAGACGCTGTCTTAAAAGACATCACCTCCACCAAGTTTGAAAAACCACAACTTCTAAACTTTTGTATGATTTGGATGCAGTCTGTGTGGTTGTGTGAGAAGCACTTGATGGAGATTAGAGGACTTGCGTTTTTCTTCATCCTACTTCAGCTGTTGACTCACCTCTGAGAGTGGAGTTGGAAGGGCTCTAAGCTCTCTCTTCAGCCATCTGTCTTTTAGCATTAATCACCTTTCCTCTCCAACCCCCAGCGCACCTGAGCTGAGCCTGCCCTCTGTCCTCTGGTCTCTCCAGAGCAGTTGAACACAGGCTTGTGGCATGGGGCTGCAGAGATGGGTCAGCCTTTAAGAGCTCTTGCTGGACTCGAATCAGAAAGCTCAGAACCTTGTTTCTGTCACTCAGCTCCGGGGAAGCTGGCACCCTCTGCTGTCCACCACAGAAACCATGCATCTGTGCGTGTGTATACACGTGTGTGTACCCATACACAAGTTCATAAAAACAAGACTTGTAAAGTGCATGTGGCTGCTTTGACACCACTTGTTATCACTAGGGTGGTCGGTGGTCGGCCTCTTCTGTGAATGGCATGACCCTGAATGACCTCGAGATTTTATGTCACTAGATGTTTAAGTAGTTAAAATGCTCAAACAGCAAGTGTGTGTTCACATTGTCTGAGCTAGGGAAATGTATTAGACTGACGCTGGGTGAGTTGAAAGGGAACAAGGCCGTCCTCAAAGCTGAATTGATTTTTTTTTTTTAACTTTTTTTTTTTAAATATAGGGAAGCCACGGCCAAGGCTGATGAGGGGATAGCAGCCCCAGTGAGTGGAGGTGCTGCCCGGCTCCGATTTTTCTCCATGAAGAGGACAGTCTCTCAGCAGTCATTTGATGGTGTCTCAGTGGACAGCAGTGGCCCTGAAGACCGGATTTCAGTAGACAGCGACGGCAGTGATAGCTTTGTGATGCTTTTGGAGTCCGGTATGTAAGAGTAAAGTTGCATTAGTCCAGAGAGTGGGCTCGCTTTCTAGCTAATGCTCAAACCAGCAGAATTCCAGTCGAGCTGAGACAGGATAAAATAGGTATTTTTCCTAACCAAAACAAAAGAGAGAAAATTCATTACATGTTTTTATGGCTTTATTTCCCACATCTCCTAGGTTATTTCTATGTTTATTTCTTTGGGTTTTTTTTCTTTTGTTGTTGTTGTTTTGGGTGGGTGGGGGGTCTCGTGTAACCCAGACTAGCCTTGAACTCCGTATTTCCTAACTCTCCTAAGTGCTGGGATTACAAGTATGTGCCATCATTCCTATCTCTCTTACAAGTTATTGTTCAATACTTAACATTTATTACAGAAAATATTCAATCAAAGGAGTTCTCTGAGCCACAAGACCAGCTGACCAGAGTTGATTGGTATCTGTTGTCAGTGGCACATGCTTGCCTCTGGGCTTTGTTTTGCCTGGGTTTTTTTTTTTTTTAAGTTTGAAAGATTTATTTAGTTATTATTTACTATATTTAGTTAATTTTTATTAATTTTTATATTTACTTATGTGCATGAGTGTTTAGTCTGAATATATGTAAGTATACTGTGAGTATTCCTGGTGCCCTTGGAGGACAGAAGAGTGTGCTGGATTCCCTGGAACTAGAGTCATGGACTGTTGTGAACTGCTAAGTGGGTGCTGGGAATTGAACTTGGGTCTTTTGCAAGAGCAGCTAGGGCTCCCAACCTCTTGTCTGTGTATTTTATTGTTGGAAAATAACCTGAAGCTTTTTGTCTGTTGATACAATGATTAACTTAAACTTTTAAAAATTATATGTACTATCTATAATTAGATAGATAGTTGTATACATTTAATTATATGAATGTATGTATGTATGAATGAGTGTTTTGCCTTTGTGTATATCTGTATAACATGTGTGTGCAGTGTCATGGAGGCCAGAAGAGGGCATCAAATCCCTTACTGGAGTTACAGATGGGAGCCACCACATCCGTTGCTGAGAATTAAATCCAGGTCCTCTGTAAGATGCTGGGAATTGAACCTGGTTCCTCTGTAAGAACAGTCAGTGCTTTTAACCACTGAGCCATCTCTTTATCTCCATACAATGGTTAACTTTCAGGAATTAAATTTATCACTTTTGGAAGTCACACGCTCTTAGCTTATCAAAATAGAAACTTATTAAATGATTCCTTCAGAATATTTGAAGAACATGTTTATGTCTTTTGATACTATTATAATTATTTTTGGTGTTGCTCTAATCGAGGCTCTCAGTGTGCTGGGCAAGTGCTTTGACACCGAGTCACACCACTGGTCCCTTCTTTCCCTTTATTTTTCATAGGAGAGTGACAAATTGTGATGTGTGTGTTTATGTGGTGATAGATGTCATCTCACATATATACCATCTACTCTTCCTGCCCAGCTGAATGACTATACCCTCTGGCCAACATCTTTGTATTCTCTCCATAGTAACCATCATTCTATTCTTTGCAATATGTCTGATTGTTTCCTATACCATATATAAATGACAGTATGTGTCCATATTGCCTCAAGTGACAGGTTTTCCTGCACACTCACACACACTTTTCTTTGTTCACTGCATCGTGGACACATGTTGTTTGTGTGGTTTGGCAGTTGTGACTAGGCTACAATAAACATGGCGGTGCACACACTCCTTGATTATACTACTGTGTTTCCTTTGAATACAGCTAGGGTGGGTTTGCTTCTCTCCAGTCTTTTTTTTTTTTTTTCTGGTTTTTCAAGATGGGTTCTCTGTGTATCCCTGGCCTTGAACTCACTATAACTCACTCTGTAGCCCAGGCTGGCCTCAAACTGGAGAGATCCTCCTAGTGCTGGGATTAAAGGCGTGCACCATCACTGCCGCCCAACTCTTCTCCACATTCTTGCCAACCCTTGTTCTCTATTTTCAGTTTTTGTTTTTTTGGGGGGGTGGCGGGGGAGGCATAGTTTTGGCTTTTTAAAAAGTTTTTTTTTTTCTTTTTTTTTTTTTTTGCTTTTTTGAGACAAGGTTTCTCTGTGTAGCTCTGCACCTTTCCTGGATCTCACTCTGTAGACCAGGCTGGCCTCGAACTCACAGAGATCCGCCTGCCTCTGCCTCCCGAGTGCTGGGATTAAAGGCATTCACCAGCACTGCCCAGCCAAGATGTTTGTTTTTAATTGTGTGTGTGTATGGGTATGTGAATGTGAGGATAGGCCCTCAGAAGCCAGAAGGAGGCATGAGATCCTCTGGAGCTGAAGTTATAGACAGCTGTGAGCCACTGGGAACAGAACTAAGTCCTCTGCAAGAGCAGCCAGTGCTGTTAACCGCTGAGCCTTCTCTTCAGTTCCTGGTTTTGGCTTTTTGATTCAAGGTCTCACTATGCTGGCCAGGTTGGACTCGAACCTATGTTCCTCTCTAGGCCTCCTGTGTGCTTGGATTCTAGGCATGTGCTACCATAACTCCACTTGCTTGTCTTTTTATGATTTGTGTATTCTACTTACTACAGTGTATGCAGGACTCTAGGTTTTAATGTGTGTAGTGTAGAATTTCCTTCCATTTTAAGTCCAGATATTGTTCTTTGTATATCTATACCATACTCTGATTATCTCTTGACCAAATACAGTATTGCACTTTAAAAAAACAACAGTCCTGGGTCTGGAGAGATGGCTCAGAGGTTAAGAGCACTGGCTGTTTTTCCGGAGGTCCTGAGTTCAATTCCCGGCAACCACATGGTGGCTCACAACCATCTACATGAGAGATCTGGTGCCCTCTTTTGGTCTGCAGGCTGAACACTCACTGTATACATAATAAATTAAAACAAACAAACAAACAAAAAACCCAACAGTCCTTAAATTCATCAGCTCTCTAGTTAGATTTCAAATGCCCAGCTGTTATATTTGTTTTTTTACAGTTGTTGCAGTTTTTAGAGGATAGATGTGAACAGACCTTTCTAAGACTTTTGACCCTTTTCATTACCTTCTTCATGCAGAATCTGGTCCAGAGTCTGTCCCACCAGCGTCTGTAACAAATGTCTTGGATGACAGTGGTGTTCAAGGGATCCCTGTTCTGGATAACTGTGGCCAGGGGTTGCCAGAGACCAACAGCTCCGCGTCAGCTAGTGGTGACCTCGTCCTTCACTCGGTCAGCTGCCAGGCTTCTTCCTTCTGTGGAGGGGATAGGCTCTGGGTCAGGCACAAAGTTGGGAATCAAAACTAAGAGAATCTCTTTTGGCAGGTGTCAGTTTTGGTCCTGCAGGTGAATGAAGTGTCATTTGGGATTGAAGTTCGGGGTGAGGACCTGGCAGTAGCCCTGCAAGCAGAAGAACTGGCCCTGCGACAGTTGGGCACCGTGGGGCTCTGGCAGTTTTTACATGGACAGTGCCCAGGTACAGATGACGGCCATTCCCGAAAAGCGGGTTTCCCCAGGCAGGCGAGGTTAGCTGGCTCCGGCCCTGTGTTGTAAGCTCCGGTGCCAGGCACTTGGCTCTTTCCTCTAGCAGCTGTGGGGGAATCTCCAGTGAGTCCCCGTCTAACAGGAGGCCTGCTGAAGCTCTGCATGGGTAATGCGAGCTTTACACTCACCGGGTAGTGTCCATCCTCACCTCCAGACCCCGCTGGGTTTAACCGGGAAGAGTGTCCTTGCGGTTTCCTTGCGGCTGCCAAGAAAGCTGTATCTGACAGGAACCTGTGTCATTCATGTTCATCAGAGGGCGGACACTCTGGCTTATGTCACAGGCTTCATTTCATAGTTTTAAAAATCTTAAGTCGTTACCAAAGAATATTTATAGGTTACATATAAAATAATAGCACTGCAGTGGATTCTTACACCTTCCTTACTGTATATATACACCTCACATGTCCACCTGCTCAGTGAGCACTGCAGCCTGCTAGATGCTCTCTGACCTCAGGCCCACCCTAGGCCCACCCTCCGCTGTCCTAAGCAACCATTCTCTTGCATTACATTATAACTTTTCCATCTGTTTCCATCAGAATGTTACTTAATTTTGGATATTTCTCTAAATAGACTCATAGTGTTTATTATTTTGTGATTTAATTTTTTTTTCACAAAACATTGTTTTTATTGACAAATCTTTGTTTTGGGATTTTTGTTGTTGTTTCAAGTCAGGATCTCACTGTGTAGTCCTGGCTGTCCTGGAACTCACTCTGTAGACCAGGCAGGCCTCGAACTCACAAAGATCCATCTGCCTCTGCCTCCCGAGTGCTGGGATTAAAGGTGTTCGCCACTATGCCAGGCTTTATTAACAAATCTTAAAGATTGCTTTTATTTCATTGAGACTGTTGTAAACACTTCCCCTATGCCAGCATTTTAGCACCATCCCATCTGACAGGCGTGAACTAAGTCACAGTCTCTGTGTTAATAGGTTTTTCTCGGCTCTCTTCTCAAAGGTACAAGCTTCCAGGAATCCTCAAGTCTGAAGACTGGCCACATCAGGCCTGCTGTAGGCCTGCGCTTTGAGGTGGGGCCTGGTGCATCTGTTCATTCTCCACTGGCCACACAGAATGGCTTCCTGCGGTTCTTACTTCGGGGCTGTGACCTGGAGCTGTTCACCTCAGTGCTCAACGGTCTGGGGCCTTTCTTGGAGGATGAGGAAGTCCCAGTGGTAGTCCCGATGCAGATTGAGCTCCTGAACTCCAGCATTACCCTCAAGGTGAGAGGGACCTTGGTGTTTACCCTGGCCTCTGTAGCTCGGTGAGCCATTGAAAAGGTAGTCCAGCATTGTCTCCAGTATTTCAGTAGCGTGGGCATGGGCGGCACAGGTCAAAGCCTGGACTGGGGTAGGAAGATGGTTCTGCTGGTGAAGGGCTTGCTGCTCCAGCACTAGCCTAAGTGTAAGCTGCTCCTCATACATTAGAAAGACCCATTCTGTGGACGTGGAGACAAGAATGTTTCAGGGACAGGCTCTCCAGTGAGCTTCAGGTTCCGTGAGGCTCCATCTCACAGATAGGATAGAGAGAAGGCTGCAGCAGTGGTTCAGTGGTTTCTCTTGAGTTTCTCTCCCAGCATCCACTTGGTGGTTCACAACCATCTGTTACTCTAGTTCCAGGGGATCTGACTTCCTCTTCTGACCTCTGCAGGCACCAGGCATGTAGTGATACATATACATACACGAATATAAAACATTTATACACAAAATAAACCTCAAAAGGAAGAACATGATTGAGGTAAGACACCTTGGCCTCCACATGTACACACATGAACATGCACATGAACACATGAATGTGAACACATGCATGCACACACTCCCACAAAGCCTAGGTCATTTGTAATTCTATGTAACCATGCCAAGCTCCTGGTTGTGTGAATCTCAGTCTCACCATCTCTAGGGCGGGCGAGGCTTGGTTATGCCTCTTGTACCTTACAGGAATGTGTGGGCAAGCTTGCAAGATGGGTCAGTGGGTAAAGCACTTGCTGCCACGCCTGAGGACCCGAGTTCAGTCCCTGGGACTCTCATGGTCGAAGGTGAGAATCTACTCTTACAAATTGTCTTCTGACCTCCACATGAGAGCCCTGACATGCAGACACAGACACACACAGACATACAGAAATAATAAATAAATATAATTATACACAAAAGAGTATCTGGAGAATCAGTGGCGTCAAATGCCTTAAACTGGATGGTAGAAGTATGGATATGTCCTGAGCTGGGTGGGTAAGTCATGTGGTTCCCCTTTGTCCTTCAGGATGATATCCCTCCTATCTATCCAACGTCCCCTGGCCCTGTCCCCATCACTTTGGCGGTGGAGCATCTTGTGTTGAAGCGGAGTGATGATGGTGTGTTTCACCTTGGCGGTGAGTAGGCTTCTCAGCTCCTCTGTTCTGCCTTTCTCTGATGAGTCGATAGAGTTGACAAGTCGGTCTGTCTGACTGTTGGCAGCTGTTTGTCACTGAAAATGCTTATTTCACCAGCTCCTGCTCAGGACACACCATTGGCTGCAGTACCTGAGAAGCAGCAAGTCCCAAAAGAACAGGTGCTCCTGGTGCCCGAAGGACAGGTCTTGGGGCTTGAGGTAAGGACCTGACCAAGCTCCCCATAAACCTCTAGGGGGTTGTAATTGTGGGAGCAATGAAACTCAGAGGTCTAAAAGGTCATCTGTGTGTGTAGTGGGTAGCGTAGGCTCCTGTCACCAGCAGCAGCTTCTGATGCTAGAGGCTGTAGACGTGAGCTGATGAGCTCAGCGAGGGAACTGGACCCTTGGAAAACTGTTTGGGTTCTAATCATTGCCCTACTGGTGCTTCTGTGAATTCTCCTTCCCCAGCCTCCTTACTAGTGGTGTTGCAAGGAGGTCTGGCTGTGTTCCCTAATGGTGAACTACTTACCCCTCAGGAGAGAGGATTACCTGCCCTACAGCAAGAACTGATGGACATCAAACAAGCACTGGCCAATGCCAACCAGGACAAAGAAAAACTTCTTCAGGAGATTAGGAAATACAACCCTCTCTTTGAGCTCTGACGGCAGCTCAGCCATCTGCGCCAAGGAGAGAAGATATCACCAGCAACAGCACCACCTAGGACAGAGGTGCCGAGGAGCCAGCAGGGCCGGGAGCACTCAGGTCACTCCCTGTGTGCCAGCCTGGTGGAGGACAAGGGGAGCATGGCTGCATCCAGGAACTGGGATAGCTATGTACCTGGCCCTGCACCTTATCTTGCCATTATGTAGCCTTGTAGCCCTCTGCATAGTAGAGGAATCCTCTCTACACTGTAGAGCATTTCACTTTCTGGTTTCATGGCAGTGGTGTTTGTTTCTTTATGGCCTGCGTGAACAAGTGTCCACCTGAGTCATGTACACAGCCACCAAAGATCCCATGACCCAGTGCTTCCTATTGGCATACCTGGAGTCCTTGGCCTGAGTTTTGGAGTAGATCAGGAAGTAGCCCAGCCTTGGGTTGGGGCAAAGGAGGCCTGAGGTCAGGGAGCCATGGACTGCCTGTCCTGGAACGGGGGCTAGACTCATACCATCTTGGCCAATAGCCTCGAGTCCAGTGTCTTTTCTGTTGAATTTCTTCATTGTGATGCTTTGACTCAGCCAGATTGTCTTTCCCGGCACAACAATTGGTTTGAGATTTAAATCAAGAGAAATAGTGCTTGGCTGAGGGCATGAGGAGGCAGGGGTACCGTTCTGCCTGTTTCTACAGCTGTACCTGACTCTTCTTTCTGTACGAGGAGCCCCTGGTCTCCTGCTTTCCCAGCACTATGTCTTTCTGCCTTTGCTAACTCCAGCACTTGGTAGTTTGGGAGAGAAACATGTGCTCTAAACTTAGTCGTAAACACCTCAGTATGCTGCCTCACTCCCTGTTACTATGGCTTTTTAAGAATCATGTGATTTCAACTTAAGTAAATCTAGCTAGGCTTCCTCCTGTCCCTGTAAAAGAGCACAGCTCTGTGCTGTCTCCAAGTAGTGCTGGCCAAACAGAAGCATCACTAACTCACCTACGGGATGAGATGGTTGGTTGTAAGCCAGGCGATGCCTGTGGCTGAGGGGAGGGAAGGAAAAGCACCACCTTGTGTTTTGAGGGTAAACGAAAAATATTTATGAAAGAAGGAAGTCACATTTGTTCTAACTTGCAGGACTCAGTCATGTTCTTCACTAAGGCAAATTTCCAAACACCAGTTCTTACAGGATTGTGGTTTGTTACACTGAGGAGACACATTACAGACTTGGGAACAACATCTGGAGACACTGTCAGCAGGTGCAGTTCCCTAGTTTCAGATTTTTATAAATGACCTAGAACTTTAAATGCAGGTAAATGTTGCTGCTTCTAGATGATGAAAAGCAGGCCAGAAGAGAGAAGCACAGCCATAGAAAAGTCACAGTGAGCAGGGTGTGAATATGAAACATGACAGGGGAAGTTCAGCATAGGGAAGGCCTGGGATGTGGCTCAGTGGTAGCATTTGAGTGGCGTATGTGAGTACCTGGACTCATCCCAATATTAGAAACACAACAAAAATAAAGATTATGTATATTTTAACTACTACCACTAAAAAATATTCAGTAAAGAATCAAGAGCCTTGCTTAGGGAGGAGGGACTGTTGTGGCGCTGTGCCTGGCTGTGCTCCCAGCATCATTAGGAAGGCACTCCTGCCTTTCAAGAGCAGTGTCTCAGGTAGAACTGTGGGGGTGACTTCATCCAACCACTGGGCATTTCTATTGGCTTTCTTTATCTAGGACACAGAGAAGAGAACGGAGGCTCAGAGAACAGGTAGAATGATTGGGGGTGTGCGTTGAAAACGGAGACTCTGTTCTCAGAGATGAAAGTGGAAGGGAGCAGATGATACACACACAGTCCAGAGTAGGGGGAACCTAATCTTGAAACACTAGTTTTAGGGCTCTGTCACTGCCTCAGGGAAAAGAAAGCACTTTTTATAAAGTCAGAAACTTGAAGAGCTTGTTTGAGAAGCGGCATCTGTGTTTCTAAGATTCTTAGAGGGAAAGGGAGAGCCAGTAACTAGAAAATAGAATCATCTATCAGGGTCACTTGAACTGGTTTAAGATCACACCCCTTCCTCTTTGCCCACCTCATCCCATGGCATCCCTCCATGAGATGTCTAGCAAACACTTGGTGTGCTTCTCCTTCAGGCTTGCAGTAGAAACATTTTGTCAAGGATCATGCCTAAATGGCCAGAATGTCAGGTTTCTGAGCTGAGGGGCTCTGGGGTTCTTGCCTATGTGCAAATGGAGACACAGTTTGGCTTATGTGGTGGCTTTGGCCTCTGTGTCTGGGAGTCATCCTCAGAAAAGATGGTAGAATTATTTTCCATGGGATTTCAATGATGTCATCTTTCATAATTCAGTTCCCTTCTTCATTGGGGGATAAACAGGAGAAACTGTCATAATGAGATGTGAACTGGCTGTGTGAATCTTCAGGATAAGGGTAAAAGAATAGAATGGAGAACAGGGCAGTTCTTCGGGAATTTTGGGGTGAAGTTGCGATTCATAACATGAAATAATACCTCAAGAAAACTTCTGGAGGGACAGCAGCACTGTCCCGGAGACTTCAGCCGCTGCGCATTGCCCTCTCTGCTGTAAAGCATTTACTGCAGCTGCGTCACCTGGCATTGCCTCGAGTTCCTGTTTACATGCATGTACTAGGAATGTGTGCTGGTGTGTGTAGACTAGATCTAGTCCTCTAACCAGACTGCAGATGGCTGCCAGTGTCCACTTCACTGCAAAGACTGAGTCTCTGATGGAAAGCCAACATGGGTTCTCTTCCCCTACGAGCTGTCTTTACTGTGTATTTCCTCTGACCCTTGCTTTGCTGTGGGCCACAATCTTCATGTTTCTGTGCTCTGAAGGAATGGTACCTGTGTATGAAATAGAAAGGGATGATACCACATCTCACAGACCCTGTAACTCAAATGTCTGCTGTGAAATTATGTTAGTTTTCCCTTAGGGGCTCAAGAGATTGAGCACTGCAAAGAAGGTAGTGTGAATTCTCCTGGGCAGGAACTTTCTATTCCAAACTTCTTCCATCTTTAGGCCTAAACTTCTAACATCAGTGACCTCAAGCCACAAACTTGAAAACAGATTTACTACCTAAGCTAGTAGAGTAACATCTGGTTGAGAGCTATGACAGCTGTGAGTAACTCTCGGAGATTCAGAGGCCACACACGAGAGACTTGGGGCCTTTCCATTTCCCGGGTAGGTATGGAGAACAGCTGTTAATGAAGAGGCATTTTCCCCATGGCACAGGGAAATACTGTAACTTCTATCAACGAGGCCTTTCTAAGTGGCCAGACTTGGGGTTGAGCTTCCTGTCCTGTTATTATATTCCTGCCTTATCTGGTATCCTTTATCGAAATAGTAGTTCCTCCATGTTAAGACCTCCTACTAGAGTTGAGAGGGAATTTTTTTGTCAGTAAGTTACTAAAAGATCTGTCTAATTACGTGAGTCTGAGCTATTTCCCTAACTCAGGGTGCTAAAAACAAGACTTGCTCAGGAAAGCTTCAGAAGAGAACAGCTTCCAACCCTTCTTCCTGTGACACTCAACCGTGGATGGGAAGCAGGCCAGTGGATTGCCAATTATATCAGGCAGCCTTACTACTGCCAATCACTGTCAACAAAAAGTCACTTCATTCTCTGAGGAAAGCAGTGAGAATGTACACAGTGAACTGGAATCCTAGTCAGTATTGGGGAATTTTAATGTTGCAATATCTAATCAAACTCTTGAGTGTACTGGTTCTGTGAACCACCTGAAAAGCAAATTAAAAAATACTATTAAACAGTACTGGTCCTTATATATCTGTTTCTAGGAGCTGAAGTAGATAAGCTTTTACATGTTTTTGTTTTGTTATGATAGGTTATTTTTGCTTTGTACCCATTTGTCCTCAAACACATGATTCTCCTGGGATTTAAGTGGCTGTAAACAGTGCTGGATGCTGGGAATATGCCTAGGTTATTTTAATGCTTGCCTAGTATGCATGGAGACCCTGAGTCCAATTTCCAGCACTGTATAAACTGAGTATGATGGCACACACCTGTAATCCTAGTCCTGGGGAGGTAAAGACAGGAAGACCACAAGTTCAGGTTATTTCCTTGGCTACATAAATACTCATTTTTAGTTGTTTTTGTATATGTGTGTGAATATATGTCCATGCCTGTGAAGGCTGGGAGAGGTACTGCATCCTCTAGTGCTGGAGTTAAGGGAAGTTGTGAGTGCCCTGGGATGGGCTGGGAACTGAACTTGGGTCCTCTGTTCTTAACTGCTCCAGGCCCAAGGCTAAGGTTCTTGCTTGTTTCTTTTCAGGAAAAAGGGCCAGGTGTGACCACATCAGAACTCGGGAGCCACAGGCAGGCCAGCCTAGTTTACATAGGAGTTCTAGACCAGCCAGGCCACATAGTAAGACCCTTTCTCAAAAATAGATTTTTTTCATGAAAAGGCCAAGACTAGTGCCAGGCTCTGTAGTGAGTTTTCAGCCAGCCTGACCTACATGGTGAATTCCATGCCAGATAGGGCTATGTGGTAAACCCTGTCTCCAAAAACCAAAAAGAAAAAGCCAAGACCAGTTAGTTTTATTTAGATGCTGGAAGGATGATGAATTTTGCCTGCAACAAAATAAAATAAACTTTTCCACCCAAGTCGGAAAAGTTTAGTGATAACTCACAAAATCCACAGGAGAATCTGAAATGTTAACAGCATGAAGTATTTCACCCTTGTGACTGTCTTCATGGCAGATGATCCCAAGTTCTGAAAACCAGAGGTAAGAAACAACCTGCGTCTTAGCAACTTTAGACTCCAAAGTGAAACCACCAGAGTTGTCTGTCTTTGTGGTGTGACAATACATTAAAATCACCATCGTGGGTCCTTGGAGCACCGACAACAGAGCACCAGTGTGGAAGCCCGACTACGACAAGTCTGGAGCACTCTCGGACCAGATCTAGAAGAAGATGATTTTCTTGTGCTTAGAGTTGGGGATCTGCCCCTTTGACTTCAACCTCCGAACAGCCTCCCGCATGTGCTTGGGCTGCAGGGGTGGCATTTCTCCCCACTTCTCACACACATCCAGGGCTGGCGTGGAGAAAGGAGACAGCATCGTTAACATGAGATTACTAATCGTAAGTTATAATTCTGGCTTTTGTGAAACTTGCCAAAGAAACAAACCAAGATGTTTTTTCTTAAGAAAATGTTATGAAGTCTGTCCCGCTGGCTTTAGTTATACCCCACAGGGACTGTATCACAGCTTAAGGGAAGAAAATGACATCACAAGCTGGAGATGAGCATTGAGGAGTAGCCAGGCTTTCTACTTGAGAGAGGGGAGCTCTCAGCAAGCTACAGCTGTCAGGGCATGGTCTTCTTACACCCAACAGCAGAAGCAAGGTCTGCTAAGGAAAAATGCAGAACTGTCTGTCACCCTGGGCTAAGGAGAGGGAGTTCCTAGATGGTCTCATCCCCATCCCCCAACCCTGCCCACCCAGTGATCAAAATTACAGGAGTATCCGTGCTGTCCTCAAGACAAGGCTCCCTACAGGATCAACTTCTAGTGTGGCTGGAAACTCACACAGACCCTTAAATGCCCCGGTGTGGATACTCTAGAAAGTAAGATCCCCCCGAAAGTAATATATGCTGTATAACCAGTGATACTTACCTTCTTCTACCACCTCCCCCACAAAAACTTTAGAAATACCAGACATGGCAATCACAACATTCTGGGACACAGAGGTACCAGTGATGGACTGGATCAGCTTGGAAGAAAGAAAGAAAGAAAGACTGTGTTAAGATAGTCAGTGACTGGCTTTGGAATGTAGTACAGTTAAGTGGTGCATGCATGAAGGCTGTGTGCTAAAACAGACTGTTAGAGTAAGATGTTGCTGCTCTTTCAGAGGACTAGAGTTCAGTTCCCAGCACTCACAGGTGGGTAACCACCTGTGACTCTAGTTAAGGGTATCTGATGCCCTTTTCTGGCTTTCATGGGCACCCACACACATGTATTTACAGATATAAACAATAAAAAACAAAAAGGAAAACAATAAAAAAACAAAACCCCAAGGATTGTGTGTTGTGGCTTGCTACACATGGCATACAAGGTTGGAGTTGGCCAGATGATGAGAGAGAGGAGTGGAGTCTGGCATCTTCCTAACATGGTAGGGAACACACAGACAGGGGCAGTCCATCCTTACCCTTTTAATAGCTGCCTTAGGGAAAGCTGACCGGCGATACATTTCATAACGGTTCAGCTGCTCCTCAGAAAAAGAAGAGACCAGGATTCTAGACAAAGATTCAGGTAATTAAGTTGGTTAATGAGAATGAATACTAAAGGCACATTAGTCAAAAAACAAGCCCTGGACAAAAAAACTTGTTTCGAGGAGTTGCTGGCTTTAGGCCTAGTGCTCTCGAGGAATGGCATTTCCACTCCTAAGGAACTCTGGAAAGAGAAAAAGGAAACACAATTTCCTTTCCTTAAAGACAAAGCTGCTGGGTGTGGTGGTGCATGCCTGCTCAGGAGTGGGCATCTTGCTCCTCCTAAAAGACTTACAGCAATATGATGACAAAATACTATATTCTATGCTGACTGTACTTCACACTGACAGCAAACCTTAATACAGACTTTCTGTTCAAATCAGGGTTCTTCAATATTAACAAGTTTAGAGAGAAATATTAAAAACATATATATTCTTTAGAAAAATTTTGAGACATGATATACCTCAGGCTAGCCTCAAACTTGACGTTATCAAGAATAAACTTGAATTTCTGATCCTCCTGGCTCCACCTTCCAGTGAGTGGGATTACAGATGTGCCACCACATCTGGTTTCACTCAGTGCTGGTTCAATCACAGGGCTTATTGCATGCTCTGCAATCTACAATAGCCTCAGCCTATATATTTCAAATTATTTTATTTATTTATTTATTTATTTTTTTGGTTTTTCGAGACAGGGTTTCTCTGTGTAGCTTTGTGCCTTTCCTTTCCTGGAACTCACTCTGTAGCCCAGGCTGGCCTCGAACTCACAGAGATCCGCCTGCCTCTGCCTCCCAAGTGCTGGGACTAAAGGCGTGCGCCACCACTGCCCGGCTCAAGTTATTTAATCTATTTGCTATGCCTGTGTGGTGTATGTATGTGTGGGGGAACACATGAGAGACAACTTGAAGCACGCAGTCCTCTCCTCCCATCATGTAGGTCATGGGTATCAAACTCGGGTTGTTGGGCTTGATGGTAAGTGCCCTACCTGCTAGGCCCCATCTTTTCTTTCTTTCTTTCTTTCTTTCTTTTTTTTTTTTAAACTTATCTATGCGAGTGTATTTGCTTGTGTGTGTCTATCTGTGCACATATGTGTGTGCAGGTGCCCATGGAAGCCAGAAGGGAGTGCCAGATCCTTGGGACGAGTTACAGACATTTGTGAGCAGCTTGAGGTGAGTGCTGGGACCTTACTAGTCTTGATGGTGCAGGTGGCTCTTAACCTCTGAGCAGCTTCTCTAGCCCCCTATATTCTTTATAGTTAATTCTTTTAAGTAAATAAAAAGATGGCCAAACCAGTTTTAGAAGATGAACGAAGGACTTAGATAGGAAATTCACAGAAATACCAATGGCCAATCAAGATGGAGGAAAAAAAAACCTTAAGTATTAATCAGGGAACCTGAAGTGATCAACTAAGAAAAGATCACAATTTTCATAAATCTAGAAATGTGCTGAAAGGCCTTTTGAAACGTGTTATACTAGTGTTTATACAGCTGGTTTATCTTAGAAATGGATGTAGAGATATGTCCAAAGACGTAACAGTGCTATTAAAACAAACAAAAAATGTTAAAACTCTACTCAGAAGGGCTGGGGATTTAGCTCAGTGGTAAGGCCCTGGGTTCAATCCTCAGCTCAAAAAAAAAAAAAACAAAAAACAAAAAAAAAAAACCCTCTACTCAGAATAGGTAAAGGGTCGATAGGATTCACACATAGATAAGATGCAGCACAACCAGGAAACACTGATACTTACGAGATGATATGCACAAATAGACCCCGACATACATTCTTGAAATAGGATCTAGCTACTGGATTTTGGGCATTTTACTTTTTGAGTTATTTGCAATGAGCTCATATTGCAACCACAAAATAAAATCGGGCTTTTTGAAGAAAATGACGACTTTGGTGTATAATTACTGATATGGGAAACACTGACCAAATGTAATGTTAAAAACAAAGCACTTTTAAACAAATTATTTAATATTCTTACATTTATGCATTTATTTTGTGTATGTGTAAGGTTATGCCTATATTTGGAGGTTACAAGACAATTTCCAATCTCTCTTCCCACCATGTGACTTTCCAGGATCAAACCCAGGTCATAAGGCTTGGTGGCACGCACCTTTACCTGGTAGCTTACTGGCTTGAAGTTCTATCTAGGCACAGTGGTTCATGCCTGTAATCTCAGCACTAAGGAGGCTGAGGCAGGAGGATCCGGAGGTCAAGATTAACTTAAACCTCATGAGACCCTATCTCAAAACAAACAAAAAGCAAGTAAAAGTGAGTGTATAGAACTGAATTAGGACCTTGGAATGGAACAGTTAGAAGAGACTCACTGCATCTTCTGAATCTCATCTTCGTCCACTTTCTGTTTCTTTTCCCTCTTCTCTTTGGTGTCCAGTTTCAGCTTTTTGGCTGCAGGAGTAAGTAACGAGTCTTCCCTCTCCATTGTTGCTAAATCGGAGACATCCTGACTCTTGAGCTGGGAAGATGGACAGAAACTTTGACACTTTTCAGGTTTGGGCAAAGTCAGCAAATGCCCTGCTCTTTCCAGCTCAGGAAATCTGTCCATGCAGTAGCTGTCTGCTTCTAGGCACTGCCTATACCATCAGCAGTAAGAGGCCGCCTATCTCCCAAAGGAAGATTACAGCCCAGCTGGAGAAGAAAATCAGTAATACACTTTTCCAGCTGAGCCATGCTCATATAGAGGTCCTGTATCTGTTTACCAAGGTAAGGGAGAAATGCCAAAGAGCCAAATTAGCACGCCCTCACCCTCATCCTACAGATGCCAGCGGTCCTCCACCCACGGCATCTGTGCCTGGGGAGCACCACTGCCTGCAGCGTTCTGACCCTTCTGCTACTAGACTTAGGAACTTTTTTTTTTTTTTTTTTTTGAGGCAGTCTTTACATGGTCCTGGAATTCAAAATGTAGACCAGGTTGGCCTCACAGAAACCTGCCTGCCTCTGCTTCCCGAGTGTTGGGATTAAAGGGCTGTGCCATCACACCCAGTTTGGGATCCCACCCCCCCCTTCTTTTTTTTTTTTTTGGTAGTTTAAGACTTTCAAAGTCTCACTTTGTATCCTAGGCTGGTGGCTCAACACTTCCTGGTCTCCAAATTGTGGAAATTGCCCTTCCTCAGGCTCCTTGCTATGATTATAGACTTGTACCACCAAATTGAATTTAAACTAAAAACAGAGATGGCTCAGAGGTTAAGAACACTGGCTGCTCTTGCACAGGATCTATGTTCTTTTTTTGTTGTTGTTGGTTTTTCGAGACAGGGTTTCTCTGTGTAGCTTTGCGCCTTTCCCGGAACTCACTCTGTAGACCAGGCTGGCCTCGAACTCAGAGATCCGCCTGGCTCTGCCTCCCGAGTGCTGGGATTACAGGCGTGTGCCACCACAGCCCGGCTGAGGATCTATGTTCTAGGACCAACCCTCACACGTCAGCTCACAGTCATCTGAAACCCCCGTTTCAGGGGATCTGATGCTGCTTTCTGACTTCCACGGAGACCAGACACACATGGCAAACATACATACACAAAGGCAAAACATCCATACAATAAAAAAATGTAAAAAGCCCAAACTTAAAACTATTATGCACATTCATGCATAGTATGTGTGGACTTGCAGGTGTGGATCATAGGGCAACTTTGTGGAGTTGGTGCTCCTCTACCTTTATGTGGGTTCTGGGGCTCACACTCCAGTTCCCAGGCATTCATGACAAGTACCTTTACCTGTTGAGCCATTTTGCCTGCCCTACACTAACATCTCTTAAAGGATGTTTATTATTTACATTTCTCCACATAAGCACTCACCAGTTTTACTCATGACAGGTGTAATCCAAACTCTGTTCCCACCAACTTACTATGGAATCTTAGTACGCCAAAACTCATTAATGAGATATAATGGTTCCTTTAAAAAGGGATTCATATTTAAATTCATTCAGAAATTTGGAGAGGGGGAGTGAAGGCATATCTCTGACAATCCTTTCAACTTTTTTAGCTATCGATCTATACACATTTTCTAACCTTTGTGCTTCAGGTTTTCAAACTTATTTGTCCTTAACTTTCCTTCTTTCCCCTCTTCTTTTCTCCCACTTTTTTCTCTCTAACTTTTTGAGGGAGTTGGGGTAGAAGCAGGTCTCATTTTGCAGCTCATGAAGTCCTGGAATTTATCCCTTCTATTTCAGCTGCTTGCATGAGACATTCAGCTTAAAATTTTCTTCTGAAAAGCTTTGCTGCTGACCTGTGACAGGAGGGTCACAAGCTCAAGGCCAGCCTGTATTAGGGAGATGCTCCTCATAAAGAGGACTTGCAAAATCCCATAAAGCTTTGCTACGTTTTCTTTTTCCTAAAAGTTATTACTTCAAAACGTTTTGAAGTGGCAGTTGCGCTTGGAAAGCCCATTTCCATCTTATCTACTATTCACGCCATGATTTCTCAAAGCCAATTCCAGCTCTAAAACTTAGAGATTTTTATCTACAGAAATGGAACCTAAAGAACACTTGAGGCTCAACTAGACAACAATGCTTAGCTTTTGAAGTGGCGCAGTCGATGGTTTTAATGAGGTTCCGAGACCCCTGGAATTTAGCACCAAGACACTGGTTCAGTGTCCAATGAAGATAAGAGCAGACGGAACGCAGTGCTTGGCGCCTGGAACCGAAGCAGCACCCCCACGTCCACGTCCTCTCCCCTGTCCCTCAAGGTTGCAGACTTAACAATGACTCGTGGTGAGTTCTTTCTGGCTATGGAAGCCGGGAAGCCAGTAACACGACCGGGTACTCCTCCAGCCTTATCCACAAAGTTCTACCTACCTCGCTTTCCTCCGCCGCGGCTTCTTTCACGTCTGCGTCTCCATCTCCGTCGGTTTCCTCTGGGATTCCCTCAGTGTCGGCGGCCGCCGGGACCCCAGGAGTAGCCCTCACCTCCTCTGACTCCGCTGGCTCTCCGCCTTTGTCTGTGGGCGACTCCCCAGGGTTGTCCATCGCGGTAGCAGCAGGACAGAGGCGAGGGCAGCACTGCCAGGTGAAGGAGCCAGGGCTTCTGGTTTGTCGTCGCGCCGCGATGACGTCACTCCACTGCTCCTCGGAAGGGTCAGTTTCAGAAGCGCGTTGCGAGCTCAGGGGATTCACTTAAACTGAGTTTAACGAGAAAGAAATGTAGAAGTGTGGATCGTCCGCTTTAGGGAAGAAGCGTTTTTGAAAGAGCGTACATTCGTGTGCTGAGAGACTTCTTTTTTTTTCCTCCTTTCTGGAAATGCAATGACAATGAACCCTTCTTTAACTTGACTCCTGCAGAGCAAAGTCGGGGAACCGGAGAAAACGCAGTCCCGCTGCTTGGGGGCGTCAAGTGCTGCCTTGGACTGAACAACCTCCAGCAGGGACCCAACCTTTCGAAAGAACCTTGACCGCGGGCTTCCTCTCTGTTCCGCAAGAATCTCTAACTCTAGCAGAATATTTCCAATGCTCTCATTCAACGCCTCAATTGTTGGTAACCTGGCTTGAATAAGTCGCCCACCAATACCCCAAATCGGGACTGGTTTTCAAAATCTGATTTTAACAATATGTTTGGTTAATCTCACGACAACTAAGAGGTCTCTTCTGACCATTTCAATGAAGCTGTTTAGGATGGAGTGCAGGAAAAGTTGTTGTTTTTTCTTTTAAATTATTTCATATGTATGGTGTTTTGGCTGCATGTATGTCTGTGTACCACATGCGTTCATGGTACCCTGGGAGGCTGG
The DNA here is from genome assembly GCF_903995425.1 of Onychomys torridus. Taxonomy (NCBI): domain Eukaryota; kingdom Metazoa; phylum Chordata; class Mammalia; order Rodentia; family Cricetidae; genus Onychomys; species Onychomys torridus. The sequence continues at coordinate 64,228,363 of NC_050460.1, read as the reverse complement.
AAGAGGGTGTCGGATCCTCTGGAACTGGAGTTAACTGACTGTTGTGAGGCGCCATATGGGTGATGGGAATCAAATCCAAGTTCTCTGAAAGAGCAACCTGTGCTCTTAACCCTCACCAGCTCTCCAGCCACTCCCGTCCCCCACCACCTTTTTGTTTGTTTGTTTGTTTGTTTGAGTCAGGGTCTCACTATGGCAGCCTTGGCCGGCCTAGAACTTGCTATGCAGATCAGGCTGGCCGTAAACTCACAGAGGTACACCTGCTTCTGCCTCCCGAGTGAAGGGATGGCATGTGCCACCACGCCCTGCGATTTTCCATCTCTTCGGTCTTCCCTCCAGGAGGCACCAGAGGGCAGGATTCTTCAGGTCTGGTTCTAGGTCTCCGCGCCTTTTCCGTACTTGATCTGAGTCTTGAATGGAATTGAAAACATACATGCGCGTTACCAAATTTCTCTTTTGTTCCTACAGTGCCTGAACAAATTATCCTATTTCCAGGCCCATGAGGTACCAAACCTTTGGGAAGGCGATCACATCGGGAGGTTCCCACAGGTGTGCCGCGTGTGTTCTCTCCCACCTGTGGAATGGGCCGGTGCGCTGGGCGTGGACCGGGATCTCCGCTCGGCTCCGCTCTGCACGCCTCGGCTTGGCTCGGTCACCTGCACGGCGGCGCGAGCCCCGCCCACTAGGTGGGCAAGGAGGCGGGGCGCGGGGGCGCGGTGACGCGTGACGCCGGATCCCGGAAGTGACGCGCCGCGGGGGGGGAAGGCTAAGGAGGGGGGGGGGGGGTGTAGAGGGGGTGGCGTCCCCGGCCGGTTTGAGGGGTGCGTTGCCCGGAGACGGAAAGTTTGGGAGCCTCAGCAGGCTCTTGCGTGGCCCCGGGTGGGGGTCCGAGGAGTGGCGGAGCTGGGGATGGGGAAGGAGCAGGAGCTGCTGGAGGCGGCCCGCACCGGGCACCTCCCGGCCGTGGAGAAGCTGCTGTCCGGGAAGCGGCTCTCCTCCGGCTTCGGCGGCGGCGGCGGCGGCGGCTCCGGCGGCGGCGGCGGCGGCTCCGGGGGCGGCGGCCTCGGTTCTTCCAGCCACCCGCTTTCCAGTCTGCTGAGGTGAGTGCGCGCGGCGCGGCGCGGCTCGCAGCCTGGACGGCGCGGGCTCCCTGGAGAGGTGGCGGCTCCCGGGGCGCGCGCGGCGCAGGCCAGGCTCTCGCGCCTGGCGTCGCCGCTGCGGAGAATGGGGGGAGTGCCCAGGTGGCAGCCCGCGCGCCTCATGGCACAGCCCGGCGTCACCCTCGCCCGCCGTGGGGTGCCAGCTGTCGCTTCTCACAAAAGCCACTTCAGAGCAGACCGAATTCGCGGAATCCCTCTCACATCCTGCAGCAACTCCCACGCCGCGCAGAGCCTCGCGACTCCCCTGGAGCACATTCTCCCTCGTTTCCTTCTCTTAGGAACTCGGAACGTTCCGCCGGGCTGTGCGGGACCCGGCTTTTGTTTGTTTTGAAAATTGCGTCTGCATTGATCGCGCACGAGGTGTTCCGTCTTTGAGCCTCTCTTGAAGCTCAATTTGTCGTCAGTTTCCTTGTAGTCACTCTCGCTGGGTTCGTACAAGTGGCATATGCTCATCAAAACCCCCCCCCCCCCCCCCCCCCCGAGGACTTACTCGACAAGGTTTGGGAAGACTTGTTTAGGAAACTGACGTGCGTTCAACTTTCTCGCATCTGTTGGACACTTGAATCCGGGGCTGCAAGGCTTAGGGGTGGTGGTGGTGGTGGTGGTCACTCTTTGTCGCTTACAAGGGGGATTGGAATGCTTTGTCAGAGTGCATAAAATGTGTTGGTTCAGCAGCGTTTCGTAGCTGTTTTCTTTTCCTTCCTTGTTCTTTTGAGGTTTTTAAGAAGTGGAAGTTCATTTAGAAGTGGCTTCGTTAGCTTCCGTTCCCTGTTGGCTTATATACCTTCAATTTGAGTCTGCGTGGAGAACTTGGACCAAAGAAACCCAAGACTCTAATAAACAGGTATTCAGTACCGAGTACTGATCCACATCTTCTCAGGAAGATTTTAAAAAGCACTACAGAAGAACCTTCCCCTTCCTTTGGGGAAGAAAAACCCCATTCTGTTGGCTGCGATTTCTCCAGTCTCTTGAACAGTACTGGCTCATAGTAGCTACTCAAGATTTGTTGAATAGATTGAAGTACTGATTGGAGAATGATCATTGTGTGTGTGCGTGGTGGAGGCTAGAATTTGACATTGGGTGTCTTCCTCAATTGCTCACCATCTTCTTTGAGACTGTACCCCTCGCCAAACCTGGAGTTTGCTGATTGTGCTAGACTGGCTGGCCAGCGAGTTCCCAGGGATTTCCCCTGCCTCTGCCTTCCCAGTCCTAGGGCTACAGGTGCATACAGCCATGTTGGCTCTTTTTTTCCCCTTCCTTTAGACATGGGTGCTAGGGATCAAATCCAGGGGCTCCTGTTTGCTGAACAAGCTCTTTACAGACTGAACCGTCTCCTTAGGGGATCATCCATCTCTAAATAAAGTGTTGGTGGTCCACACTGTTAGCGGTTGGTACTTCAGAGTATAGACATCACTTTGGGGTAGGTTGGGAGGCAGAGCCTCAGGGGAAGGTGTTCTTAGGCTGACTTTGACAGGTCATATATAGTGAGAATGTTCCGGGTAAGCACACCCTGCTCAGAGGCACAGAAAGGAGACTTACTTGGTGTTTGTGGGCTATTCAGGGAACTTCCTGCTTGGGATCTTGAGTAAGTGGGCCCCTTAAAGGTAAATAAGAATGGATTGGTACACTATTGCCTCTCATATTGACAGTCTTCCTCACACTTATGTTCTCAGTCCCTAATTAGTGCCTGGAGACAGAGTCACAGATGGTCCTAGTTAAGGTGACTATGGCTGTGATGAACACCATGACCAAAAGCAAGTTGGGGAGGAGAGGGTTTATTTAATGGCTTACACGTCCACATCGTAGTCCACCACTGAAGGAAGTCAGGATAGGAAATCATACAGGGCAGGAACCTGGAGGCAGGAGCTGACTCGGAGCCATGGCGGAGTGCTGCTTACTGGCTTGCTCCTCATGGCTTGCTCAGCCTGCTTTCTTACAGAACCCAGGACCACCAGCCCAGGATGGCACCACCCACAGTGGGCTGGGCCTTCCCTCATCAATCACTAGTTAAGAATATGCCCCACAGCAGGGCATCGGCGGTGTACGTTTTTAATCCCAGCACTTGTGAGGCAGAGCCAGGTGGATCTCTGTGAGTTCAAGGCCAGCCTGGGCTACAGAGTGAGATCCAGGACAGTCACCAAAACTACATGGAGATACCCTGTCTTGAAAAACCAAACCAAACAAACAAACAAAGACTATGCCTCACAGTCAGATCTTATTGGGGGCACTTTCTCAATCGAGGCTCCCTCCTTTCGGATGACTCTAGTTTGTATCAAGTTGGCAGAAAACTAGCCAGCACACAGGTGATCAGCAAATAAACAATGAATGCATTTTCTCCTTCTTTCCTTCCTTCCTTCTTTCCTTCCTCCCTTCCTCCCTCTCTCCCTTTTTTCTTCTTCTTCTTCTCCTCCTCCTCCTCCTCCTCCTCCTCCTCCTCCTCCTCCTCCTCCTCTTCCTCCTTTTTAAAACAGTGCCTCACTATGTGGCCTTGGGTAGCCTGGATTGTTATGTAGGCCAGGCTGGCCTTTAACTAGCAGATACCTGCCTGCCTCTGCCTCTCAAGTACTGAGATTAAAAATGTGCACCAGCAGGCCTGGTTTTTAATTCTATCTGTACTGTTTTGGCATCCTGCAGTTTTGATATCTGAGAGGTACGGGAAAACAACTCAAGTTTGGAAGCCCCTCTAATGAACTGATGATGTAGGACTTGGAGATTTGCCAGGAATGCCTTAACCCCCAGACTATTCTACGGAAAGGGTATAGACTCTCATACATCTTCTGCCCTCAAATACAGGTCAAGTTCTTCTTGGTGTTCCCTCAGAGGTGGATGAAACGTTGCTGAGATCTAGCTGCCATGTAGTGAAGCATGTCAGTGATTTTACTTTGGTTTTCCTGATGGTCTTTCCAGTTTCTGCCATAGAGCATGATTGTGTCTCCTTTTCCTGGAGTCACAAAACTGCTGGACTCCTCATTGGCTCCCGTGTCTAGTAGAGGCTGCAGATGTCTATAAGCTTCCTATTCTCCCACTCTTGTGACACTTAGAGGCAGGGAGGACATTTAGACCCTTGTTACACTGGGTGTGTCATTAATTAGGGATGACTCTCCGGTTAACCTATGAAAGAGGTTGAGGCCATGCATTTGAATAACCACTAGGTCAGCATGTCCCCTCGGCAGGTTTGGAGATGGTGAGATGGAGATGAGTCCCTTACCTATCCAGCCTTTCTCTTGCCAGGAACCCTGAGTTATTATTGGAAGCTGTGGACTCCTAGTTTGGTATCTTGACTTGTGTCCACAGACATATCCCAGCTCATTAGTACTGTACACTGTAGCCTACCTTTCTCTCTAAGTTTAAGGAGCTTATGGCTGCAGTGGATATAGTGTTGCAAATCACACGTGAGTTTGTTTCTTCATGTATTTATGACCTCACCACCACTGTTCATGCAGCAGAGGTTTTTTTTGTTTGGTTGGTTTTTTTGAGACAGGGTTTCTCTGTGTAGTTTTGGTTCCTGTCCTGGACCTTGCTCTGTAGACCAGGCTGGCCTCGAACTCACAGAGATCCTCCTGGCTCTGCCTCCTGAGTGCTGGGATTAAAGGTGTGCACCACAGCTGCCCAGCTCCACAGAGGTTTTGTATGTATTCTTTGTGTATGTGTGTGTGTGTGTGTGTGTGTGTGTGTGTGTGTGTGTGTGTGTACATGAGGCTGCATATATACATATATGAAAGCCAGGGGTCAACCTTGGATGTCATTATTTTAGGTGCTGGTCTCCCCCCTTTTTTTGTAGGGGGGAGACTGTCTTTCAGGATTCTTCTTGTTTCCTTCTCCACAGCCCTGGGTTTACAAGCAGACACCACTACTCTTGGCATTTTTACATGGGTTCTAGGGAATTGAACTTGGGTCCTCAAGCCTGCAGGGCAAGCACTTTACCAGCTGAACTATCCCTCCAGTCCTTTTTGTATATTCTGAAGTTAGAAAACTCTCCCTCTTCTCCTTGCATGCCTTGTCTCTTATAGAGCCATCTTCTGCTTGGGTCTTAGCCTCACACAGCTCGTGAGGGCCTCATACACACAGGTCTTGGCAGGTTTGGAGGCTCATCCTGTAATATATAGACACAGGTCTTGGGTTTTGGGGGCACATCCTGTAATATATAGACATGGGTCTTGGGGTTTGGGGGCACATCCTGTAATATATAGACACAGGTCTTGGAGTTTGGGGGCATATCCTGTAATATATAGACACAGGTCTTGGAGTTTGGGAACATATCCTGTAATATCTAGACAGGTCTTGGGGTTTGGGGGTACATCCTGTAATATCTAGACAGGTCTTGGGGTTTGGGGGCACATCCTGTAATATATAGACACGGGTCTTGGAGTTTGGGGACATATCCTGTAATATATAGACATGTCTTGGGGCTTGGGGGCACATCCTGTAATATCTAGACACAGGTCTTGGCAAGATTAGGGGCCACATCCTGTAGTATATAACCCTTCACTTATCTCCCTTCAGAACTCATCTCTTTGGTCCATGTGCTGGCTAGTTTTTTTGTCAACTGACACAAGCTAGAGTCCCCTGAGAGACGGGAACCTCATTTGAGAAAAGGCCCCCTGATTGGTGTGGGAGGACCCAGCCCATTGTGAGCAGTGCCCCCGGGATGGCATAAGAAAGCAGGTTGAGCAACCCGTATGGAATAAGTCAGTAAGCAGCGCTTCTCCAGGGCTTCTGCTTCAGTTTCTTCCTCCGTGCTCCTGCCCCGACACCCCTCAGGGATCAAGTGTGACCTGAGAGTTCTAAGCTGAAATTAACTCTTTCCTCCCGAAGTGGCTTTGGGTCGTGGTGCTGATCACAGGACTAGAAACCCTAGCGAAGAAGACAGTCTGTCACTGCCCTGTTTCATGCTGCAGTCCTCATTTGCTGACTATATCTGAATCCTAATGTCAGGAAGACCTGCTAGAAGAGCATTGACAGGCACCGTGTTCTCCTGACTCCCGTGTAGTTACTGTCCCCTCATTGCAGCATAGAACACTAGACTGAAGTCACCGATGGAGTCAGGTTGTCTGACTTTACAATCTGCTGCCACCACTGGCTGGCCACTTGACTTGTAGACATTAACTACTTTGATCCCCACTCTCTGTAAGATAAAGATAATATTACCTGCCATATAGATGCTGCCTTGGGGAATAAATGCAGTGAACACATTGCACCACATCCTGTGCCCTCACTGTGAGCTAGCCTCAGCTCATCACACAGTCTGCCATGTTGCACTTGTTAATTGCAAATTGTTATATGAGACATGATTCATTTTATTTCAAGTTTATTCATTTATTTTAGAGACAGGGTCTAATGTAGTCAAGGCTGGCTTTGAACTCATAGGTAGCCAAGGATGACTTTGAACGTTTGATTCTCCATCTTCCAAGTCCTGAGTGCTGCTCTATTACAGGTGTGCTCCACTGTTCCACCGCTCAGACACATTGTAAGTGGTTTCTTTCATGCTTGGTGATCTCTTCTTTGCATGGTGGTGGACTGGAAACTGTCCATAGGGGGTGGACCTGCTTAGGCAGACATGTGAATGCCATTCATGAACTGTTTTACTCACCATCTGCTTTGTTCCAGCCAAGTGATTGCTAGATGCACTGCGAAATTTATCTTAGCACTTACATAGAGTTGGTGCCGGTACAGTCCTTCTCACTGGAGAGCACAGTTTGCTTATAGAGTTTGTAGTGGTATAGAATGCCTGTGACGAACTGACAAAACGGAGCGTGTAGGCAACTGTGCACACCCACCCCTTAGTCCTTTGAGGCTGTGGAGACAGAGGTTTGTAGCTCACCAGACCTGAGTAGGCCCAAAGCACCACTGTACTATATCTTTGTGCTGTCTATGATGCGTTTTAGCCATTAAATAAAGATTATGTTCAGTAGATGTTTAATTTTCTATCCAAAGTGATGCAAATATAATTTTTGTTACTTTACTAATAATCAGTAGATTAGCTAATTCTCCAAAGTGTCTAGTGCTGTGGAGATTCTGCATTGCGTGGAGTATATTTGGTATGGTATGGACTCATTTTCTGTTGCCTGGATATACACTATAGCTTGAGAATTGGGGACAAGACAGCCTTTGACTTTTCACTTAGGATGCTTTTAGCCCCAAGCACATAGACATGAAATATTCCTGAAATGGAGGTGGCTGTGTTTAGGTTTTTAATGAACTACTGATTTCCAGGAAAGCAATTTATGTCTGAGAATACAGTAAGAGTTAGGTTAAAAGGCCCAAGGTCAGAGACTATGGAACATAAAACTGTAAGTTGAGTCCTGAGCCATGAATTAGTGTACGTGAAAGGAAAGGTGAAGTGAGGTGTCCTCGGGGGTCGTGTAGAGGACTACAGTCAGAGGAGGCTTTGTCACAGTTTGGGGCAATTCTGTCGTCACGGAGGCTTCTGAAGAGATCTGAGAACCTGTGGACAGTGCCAGTAGATGTAGTGTTAAGCTCTTTACTCTGCCGTTTTGTGGAAACAAACAAACAAACAAACAAACAAACAAACAAACAAGGGGGAGATACCACAAGTGACATGAGATGCTTTTGATATCCTACAAGGGACATGATGACTGTGTAAGTCGTTATGATCTTGTGAGTTTGCCTGATTTAAGTTCCTCTTCAGTCCCACAAAGGCAAACAGAAAAAAGACCCCCAAACCCACCATACTCACCATTCCAACCAGGACACAGCCATCTTCTAGGATAAACTACACACACACACACACACACACACACACACACACACACACACACACACACACACCCTGTTCTTTCACTAAACTAGCTTTATTTAGAAAGTCTTTTTCAGGTGCTAGGGTAGCACTGAATCCAGACAGGTGCTTTGCCACGGAGCTACAGCCCCAGCCAACCAGTTCTTAAAGAACTTTCACCAGAGTGTTCTGCCTGTATGTGTGTCTGTACCAGTGCATGCCGGCTTCCCACTGGAGGCCGGAAGGGGGTGGAAGAGGGTGTCGGATTCCCAGAGCTGGAGTCACCAGTGGTTGTGAGCCACTGTGTGGGTGCTGGGAACTGAACCCAGGTTCTGTGCAAGAACAGGCAATATTCTTAATGACTGAGACATCTTTCCAATTCTGAGAACTTCTTAGGATACTTTTTTAAAGTATGGTTTTATTGTCTGGAAGTCCTTTTCCTTAAGTTTGGAATTGCCATATGTTACAGTTTTCTCTAAAGGAGAATGATTACTTTGTTCAAAACAATAAAGAAAAAAGAAAACAAGGTAGCAAACCTGTCACTGTGTGTTACTTCATATCCAGAATCTTTGCTTTGGCAGGTGTGCAGAGCTGGAGTTTGCTGGTGCTTATCAGGCCTAGGCTTGACTTGGATCTTTGCTAGGAGCAAAAAAAATCTGGAGAGTACCACTTTTTGTTTTGTCTTTCTAGACAGAGTTTCTCTGTGTAGCCCTGGTGGTCCAGGAACTAGTCCTGGACCAGGCTGGCCTCCAACTCAGAGATCCACCTGGCTCTGCCTCCCGAGTGCTGGGATTAAAGGTGTGTGCCACCACTGCCCAGCTGAGTGTGTCATTCTTAAGCAGGTTAGTAAGTGTAGCAGAAGACAGTTTATGTATCTAGTAACTCTGTGCTCCTCTTTCTCCAAATTCCCCAGTTGAGTTCAGTTTTCACTATATGGACGGTGAAAGAACCTTGTGATGTGAAGTTTGTGCCCTGGTCAGCTTCAGCCTGCCCATTTGTCAGAAGAGCTTAGGGACTAGTAGACGCTGCACCCTCTCCAGAAAATCCCCTTCAGTCCCCTTCCTGAGTTTGTTCACCCCAAACAGCTTTGAATTAGGTTTTTTGAGAAGGAAGTCCTGGTCATTTCTGCCTGCCCTTGTCCTTGGTAGGAAAGTAAATATGGGTTCTGTAGTGCAGACACCAAGGAAACCCCTAAAGTAGACAGTAGAAGGCTTGTTTTTGGACGCCACTCTCCCTGGCGGATAGAAAGAAGCAAGAGCTCATTTCTGGAGTGTCCCGGGAAGATGTTTCCCACATTGATTTCCAAACGATTACGGGGAGATTTTCTGTGGTGTAGAAAATTATATCATGTAATATGTTGCATCCATAGAACATCCTCAAATAATTTTGGTGTGGTTAGGGTTAGTGGTAGCAGCACAAGAAATTATATGGTAGGGCTTCCAATTTATCCTCCCTCAGTAATTTATAGATCAAGTTCATTTAGTTTACAAATCAAAAAGGAGTTTTTGAAATAAGTCGGTTGTCTGTCTTAAAACTAGCCATGTCTGCTGGCCCTGTCACTGTAGTTACGGAGCCGGTGGGGGCGGATATGACTTAGGAGGCAGAGCCACCTTCAGGCTGCTGCCCTGGAGCTCAGGATATCAGTCACAGCTTGTGACGAAAGCAACTCAGGAAACTTCTCCAAGCCTGCGTCTCCTCATAGGTAGAGGCATACTGGACTGGTCTCCATCTCTCTAAAATCAGATGAGTCGAAACAAAATATGCAAGGCATGTACAGCCTAGCACGTGTCCAGAGGTTAATAGACCATGGCTGCTAGGATCATCCATGGGAGCCAGATGTTCCCACCTTTGATGAGTTGGCCCCATGAGCCTGCTCGTGAGGGACTTGTCTTTTCACTGTTACTTACCATTTTAAGTTGATAGTAATTGGCAATACAGGCTCTTGATTCTTTCACAGGAGAGGAATCTCAGTTTACAGCCCACTCCCTAAAATTGTTGCTCTGTGTAGCCCTGGCTGGCCTGAAATTCATTATGTAGACCAAGCTGGCCTCAAACTCACAGAGATCGGCTGCTTCTGCCCCCCAAGTGCTACGTTTAAAGGTGTGTACTTCCATGCCCATCCTAGGAATCTCATTTTTAAAACATAGAGTGGCAAAGCTAAGCTAGCTCTTCGGTCTCTTGCTTAATGTTCAGAATCTATGGAGCTTTGGGGTTGTGGAGTGTGCTGGCTAGTTTTAAGTCAACTTGACAGAGGCAGAGTCATCTGGGAGAAGGGACCATAACTGAGAAAATGCCTCCATCAGATTGGCCTGTGGACAAGCCTGTGGTGCATTTTCTTGATTGATGATTAATATGGGAGGGCCTAACTCACTATGGGTGGTACCTCCCCTGGGCAGGTAGTCCTGGGTTGTAATGAAAGTAGGTTGAGCAAGCCAGTAAGCAACATCCCCCTACTCCCCACCCCATGGCCTCTGCTTCAGTTCCTGCCCCCAGGTTCCTTCCTGACTTCCCTAGATGATGGAATGCGTCATGGAAGTGTAAGCTAAGATAAACCCTCTCCTCCCCAAGTTGCTTTTGGTCATGGAGTTCATCACAGCAATAGAAACCCTGACTAAGATATAAGGAGAGTGATGTAAGCCCCTTAGTCGGATTGTGACATCCCTAGAACACTCTGCTTGTGTATAAATCCTGTGACTGGTCACGTTAACTGTGGCAGGGACAAAGCAGCTTCATTCTGGTCACAGTCAGGTTTTGCAGCACACTAGTTTGCTGCTGATTTAGGAGATACAATTTCACAGCTTTTTTTTTTTTTTTTTTTTTTTTTTTTTGAGACAGGGTCTCACTGTGTAGTCCAGGCTGCCTCCAACTTCCCGCTGGGAGTAAAAGCATGTGCCATTATGCTTGGCGTGGAGCTTGTTTTATTTGGGAGTTGTAGACACCTGCCTTGTAGAACAATCTCAAGACACAAGAACACATAACAGACTATAATTCTACCACCTAAAGATGTAACTGTTGCAATTGTGCTGTGCATACATATTTTTTTCCTGTGCAAATCTTTTTTAAAAATGGAGATGACATCATTCTGTTAGTAACTTGTATCAAACTTTAACATAATGTGTTCTGAAAGTTCGCTGGGCTGGGTGGTAAGGCAGCACCCGCCTTTAATCCCAGCACTCGGGAGGCAGAGGTAGGTGATCTCTTTAAGTTCAAGGTCAGCCTGGTCTACAAAGAGAGTTCCAGGACAGCCAGGACTACAGAGAAACCCTGTTTTGAAAAACAAAGACCATAAAAGGTCCCTCTTCTATACTGTTCAGCCTTGTTTTGAGAGCCTTAGTGATATCCATGGTATTTAGGAACTGTAATTTTCTTAACCCCTTGCCTGCTGTGAGACATGAGTATCTTTTTAGTTTTCGGCTTAGGACAGATGCATGATGCATATCTTTGTAGGTAGGTTTAAAACTTTGAAAAAAAATTGTTAGGGATGGGAGTTTAGCTCAGGGGTAGAGCGCTTGCCTAGCAAGCGCAAGGCCCTGGGTTCGATCCTCAGCTCAAAAAAAAAAAAATTGTTTCAGTAAAATTGTTATTTTTATTTTTTAAAAAAGATTCTTTCATTTTTATTTTGTGTGTATGGATGCTTTGCCTGCAAGAATATCTCTGTACAATGCAGAGGCTAGAGAGAGTGTTAGATCCCCTAGAATTATAGATGGTTGTGAGCTACCATTTAGGTTTTGGGAATAGAACTTGGGTCCTCTGGAAGAACAACTAATACTCTGAGCCATCTTCAGTCTGTGTTTTTATTTATTATTATTATTATTATTATTATTATTTTGGTTTTTCGAGACAGGGCTTCTCTGTGTAGCTTTGGAGCCTTTCCTGGAACTCACTCTGTAGTCCAGGCTGGCCTCGAACTCACAGAGATCTGCCTGGCTCTGCCTCCCGAGTGCTGGGATTAAAGGTGTGCGCCACCACTGCCTGGCCCGTGTTTTTACTTTTAATTGACAAAGTCATTGTCTATATCTATGAGGAGCAGTCTGAAATTTCAGTGCATACATAACCTGTTCTGATGACACTTGTCAGTTCTGTGTTGGCCTTGCTAGCTGCTTTCAGATACTTAGTGGTTGTCAACCAAAGTTGTCCTTGGAGATGAGTTTTTTATGCACTCATGCTTACAACATTTGTAAACTCAGTAGAATGGCAGATGCAAATTGAATATTCAGTCATTGCCCAAATTGTAACTGTACAGCTGAAATTGATACCGCTTATGAAATAATTCTGAGGCCCTGCTGCCTGCTGTCTCTTGGGTCCATGTGGTAGGAGGAAATGCCTGGTCTATCTATGGCTGTCAGGTGCTTCTCATGTTCAGAATGTTTCCTTTTATAAACATAAAATTTAATTTTTTTATTGCATTTATTTATTTGTGTGTGTGGATTAGAGGAAAACTTTCATTGTTTTCTTTTTTTCTTTCTTTTTCTTTTTTTTGGATTTTTAGAGACAGGGTTTCTCTGTGTAGCTTTGCGCCTTTCCTGGAACTCACTTGGTAGCCCAGGCTGGCCTCGAACTCACAGAGATCCATCCGCCTGGCTCTGCCTCCCGAGTGCTGGGATTAAAGGCATGCGCCACCAACGCCCGGCTGTTGTTTTCTTTTTTGTTCTTTTGAGACAAGGTTTCACTGTGTGTGTGTCTCTGGCTGGCCTGGAACTTGCTATGTAGATCATGCAGGACTTGGACTTTCAGAAATCCGCCTGTCTCTGCCTCCTTGTAAGAGTGGGTCTCTCCTTCCACTGTGTGAGACCCAAGAATAGAACTCAGGCTATCAGGCTTGTGCTTAGCAGCAAGCAACTTCACCCACTAAGCCATAACTTCCTGAGAACAGGGTTTTTGTTTTTTCCTAAAAAATTGTTTGTGTGCATATATTTGCCTGTGCATGTATGAGGGTTCATGTGCCTCTTCATTTGTGGAGGCAGGAGGATGTGGAGAGAGAGGTTCAGTGAGTGAGAATTCTTGTTGCCTTTCAAGGGATCCTGTTCAGTTCTCAGTACAATACTGGGCAGCTCTGAGCCGCTCATAACTGCAGCTCCAGGAGACCCAACACCATCTTCTGGACTCGTAGGACTGCAGCCATGCACATATCCCCACGTGGACATTCATGTGTACTTATAATTAAAAATAAAAGTGGTTTCTGTTGTTTTGAGAAGAGGATGTTGGCTCCTTGGAGCTAGAATTACAGGAGTTTGCACGATGCCCAGCTTGTTACAGTGGGTACTGGGATCCGAAATTAAGTCCTTATGATTAAAAATTTTCATTTAAAATTATTTCACGTGCATGGGCGTTTTGCCTGCATGTATGTCTGTGCACCACATGAGTGCCTGGTGCCCATAAAGGCTAGAGGAGGGCTTTAGATCTCTTGGAACTGGAATCGTAACTGGTTGTGAGCCACCATGTGGGTGCTGGGAATTGAACCCGGGTCCTCTGGAAGAGCAGTCAGTGCTCTTGACCGCTGAGCCGTCTCTCCAGCCCTGGTCCTCATGGTGATGAATTATGCACTCTTAAGCATCAAGCCATCTCTCTAGCCAAATACAGGAGTTCTAGTGTCAGCTCAGAGGCTCATGTTTAGAGGGCCATGAATAACATTTGCATGGAGCACTGTAGTCTAAGTGAAATGACATGAACACTGCAGCTCTCTTTGCTACTGTTCTAGCTTTTAAAATGGGCAGTTACAAACCTGCAGCTTTTCAGCTTCCATGCAGTGGGGCCCATCCTTGGTCATGGCTGCATATTGCTCTTATCTCCTCTTGGTGGTGTCCAGAAGACCACTCAGGCCTTTATTGCGTGTTCACTGATTGCCACATTGTAGGGTTAAGTTTGCCAGGCAGGAAGTATTTGCTTACTAGGATAAGTAAAGTAACTTTTTAATTACTGTCCCTTCAGATTTTATTATTTATTTATTATATGTGGATGGAGACAGGGTCTCTTGTGGCCTCTAACTCACAGAGCCTGATCTTGAACCTGTGATCCTCCTGCCTCCATCTCCCAAGAGCTGCGGTTATAGGCATGTGCCACCATGCCTGATTCATTTGTTACTTCTTTTGGGTATTTCATGAGTTTCAACTCTGCAGCAGCTGTGCAGATTTCAACAGTGCTAATTTTGTTTAGGGACATAATTAACCCCCCTGCCCCATGGAACCCAGGATCCCATGTGTTCTTGGTAAACGCTCTACTGTTGAGGTCCATCCCCAGCGTAGGAACCCTTCATTAAAAATAGCAGCACACATTTAATCCCAGCACTCGGGAGGCAGAGGCAAACGGATCTCTGCATTAGAGGACAGCCTGGGCTACAGAGTGAGTTTCAGGAAAGGTGCAGAGCTATACAGAGAAACCCTGTCTCAAACAAACATACACCCCCCAAAACAAACAAGCAAACAAACAAACAAAAACCCCCAAACCAAAATGACTTAAAGATGGGAATTGTTCCTCTTAGTTGTGAAAGGGTGGGCAAAGTGGTCAGATAACCAGAAAGCAGAGCCCGGTTGTTGGGAGACAACACTTGAACCGGACACAGTGCCTCTGCAGACACTGCCTGCCTGCATCCCAGCTCTGTTCAGCCACATAGAATAGCCTTGCTTTGTTTCCCTTGACCTGAGCACAGTCATTGTGATTTCCTTGGAACACTTGGATTCCTCAGGTTGCTTTTCCTGTAAATTAAAGTTGAGACCTACTTAGGAAAAGTGTTAGCAAGCAAGCTTACAGACTGATCAGCTCAGGCCACTTAGCTGAGTAGCTGACAGCCTCTTTGACGTCCCGGTCATTTCTTTCCATCTTACTTTGTTTTTGTTGAGATATGGTCTCAGGTAGCCTGGCCTGGAACTCATACAGCTGGAGGACTTTGAACTGACCTTCCTTTCTCTACCCTTTGAATGCTGGGGTTTTAGGTGTGCACCACCACTCCCAGCTCCAGTCAGGCTTTGTCCTTAACCGTCGATATCTTGGTCTTTGGGTCCAGCCTGAAGAAGGCTATGCATTGATGACTCCTGTTCTCACGGGGTCCTGTGGCAGGGCGCCTGGCCTTCTTTGGGTGGCCATCTTCCCTGGGAAGCCAGTGCAAAGCCTGGCCCACCCTGTAGTGTTGATGGTTGTCAACTGTCCTGGCCGCTGCAGGTGGCTGTGTCAGCAGGTGGGTGTGAACATGTGTGCATGGGTCACCTTTGCACTCTTTGTACTTGGCTCTGCATCCCTACTTTGTGTTTGCCTTTATAGCTCACCTGCTCAGTAGTTGTTATTCCCACTTTACAGACGAAAAGACAAAGGTTTAGAGAGGGTTAAAGTGGCCAGCCCAGGGCCACACAGGAGGGCAGAGCCAGGAGTCCCTGCAACTCCCAGACTCTGGATCCCAGTACCTGTCGGAGCACTTGGAGAATTCATTATAGCTTTACTTAATTTCCTACAGTAGTTGCTTGTACTTACCTTACTCTGTGCTGCACATTTCTCCGACATTAGTGCATTTTATCTTTGTAACAACTGGGAAGGGCATGTGCAATACAGTCCATCCAGATAGCAAGCTTCTGGGAAGTGCGAGCCTTGGTTTTGAACCCAGGAAGACGGGCTCCAGCCTTCTTGCTTGGTTACTAAGCAACTGGGAATTCTTTCTTTTTCCTAAGACTGGAACACAGAGTCCCTGTGGAGCATGTTGATTACATAAAATTAGATAGGCTCATTTCTTTCTAGTCATTGGTCATTTCTCTGGAGTATAGGGAAGTTGGATGGAGAGATGTCTTTAAATGTATGCCAGCTGTCAGTGGTTGGGAGCATGTGGGACATGAAGCTCATGTGGGCCGTGAAGAGGGAGAAGCCTCCCATATGCCTCTAGAAAAGTCTTAGCTTCCTTAAGACAGGTTCACGGAACCATGAATTTTACCTGTGAGAAAAGCAGACTCCTCCATCAGGTGAAAGTGGTAAAGATTTTTGGATGAATGAAATGCCAGGTACACTGGTGTAGCCATAGTGGGTTCAGGAAAGTGAGTCTGAACAGCTAATGAGAAGCTAGAGGCACGTGTGCGTGCTTGCATGCATGTGTGTGAATGTATGCACATGTTCATAACTGCACTGTGTGCAGGTATGTGTGAATGTGTATGTGTACACACACTCATCCATGAACCATGTGTGCTTTTTTATTTTACGTGCATTGGTGTTTTGCTTTTATGTATGTGATGGTGTCGGGTCCCCTGGAACTGGATTTATAGACAGTTGTGAGCTGCCATGTGGGTGCTGGGAATTGAACCCAGGGCCTCTGGAAGAGCAGCCAGTGCTCCTAACCTCTGAGCCGTCTCTCCAGCCCCCGTGTGTGCCTTTGTGTGCATGTGTGTGCTCCTGTAGCTGCACACCGATGTGTGCTTGTGTCCATCTGTTGCCTTCAGCCCCCCTTTTCAGTTCTCACCCACTTTTTAGTGCTTCACAACTAGATCTTGCTTTCTCAAATCATAGTTTTTCCACAAAGTGGTTTTCAGAGACTCTGATCTGCCTGGGTCAAATGACTGTGCCTAGTAGTTGAAGCCTGGGCTTGTGAGATGGGAAATGTTGCTTTCCATAATCAGATTGGTGTTTGAATCTTCAGTTCTTCAGTGAGAGAGAGCATTAGTGTCCATCTTACTGGGATCGTGGCCCTCCTCCCCTCGAGGCCCTTAGGGTCTGTTGTGTGTGGAGCTCGCGGCTCCAATAGTCTGCAGCCTAGCGATGGAAGTGCAGAGGAGCCTGGCTCAGAGGCCGCGGAGCAGCCCTGGGTCCTGTGTGGTTAGCAGTCGTGGGACGCGCTATTACTTTACCTAGCAATAAGAGCAGCTCAGATGTGGAAATTGGCAGAGTCTGGATTTGTCTGTCGCTTGTAATCTGTTGCAAGTGACATAATTGTCCATATAAGATCCAGCTGGAGACTTGTTTTCTTGCTAGTCACTCTTCAGCTGTTCATTTTGCCATCATTATCAGACACAGAGCAGATCTTCAGAAAGGTTCATAAGTAAACAGCTCGGCAGTTAAGGCTTTGCTTTATTGTTTAGCAGTTTTCTCGTTTTAAAGAGTGCACAAGAAATCAGACTCAGGTTTGTTTTCAGATAGGGTCTTACTGCTTGACTCTGCAGCCGTGCTGACCCTCCCACATCCTGCTGTCAGCCTCCCCGGAGCTGGGGTTACAGGTGTGCACTGTGTCCAACTAGGAGGATCAGTGTGTGTGTGTGTGCGTGTGTGTGCGTGTGTGTGTGTGTGTGTGTGTGTGTGCGTGCGTGCGTGTGCGCGCACATGTGTGTGTACGTGCACATGTGTGTATGTGTGTACGCATGTGTGTGTGCGTGTGTGCGTGTGTGTGTGTGTGTGTGTGTGTGTGTGTGTGTGTGTGTGTGTTGGACAGATTGATAAGAGTGAACTATGTATTCAGTGTCTTCTCCTTACTTCTCACAACCTGTTGGTCTCATTGTTGCTTTTAGTTCCCATCATTCCAGTTACCTCTCTCTAATGTATAGTTGTTTTTTGCTTGTTTGTGGGGAGGGGGGAAGGAAGAGAGAGGGAGAGAGAGAAGCACACTCAGAAGCTGTGTAGTTTCGCCTGACCCATGGAGGCTGTATGCTGTAGTACAGGCTGGGCGTGAAGGTTCAGTCATTCCTCTGCAGCAGTTATGTGTCCCACACCCTGATAACGAGGCTCTCCACAGCTTTGTAGTTCTTTAAGAGAGACCATCTGTGGTACAAGTACTTACTGCTTCTCATGCCCTCGTCAGACACTTAGGAGAACCTGATTTTTTGGAGTGACATTTCACAGTCATTTGAACATGTCTTTGGTTTCCCGGAGGAGCACCAAAGGGGCAGTGACGGAGCAAGCCTCCAGGTTGTCTTTGTGGGAAGAGTATACGAGCGGGTTTCTTCTCTTTAAAAATTACTATTGTGTGTATGAGCATGGATGTGGGTGCACGTGCTGCACTGCGTGTGTGGGGGTCAGAGGACATCTTTGTGTGGTCCATTCTTTCCTTCAACCTTTACGTGGGTCATGAGAATCAAACTCACAACTTGAGTCTTGTGTGTCAAGTATCTTTACCTCCAGACCCGTCTCAATGGCCTCAGACGGTTTATTTTTTAAAGGTCTGTTTAAAAAGGTTTTAAATTGTGTGCATGTGTGTGTGTCCCTGCATGTGTGCCCTGTGGGTATGTGCATGTGAGTGCAGGTGCCCTAGGAGGCATCTGATGCCCTGGAGCTGAAGATACAGACAGGTGTGAGCTGCCTGATGTGGGTGCTGGGAACTGAACTTGGGCCCTCTGGAAGAGCAGCCAGCAGCTGAGCTATCTCTACAGCCTCTAATGATGCCTTCTTAAAATGTCTGTTTTCCTCTTACGGTTGGTGCTGTCATTGGCTTGTGATGGACGTAGACTGTCGCTGTGACACTCAGAACAGGGGAGGGGTGGCGGTGGGGGACAAGAACTCTCCGGCTTTTTTGAAATGCTTTTAAAGTTATATTGGTGTGATGGCACATCTGTAAGCCTAACACCCAGGAGGATTGCTGAAGGTTGGAGCCAGCCTTGGCTACATAGGGAATTCCAGGCTAGCCTAGGCCGCAGAGTAAGACCCTGCTTCAAAAATACACAAAAAAGCACTGGCTATTCTTCCAGAGGACCCAGGTTTGAGTCCCAGCACTCCAATGGCAGCTCACAACTGTCTGTAACTCCAGTTCTAGGGGATCCGACACCTTCTTTTGACCTCCAAGGACACCAGGTACTCACAGTACACAGACATCCATGCTGGTGGCAGAGTAACCATACACATAAGATAAAATGAATCTAAAAAGGTTAACGACAGTGGAGGCATATGTGCTGTCTCGGGAGGCCTGTTTGGGTCTTGTCTTTCCCACCTGCCAGTTGACACGGCTTCCTTATCTCTTTGTCTCATTTCCATCGTCTGTAATAATAGAACTTGAGCCAGGTATGGTGGCACGCGCTGTCATTCCAGGACTTAGGAAGTGAGGGCTGCAAGATCAGGAGTTCAAGGTCACCTTTTGCTACATGGTGAATTCTAAAATAAGCCCCCCCCCCAAAAAAAAACCAAAACAAACAAGAACAAGAAAGGAAGAGCTCTCCTAAGAGGTTTTATGAAGGTTCAATCATGAAATGTGTGTAAATGCTTAAAGGTGGCTAGAACATAGCAGGGCAGCTGAAGATTGTTAATATTTACAGAGGAAACCCAGCCTCCTTCTGGGCCCCGAGCCATATAGTTGTGGGTGTAAATCGTCAGGACTGAGGAGTGCGGAGGAGGAGATGGCAGTTGGGTGAGGGTGGTCTGGAAGCCCTCTCTCCACCATGTGGTGTTCTCTGAGGAAGTAGGGTCTGGACCCTGCCTTTGCAGGATCCAGACAGCTGAGAAGGTGGAGGGGTGGGGAGCTGCAGGGGTGAAAGAGAAGAGGCTGCAATGAACCGGACCTGTTTGCCCGGCTGGCGCCATGGAGGCTCCTGCACCGGCTGCTGAGGGGAGGCTGCTGAGTTGGCTGGCACCAGGCTGTCCAGGCTTGAATGCTGGGCCTCAGGGAGTATAGACTCTGGGAGAGAACTGATGAGGTAAAATAGTCCAGAAACTCATTCAGTCTCAGCAGGACTACAGTCCTTTGGTCCCCTCTGTTGGGAAAGATGCACTACAATCAAGGGACTATGGACCTAGTAACTTTCTGAAGTGAAGTTTATATTAAGTAAAGAAGCTCCTCCGTGCTGCTGGGACATCATGAAGCATTTACTGTGTGCACTGTTCTGTATGCTGCCGCCCTGCCCCGGAGGTGTGTCCACTGCCCATTAGAGAAATACCGGGCTCAGGCCCAGTCACTGACTTCCAAGCCTGTTTGGTTTGGTTTCTTGAGGGCAAGTTTCACTGTATAGTCCCAGCTATCCTGGAACTCACTCTGTAGACCAGGCTGGCCTCAAACTCACAGAGAGCCACCTGCCTCTGCCTCCTGAGTGCTGACATTAAAGGTGTGCATCACTACTGCATAGCCTACTTTTAAAATTTTATTCATTTATTTATTTTAATGTGTATGGGTGTTTTGCTTGCATGTATGTATATGTATCACTTGGGTGCCTGGTGTTCTCACAGGCCAGAGGAGGACAATGGATCCCTTGGAACTGGAGTTACAGATGGTTGTGAACCTCCAAATGAGTGCATGGAAAACCTGGGTCCTCTGGAAGAAGAGCCAGTGCCCTTAACCACTGAGCCATCTCTCCGGCCTCCCAAGCCTTATCTTTTACGCTTCCTTCCTGCCTGGAGTGCAGTGGTGGAGCACTTGCCTAGTGTGCAGGGCCCTGGGTTTGATGCCCAGTGCTTCAAAAGAAAAGGAGTATAAATGGAGTTGAAGGCATGAATATTACAGGTACAGATCTGTCTGTTCTTACCTGTGAGTATATCTGTGTCCTCAAGAGTGTGTTCCAACACCGCAGCCCGGAGTACCTCTTCCTGAGGGAGCTACTGTCTTGTCCTCTGGCACTGGGGAATCTCCAGAAACATGGGTATTACTCCACCATGTACTCATCATGTAACTGTTCAAGCTCATTCCCCCAAGACTCCTCCATTGCACCCCGTTCTGTGTCCTGAGCAGAGCTGGCTTAGAGCCGTCCATGGTTCACATGGGGCCAATA
The DNA here is from genome assembly GCF_903995425.1 of Onychomys torridus. NCBI lineage: Eukaryota > Metazoa > Chordata > Mammalia > Rodentia > Cricetidae > Onychomys > Onychomys torridus. The sequence goes on along the minus strand of NC_050460.1, from coordinate 64,207,823 downwards.
GCAGTAGTTAGCACCTGATTCACATTTCTAAGTGCATTTAAGTGATCAAAACGCATACTACTCTCTGGGACATTGGGGGAATTGTGCTGATTTGGAGCCAAAGGACAATTGGTGGTTTCTTCATTTAATGAGTGCCTTGCCTGTGCCAGATCACCTTGCTGGGTAGAGGAGTTACAGAGAAGTCTCCGCTCAGCCATTTGATCATCTGCTGGGGAGAGAGCGAAGAAGCTGTGGTGAGCGCTATGGGATGGAAGGATGCCGAGGGCGTTCCAGGAACCAAGGATGAGTTTCCCTTCCAGAACAGGAAAGACCTGGGACAGTCCAGGGCTAAGGAGCTGTGCAGGCAGAGAAGGGGCCAGCGCTGCCTCAGCCTAGAGAACTGCCTGCCTGCAGCTGCGGAGGGTGTGAGCTCAAGGCCTGGGCTGTGGAATAGAGAGCTGGGCAGGAGGCAGAGCTGACGCACTAGGTGGTCTCATGCTGGGTTTTACAGCGATGGCAATGATGGGCATGCCCAGTAGGGAGATTGATTCTTTTTTTAAAAAAACAAAACCAAAACCAAAAACAACAAAATGAATATGTGGGCTAGGGGCTGCAAAATGATAAGTGCCCGCTGGAGGCATGAAGAAGTCCAACAAGAGCATTTGTTGTTCAGAGGTGGAATGCAGGATGTTGTGACTGTCCCGTGACTTAGCCTCAGGTGTGAACCTGCTGAGCGGGACTCTGTGGAAGGCCTGGATTCTTGTGGGTCAGAAGTCAAACAAAATGCTTTTCCTTCCTGAGGGGCAGTTCTGGCTTTCAGACACCTCCATTTGTTTGATGTGCGTGGGAGTTTGTCGCTAAGGCCAAGAGTTGAAGGATAACTTTGTTTGGTTTGAGACAGAGTCTGGCTGGCCTGGAACTCACTCTGTAGCCCAGGCTGGCCCCAAACTCACAGAGATCCACCCACCCGCCTCTGCCTCCCCAGTGCTGGGATTACAGGCATCTTAATGATAACTTTTGAAAACAGACAAATGAGGCGGTCTTTTAGTTGTTTTCCTCATTCTTTGTTTATTATGGCAGAAGCTACATCTTAAGTGGCTGTTCCACAGAGAAGCCCTGTGAGCCCCTAGGCCAGGTGGGAGCTGGCAGAAGAGGCCCGCCTCCCTTCGCCTTCAGGACCTGACACAGTTATTTGTTCACTGACATGAGCAAAAAGCCCAGTCAGCGCTTCTTGTGGACTGGCTTAGCATGTGGATTCTAAGGCTTATAAGGCTTACAGCTCGCTCTGCCTTTTCTTTGAGCTCTGCTGGAATAGCTCCTTCCTCACGCACAGGATCACAACAGGGTGGGCGTGGGAGTGGGGTACCATTGGCTACCATGGCCCATGCTCCCACCCTTGTGCTAGACTGTCACTCATAAGGACTGTGCAGGTGGCACTGAGGACCTCTAGAAGGCAAAACAAGGGCTGGAGGGATGGCCGGATAAAGAACACTTACTGCTTTTGCAGAGGACCTGGGAGCTCCAGGGGCATCTGATGCTTTGGTGTCTGTGGGTGCCTTCTCATACCCACATAGATACACACACACACACACACACACACACACACACACACACACGCGCGTGCGCGCGCACTTAATTAAAAAAAAAATCTTAAAAATAAAGACCAAAACCAAAAACTAGTTTTAATTTAAAAAAGAAAGAAAATAGGCAGAACAAGTTCCTAGGGCTTTGTGATTGGTGATCCCAACAGTCCTAACTCTGAAAGGCAACTAAAAAACATAGACCGTACCCTTCATGCAGAAGGGAGTCTGTTCTCTTCAGCCAGCCATAGTCAGACATCTCCCTACTCCATCTTCAAACTTCCTGTTACCATGAATCCCTGACAGTTCAGAAATCTGACAGTGGTGTGCAGGGCTGAGAATCCTCAGGTGAGTAGACCAGTGTTCGCATAAGGCCCAAGTGACAGGACTCATTTCCTGTCCTTGGAATCTGTATTATCTGCGTTTTAGAATGTGGGCTGAGTACCAGGATGGCGCGCCACTGCCACAGCATATGTCCTTTCTACTCAGGAGTGTTCATTGGAGTTGTATGTTGCCAGGAAACAGGCATGCTACGTGAGCAGTGATGATAGAGCTGAGCATGTCCAGTCTGAGCTCCATGTTGTGATGAAACCACCACTAATGACGAGCATGTCGGGGTGTCATGGTGATCAGGGAGGTGGCTCTCCTGGGAACTGCTGAGGTGGCCAGATCCCAGTTTCAGGTTGTTGCTCCCTAGTTGCTGGTATCACTGTTAGTGTCGGTATTTCTCGGGTCCAGGTGCAGACTGGTCCTCAGCGCCTGAGAGTGGTGCTCCCTCTGAGGACAGCACCTCAAGACTGTCCTCCCCCGCAGCCCCCGGAGGGAGTGGATGGGCTTCCCTCACACCTGGGGCCTTTCGGGGACAAGTGCTGTAGACTCTGAGACCAAGTGGCCCTCGAGGTAGGACAGCGTGCTGGTTGGGAGAGAAAGACCCTTGTATTTTTTTTGCAAGAGTATTTTGCCTGCATGTGTATATATGTGTATATATATGTGTATATATGTGCATCACTTGTATGTTTGGTGCTCTCAGAGGTCAATGAGGGTGAGTAGGATGCCCTGGAACTGGAGTTACAGACTGTTGTGAGCTTTCTGGTAGGTTCTGAGACAGGAACCGGGCCCTCCCCAAGAGAAACAAGCACTCTTCATTGCTGATTCATCTCTCTAGCCCAAGAAAGCTCCTTCAGTCTCTGGGAAGGAGTTGGCAGCACGTCTTATGGGAGAGGGTAGATGGAAATAGCTGATTAGCTAGAAAGGCCTGAATAGGCATCTGCTTAGAGAACTGCCTCACTCTACCGCAGAGCTGACGTTAGCTTAGAGGGAGCACTAGGAAGAACACTCTGATACTGTGCTTAGAGGACCATTGAAAAGAACATGGTATATTTTGGACTGAGAAATTAAAATAATTTTGAGTAATATTTTTGCTTTTTCATGTATGTGTACATGTGTTCATTTGCACGTGTGTTCATGTGCATGTGGAAGCCAGAGATTAACGTTAAGTGTCTTCCTCAATCATCCTCAACTCTTTTGAGACAGGGTCTCTCACTAAACTTGGAGATCATGGGTTTGGCTAGACTGGATGACCAGCAAGCCTCAGAGATCCACCTTGTCTCTGCCTCCCCAGTGCTGGGATTACAGACACTTGCCACCTTGCTCAGATTTTTTTGTGGGTGCTAGGGGACCAAAGTCAGGTCCTCATGCTTGCATGGCGAGTACCTTACTGACTGAGCCATTTCCCCAGACCCTTATTTATTTATCTTTTCAGACATGATCTCATATATTCCAGGCTGGCCTTGAACTTACCATGTAGCTAAGGATGACTTTGAACTTCTCATCCACCCTCCTTCACCTCCCTAGTGCTGGCAGCTGCACTATGTCCATGTATTTTTTTTTTTTTCCTTTTGAGACAAGGTTTCTCTGTGTAGCTTTGGAGCCTGTCCTTGAACTCACTCTGTACACAAGTCTAGTCTTGAACTCAGAGATCCGCCTGCCTCTGCCTCCCAAGTGCTAGGATTAAAGGCATATGCCACCACCACCCGGCTATACATGTCTTAATGTATTTTTGTGTGTGTTGGGATCTGTCCTTGGAGCCAGATGCAGAACGTTGGAACATCAAGTAGCTGTGCTTAAGTAATACTTTTCTCAGCCAGGCCTTCAATCCCAGCACATGGAAGGCAGAGGCAGGCAGATCTCTGAGTTCAAGACCAGACTTGTGTACAGAGTGAGTTCCTGGTCAGCCAGAGCTACACAGAGAAACCCTGTCTCAAAAAACCAAAATGAAAAAAAAAAAAAAGTAATGCTTTCCTCAGGGCTGGAGAGCTGGCTCAGCAGTTACGAGCACTTGTTCCTATAGAGGGCCTGCATTTGATGCCCAGCACTCATATGGCGGCTCCCAACCACCTGTAACTCCAGTTCCAGGGGCTACAGTGCCCTCCTTTGACCTACTTAGGCACCAGGCATGCACATAGTGTAGTGTACATATATACAGGTAGGCAAAGTATTGACACAAATAAAACAAATCTAAGCAACAACACCAAGACACAGACACAGTAGTAATTAAAGGCTCATACATTGTCTGACAAAATATTCACCACTTAGTAAGTCACTTAGTGAGGGAGCCTGGAATGATGTAGCTTTCTCCCTTTGTTGTTGTTTTCCAAGACAGGGTTTCTCTGTGTAACAGAGGTCTGCCTGAGAACTGTCCTGGAACTCGATTTGTAGACCAGGCTGACCTCGAACTCACAGAGATCCTCCTGCCTCTGCCTCCCGAGTGTGGTGACTCAAGGCATGCACCGCCATGCCCTGCTCACCCTTTGCTTTTTAGTGGTTGTTTGTGTTTGCAGTGCTGAAATGCTAGGCAGCTCCCCTCTCATTGATCGATACCTCCAGCCTCATTGTGTATTTTAAATTAGTTAGGGAGGTAGTCAGAGTTTCCTAAAAGTGAGAGAGGGGCAGTTTCAAGGATTTTGTTTTTGGAAAGTCTCGACCAATGCTGGATTGGACAGGATAGGAGAAGCACAAGAGTGTGCTGCCCATTTCCTAATGCACATATCTACCCTCCAGGGTGCAGTGACCAGACTTATCTGTGAAAGGCAGTCTTCCCGTGTCACAGCTCTGCTCAGTTTCTTAAGAGCTTTTGGAGGAAACTTCCTCAAGTAAATCGAGGCCTTAGCACTGCACCGTGGACACTGTGCCCAGGCCCATCCCAAGGCTCCATTCAGTTCTCCCACAGACTCAGTCATATGGTTGTTTCTTCTGGCAATTTTGCTGAGGGCTTCTGGGAGCAGCCGTGAGGGGCAGAGCTGTCTGTGGGGGGAGAACATGACATAGAAATGTCGCCTATCGAAAACCGTCAGTTGCATGACCTCTGGCAAATTGCTTAATGCCTCTTTTTTTTTTAACACATGGTTTATGTATTATTATGTGTGAGTGTATGGGGGCAACATGAGTGTGGGAGCCAGAGGAAAACTCTGTGGAGCTGGTCCTCTCTTTCCACCTTTTGTGCCTTCTGGGGATTGAACTCAGTTGCCAGGCTTGCTCAACAAACATCTTTACCTGTCAAGCCATCCCGCTGGTCCCTTTATTCATATTTCTTCAGCTCTGAAGTGGGGCTGTTTTACTCTAAAATGGATTTTTTGTCCTATCATGTATATAGAGTCCTGTTTGAAGTACTAAGTATTAACTAGTCACATATTGGATGCTCTGCATATCAGATATTTTCATTATGATTCATAACAATAGCCAAGTTACAGTTATGAAGCAGCGGTGGAATAATTTTATGGTTGGGAGTCATCACAACATGAGGAACTGCATTAGAGGGTTGAAATTTTAGGAAGGTTGAGAACCACTGCTCTAGGGTATAAACAAATGGGTTTGCTCCCTGTGTTCCTGCCTCGTAGCAATGCACACTTAGGATGTCCTCAGTCCTGGATAGCACTGTGGCTTGCCTTGCATGGTGTGTGTGTGTGTGTGTGTGTGTGTGTGTGTGTGTGTGTGTGTGTGTGTGTGTGTTGTATAGGGACATTTGTCCAATAGCACAGATCTGGATTTAGTAATATATTGTGGTTTCTAGCTTGTACAGAGGTGTTTCTTTTTTCTTTTTAGGCAGAGTCTTGCTGTGTAGCCTGGGCAAGCCACAACCCAGAACTCTGCTGCAGTCTCCCTCTCAAGGGCTGGGCTTACCAGGGCCGTGTGTGCCTTACAAGATTCCCAGAGGTTTTTCCTTTACTGAGCTTGATGGATGAAACTGTAGAAGTGAAAGAGAGATGTAGGGAGGTGGCCCAGGTGCTAAAGTGCTTGCTGTGACGGCATGGCGACCCAAGTTCAGATCCTCAGCACCCATCCTGTAATGTCAGCCCTGGGGAGGCAGAGGCAGAAGGTCCATAGATCTCACTGGCCAGCTAGCTAGTCTAGCCCAGTGTGGGCTCCAGGCTAAATGAGTGAGCCTTTCTCCAAAACAATACAGGGAGGGGGTGGGGAGGATTTAGGAAGACATTCAGCATTGGTCTCGCTCGCACACTCACACTCATGCACACATACACACACACACACACACACACACACACACACATGCACATACATACACATGAGAAGGGAAATATGAAAATTAAATAAATACAAAAAGAACTTTTGTTCTGGGGTAGGCCAGCTGGGCTCTGGACTCTGTCTCGTCTCTGTTCTGCCCTGGGTCCACCCCAAAGGCTGAGCCAGTCACCCTGTCCTGGCCTCTGAGAGAAAGTACTGGTTCTGCATCCAGGAGCCCAGGAAGGCCTGTGAGGGATCTAGAGGAAAGGCTGTGTGTCTGTGGGAAGGAAGCTGGGCATGGAGTGCTGAAGTGTGAGGCAAGTCTGGGCCACAGCGTACTTGTTGGGTTTTTGAGACAGGGTTTCTCTGTGGAGACCAGGCTGTACTCAAATTCACAGAGCTCCTCCTGCCTCTGCTTCCTGAGTGCTGGGATTAAAGACATGCATCACCATGTCTGGTTCACAGTGTGCTTTTTAAAAATTGCATGGATTAATTTATGTATTGTATATGGGTACACAGGTACCATGGCATGCATGTGGAGGTCAGAGGAAAGTTTTCAGCGGTCAATTCTCTTCCGCCATGTAGGACCCAAGGAGCAAACTCAGTTCGCACGTGTGAGAGCACACGTTTTTTACCCACTGAGCCTCTTGCCACAGCATGCTTTTTAGTAGGTATTGCTGAATCAATCTGTGAAAGTGGAACTGCTTTGGATAGCGACTGCTTCCTCTGTATTGTCAGGCAGTGTTTTCTGTGGGGCCTGGAAGAGGGATCCCTGGGTAAAGTGCTTGTCACACAGCGTGAAGACCCCAGTTCAGATCTCTAAACGAGAGAGTTCTGGGAGCTCACTGGCCAGCCAGCCTAGCCTAAGGCAAGCTCCAAGTTCACTGAGAGATTGTGTCTCGAAAATACGTTGGAGAGGGCTGGGTGTGTGGCTCACACCTATACCGTTCTGGAGGCTCAGATTACAGATGTGGAGCTAACTGTGAGTTCGGAGCCACCCTGGTTATATAGCAAGTTCCAGGCCAGCCAGGGCTACGTAGTGAGACCTTATCTTAAAAACAGCAAATGGGGAGATCAATAGAAGAATAACTCCTAAGATTGTCCTCTGGTCTATGCGCGTGCGCGTACACACACACACACACACACACACACACACACACACACACACACACACACTCCTGTGAAGTCTCTGCTTTAAAAATAATGCAGAGAGAACCTGCATTTGTTTTGTTACATCAACAAGTGAATTGCCAGGTTTTCCAGATGTCTCATCTTAAGGAAACATTTCCTCATTTGGTCTATTGGAAAAGTTTCCTTTTGCTCCGAAATATGCTCTGCGCCCACGTAATTTAAAAATAAACATATTTTGACTGTTGAGAGTCCCATCTGTGTTGGGTTTGTAATTCTGGGCAGTTCACTTGGGAATTGCACTGCATCGCAATAAAGGCCGAAGACGCCACACTCTTTGACTCTCAAGTTTGGCAAAATTTCCTTGGGTCATTTTGGTGTGTCCTGGATCTTCCCTCACATTGGTTGATCACTTGCTGTGAACAAACAGTCCCTGTTCTCCAAGGCAGCGGTAGATCAGCACTTCCTGGAAGGTGCTTGTCCTGCAGGGCCGCTATCCCAGAGCCCTCTGCTGTGACTGGATGTGGTTGGTTAGGAGTCCAAGCTGAAGATTTGTCCTGGGGTGTAAAGGTGCGACCTGTGAATTCTTTTAAGAGCATATTATTAAAATGGCATCATGTCTCACACTGTGATGTCTCTTTCATCAACTTCCTGCTGTGTTGCTCTGTGTTGTGAGGTGCTGGTGCCAGCACCACCTCCTGGAACCTTCAGGAATCATATACTAGACAGACATTTTTAATAAATGTCAGCCACAGGCATTTCCTTACAGTACCTGACAAATGCCCCCTCCTGCCTTGCTGATTGTACTAGAGACCGGGCCTTTCCCTTTTTCAGATAGACACAGGGCCTTCCATGGACATCTCTGATTTTGGAGCATCATTGTCCTAGCTGGAGTTTTTATTTCTGTGATTAAACTCCATGACTAAAGCAACTTGGGGAGGAAAGGGAAGCTCCATGCTTCCACATCACAGTTTCATTATCAAAGGAGGTCAGGACAGGAACTGAAGCAGGGCAGGAACCTGGAGGCAGGAGCTGATGCAGAGGTCATGGAGGGTGCTACTTGCTGACTATCTCCTCATGACTTGGTCAGCCTGCTTTCTTATAGAACCCAAGGCACAAGCCCAGGATGGCCCCACCCACGATGGGCTGGGCCCTCCCCATCAATCACTAATTGAGAAAATGCCCCACAGGCTTGCCTACAGACCAACTTTATGGAGTCATTTTCTTAATTGATGTTCCCTCCTCAAGATAACTTTAGCTTGGGTCAGGTTGTCAAAACTAGCCAGGACAATCATACAGTGCCACCGCCTGTTCCTGGCAGGGGAGGATCTGGGAGAGGAGGAGGGCTCAGAGGAGCAACCTCAGCAACACGCTGATAGCTTTCCTACCTGGGTGCGGAAGGACAGAGTTGCTGGCGCAGGTTGGAGGCTGGCCCTCGGCCGAGGGAGGAGACAGTTGCGTGACAGTGGCCTTTTCTTCCAGCGCTTTTCAGTTGGGTAACCTCTCCTCTGCAGCCCCACCCTGAGCTCCAGCCGACCTGCCGAAATGCCTATAACCACCGAGCGGAGAGAACTACAATTTTCTGAGAAGAACTCGCATTGCAAGTAAGATGTCAGACTGTCCATCTTACTCCACACCTCTCTATTACGCCAACCGGGTTGTGGTTGGCTAGTTAGTTGGTGTTAGTGGAAGTTTTCCTGTCCCAGCAGCCACTTCCCGAATAACCAACTCAGAGACTTCATGTAAATTATAAATGATCGGCTAATAGCTCAGGCTTGTTACTAACTCTTACATTTAAATTAACCCATGTTTCTTGTCTATGCTTTGCTATGTGGCTTGGTACCTTTTCTCAGTACGGCATGTCCATTTTGCTTCTCCCTGTGTCTCCTTGCGACTCCTCTTTCTCTCTCTGTCTTTTTCCCTGCCCCCCCTTCCATTTGTCCCCCTCCCAACAGAGTCTTACTTAGTCTAGGCTAGCCTAGGACTCACTGTGTAGCCCAGGTTGGCCTCCAGTTCATGAACTACCTTCCTGTCTCAACTTCCTGAGTGGTGTGATTTCAGGTGTGAGCCACCACACCTGGCAGAAGGGTCTTTGTGAGTAGAGGTTCTTTGCTTTTTTCCAGCAGGAAGGGACATCCTGTTTATACAGAGTACACACCCTGCTTCTGGCCTGGCCTCTCCTTTAGATCTAAGGCCAAGAGGGCCCTGGCCTAGCTGGCCCAGGGCTGCCATGTATAGAAAGCATGGAGCCCTGGGGGCTGTTGAGCAACTTGTAGGACTGTGGGCTTGGAGAAGAGGCTCTCCTTGCTCACACTTGAGGACTCCAATAGAGCCTGACTTTTCCCTCCATTCCTCCCTCAGGCTCTCTCCAGAAATGCCCTTCCCACCTGTCCTGACAGCACTTCCCTGCTGTTCTGTCTAGAGAGACTGAGTCTGACCATCAGCAGTACCCCACCTCCAGCCCCCACCCCAGGGCACCCTTGCACTCACTCTCTGGAGAGACTTAGGAGGAGAGGAGGTAGCAGGAAGCCTCCAGGGAGCCGTTTCGTAGAAGCCATCCCATATGGCACGACCTGTCAGTCCCCACAGAGGGCTGCTGCTTCTGGATTTTACAGCCCAATTGAAAGTGTTCTGTTGCTCTCTGACTTGTTGAAGTACAAAGCAAATGAAATGTGCCCTTTTCATAGATTACCATGAAAGCACTCTGACTGTGAATCTGATAAGTTCTCCAAGTTTTGAAGTTTATACACTGTTGATTCCCAGGGTGCAGACAGAGTTCAGTAGCAGGACTCCTGCCCAGTGTGTGCAAGGCCACTGGTTCCATCCTCACCACCACAGTAAAGAAAAAGGATCAGTGTAGTTGGTCAACTGTACTTCCCCCAGTCCTGTAAGGAAAACATGGGAGTTAGCCCCTGGTAAAGGTCCCTGAGGACCTTTGTCCACCTCCAGGACCATAGCCTGCCTTCCATTGGCCTGCCCTCCTGTGTTGTTGAGGCTTCTGCAGTTGGAAGGTTTCAGTGGCATAACTGCCATATGACAAGGATGTGGACAGCCAGCTAGCATGGGAACTGTGGGAGTAGAGAGAGCCCAGAAACAACTATTTTAATGCTTCTTTTCCAAAAGTTAAAAATAGTTCATCTTGCCCTGTGGTCCCCTCCCCATCTCAGAGCAACACAGAGTACACACAAAGGCAGTCTGTGTCGGACTTTCTGTCAGAATCACACTGTTGGGTAAAACACACTTTCTTCTGATTGTTTTCCAAATAAGAAAACACACAGGATTAGAAACTAGGGTTTACCGTGACTCTCTCTGGCCTTGAAAGTAGCAGGCTATGTTGGTCAGTCAAAACAGTGGAAAGTCTGCTGTTTACCCGTGTGTCACTAGGCCTCAGCCTTTTAACGTCAATACATTTTAATTTTCTATTTGCATTATAGTTTTTCTGTTTCTGTTTCTTTTTTTCCAAATAGGACCTCAAGTAGTGCAGGGTGATCTTCAGCCCTCCATCATTCTGCCTCCACCTCCCCAAGTGATGGGGCCACAGCCTGAACCTCCGCACAAACTTCTGAGTGTATATTTCTATTTTCCTTTTTTTTTTTTTTCAAGGTAGCTCTGGCTGTTCTGGAACTCTGTAGACCAGGCTGGCCTCAAATTCAGAGCTCTTCCTGCCTCTTCCTCCGGAGTGCTTGGATTAAAGAAAGGCATGTGTGTATCACCAGGCCCAGCTTGTTTGCATGTTTTTAAGAAAACAGTTTGGCGGGGTGGTGGTGGCGCATGCCTTTAATCCCAGCACTCGGGAGGCAGAGCCAGGTGGATCTCTGTGAGTTCGAGGCCAGCCTGGTCTACAGAGTAAGCTCCAGGACAGGCACCAAAACTACACAGAGAAACCCTGCCTCAAAACCACCACCCCCACCCCCCCCCCCCCAAAAAAAGAAGAAGAAGAAAGTAAGTTTAAGGTGGGGCTAACCTCTGTTCTCAGATGACAGTGATACGGGAAACTGACCCTCCAACATCATGCCTGCGATGAGATGTGTTTGCGAGACCCCCACAGCAGCTTCTTCAGAGGATTTGGAGAGCACAGCCTTCCCAACTGCCTTGTCATGGTGTTGCCAGAAGCAACCTTATTAGTTGTTTTGTGACCCCCTCCAATATGTCATGTACCTTAAAACAAGTACTTGGCACTGTAGAATTCCCGGGCTGTGGAGACACAGAATGTGTTCTGTCCGTGTCCATGAGATAGATTCCATGTGGGGACGCTCAGTCTGTGTTATTTAAAGGCTGTTCCCCAGCCTTGTTGCCCTGGTACTTGGCCCTTCCCTACAGCTCCCAGGAGGAGGAAAGGTGCTGTGTGAGCTGCTGTGAGGCACCATAACCAGTCCCTGGCTAGGGCCTTGACCTCGCCTCCAGCAGTGCCGCTTGGGCATGGCTCTGGGTCGTGGAAGCATGGGTCCCACAGTAGAGCAATTTATGATCTCAGTGCGTCATAAAGCAGGTTGTAATTACTGTATAGTGTTTACAGGTGGTGTGGGCTCTGGCACCAGGTTGTTCCTGCTTTGTGACCTTATGCCAGGTAGCCTGTGACTTAGTTTGTCTCCTCGGATAATTGCATGCGGTGGTTATAAGGACGAGGTAATCACAGATCGCTTGGAATGGTCCATGGCGCACAAGAACTGATCAGTATTTCTCCTCTTAGCACATTTAGTGGGTTAACTCAGACCGCCTGCTGGAGGAGGGCTGAAGCAGAGGAGGCGAAGCCGGAGGGGAGGGCGTGTTTGGGCGGGAAAGACATCCTTTTGGGGGCTAGTAGTGAGCTGAAGGTCCGAGTTGGCTAAGAGGATATCTGCAGATGGTGTCCAAGCAGAGACACTGTGCATCAGGGTTCCAATGGGAGAAGGGCCTGGATATATCTAAGAAACCACCAGGAAACTGACGGAGTAAATGGAGAGTTAGATTGGGTATGTGGTTTGGAGGATAGGAAATTGATTCATTCATAAATAGGCACCAAATGTTAGCTTTTGCAAGACTGCTGTGTTCATGCAGGCTTATCTCTTAGCTGCTTGGAGGCTGAGCCAGGATCATGAGTTCAAGGCCAGCCTGATCAACTTAAGTGAGCTTGTGTCACAGTTTTAAAATGAGATCTGGGGTTGTAGCTTGGTGGTAGAGAGTGCTCGCATCCCATAAGTAAGGCCCCAGGTGGATCCCCAACACTGACCAAACAGGGCAACAGTAGAGTGCCACTTAGAACACCAGGGCTCCACGCTCCGGAACCGCAAAAGGAAGTTGAAGTCCAAATAGATGAGTCAAGTGTTGAAAGACGACAGTGACAGGGTGGAGGCCGGCCAGGAAGCTGCTCTCACGGTGACCATCTTTGGGTCAGGAGTTAGCGACAGTGACAGCCATGGGTTAGGGGAAGGAGTATAGCATGGAAACAGCTCCAGTGTCCAGGGTTTGAGGACCAATGAGGCACAGGGTTCAGCGCAAGGTGCTCCAAGTCTCCAGCTCCACACAGCTCACTGTGTGGTGTGGTGGGGGGTGGCAGTGGGGGTGGACATCTAAGAGAGAAAGGGGGAGGTGGGGGCAAGTTATTAGAGAGACCCAGAGAACAAGATCTGATGTGCTCCTTATAACTGAGCAGACCGCTCTCCAATCTGAGCTGGCTTCTTTGGTCTGTAGTCAGAATCCAGAAGCAGGGAGAGACAGCTGATGTGTTCCTGTGCATCCCGATGGCTGCTGTCTGGCTTTGTCCCTGCCTGGATCCTCTTGACCCCAGGCTTCTCATTGGATTTGAGTCCTTCCATTGGAGCCTCTGTGCCTCCAGAGAGCCTGGGAATGCTGTCTTCCAGCCTGCATGCAGAGGCTGCTGCTCCTGCTGTGCAGGCCTGGCCTTGCCCTCCTGGTCAGGCTGCCATAAAGAGATTACACTTGGACTGTGAAGGATGCCCCACAGTGGAAGGGAGAAGAGGGTTTTATAGCCGAGAGCCTCCCGGGGTCATTGGAGGGACTGGGATTTCATGCTTGGGATCACCCTGTCAGGAGTACTCTGTCACAGGCGAGCTGTAATGGTGTGATAAGCACCCTGGTGTCCTTGGGCCAAGGCATGAGCTAAGCGCTCTGAGGAGTATGCTCTCATAACAGGGAGGCTGGGCTGAAGCTGCATCCAAGTCCGATGACTGTCTCACAGTTATTATTTTTATTTTAGAACAGCCCCCTCACCCCCCAGCCCCCTTTTTTTTACTCACTTCTTTGTGCCTCACACTGTTCTCATCGCCTTATGTCAGTCATTTGGTCTCCATAACCACCTCTGAGGAGAGCATGGCTGTGTTATTGCTCCTCACCCCCTATTAGCTGTGCGCTGACTTTCTTTCAATGTTGTGTGTTTGCTCTACAGTGGTCCCATGTTACTTAGGTTTTCTGGGGTTTTCATTTGTTTGTTGATTGGTTTTTCCAGATACAGTTTCTTTGTGTAACAGTCCTGGCTGTCCTGGAACTCATTCTATAGACCGGGCTGGCCTTGAACTCACAGAGATTCTCCTGCTTCGGCCTCCCAAGTGCTGGAATTAAAGGTGTGCGCCACCACCTGTCTTGGGGCATCTTCATACACATCTATACTGTGTATTGTGTACCTGTTTTGCAGATGAAACTAAGGCATGGTTACGTAGCCTCCCTGAGAATGCTCACATGTGATAGGGTGGAGGTCAAAAGGACAACTTACAGGAGTTGCCTTCCACCATATGGGTCCTGGTATTGAACTCAGGTCATCAGGCTTGGTGGCAAACACCTTCACCTGCTGAGTCATCTCGCCAGCTCCCGAACGCCTCACTTTTAAGGTTCAGAGACTGGAGGACCCTGAGTCAGGCTTGTGGCAGGAGGATTTGGCTTTTGGGACTAGCCTGAGCTATATAAGGAGAATATGGGGCGGTGGTGGTGCACGCCTTTAATCCCAGCACTCAAGAGGCAGAGCCAGGTGGATCTCTGTGAGTTGAGTCCAGCCTGGTCTACAGAGTGAGTTCCAGGACAGGCTCCAAAACTACAGAGAAACCCTGTCTTGAAAAAAAAAACAGAGTTAGGAAGTCCCGCACCCGAGTAGGTGGTGTTTTGGTGGTTGTGGTACCGCACCCGACCCTGGGCACTGCTAGGCCTGCGCCCACCGGTGACCCTGGGCACTGCTAGGCCTGCGCCCACTGGTGACCCTGGGCACTGCTAGGCCTGCGCCCACCGGTGACTCTGGGCACTGCTAGGCCTGCGCCCACCAGAGCCTCTCCTCCTAGCTTCAGTTGAGCTTCCATTCCTTTGCCTTGGCTGCAGCTGCGCCTTCGAACATGTCTTTATCTGAAGAACACAGGGATTGGATGCTTTTGGTTCCCTTCTTACCAAAGTGTCTGGTTCCTAATTCTTCCCGTGATACAGATTCCTGTGCAGATGTTATTTTGGTATTTGATCAGATTGTATCTGCTATTTTGATGTGATGTGATGTGTGTGTGTGTGTGTGTGTGTGTGTGTGTGTTGCTGGAAATTGAACCTAGGGCCTCCCATATGCTAGTACTCTACCACTGAGTTGTATTCCCAGCCACCCCCACCCTTGAGGACACAGTTGCGCAATTGATAGCACACCCACAGAGATGTATCACCATGCTCTAAATTTTAATCACCCCCACAAAAGAACCCTGTTGGTGCTGCCCGTGTGAGTGGGTCTGTTGCCAGTGTCATGAGAAGGCAGGATGTAGCTGTTCCTTTTTTGCATTGTCAAGGAATATTGTGCATTGGTATCCCGTATTTTGTTCATTTTTTATTAGTTCATAAACGTTTAGGTCCTCAAAGCCTTTGAGTTATTATGACTGATACTTCTTTGAACATTGAGACACAGGGTTTTGTGTGGAGATATGCCTGTGCCTGCATTTTTCTCATAGTGAAATGCTGAATTATGTGGTTATTCTATATTTAGCTTTTTGAAGACCTGCCGAGTTTTTCCTGAGTGGCTTCATCATTTTCTTGTCCGTGTAGGTCTTGGTACTTCTGCATCCTCACACATTTGTTACTGTTTGTCTGTTTTTACTTTAGCTCTCTCTCTCTTTTTTTAAAAATTTATTTATTTATTATGTATACAGCATGTATGCCTTCAGGCCAGAAGAGGGCACCAGATCTCATTACGGATGGTCGTGAGCCACCATGTGGGTGCTGGGAATTGAACTCAGGACCTCTGGAAGAGCCGTCGGAGCTCTTACCCTCTGAGCCGTCTCTCCAGCCCTTCTTTCGCTCTTTTAAGTTGCTGTTTCTTTTTTCTTCTGAAGATGAGCTCTTACTGTGTTCCCCAGGACGGCTCTAAACTTCTCAGCCCAGAAATCCTCCTGCCTCAGTCTTCGGTGTGACCGGGAGGGACTACAAAGTGACCATATACCGTGATTTTGAAAACTTTTACATTTATTTCATAGGTAATGATGCCAAGCATCTTTTCCCAGGCTTATCAGCCGTTTACATTACTGCTTGGAAGATAGCTGTTGGTCATATGGGATCGGTCTATTTTTACTTATGGAGTTACAATTCCTTTTGAGGGTTTCCTTTGACAGTCTGGAACTTAAGTCATGTCACTGGTCATCCCATCGCTGTTTTTGTGGACTGAACATCACAGTCTAAGTAGATGTTTTGCAATCAGCGATTAGCAATGAAAGGCTGAAAAGATGTGACGTTCAGGCCGGCAGAGGGCCCTGCGTGTGTGAGGGGAGATAGCTGCATGCGCCGGCTGTCGCACACGGCAGAACTGCATGGCCCTCCCGAAGGGCTGCCTTTCCTTTAGACTTTTGGCGTCTTTGGATTCTCTGATTTCTTCCAGTTCTTTTGTGGCTTTGATTGACATCTTCCAAAAGCCTTGTCAAGGATGGTGTCTTTGAAAAAATGCTGAAAGATCGGATTAACGTAATGTGACTTTATTTTCAGGGCTGGAGGTGTGGCTCAGTTGTAGAGCACTTGCCTAGCATGCATGTAAAGCTCCAAGTTTAATCTGCCACACGAAAAAACAACAAAACCCCATCATTTTTGCTTTTGAGAATTGTTAGTCTTCCTTGACTACGGTGGCCTGGAGTTGACGTTTTAGGGCTGTCACTCTGAAGACTGGGCTGTAGCCCGGGATGCCAAGGCTGCAGAGGGTTGGTATGAAAGGGAGAGTATGCACCCAGCCGACTGACTGTGTGTGTTGGAGAGCTGAAGGCTGTTTTATCTGTGTATCTCTCATAAATGGAACCTTTTTGCAGAGAGCTGAGGGGGGAAGGAAGCCTTCACTTTGTTCCCAGGACACATGTGGACTAGGTGAAAGTGGGTTTTCATCACTGGTCTCTGGAGCTTGCCTAGGGTCTGGTGAGCTTTATTTTGGCTTCACTCCAGACCCCTGCCTGGTTATCGTCTGTTTTCTCAATGGCACTTGCATGTAGCTAGGGAGTCTTGCCTACGTCCTTTTCACTGAACCTTTTGCAAGAATACAATCCTTGAAGCTTTGCCTCCTCCCTAGTGTGAGGCACTGGGCCTCATGACAAGCTGGCTCTGCTCCAAGCTGCCTTGCTCTTGCATATGTGAACCTGTTTGTTTTGGCCGAGACATGTAAAGAAAATACCCTGCACATCCCAGCTGGAATAGCCTTGCCTTTTCTTCTCTCTTCACTCCTCACCAGCCTTCCTGTCTTCCCTCCCATTTTACTCTAGGTGATCGCCCAGGTCTCTTCTTTCCTCAGTTTCTCTGCAAGCGGTGGCCATGAGAGGCCGGTGTCCCTGCTCACTTGAATAGAAAATCCTTTCACTTTTCTGGAGAGGAGCAGGCTGTTTTCCTTGCCTGCACACATGTGCCGATGTGTGGTGGTCGGAAGACAATCTTTCAGTGTTCCTCAGCTGGGAGCCACCTTTTTGTGAGACAGTGTCCTACCGTCCCTGCTGACCAGGCTGGCTAGTCAGTGAGCCTTAGGGAGCCACCTGCCTGTCTACCGCACTTGGCTCTCTGGGTGGGTTCTGTAGCTTGGACTCAGGTTCTCATGCTTGCAAGGCAAGCACTGTACTGACTGAGCTGTTCCCTCAGCCCTGTGTTCCATTTTTCAGTTTTTAGCTTTCACATAAAAACTGATTGCCTTGATGCCAGCCTGCATTAAAACCCGCTGAGATGAGACTTGCTGATGTTAGACTTTGTCATTTACACGTGACTGAAAAAGTTGAGGACTGGGATGGCATACAGTATTTGTGCCCATTTCCTGTAGCCTTGGTTGTCTTCTTTAAACCCTAAGACACAAACATTTGCAATTACTGCCTGCCTTTAAGAAGCCCAGTGGGGCCAGGGGTGGTAGTGCAGACCTTTAATCCCAGCACTTGGAAGGGAGAGGCAGGCAGACGCAGATGGATCTTTGAGTTCGAGGCCAACCTGGTCTACAAATCTATTTCCAGGACAGCCAGGACTGTTCCACAGAGAAACCCTGTTTGGAAAACAAAAAGCAGGACAACAACCACCACCACCACAACCAAAAAGGCCCAGTTGGTAACACGGCCATCCACTTTATAACATCACAAGTTTCAGGCTGGAGATGTTTGTCGTGTGTATTCTAGGCCCTGGGTTTGAGCTCCAGCAATGAGCAGGGGTGAGAGAGGTTTCATTAGTAATTCCTGTGTCTGGCCACTGGCTGTTCAGGAGACCCTCGAAAGAAAGGTGATGGTATATTTCCTGAGTAGAACTACCCCTTTGGAGCAGCGATGACCACATTTCTCATGTCCCTTAAAGCAGGGCTGCTGAGGGAGGCTCAGGAATTTGTTTTAGAGTACTAGCAACCCCTGATCTGTATTGTTTGCTGAAGGAGGACTCAGGCAAGCCAGCTCTCCTCCAGTGTGGTGATTCAGACGGAGCCGGAATTGTGAGGTACTGGCCAGCCTGCCCTCAGGATATAGGACCAAGGTCGCGGTTGGGGATTTAGCTCAGTGGTAGAGCGCTTGCAAGGCCCTGGGTTCAGTCCTCAGCTCCGGGGTGGGATGGGGGGGGGGGGGGGGGGGAGGAGTGGGGAGGACCAAGGTCATTCTCTTTACCTTTCTGTATTTCTGTATGTATTGGGGTGTGTGTGTGTGTGTGTGTGTGTGTCTGTCTGTCTGTCTGTCTGAGTAGTTACAGGTGCCTGAAGGCTAGACATTTGCATCACATGTCTTCCTTTATTGGCCTCTGTCTTATTTTTTCAGACATTATCTCTCATACAACCTGGAGTTCAATGATTAACTAGTCTGGCTGGCCAGTGAGCTCCAGGAATCCCTATCTTCACCTCCCAGGACCAGGATTGTAGGTGTGCACACCTGGCAGCTTTCCATTTTTATTTTAAATTTATATTTGTTTGCATGCATGTGCCTGCTGCTGTGCATATATGAAAGACAACCTGTAGATGTTCTGTTTCTGTTCTGTGGGTTCTGGGGCTCAAACTGAGGTTGTCAGGCTTGGTGACGAGTGCTCTTACCTGTGGATCCACTTTGGCAGCTGCCTAAGTGGTGAGCTGCTGGGTAATGTGGGTGCTGGGGATCCAAACAGCAAGCTCCTTACCCACTGGACCATCACACCTTGCTAGATTTCCTGTATTCCTTGCAAGAGCAGTGTGAACTCTTAACTGCTGAGCCATCTCTCCAGCCCCTCGTGGAACATTTCATCTCCCATCTGCTCTGTGTGTGAGGCTTGTGCTGAGGACCATGTCAGTACAGAGGTGAGACTCCCAGGGCTGAAGCTGACTTAAGTAGCTTAGTGTATCCAGGTGTGCTGATGCACGCCGTTACCCCCAGCACTCGGGAGGCAGAGGCAGGCGAACTCTGTGAGTTTGAGTGGCTTGTTCTACATGGTGAGTTGTAAGTCAGCCAGGGGCAACACAGTGAGACCCATTCTCAAAACAAAAACAAAAATAAAAAACACTTGCCTAGAAAGACATGCATGTATAGACACATCAAATTCCTTTTTATTTTATGCTTTTTTCTTATTGGGCAAAGTCCAGTGGGAGTTCTGAAGAGAGAAGATACTACATTTATGAGGAACAGTGGTGTTTGGGCTTTACACTTAGAAGTCAGGACCTGGACTCAGACACTAGTTAGTGCAGATCCAGGCCAGATCCTCACGTGTAGTCAACAAGGAAGCACAGAGCCCTTGATGGCCCAGTAAGGTTTGTGACGGAGTTGAAGTCCCTGTTGCCTCATGGCATGGTGGTCATCATGAGACTACAGCAGAAGGAATTACCTCACGGGGCAGTTGCAGATGAAGCAAACGTCCATGCAGCTGCTTTTTATAGTTTTAGTTACCTGCAGTCAACTGCAGTCCAAAAAATTAAATGGAAAGTTCCAGAAGTAAGCTATTTACAGTTATTTTTTATTTTTGTTGTTTTATTATATATTTAAGAAAGGGTTTCTTTGTCACCGAGGCTGGTCTTGAGTCTGTGACCGTCCTGCCTCATTCCTCATTCCCGGGTTACTGGCATCTAAGTTTTAAGTAACTTTTACTACAGTATGTTCTTATGAGTTACTGTGAATCTCTTAGCCTGCCTAATTCTTACCTTGTACATACTTACTATGTAGGGGACATGACATAAAAGGGGTCGACTGCTGTCTGTCATTGTGGGCATTACAACATGGTTGTGGACACATCCCCCGTCAGATACAGGGGCCATTGTAATGTGGGGACAGCCTTAGATGCTGATGTTTAGCAGGCCTTGTTTCTGTGGTGGAAGATGAGAAGAGGAAATGAGGGCCTACAGCCCTTGACTTGCTACACGGTTGGGGTCCAGCCCCAGCAGTGCAGGGCTCAAAGGGAAGCCTTAGAGTGGAGCATACTGAACTTTTCTATCTGAGGGACTTAAGGGAAAAGATACTCACACTCTCTCTTGACGGTTTCCTTCTTTAGTCTCTATTCTTCTGTATTCTTTCTTGTTTACAGTTCTTTCTACTGTATACTTTTTTCCTACAGCTTATATACCCCATCAAAATTTTTCAAGCAACATAAGAATTACAATGTGGTTACATTCTGTTTTTCAAGTGAATGATTTCAATGAATATAAAACAATCAGTAAAAAACCAGCATGTTTTTCATATCCCTTACATGATTAAATATTTTACGTATTACAGGTGGAAAACAAATTATCCCAAGAACCCATGTACATTTATGCCCAAGCAGCTTGTTATAGATTAACCGTGTGGGCAAGCAAGGTATTTTTCTCAGTCAGGTCTTTTACTGGCAGGCTGCATTTTGCAGTTACAAAGAAAGTTACTTTATTACTTATCTTGAAAGTTAATCTTATGAGGAATCTTAAAGGAATCAAAAAACCTAAACTTTTATATATAAAAAAGAATCAGTCAGCTCTACTTTAAATCTTTAGGATACATACTCACTCATCAATGGTTTTTTATATCAGGAGATTGAGGGCAGAAACGGGTATAAGGAATTAATCATCACCTTTGGTCATCAACCCATCCTAGCAAGAAAGGCATACCAGGTAATGATAATTGGCCTGCTTTGTTTTTGTTCCCTGAGCTTAAAGAGTTTCTCACTCAATTATGTGCCTTTTAGTCTAACTTTAAGTTCTTTTCAAAGCTTTGTTTCAGCTGTGATGCACTCCAAAACCTGTGGACACATACCCCAGTATTAAGATTAGAAGAATTTAAACTAGCTGGGATACTGAGATTCAATTGTTTTTTTTAATCATTAACCTAAGCCACAGTCTATAAGGCTCCTCAGTAGAAACTCATGTGTTGTAGCTGTATGACACTTTCTTGTTCATAATTTTAATCCTCAAAACTCTATTTAAACAAACAATTATTATTATCATCATTTTTGACAGTTCAGCTTAGGAAGAAATCATCTTCATAATAATCCATAGGTAAAAATGCCCAGTAGGACGGGATACTTCCACGAGATAAACATACTACATTACAATAGTGGGGATCTCCCCACACCCATTCACACCATGCCAGACACCTGAGAAGAGATAGCAGCAGCAAACATGTGAAGGCACTGAGATTCACCCGTCAGGGAGTTTCTTCCTGGTGGGCTGACACCTTCAGCTTCAATTGACATCAGGTGCTCCTCTAACCTGGCCATGGCAACTTACAGCATGAGGCAGTAGGGAAAGGCAGACAAGGAAGTCTTAAGTGGTATACAAATGTCAGTGTTTTGTGAGGGCTGGTAAAGATGTTAATATTGGGAATATTAAGTTGTGGTTGGCTCAGCCAAGGCGTTAATTCTTTCCCTGGCTTGATTTGACCTCATTCTGAAGGACCAGTAGCTTGCTAGTGATGGGTAGACTCTGGTAATACGGTTTACTCTGTTCCTAAGAGACGTTTGTGAGGACTGGGACCTGAGCACATTCATAGCCTCGTAGCCACCGTGGCACTTTGACTGTTTCCTTGTCCTTTGCTGTTGAACTGTCCACCATATCATCATTGTAATGCAGTCAGAATAGATGCCTTGTGCATTTATCCATTTAAGTACATTTGGTGTTGCATAGTGCAGCTAGGGCAGCAGTGGAGTAACGAGATGCAACACAGTCGCCTGTGGCCAGAAACAGCTCAGATTCATCACACACTTGACTTTGAATTGTTTTTTGGTCATTGTACATCCAGAAATATCTTACCATTACTATTATTTCTTCTTATTATAATTATTATAATTCCCACACTCAGTTGCAGGACTGCACATGGTTTTAGCCCACAATTTTGAAAACCTTAGGTATAAAAACAAGTGTGAGGTCAGGCACAAAATCCTCTGGTCCCAGCACTCGGTCATTCTCTGTTAGTTCCAGGCCAGCCAGAGCTATGTAGTATTATCCAGTCTGAAACAAACAGAAAAACAAATGTGCCTTAAAAGCGCCTAAGTATTACAGCATTCGAATATTTAGTAGCTGTCCTGACTGCGTGTGTGTGTGTGTGTGTGTGTGTGTGTGTGTGTGTGTGTGTGAATGTATACGTCTGACTTTTTGAGATTGTGTCTCACTGGATAGTTCAGGCCAGGTTGAACTCTATCTTCCTGCCTGAGTACCTTCAAACCCAGTTTATGAATTTTTGTCCTTAAAACTATTTGGTTTTTAGATGACATGAGGGCCCAGGGTACTGATTTGGGCCTTTATATTTAATAAATGCCGTCGTCTCACAGACAGTTCACAGGAGGTTGGAATAGTCCGTGGGAGTAGAAGTGTTAGTGATTGAGGCCTCGACCCCTCTGCAGCCAGCTGAGCTCCCTAGCGCGTGATTGCAGAGCAGGCATTGACCCCAGTGTCTCCAGAGCCCTTCCTTCCGGGGCAGGCCCCTCCTCCCACAGGCGGGAGCCAATCAGAATGTCATCTCTTAGAGCGTGGTGCAGTGGGCATTCAGTGAGTATTGTGAACTTGCACCGTTTGTCTCAGTATCCCGACCTGAGCTGTGGGGACGTCCTTAGTTGCCTTCCTTTTGCCTTCAAGTAATCAGAAGGAAAAAGTATTTGGAGCTGGGTGGTGGCGGCGCACACTGGTAATCCCAGCACCTGGAAGGGAGGCAGAGGCCAGCCTGGTCTACAGAGTGAGTTCCAGGATAGCCAGGGCTGTACAAAGAAACCCTGCCTCAGAGGGGGAAAATGTCTTTGGAAATGCCTAAGGGCAGTTGATGCTCTTCATTCATTCTTATAGTATTCCCCATTCTGCTTAGAAGATGGGACAGAAATCAGCCCCAGCAAGCTTGGGAGCCAGGACATTTTTTCTCCTACGGTCTTTTCACCTTGTGTTCCAGCCTGTAGGGAGGAGCTGAAGATACTTATGGTTTGGAGGAAGCCCTGTGTGTGGCTCAGGCCCAAGCCTGTTGTTATCTGGGTCCTGGAGAGATGGCCACAAAAGAGTTCATTTCCAGAGTTGGCATCTCACACTGTACATTTGCTTTTCACTCCAAGAATAGTCGCAATATCAGCAGGCATGTGGGTCTAAGAAGAGAATGTCTGTGCTGATGAGCACATTGTGTCTGTAAAGTTGGTTCCATGCAGTGAGCCCTGGAAAACCACTGCCTGGAGATGTAATCGCGCAGGCAGAGCTGCCCAGTGTACCCCTCACCTGGCTGAGCAGTGCAGCCCGATGACCCGGAGGTGAACAGGGCAGCCTGCAGTGTGCT
The DNA here is from genome assembly GCF_903995425.1 of Onychomys torridus. Lineage (NCBI taxonomy): Eukaryota > Metazoa > Chordata > Mammalia > Rodentia > Cricetidae > Onychomys > Onychomys torridus. Next base: position 64,184,512 of record NC_050460.1, on the reverse strand, counting down.
GTTTCCTTGTCTTTCTCAAAACATGTACTTAATCAGTGTTAGAATGTTCTAGACAGTGCGCTCAGAAGGCCTTTGTCCTTGAAGCACCGATGGGAATCTACATGTGACACATAAGGGCACGTTTGGAGGAAAAACAGAAATATGGGACATGATTCAATTTGGAAGTCTGTAGAACGTAGGAATATTTTTTCTGATGATTCTTCATAAGATTGTCTTTTGTACATGTTTCATATAAAATCAAATGAACCAAGATAGAAGTGTTACTGATTGAAATTTTCCTAAAATATAAAACCTATTCAAAAGTATTTATGTAATATGCCCTCTTGGTTAAAAAAAAAACAAACTATAAAATTTACAAAATATATCTATTCTTTGGATCTCTTTAGCTTTTATTATTTATTTATTTAATTTTTTTCGAGACAGGGTTTCTCTGTAGCTTTGGAGCCTGTTCTGGACTAGCTCTGTAGACCAGCTGGCCTCGAACTCATAGAGATCCACCTGCCGCTGCCTCTTGAGTGCTGGGATTACAGGCGTGTGCCACCACCGCCCGGCCTCTTTAACATTTTAAGAAATTAATTTTTTTCCCTGCATATACAGATACAGTCCATGTTTGACTTGTTTCAGTGGTGAAAGCTGACCTACCTTTATGTTTTTTACATTAATGCATTGTTGATGTTTTTATTATTATGATTTTTTGTAACTGTGTATTACTGTGGATATAAATGGACACCAGGGTCAGTGGATCCCCTGAAGTTGAAGTTATACACAGTTGTGGGATGCCCAAACATGGGTGCCAGAAACCAAACCTGGTTCTCTGCAAGGACAGTTGCAATCTTAATTGCTGAGCTACCTTTCCAGCCTTTTGGGTTGGTTTTCTTTAAAAATTATGAGGAGCTGGGTGGTGGTGGTGCACACCTTTAATCCCAATACTCAGGAGACAGAGGCAGGCAGATCTCTGTGAGTTCCAGGCCAGCCTGGGCTACAGAGTAAGTTCCAGAATGGCCAGGGTTATGTAGAGAGACCTTGTCTCAAAAAAGAAAAGAAACTATATATTATTATATATAGAGAAAGCGTGTTTACCTGTCAGGATTATTATTATTATTATTGACAAGGATCTCTCTCTGTAGCCCAGGCTTTAAAGGTCAATGTCTTGTCTTCCCCTCTCAAGTGTTGGGATTGCAGTTGGAACACTCACCCAGCACCAGGTATTTCTAACTAAAGGAGCACATGACCTTTCTTCTTTAGTAATAGATGGATCGGGTTCTCTGATGTTTGACACTCTTGACAATCCTGACTCAGTTCTAAGATTTGACCCAAGCTGCTCCTTTAAAAAAAACCAGGGTTGGGTGCTGGAGACATGGCTCAGAGGTTAAGAGCACTGGCTGTTCTTCCAGAGGTCCTGAGTTCGATTCCCAGCAACCACATGGTGGCTCACAACCATCTGAAATGAGATCTGGTGCCCTCTTCTGGCCTGCAGGGATATATGCAGGTAGAACATTGTATACATCATACATAATAAATAAATAAATCTTTAAAAAACAACAACAAAAAAGAAAACCAGGGTTGTCACCGAGGGCAGAGTGCAGCATGGTAGGGAACCCCAAGGAGAACTTCATTTCAGATCTTTTCTAGGTGAGGGGTCGATACAATCAGCCACTAAGTATTGGCTTTTGAATGCAGTTGTCCTGGCTGTAACTCAGGGTAGGTTCCTCATTGCCGTATCTGCATGCATGGCTTTTGGTGGCAGCCCCGTCTGGAGGATGTGAAATTTTCCCCATTAGCTCTCCCAAAGGTGTGTCCAGACTTGGGCATTGCAACATCACATGGCCATCTATGAAGTTGATGTTCAGGAGCTACACCATCCAGTGGCCATTTAATAAATCTCAGAAAAACAAACACAAACCCAATTTGTTTGAAGTGGTTTACAGTTTTGCTGGGCTGGGTTCATAGCTCTCCTGGGGAGGAGAAGACAGGAGGACCTGTAGAACTTGGTGACTAGCCAGTCAGGCCAGGTTGGTGAGTCTGGGTTCAGCGAGAGGCCCGTCTAAATAAGGTAGCGAGTAAGGTGTCATCCAGTCTGAACCTGCCGTGGTGTGTAGGCCTTTCGGTTTTGCTTGGCTTGCCTTTTGTATTTGTGGAGGTAGAGGTCCTTTCTTTTCCTTCTGTTGCTTTTCTTTCCCTGTCTTCTGGCCTCTTTTTTTCTTTTCTTTGAGACAGGGTCCCACTTTGTGTCCCAGGCTGGCCTCGAACACATGTCCCTCCCGCTTCAGCCTCCCAAGCGCCAGGTTCACAGACACGTGCCGCCACGCCTGCTGTTCCTTTCTTCTAAATTACTTCCTGGTTTGGGCATTAGAATACTGCCAGCCCTGCAGAATGAGTTAGCCGGGTTCTCTCTGCTTCCCTATTCTGAAAGGGAAGACAAGCAACAGGTTCTGTCTCCTCTAAATGTTTGGTAGAACTTACCAGTAAAACTTTTTCTGGGCCTGTCATTTGCATTTTATTGAGGGAAGGAATTGAGGGTTCAATTTCTTTAATAGATCCAGACCCATTTATATCTGTTTTTTCTTCAATGAATTTGGTAGGTTGAGGCTTTTAGTTTTAAGGAGTTTGCTCATTTCTTGGAAGTTCTAAGGTGTGTGGGCATAGTCATTTATTGTACTGTTCTGTTCTCTTCCTGTCTGTGAGCTCAGGGGTGGCCTTTGATCCCTGTTTACTAATGTTAAGTTGTGTTTTCATTATTAGCCTGGGATTATGTTCATCAGATTGATTGATTTTTTTTTTCTGGAGTGTGGGATTTTAGTTCATGTTATAGCTTACACTTGCTCTTAGCTAAAAGGCCAAGAAATGATGCATAATTTAGAACATGATGTCCTGGCCTTGAGTTACCACTGTTTTTAACCAGTCACTGATAGACATGTGTGCTTAGAGGATTAGCTGCTGACACAGACACATCATTAGATCGTTGTGGCATCCATAGACTTTGTAAGGTTTTCAGCAGTTTTAGGAACTTACACGTAAGTCTCAAATTGTAGCTTGGGGTAGGTAGTGAATCGGAGGGAGTCACGTAGAATTAACAAGTTGGGCAGAAAGCATCCAGAATAACCGTGTACCCTCCTTGAGGTGACGTCACACCACTGAACATGCTAAAATTTGTATAATGCAAATTCTTATTTTGCTATTTGGTGTGGAAATTGGAGTTGATAGGTACCTGCTGTGACAGTCTAGTCCACAGGGGAGTGTTGCCATCTTGTCTTTCTAGTACAAGTGGCAGTCACTGAAGATGGAGTTTCTTTACCGGTCTAGCTCAACAGCCATGATGGCCGCCCTCTGTCCTTGTCCACGAAGCTTCATTTGGTTCCTTATGGTTGGATCGTGACTAGTTACTTCCTGTAAATTTATAATCTGGAAGCCGAATCACTGTTTGTAGGGACACCATCTCATTAGGAAGCTGGTTTCCTCTTTAGCCATGTGACAACGTCTGTTACTCCTCCAACAGCAGATGTCACGCACAGCGGTGCTGCTTCAGACCATGTCCGCCAAGCCTCGTCCTGCCAAGTGGGAATCACTTTTGAAAAATTCCAAGGCAAAGCGCTGCACTTCTAAAAGCTGGACGAAGAATTCGACAGCAGAGCAGATTTGGAACACTGATTAAAGACAGATCTTAGCGTTCCTGAGACAGGGCCTGGGATTAAGCTAAATTTAAACACATTACAAGTAGAAACAAAGAGAGTGAGAGAAACCTGGACTTAGTCAAAGCCAAATCCGGTTTTGTTGTTCCAAAGTAACTTGCCTTGTTCAGCTGTTTTCATGAACGGAAGTTACAGCTAGATGACTTACTAAATTATGGAGAAATAACTTCTCGAAAAATTAGTTTACACAGAAGAGCTTAAGGCAGCAGAATTTGACCTGTACAGCTATTTCAGAAATAATGACCATGTTTCTCTCCCAAACTGAATACAACTAGTGTAATGGAAAGAACATTCCTGAAAAACAAGAAGCCTGGCTTCTAGTGTGGCTCACCCATTTAATAGCTGTGCCCGCTGTCCTCTGTGGCCATTCCCATCTGTGAAGACAAGACACTGGACAGGTATTTTGGGTATCATGCAGGTCCCAGAGATAAGGAAATGAGTCTGAGCGGACCTCTGCCCTTGAGGAGGCAGCGAAGACAAGGAAAGGCGGCGTTGGAGAGGCTGTGGGGGAGTCGTCTGTGAAGGCCGGGGACTCACTTGTTAACTCAGCCTGGAAAGTGGGGTGACACTGTAGTGGGGCTGTGAAGGATTCTGAGATTTCAGAGTTTAAGGCAGAGAGAGCAGTGTGTGCAGACAGACACACAGCTGATACCTAGGGTCTGCAGGAGGGTCGTAGGTGGTGCCCAGTTGGTGGTTCTTGTGTGGCAGGCTGAGGAGCTGTTCCATAGAGAGCAGCCTGGAAAGCTCTGAGCCAAACCTGACTGGACGAGCCCTTGAGAGAGTTATGATCTCTGTAGGATGTTTGTTGCCTACTCAAAGCAATCTTTATCATTTTGGGGTGATTTCAAGACTAAGGTAACTTTGAAAATAAAACTGTCTCAGGGAGGAAATCTTGGGTTTGGACGCTGCTGCGCTGGTCTGAATGAAAATGGCCCCCATTGGCCCATAGGGAGTAGCGCTATTAGGAGGTGTGGCCTTGGAGGAGGTGTGGCCTTGGAGTAGGTGTGGCCTTGGAGTAGGTGTGGCCTTGGAGGAGGTGTGGCTTTGTTGGAGGAAGTGTGTCACTGGGGGTGGGCTTTGAGGTCTCAGATGCTCAAGCCAGGGCCAGTGTCTCCCTCTCTTTCTGCTGCCTGCCAATCTGGATGTAGAATTCTTAACTCCTCTTCAGCACCATGTCTGCCTGCATGCCACCATGCTTCCTGCCGTGATGATAATGGACCAAACCTCTGAACTGTAAGCCACCCCAATGAAATGTTTTCCTCTATAAGAGCTGCTGTGGTCATGCTGCCTCTTCACTGCAGTAGAACACTGACTAAGACAAGCACCCATGTTGCCCTGCCATTCACCTCTCCTAACCTCAGCTGTCTCAGTTCCTGCCGGGCTTCTCAAGCCACTAGCCTTTGAACTCACTGACCCCTATGGTCAGTCACCTCCCCTGTGGCTAAAGTCTCCAGAGCAAGTTTTTTTTTCACAACCTCTATGATTCAGGGACTCCTTTCAGAAGGACAGAGAGTGATTGATGTTCACCCTCCAGGGGCTGAAAATCAGGGACCACAGTGGCCCTTAAAAAGGCGCAGAAATAAATGTCCCTTGAGCCCTTTTCTGTGCATACTCTGCCGTGACTCTCATAAGTGGAAGTCCATCTCTCTCTGGAACAGACCTGGCTTCTGTTATGGTGGGGTAGGGAGACAGGGATAGGTGAGTAGGGCCTTCACTCCACATACAGTCTGTCATCAGGGTGGAAGTGGGGGTGGGATGGACAATTCCATAGTGGAAGCCTCTAGGTTAGGGGATAGAGCTGGCTAGCAGGATTCTGAAGATGCATTACAGACTTAGCTGTCCCCGAAGGAGGGAGACTGGAAACTTGACCAGGAATCAGGGGCTCAGGGACTTTGAAGCTTAATTAGCAGGTTTCTTCCTCAGCCTGCTAAGCAGACCTACGGGGCTCCCAGAAGGCTGACTAGACTCCAGTCAGGGAAGGGGCCGCCGTGCATGTTTTACTTCAGAAGTAATGCATGCCCCATGCCCAGAACTAGTCAGGGCTGACTGCTGTGTTGGTGTGAGGTAAGGTCACATCTCCAGACTGAGGCAGGGCGCCTCCCCCTTCCTCCAGCTTCGCATCAGCACACACTGGTCTCCTTCTTGACTCTGGACATGGTGTTTACACAGAATTGTAAACTGAAGTCATTTAAAACGTAAGTACTTCCATTTGAGTGTGCAGTTTTGGTTTCACATTTATTGTTCCACTTATTCCGTATAACAGCTCTGAGGGCTTCCTTGCCGTTGTTCATGGGGATCTCAGTTATCAGATGAAAATCACCCTGTAGTTGGCCGGAGACTCTGCAGCTGATGTGTCTATCCAGGCTCCCACTGGTTCAGTGTGAGTGTGAACAGTGACTCTAGACCCTGACATCCCACTTATTAGCCACAGTCATAATCCTACTTTAGTCTGTGGCCCTTTGAGACATCAGGAAATACCTGGATGTCTGATAATAACTTTTGACATGCTAGTCCTGTTTGCACGAGTTGTTTCTATAGTGAATACTGTTGTCATTTGAATTTCCTCCAAACAAGATTATCATCTTACTACCGTAAGATTATATGGACCAGTTGATACCTCTCAGGACAGCCTCGGTACTTCTTAGGTAAAGAAGTCAAAGTGGGTTTCTGGAAACGTCAGTGGATCTTCAGTTAGACCTTTTCATGTCCCTCTGGGGCCCAGTCTGTGCCTGGAACACCAGGGCCCTCACTCTCAGCATCAGCCTTCCCATGACCCTGGGGAGAAACAAGAAGAGCAAGATGGGAGGAGAGATGTGCTGGGAGTTGAACCCCGGTCCTCTGGAAGAGCAGCCAGTGCCCTTAACCACTGAGCCACCTCTCCAGCCCTCATTCCTAAAGAACTAAGGTGTTGAAGGTACTTTGTGCGGCACTTCACTGGCGATGAGAATACAGTGGTAAATAACACTTACTTGAGTTTGCCCTGAATTGTTTGTGGTCTGGTGAAAGGGGCAATAAATAATGATAAACCACTCTGAAGTGAGACAGGCGGTCTTGAGAGCGGCCAAGTACAAGAGCCCAGCTCTTTATGGGGCAGCCTGGCTGGCCAGAGGAGGTAGTGTGGGTGCCCTGAGGAGTCACTGCTGCTCAGCCCTGGACAGGGGGTGCAGGGGCTGACTGTGTGACAGGGAGAAGCAGAGAGAGTGGGTGTTCCAGGAACTGCAGAAACTGTAAGGAATCTGGTGAAGGCCCTATTGCCCCATCACTCCGGTGTGCCTTTCCTTCCTGGTGAGATCCAGTCCACAGCACGTGTTCCTTCAGCAGGATGCCTCACATTGGCTGGGCGTATTTCCTTTTCGGGGGTTGGTATCTTTTTAAATAAAACCCCAGAATAAAGCAGTAGCCTTTCCCTCCGTCCTGCCCTCCTCACAGCTGAGCACTGAACATTTGAGGGTCAGGAAGTATTGCTGAGGGAAGTTCAGCCAACTAAAGAGAAATGCCCCAAATCGTAGTGTGAACCAGCGGGGCGAGGTGGCTTACACACATGTGTTTATTTTTGAGTCCTCATGGATCATCTTAACGCGGTAGGGGGCTTCTTGGCACTCACCCTGTGGGTGTGGTCCACAGGCTTCTCTGGCTTCCCTGTCCGTCACCATCGACAAGCAGGGCTCAGGGCACAGGGCACGGGGCACGGGCACGATGCTTCACCTGCCTGACTCAGTGGTGAAAACAGCAGGCCCAAGAAGAGACTCCAGGAGTTTCCAGGTGGTCACTGATCCCAAAAGCCCGCCTGGTTCAATGTGTGATTTGTCTCCCCACACTGCCAGCTGGAAATAAGGTACAGAGCAGAATGGGTGTCACCTGTCTGTCTGCCCTTTGGCCCGCCCTCCCCTCCAGGCTATGTGTGGTTGTGTGTGTGCACAGGTGAGGTGGAGTGCTGCCTTTCTTGCTGGCATCTCCCTCTGGAGAGAAAAGCCCTTCAGTGTTGGAGCTACCCGTTACATGTCTGACGCGAAACTCCCAGGTAACCAGACTTGTACATTCCAAAGTGGACTAGGGCTCTTCTAGCTGAGCAGGTGGCCCCAAGAGTCCTTAGTCCTCTCTTCTCATCTGGAACAGCGCCTGCTTCACAGTCCCGTATTTTCTACTGCCCTTTCCTCCACAGTAGTAATTCCGGCTGTGGTGGCCCTCCCTCTCCCTCTCTCCCTCTCCCTCTCTCCCTCTCTCCTTCTCTCCCTCCCTCCCTCCCTCCTTCTGTGTGTATGCATACCTCCCTCTGTCACTCTCCATCTTAGGTTTGGAGGCAGGGTCTCTCACTGAACATGGGGCTCACTGATTTAGCCAGACTAACTGACAAGTGAGCCTCTGGGATCCCGTCCCCCACCTGTGATTATCAGTGCTTGCTGCCATTTTTTAAAAATTATTGATTTATTTTTATTTTATGTGCATTGGTGTTCTGCCTGTACGCATGTCTGTGTGAGGGTGTCAGATCTTGTAGTTACAGATGGTTGTTAGCTGCCTTATGGGTGCTGGGAATTGAACTCAGGACCTCTGGAAGAGCAGTCAGTGCTCTTAACCACTGAGTCATCTCTCCAGCCCCCTGCTTCTTCATTCTTAAAGCTTGGCTGTCATTTAGGTCTTGGCTGTGGAGGAGAAGCTGTCGCTCCCTTGTCACTGTGTCCTGAAGATGTTGCACTGGTGGTCAGTGTTGGATTGTGCTACTGTGCCTGTCACAGTGGTTTATCTGCCGAGCCAATTAGAATACAGTAATCCTGTTTCCTTCTTGTGTAATTAATTTGATTTTCTTGGTTTTCTGAGTTTACATCCAAAACCACTGACTATACTTGTTAAATCCCTAAGGTTTCCCACATCCCAGGCAGGTGTTTACTCTGCTGTCACTGTCTCCTGTAGACATTCTGTTTCTGCAGTCTGAGTCCCTGGGCCTGGCTGCCTGACGCCTCTCTTCCCTTTTCTCGTTGGGCATGTGTTTGATAGAGTAGCAGCACATCCTCCAGCTCTCCTCCCAAGAAGGTGTGGGAGGTCAAATTTGAGGTCTTGGGTGTCTACAAATGTCTTGCCCTGAGCGGTGACAATAGTGTGTCTGTGAGAGAGGTCCAAGGCAGGAATGATTTCACCTCAGAAGTTTGGAGGCATTGTTCTCAGACATGGGGCCCCTAGAGATACTGAGAAGAAATGCACGTGTGAGCTGCCATTTCCCCTCTGGAATCATGGCAGGTGTTGTCTTACGTGTTCAATATTCGAAACCTTGGGTGAGTGGATGTGTGTCACTGGGACTGAATCGAGAGTGTCTGGCAGGCTGAAAGCAGCCCACCGCTGGGCCTTTTACCCCTTGTTGTCGTTTAGAGACCGGGTCTCAAAATGCAGCCTCTGCTGGCTTGGAACTTGCTCTGTAGACCAGGCTGCCCTCAAATGCAGAGGTCTGCCCGCCTTGCCTCCTGAGTGCTGAGATTGAAGTATGGGACACCACTCCCGACCAGTTTCTTGCTTCTCTGATTTTTTTTCTTTTGTCTCTTTCTTCTAGAACTCTGAGTCTTCTGATCTTGTCTTTCCTGTTTCTGTCTTGGTTTTTCTTTCTGATTTATTCACCTTTGTCATTTGTGCTTTGTATTTTAAACTTTTGCAATCATTTCCAGTTTCCAAGAACTTTTCAATGGTTATTTCCTGTTTTTCTCCTGACCTGTGCCTGTGTGGTGTGACATTTTGGGGGTTACTGGCTCCTTACTGTCTATCTTCCCATACTGAAGGTTTCCTCAGTGCCCAGGATCCCTGGCTGTCATCTACTTGTGTAAGTCTGAGACTAAGAAGCTGCTTGGTCACTGTGCAAAGGCAAGAAGAGCTTGTCAGTGATACTCCATATCGTGATATAGGGTGATAGAGCCCCCACGTAAGCTGCTGCTGACCTTTACTGTGGAGTCATTGTGGCTTCAGGAAGGAATCTTGTAGTTTCCGGTTTGGGTTTGGAGAAGGCCAAGTGGGCCATGGGTCAGGATCCTATCCTTTGAGATGAAGGCTTCCTCTAGGAAGATGGCTCAGTGGCTAACATGAGACCTGACTTCTGTTTCCCAGCAGCCACATAAAAGCTGGATGTATTGGTGCATACCTGCAACTGGGGACTTGCTGGCCAACCAGCCTAGCTAGAACAATGGGTTCCAGGTTCGGGGAAAGACCCTGTCTCAAAACAAAAGGTTGAGCTCAAGGGAGATACCTGATGTGGGCCTCTGGTCTCCCTGTGCACATCCAAGTCCATGAACCTGTGCGTACACACGCTCGTGCACACACACATGCATGTGTCCACACAAAACAGAGTCTTTCAGGACTTTTCCAGCTCCTGGCATGCCTTCTGCGTGGGCCGCACTTCACATGCTGTTGAACATGTGTGTGAGTAAGCCCCTGCCCAGGACCCCGTTGGCCAGACCTGACTCACAAATGCAGTGCATTATGTCATATGTCTATTCTCCCTCTGCCTGGCAAGTGCAGTTCAGTGCCTGCAGGTGTGACTGTGCTGTGAGGAACCGGGACGGAGGCTTTGAGGCAAGCTTCGGAGCCGAAGAAGGACCATACCTGCATGTTCTCCCTTGCCCTGTGCAAAGTTTTTAGAGGTCATCTCTAAATGTAGGTGCTTCTGAGGCATCAGACATGGCTGCTCCAACAGCATACAGAAGCAGTGAAATGGCCATGAACACACAATAGGCCCTCAACCCTAGTGTTGTGAATCTGGCTCAAGCTTCTAGAAGTTGTGAATGATGAAAGTCCTGGGTGACCATCGTGGAGTTACAGATGTGTGGATAGTGGTGTGGAGTATTAAGTGGTTTAGGTGGTGCGTCTGCCACGTGAAGACAAGTTTTGAGGCCAGAGCCTAGACCCTGAACCTGTGTCGAAGGCTACCCCAAGGGTTGTTGTGACTCCACGGCTGCAGAGAGTTGTCTGGATCTGCCCTGCAGGTCAAACGCAGAAAGTAGGACTCTGCAGAACCTTCCCAGGAAGCCTTGTTTAGGAATCTCCTGATTTTAGGTCCCTCCCCACCCCATTCTCTTCTGTGCTGTGTGGGGTGAGCAGCGTTCAGTGCTCACTGTTGAGGACAGCTGTGGTAGGAGGAAGACCAGCGTTTGTAAATAGCTCTTTTCTTGAGCTGCCAAAAAGGAAGAACGTTGGGTGGAGAGGATGTCACTGCCATCCTGTCCAGAGCTACACTCCAAACAGGGAGATCACAGGTCTCCTTCAGTATTCGAGTTTGCTTGGTCTGCTCCCTCGACCCCGAAATCTCTAGATGGACCTTTTGAGATGCTGGTCGAGGGAGGGGGCTGGAGAGGGCTGGGGTGTGCCTTGTCATCATCATTTCATCTAGTTTGGGGGAGTTTAATGTGGTGTAGGATGTCCAAACGTACTTGCCTCCGCAGTTGTGGAGGAGGAGGACCCTTGCTAAAATGAAGGGCAGCTTGACCCTGAGCTTGGTAGGGGCTGGCGCCCAGTAGGTTGCTAAGCTAGCGAGGCTGCGTGATGCTGCCTTCCCAGCTCCTTCTAGTGTTCCAGTGAGACTCAAAGTCCTTCTCTGGAGGGGTGCCAAGAGCTGCCTCACCAGTGGTTCTGATCTCTCACTGATTGGTTGTGGCTTGATTTTGGACTCTTAACAGCGCTGTTTTATGCTGGAATCTCTTGCATGGGCACTGTCTCTCCCAGATCTTCCAGGTTGTTGCCTTTCCACCCTCTTCTTACCATCAAACACACGCAGGCAAGTTTGCTATTAAAAGTGGCTAGGAGAAGAGAGCTGTAATTGCTGGTGGCTCCTCATTTGGGAGGGGCAGAAGGAGCCGGACTTCATGGGGAGAGTGTCGGGATATGCCTCAGGCTCACTGTAGTGAAGAAGAGCCCTGATGTCAGCTCACACAGATCCCACGCTCTTCACTTCCTCTTAATTCAGCTTTTAATTGACAAGCACACTGTTCTATGTTTTGTTAATTTTTTTGTTTTTTGTTTTTTGAGACAGGGTTTTTCTGTGTAGCCTTGGTGTCTGTCCTGGAACTTACTCTGTAGCCCAGGCTGGCCTTGAACTCACAGAGATCCGCCTGCCTCTGCCTCTCGAGCGATGTATGTTTTGAAATGCACATGCCATGGAAGGACTTAAAGCTTCTGAGTTCCACTTCAGATTCTGCATCTAAATGAGTCTGTCTGGTGTTGGTAGTTGGCCCTTTTCACCCAGCAGTGTCCTCCAGGTTCATTTATTCTGTTGCAAATGATGGAATAGCATTTTTTTTTCAGGGCTGAATAGCGTTCCACTTTCTTGTCCTGATGAACTGTTAATGGACCCTCCTGCTGATTCTGAGCCTTGGCTACTGTAGCGTGGCACCAAGCACGGGAACATGCGTGTCTCACCTACACTCTCAGTCCATTGCTTTGGACAGATGCTCACACATAGTAGTGGGGCTGGTGGGTCCTGGGGTAATTCTCACATTATTTCTAGTCTGTATGGCTGTGCGAGTTTACATTCCCACCAGCAGTGTCAAGGGTGTCCTTTACATCCTTAACCGCCCTTACCTTTCTCAGTTTATGCAATGGCTATTCTGACAGACACAAAATAGTGCTACATAGGTTTGGGTTTGCACTTTCTTAATAACTAGTGACATTGAACAGGTTTTTTTCATTTACCTTGGACCATTTGTACGTCTTGTATAGACTATCATTATAGAGTTGGGAATAGCCTGTTTGCCCAGCTCTTGGGAAGTAGAAGCAGAGTGACCAAGGGTTCAGCGCCATTCTGAGCTGCGTGAGGCCCTATCACAATAGTGAAGGTGTGTTTTTGTGTCCTTTGCCCATCTTTAGCTGAGTTTGTTTTCTGGCACTCAGTTGAGTCCGTGTGTGTCTCAGATGTTAGCTTCTTCTCAGGTCCATGACTGACAGGGGTTTCTCACATTCCTTAGGCTCTTTCTCTGCTGCTTGTCTCTGTGGCTGTTCAGTGGGCTCTTCCAGGACACTTCCTTCCTCAGAGTTCTGAGTCAGTACTGGGGCCTCCTAGAGAGGCCCGCCACACTCAGCCCCTGGTTAGGAACACCTTGGGGCTTTTGTTTTCCTGAAGAGGTCCTTCCATGTAAAAGCCGCTGCTGCGAGAGCACGCGGCTGCCCACGTTCTGAACACCGTGGTACAAGACTGCGTCAACATGGAAGTGTTGGGCACCGTCTGCAGTGCCCCTAGGTTACACTAAACAGTTCTGGGGGCGGGGGGATTTAGCTCAGTGGTAGAGTGCTTGTCTAGCAAGCGTAAGGCCCTGGGTTCGGTCCTCAGCTCCGGGGGGGGGGGGGGGTGGGGAACCAGCTCTTGGAGAGCACTCTTCTACTTTCTCCCGTTTGCAGAGCATCTGTGTCCTGCGTGTTTGTAGTATGGGGTGCTTCGGTTTCAGCGAGGCCCTTCCACATGCTGTCAGCACCAAGTCCCGACATACAAGCCCAGCTTTCCATTTTCATTGTTAATGGCTGTGTCGCATTTCGTTTTGTGGGTGCACCAGCATCCTAACTGCTTGTGCATTGGTGTGCTTGGGCTTCTGGGTTCTCACTCCTAGTGCGGCGACCCTGCGTACGCATGTGCTTTGTGTACATGTACAGATGTCTCTGTTGGAGAGTTGCCTGGAAGTGAAGTTGCTGGCTCCCAGTGAATGCTATTTTTGGTTTTGATAAATGCTGCCAAATTGTCTTCCCAAGGGAATTTACTAACTTAAACTTGTTCCCGTGATGTACTTGCTTTCACAAACACTTGATAACCCCATTCTTTTTGGTTGATCCGATAGGTGGAAAGTCATACATGATGGGTATACTTTGTATTCTCTTTGGCTGCATCAGCTGTCTACTTTTTTTTTTTTTGGTTTTTCAAGACAGAGTTTCTCTGTAGCTTTAGAGCCTGTCCTGGATCTCGCTCTGTAGACCAGGCTGGCCTTGAACTCACAGAGATCTGCCTGGCTCTGCCTCCCGAGTGCTGGGATTAAAGGCGTGTGCCACCAATGCCTGGCACCTTCTACCTTTTAAGGCTATCTCCTAAAGGGCTGAGGGGTTGGTTCAGATCACACACACACACACACACACACACACACACACACACACACACACACACACAATCCCAGCGAAGAGGATTGATAGGCGGGTCACTGGGCTTGCTGGCCAGCCCTGCTGGTTTAGTTGGTGAACCTCAGATCCTAGTGAGAGACCTTGTCTCAAGAGAAAAAGACAGCACCCAAGGGAAACATGGAAGGTTGGCCTCCGTGTCTCCCCTCTACCAATTTCTCAAAAAGCCAAATGTGATGGTTCCTGTAATCTCAGTACTTGGGAGATTGAGGCAGGGCAATTGTGAGTTTGAGGTCAGCCTGAACTACATAATGAGAACCTGCCACCACCACCCCCTAAAAAGAAACCAAAGGGGGGAAAAATCTCAATTTTGACAGTTAGGTGGTGAGATCTGTCCTTACTTGCTGGGGCTGAGTTGATCTGTGAGGTCTAAGATTTTTTTCCCCGTCAGTTCATTAAACTTTGGGGTAGGGTGGGGCGTCAAGTGTTTCAGCAAGTGGAGGGAGAGCTTGTCGCCAAGCCCAGTGAGGGAGTTTGACCACCAGGAGGGAGGAGAGAAGCAACGTCCAAAAGTTGTCCTCCGACCTTCACAGGTGTGCTGTGGCTCACGTGCCCCAGCCTCCAATGTAATTTAACATTTTTTTAAACTTTTGGATGGGGATGAAATGAAAAGTGTCTGATGAGTTCTCCGTGGCAGTGTCTTCACGAGCAAACCTGTCATGTGTGGTTCTGATCGCCCTGACACTGGCTGTGGTCTTTTCCCTGCCTCATTCAGAGATGGGGAGCTGGACTGCTCTGCCTAGGCTGTCGTGACGGCACTTGTTTCTAAGATGTTCCAGGAGTGATCCTGTTTCTAGCACCCGGGGTTAAAGGCTCTGTGCCCAGATGGTTTCGCTGCTGAGCCCTGGTTCCCAAATGAATTCGAATTGGACTGGAGAGATGCTCAGTGGTTAAGAGCATGTGCTCCTGCAGAGGACCTGTGTTCAGTTCTCAGCACACACATGAGATGTCTCACAGCCATCCATAAGTACAGTTCCAGGGAACCTGATAACTCTCCTCTGACCTCTGCAGGCACCAGGAATACAGGTGATGCATAGACATACACACAGGCAAAACACCCATGCACATGCAAACAAATCTAAAACAATCAGCGTAATGACTTTTTATATGAGTGGACAGCAGCTAAGCTGACTTCTGACCCAAAGTGAGCACTGACACTACCCACTTACAGTGGCATTCAAAGGCAGAACCTTTGGGCTGGCCTCACAAACACAGATGTGAAAATTCAAGTATTGTGTTCCAAAGCAGACATGCGGCACAGTATGTACCAGCCGGGCTCTCACAGGCGGCAACAGATAAGGTCACTCCAAGAATGAGAGTAGCTTAATATAGAAGCTGTGGCAACAGTGTGCTTGGGCCATTGGACACGAAAGCCAGTTATGTTTATGGACGCGGAAAATGCATTTTGATTAAACAACTCTCCCTGATAACATTTTAAAAAGGAAAGGGCGGGATGTAGCTCCCTGACAGAATGATTGCCTGGCAGCTTGAGCAAGGCCCTGGGCTTGATCCCCAAAACAATAAAAAATGAAATGTTGGAGGGGTGCTTCCAACCTTCAGTGCTGGCGGAATTAGAAGCAAGCGAGGGGTTGACTTTTGAGGCTTTGGTCTGTGCAGGGAGATGGGAGACAAGTTGGAATTGGGGCTTTGAGGGTTGAAGGAGGTGACATTGCTTTCCTCTACAAGTGTTCCTCATGGAGGTGAGACCTTCAAGCTGTAGATTCTGTCAGTGGGCATACAAACATCCACAGATAAGATGAAGGAGTAGTTTATCCGTCCACAGGAGGTTAACTCCAGGAATCCCTCGTGTAAAATGGTGTGTATCCACCTGATGTGCTTGCAACCGCCTCTTGATCGCTCCTGGTTACTACAGTGTGACTGCTCTGCACATCTTTTCTTTTGCTGTTTGAGACAGGGTATCACTGTGTAGCTCTGGCTCTCCTGGAACTCACTATATAAACCAGGCTGGCCTGAAAAACACAGAGATCAACTTGCCTCCGGAGTGCTGGGATCAAAGGCATGGGTCACCAGACCCAGCCTTATGCAAACAGGTTTCAGACTGTATTGTTTGGGTTATAATAATAAGAAAGGGAGCTATGTGTGTTCAGTAGAGGTGCGTTTTTAATGCCCATTTCAGCCCACAGTAGTTGACTCTGTGAATTCAGAATCTCATGTTCCCCTCCGCCAACTGTCTTTTTGAAGGAAGGGGACATCGTCTGGTTTGTGTCTCAACTCATGTATCCTGATGCATATTTGACACTGTAGGGTGCTACCTTGGTCTGTGATCTGTATTGAGGTAGTTCCTGGCTTCACTCACCAGAACAGGGTGATGCTCAGCACCCATGTCTGGCTGGGTGGCTTGGTTTTGTGCCGTTTGGGTGAATCTCTGTGAGTTGGGTGGGAGCCCTCAGAGGCCTAAGATCAAAACTGAGTAAGTGATGCAGCCCAGATGAACTGGTCCTTCCTTGGGTTGATACTGTGGCCTAGTCATTAAGCTCCTTGCTCAGTAGGCCACTCTAGGTGCTAGGCACCACTGTCCAAAGTCTGTGGAAGCTTCTGGTTTGATTATCTACTATAGCACTACCCATGTGTCTCTTCAGCCTTTGAAATCTCTCTTTTTTTCTTACCAGCATGTGGAGAGGGCCAAACGTGAACTGCGTAGACAGCACCGGCTATACTCCATTACACCACGCTGCTTTGAATGGCCACAGGTAAGAACCAGGGCCCCTCTCCCGCCCACCCTGCCCCACCCTAGAAAGATCTTTAGACACCAGTGAATTTCACCTTTTCTCCTGATGATCCCTTCCTGTCTGGAGTGTTCCAGCAACACACAATGGTGCTAACTGTGAAGACCAGACTCGGGGCAGCCAGATCATAAAGATCCTGGCCCACAGGTGTCTGTCCCTGATGAACACAGTAGATTGGGGGGGATGGGGGGCATGAGAGACTGGCTTTCTGTCTGGATAGCCGTCACTCTTTCCTCCTAAGAGCAGCCTTGTGAACATTGTGAACCATTCCTAATAGAGACAGAAAATACCTCTGTGGCCCACTTAACCCTTGTAAGTCTAAGGAGGTTTTTAGAACTTGAGTGTGGAAAGTTTTCTGGAGAAGATGAACTCGGGAGTTGAGAGTCATCAGTGGACAACATCAAAGGCTCGGTGCAGCACAGGTGCGGTCGTGGGGTGTCGGGTGAGTTTGCCCAGCTGTGGAAGAGCAGGAACAACAGGGAAGGAAGGATGGTGGGGAGTCAGGAGTAAAGTCCTAGGAAGAGGGGCTCTGTGGGTAGTTCTGGGGAGCAGGGACCAGGCGCTCCCTGATATTTTCCTGCCCTTTCTCTTTGGTGCTGACCTCATGCTTTGCCACCACCCCATACCCTCAGCCCTCATTTTATACAAGCAAGGAACAGACCCACACACTTTGCAGATTCTGTCACTGGTCCGGTGTGGGGCCGCTTGGCGGTCTGCCACGGCAGTGAGCTCTTCTCAAGTCGGATGTGGACACGTTTCTTTTCTGAAATGACTTTAAAGCTAAAAGCCGAACCTGACTTTTATCCCTGGGACCCACATGGTAGATGTAGAGAACTGACTTCCGAAAGTTGTCTTCCCACCTCCATACGTGCTCCATGGCACGTGGTGTATGCACAAAGAAAGAGTAGAAATAGATTGAGACCCTCTCAAGTAGTGGGGAAGTCCGAATTAAGGTGACTCCTCAACTCAAAGGTGGCAGTTTGCTAGCCAGGTTCCTCTCCAGGGCCTGTTTGTATTCACAGGGAGGATTTTCTTTGGCCTTGTGTACCTGGGGATAATTACACATTTGAATCTGCTTCATTAGCAATGTCACCTAGAAGAAAGCCAGAGTCGTCTTTTTGGAGCTATGAGATGATGCTCTGTGCATCTGGCTTATGTCTGTGACCTTGATTTTGCTCTGTCCCCTTTCAGCTCCCACATCCCCAAGGCATTGGAATAGGTAGTGAGGAATGTCCCTCTGCCCTGCCTAATTGCCTTTGTGTAAATGCTGAATGGTATCTAAATATCAAAACTAGGGAGTACTGCACTTTAGACTAGGAGTCCAGGTGTTTTCTTTTTTTTCTTTTTCTTTTTTTGGGTTTTTCGAGACAGGGTTTCTCTGTGTTGCTTTGTGCCTTTCCTGGATCTCGCTCTGTAGACCAGGCTGGCCTCGAACTCACAGAGATCCGCCTGCCCCTGCCTCCCGGAGTGCTGGGATTAAAGGTATGCGCCACCACCGCCCGGCATCAGATGTTTTCAAAGTAGTGGGAAATAGATGGATTATCCAGAAAGGCTCACAGGAAGGTTAGTCGTTGTTCACAGTGAGTCAGCCACCTAAAGCCACATCAGTGGCTGTGGGGCTTTAGAAGAAGGTCTGGCAGTGAGCCCCGAGAAGGAGGTTAGCCACATGGAGAGGTGATGTCAGAGAGGACTCTGCAGTGCACCCCTGGAAAGACCTCTGGTTCTGTAAGCTCATGCTGATCTTTTGCTT
Source organism: Onychomys torridus (assembly GCF_903995425.1). Taxonomy (NCBI): domain Eukaryota; kingdom Metazoa; phylum Chordata; class Mammalia; order Rodentia; family Cricetidae; genus Onychomys; species Onychomys torridus. Next base: position 64,166,201 of record NC_050460.1, on the reverse strand, counting down.
TCTAGGGATGTGGTTGAAGTTCTTCTGAGGAATGACGCGCTGACCAATGTTGCTGATTCGAAAGGCTGCTACCCACTGCACTTGGCAGCATGGAAAGGGGACGCCCAGATAGTGCGCTTGCTCATCCACCAAGGGCCCTCGCACACCAGAGTTAACGAACAGGTTGGGAGAGAGACTGTCCGCCTCCCCAGCTGTGGCCAGACTGTGCCCCATTCAGTCCTGGGCATATATAGCTCAGGACATAGTTCCTCCATTCCCTAGGCATGGCCCCCTCATCACGAGTAGTGGGGAGATTGTGTTCTGGAGGATGCATTTTTGTTTTGTTTTTCAAGACCGTTTCTCTATGTAGCCCTGGCTGTCCTGGAACTTGATCTGTAAACCAGGCTATCCTTGAGTTTAGAGATCCGCTGGGGTCAAAAGCATGTGCTACCATGCCAGGCCTGGAGGATACATTTTATATGCAGTTGAACTAGATTTGCATGCAGATTTGAACTAGAATTGTACACGTGCACAGTGACATACATGCATAGTCTCACAGTATAAAATTTGATGCAAATCTTTTAAAATGATGGGGTTTCAAACTCAAGGGATTACATAATTATAATTTGTGCTTATACCATCAACATGCAGCACAGTATTCCTGGTACTCACAGTGCCCTGTGAGCTGTCTTGTCATGTTACACACATCAGAATGTGCAGAAGTAAAAGTATTTGTGCTAGTACTGAAAAAATGAGCTCACAGCTCAAAACCATGTAGATGCAGGTCAGAGGTGATCCAGTGCAATGAAGATCTTTTTTTTTTTTTTTTTTTTGGTTTTTCAAGACAGTGTTTCTCTGTTTAGCTTTGGACCGTGTCCTGGAACTCACTCTGTAGCCCAGGCTGGCCTCGAACTCACAGAGATCCACCTGCCTCTGCCTCCTGAGTGCTGGGACTAAAGGCGTGCGCCACCACCGCCCGGCTCGAAGATCATTTTCATGATGTCCTCTGAGGCTGCTTTAAGAGTGAACGTACTTTGAAAAAAAACACAGTTATTAGAAAGGCATCATTAAGGAAAACTGTCTACCTAGATTTGTTAACACATGCCTGTCACCTCAGCACTTGGAAAGTACAGACCGAAGGATCAGCGTTCCAAGGTCATCTTTGACTACATAGTTAGAGGACAGCCTGGGCTACATGAGACCTTGTCTTGGGAAGGGAGGGAGGGAAAAATTACCTAAGCTAGCTGTGGTGGTTGGTGTACAGCCTGCATTCCCACACTCAAAAGGCTGAGGCAGAAAGTTGAGAAGTTCCAGGTAAGCCTAGACTCCATCATGAGACCCCAATCTGAAAAGAAAAAGAGAATCAGGGAGACCTCACAAGGCCTCTCTCTGCATTGAAGTGCTCTTAGGATAGCTAGCTTCTTTGTTCTTTGGAGAGATTTCCTTAGGAAGGCTCTGTGAATCCCACCTCTAGTTGGGTCCCCGGATGCAGGTCCTCTGGGGATGCAGGTCCTCTGGGGATGCAGGTCCTCTGGGGATGCAGGTCCTCTGGGGATGCAGGTCCTCTGGGGATGCAGGTCCTCTGGGGATGCAGGTCCTCTGGGGATGCAGGTCCTCTGGGGATGCAGGTCCTCTGGGGATGGAGGGGAGGTTTGTCTGTGCCCTGTTCCTGCCATCTGCACTATGCTGCTCCTTCTCAGGGAGCGCAGGGCTGGCTTCCTCATCCGGGTTGTTCAGCTCTTTGGAATGTCAGGTTCTTCCTCAAAACTTAGGGTGCCATCTGACAGGTCCACAGGTCAGCAAGGCCCACACAGGTTTCCACTGAGCTGCCAGAGCGTGACCACGAGGGTGACAGTGCGCTTGCCGCTCTGGAACCCAAGTGCAGTTCTCCTGATTGAAACCGCAGCTTTCTCTCCTCTCTGAAAGAAGTGCGCAGAGAAGCTTGCTTATAACTAATATTCTTCAATGTTGAAAAAAGTGCCCACCCATTGAAGTCGTCCTTCTCACTTCAGCAATTTTCAGCAATCATTGCTAATCCTGTCTTCGCCCACTTTGCCTTGAAACACAGCTGCTTGGGTTTTTGAGCCACTTGAGTGTGCTAGCTTGTCTTGCTCACTGCTGCCTCCTGCCTAGAGTAGGCAAAGATAGGTGGATGCCAGCCCCGGGCTTGACTATCACAGGCGGGGGGCTGGGAAGGATGTCCAAAGTAGCTGGAAGAACCGAACGGACCCAGGCAATTACAGACGTGACAGTGATTTTAAAGCCATCGTGTGGCTCCACTGGGTAGGAGTGAGCGCCCCTGGAGCTGCCCTCCCTGTAACTCTCTCGGGCCCCTGAGCTCAGATCTAGGTTGTTTAGCCTTGGGCCCCCAGGGCTACATATTGCTTTGATGTATTTCATCCATTTTATCATCACATTGTCTTTTCCTCTCCTTTTTATAGAATGCTCTTGAGATCAAAGAACTCAAAAAGTACGGCCCCTTTGACCCTTATATCAATGCCAAGGTGTGTACATCACGGCCAGGACCCCACATCGTCCTGTGTTTGTCCATGCTGCGCCTCTGTCCGCCTGCCCAGGCTCCTCTTCATCACCCTCCAGCTGCCTGCCTCAGCCCATCTGCTTTTGGCTTGTCTAGGGAAAGCACAGCACAGGGGCCGAGGCTTTATTTTTAAAACCATCCCGTCCAGGAGAGGTGGGGACCATCTGAAGGAGCAGGAATAAGAACTAGCACCTCACCGTAAGCCTGCTGTGTGCTCGCAACTCATAAGGTCACGGGGAGCCAGCAAAGAGGCCCATCAAACAAGCCCGCTCACTTGCCATAAGCACAGAAAATGGTTGCAGTGTGCTTCTTGAAATTAAAGCTTTTTCCTTTTCATCTGCTCTCGCAGTTCTTTTGAAGTAGAATCTGACTTTCTTTCAGGTTTCCGTGGCCACAGTGGTGGTGTGGGACATAGGTGACCGCACTTCGTTCTTTCAGAGGCTCTTCCGGGGTGGGCCTTTCTTCGTGGTGCTTACAGCTCAGTCAGTCTCTAATATCACTTCTCTTTCTGCTTCCTCACTGTTGACCCCGAGGGCTCTGAAAGAGAGCCGCAGGGCACGGCCTGGTGCCCGGGAGCAGCAGTGGTTTCCTGGACCCACATGACCAGCTACTGTCTTACCAGGAGACTTCTCCGTAAAGAGACAGGGCTTAGGAGGTGGTGGGTATGGCTTCTTCTTGTCCTCACATGCTAATTTTTTTTTTTTTTTTTTTTTTTGAGCTGAGAATCGAACCCAGGGCCTTGCGCTTGCTAGGCAAGCGCTCTCCCACTGAGCTAAATCCCCAACCCCACATGCTAAATTTTTATCGCTGAGTTTTACTCAGATAAATTTTGGGCTGATGCGCACGCACATGCTTTTTGCCCCTCTGTCTCTGTCTCTCCCCAATCTCTGTCTCTCCCCAATCTCTGTCTCTGTGTGTGTGTCTCTCTCTGATCCAGCTCCGTGTGTGTATGTGTGTGTGTGTGTGTGTGTGTACACGCACTCTCTAAGCTGTGCTGTCTTCCAAGCTCTAAGCTGCTTTCTGAGCACAGTCTGGAGTTTGCTCTAGGTGCTAAATCGTCCTGGTTGGTGCTCTGTGCTTGCTCAGAATGCAGCTGTCCTGGGGAAGGGAAGCATTCATGCTTCCAGTGTTTGATATGGCAGGCAGGGGCATCATCCCTGTCATCAGTCATGTCATGGGATGATTTTGGAGGACCATTGCTGGTAGAGAAGCAGTTTGATCTGAGGCAGCCGATACATCCGCTCTGTCCTGGTGTATTCTCTCTGCGTTCTCAGAATCAAATAGGGACACTTTATTGGAGCAGAGCACTGGAGTGGAGACTTGCCAGCCAGGCTTACTCCCTAGGCCTGGAGTTCTGGACTGCTGACCTGAGGAAATGTGTTTTCTCTGAGCCTCAGTTTCCTCTTTTGTAAAATGGGATGTTACTACCTTCCCTATTGGGTTGTTTTGGAGTCAGGTTGATAAAGGATCTGGTAACTAACAATATATGAGATGGTCTGAAGTTCCTGTGCAATCTGTGGGGTTTGTTGTTGTTTATGGAGACAGGTCCTCACTATGTAGTTCTAGCCATAGACCAGGCTGGCCTTAAACTTCAGAGACCCTTCTTCCTCTGCCTCCCAAGTGCTGGGCTTAAAGGTGTGTGCCACCATGATGCCTCAATACCTGCGCTATTCTGAAATGTGATCTGTTTCCAGTGCTGCTGGGTGATTAGCGAAGTGTCGCTCAGTGTGCTCAAGCTTCGGTTTGGCGAGGAGTGGCCTGCGGTAACTGTCTCCACTTGTGATTCAGCTGGCTTCTAGAGTTTGGATTAGTGCTGGGCCTTTGGTTCTTGGAAGTGCTTTCCCTAGCATTTGATTCCGTGGACAGAGAAGAAAGTAGGTTGTAAGTTGGTGAACACTTGCGTCTGGAAGTGCTGCCCTGCGCTTTCTTCCCTCGGGTTGTGTGTGCTGAGGATGCAGACCCTTCTGGAGCTGACTGGGTCCCACACCCCTAGGTTTTGTCCTGACTTGAGCGGGGTTGACTAGCCTGGCCCATGGCTAGGAATTGCTTTACTCAAGTGTATGTGAATGCTCAATCCTGGCTGGCTGGCCCAAGTACAAACTTCGAAGTCTCGGGCACTGCTTCCGGATCAGACGTGGAGTTTCAAGCTCTCCTGTCCCCTTTCAACACCTTTGTCATCATAAGTCAGGAGAAATGAAGCTGAGTCCTAGCAATGGTGGGACTGTGAGAACCGGGCACCCCTTGTAAGACGGCTTCCCCTTGCCGGGCTTTCTTCCACAAAGCAAGCAGCATAGGCAGACGTGTTTGGGGTAGATGAGTTTTTCTGACCATTCACGTCCCAGAGCTGGAAGGACCTTGAATCTGATTGGCCTGACTGCATCAGGAGCACCAGAAGCCGTTAGAGAGATCTCCATGGGAAGGACCTCCAGCTTGGGAGGGCTTGTCGACCAGGGCTCTGGACCGTGGCATGTGCGTCTTGTGCAGAGCAGTGACTGTTCTGTCCTTTGTCTTTTCTCTGTCCCTCTGCAGCAGTGGCCGTAGCCGGTGGTGATGTGTATGAGATTAAGCTATTCACATCTTGGTTCCAAAAACTTAGATTTAGTATTAATTGAGATCTGAGAACAAAGACATTCACTTACAAACACCGTGGGGCACCCCTGTATCCTGGCACTCTTACTGAAAGTCTGAGGCTAGCCTGGCTCTGTAGTGAGTGACAGGCCAGCCAGAGAGCGTGGTGGGACCTTGTGTGGAAACAGTAAGGAGACTGATGTAGTCACTAAATTCAGTAAAGTCAAAGTTTCCTAATATGCTGCCCATGTCCACATTTTGTCACTTGTCCTCATGTGTCAATTAGTCATTTTCTTACCTTTTCCCTTCCCCTTCCCTCCCTCCCTCCATCCCTCTCCTTCTCTCCCCTCCCATCTGTCATTCTTACACCCTCCAGCCATGATGAAGTACTTGTGTGGGACAGGGATGCCATAGACATGGTATCCTTCTCAGTATGTCATCAGGTCACAGACTGTCAGTGGTGTTGCAGATGGTTTTGTTCCTTAGGGAAATGGGCACTGAAGGTGCAGCTCAGGAGAGTCTCACATGCTAGGCAACCACTCTGCCACTAAGTAAAATACCCCCAGCCCTTGTTTTGAGACAAGTTCTGGCTGTAAAGTCAGAGACCCTTCTTCCAAGGCTGGTCTTGAACTCACAATCCTCCACAATCCTCCATTCTCCTACCTTAGTCTCCTGAGTGCTGGGATTATAGGTGTGTCCTACCTACCAGCGGGATTTTAAATAATAGTTTAGTATGCCCTTCTGCTCTATCAGCTTTCTTGGCCAGGTCTGAGGTTGGGCCAGTTACTGGTTAGTTTTAAGCTCTGTGTAGTTCCCAGATGAATCTTGAGATGTGCTCGTCTGAACCAACTTTCCACCTGGAGGGGTCCTTGCTGTTACCTGCACAGATGGTCCTCCATTTTCTTTCTATGTTTTCCCAATAATAGTCAGAATTACCTGCTGCCCAGCACATGTCCCTGGGCTGCTAGTTGCAGTTTCTCAGCTGGGCTGGTGTGTCTTTCTCCTGTCCACTTTGGTTCTGCAGGAGGGAGCTAAATTCTTCTTTGCTGTCATGGGATCAATCTTCTCTTTTCTGTCTTCTTAATTTTGTACCAACGGTTCTTCCCAGTCAGGTCTCCAGAACCTGCACCACAGTTGCAGATATCTACAGCTCTGGCTCCTTTCCACAGACTGACCACGGGGAACATGTGAGCCTGACTGTGATGGGATATTCCCCGTGGACACACTCTGTATGATTTTCTCTGCTCACTTATGAATGTGTATATCTGTGAATCACATGTATCATCTGAAATCCAGTAGACTCTACCGAGAGCAGACCCCCATTTTCTTAGACCTGTAGCGGGGAAAACCTAATCTCAAGGTGAGTGGGGAGGGAGGGTTAGTGAAAGGCTTTAGTATCAAGTTCCAGGCTAGCTTGGACCTTCCCTCAGTGCAGAGTAAGATGATTACCGCAGTGTTGTTCAGAAGGGGTCAAAGGGAAGTATTCCTCACGACTGCGTTCTGCGCTCTCCATGGGATCCCTGCCCCTCTCAAGGGTCCATGAATCAGAGGACTCCTTAACCTGACAGCGCTCAGCTCCAGCAAACCAGGAGAGCATGTGGTGGTGGTGGCCAGTGCTCAGCCATGGTGATGTGGTCACCACAGACAAGCTCAAGAAAGCTAACCACCAGCCCGTGTCTGGCAAAATCGATACACTCTCAGATGCTTCCACACTGTGCCAGTGAGGTGTGGTTAGATGGTGTTTAACACTAGGCAGGCAGTGTGCCAGGGCTGACCAAGATTGTACCTTAGCAGGGCAGCTTTGGGACAGCTGTCTTCATTCCAACAAAAGCCAGAGAAAAACCAATAAACACACCTAAAAGCACTCACTATATCTTTCTGCTTCATCGTTTTGGTGGGGTCCATCAGGGACTAAACCCAGGGCCCCAAGTGTGCTAAGCTTGTGTTCTGCCACTGAGCCGTATTTCCAGCATGTCTTTCTATCTCTGTCTCCCTCCGACCTACCCCTCCTTCCCTTCCTCCCTTGCTGGATAATTTGTCTTTAGTGTTGTAATTTTTCTTTTGTAATTCTGGATGTTGGGAGGCACCATGGCTGTAAGGATTTGATTCAGAGTCACAACAGGTTTTACTGGATGGAGTTTTGTTGAGAATGAGCTAACTGGTTGGCCTGCGAAAGCTGAGGTAGAGAACTCAGACTTTCTTAGACTTCTTTGGGTTGCGCTTTCCGGAAAGCTCCTGTGAGCGCTGTTGAAGTAGCTGTGTTTTTTCACAAGGAAGTAAAGTGACATCCCTGAGTTTGCTCAGGGGCCTTGGGCCCTAGCTTGGTAGGAGGTGGGCATGCCCAACGGCCACAGGGCGCCCCATGAGTTTGCTTTCCCCCGGCCACTGAAGACTGTGTCCTGCGGCTGCTTTTGTTGACGCTCTGGCACTATCCGCACAGGTCTGCGGCTTGTTTATTTGTTTATTTGTTTTTATCTTCGCATGTGATCCTGCTGCCACTTAAAACAGTTTTTTGCTCTCACTCCAGCTGCTTGGGGCCTTGGTCTCAGCAGCTCTGAATCTTTCTCATCCATTTTTGTGTAGCTGGGAAAAAGAGCCAAAACGATGCAGTCAAAAGCAGATGGAATTGATGCATGTTTGGGTAACTCTTCACCTGTTCATTTTAACGTCACTAACAATTAAAACAACTGTAGACATAGTTAATTTGTAACTTTTGGCGACTGAAAGGTGCACAGTATTGAGTCAAGACAGGCCCTCTCAAGCCTTGTCTTCCCCAAAGTAGCAGAAGCTGCCTGGGTAAACTGAGGACTCCGAGACTTGCGAGAGCCATACCGTCATCAGTGCTTCTCCGAAAAGAGAGGCTGTGAAAAGCTGTCGGCTTCAATTATATGTCATCAGTCTCAACGAAGAACGTGATTGACATGACTCACGGTTCACTCTTGACAGTTGAAAAGCACAAAGTTCCCTAATTTTGCCCCAGACTCTATCCTTGAGACAAAATTGTCACCGGAGGAGGCCCTCAGACTGGAGTTGAGTGGAGGGCAATGTTGCGTTGGAATATTTTGCACCTCTCACACCAAACGCCCCAGAGCCTGTCCCTTTCTTACGTGAGAAGGCTTTCCCAGCGTGCTCTCTGTCTTATGCAGTAGAAGCTGCATGCACTGCCCCACGTGCCCTTCTGCAGTAGGCATGAGGGCAGGATAGCGTCCCGAATTCTCTCAGACCTGAGCCTGTGCCTTCCTCCTCAGAAATGGCTGCCAGCTGCTACTTGAGAGTGGTTTGCGGTGCTCTGCTCTGTTCCTTTCTCTGCTGGCTGATTGATTTGCATGCCAGAAGCTGCAGATGACAACCTCCCTTTAAAAAGCTGTGTGGAAGGCTGTGGCTGGTGGATAAACCCAGAATCAGAACCACAGGGTTGAACAAAGAAATGCTTGTAAAGCCAATTGAAGTTTAATGAAACAATGGCAGTAATATGGTATTCATACATGCCAGGGCGTCTACCAAATGCCTGCCAAATTCCCTTGTTCCCTCTCCTTCAATATGGAGATGCGCCCTTGAAGGCACACAGGGACTGCAAATGTTCAGGGAATGCTCCCCTCCTGCAGGGACTGGGGGCAGATGTGGCCAATGGGAGCAATCAGGCTTGATTGTTGGGGGCGGTGCCTGGAATCTGACTCCTGTAAGTTCTGAAGTATTGCTGCTATTTTTCTCATTTAAATTTCAGTGGTTTTATGGGTAATTATACAGGCAGATGTTAGTTCCCCACCCCACCCCTTTCTGATATGCTGTGCTTGTTAACCCTCAGAACAACGACAACGAGACTGCCCTGCATTGTGCAGCACAGTACGGCCACACGGAGGTAGTGAAGGCTCTGTTGGAGGAGCTCACGGACCCCACCATGCGCAACAACAAGTTCGAAACCCCTCTGGACTTGGCAGCGCTGTACGGGCGGCTGGAGGTGGTGAAGATGCTGCTGAGTGCGCACCCCAACCTCCTGAGCTGCAGCACTAGGAAGCACACCCCCTTGCACTTGGCCGCAAGGAATGGCCACAAGGCTGTGGTGCAGGTCCTGCTGGACGCCGGCATGGATAGCAACTACCAGGTAGCAAGGCAGACACCTCTCGTGGCGCAGGGACGCACAAGCACAGTGCTTCTGGGCTGTGTGTGTTGAGCACGTTTCACATCACATTCCCGTGCTTCTGCTTGTCACTCGGCTGTCACTGCTGTGACACCTTAGAGGCAGATGAGCTCTGTGGAGTGAGTCTAGTGTTTTTGCTTGTTTCTTTTCAGGGTATGAGATAAAGTCTTTAAACTCTGAAAAGAAGCGCTTGTGGGCCATCTCAAAAACAGAAAGGTTCATTATCTTCCCATACATGCCCCACCCACCCAACCACCCACCCAGGGCCATCTTTTTGCACTGCCAAAGCCTCCACTGCCAATGTGATTTAGCATTCCCCTGTGATGGCAGGTTTCTCTCGGTCAGTACTTCCTTAAGCTTGGCGTTGACTCTCCGAGGGTGCCCTGAGGTGCTTTTATTCCCTCTCCCAGGAAGGTGGAGCTTGGTCAAGTTTTACTGGCATCCCTACAAGCAGTGGGGGCTCATGCACGTGGCCTGCGATAGCACACAAGTGGTCTTGCTGTGTGGACCTTGGTGGTGTTAGAACCCATCAAGAAATGGTGGGAAGATGAAGCCCCCAGAGGCTGTGTGTAACTTAGTTGCCAACCCTCCTTATCCGTGTCCCGTTTGTCATGTGACACACCCAACTGTTCTCATGATGTGCTGCTGCGCTCTTGTTTGCCTTCCAGACGGAGATGGGCAGCGCTTTGCATGAGGCTGCTTTGTTTGGCAAGACCGATGTGGTGCAAATTCTGCTGGCGGCAGGTGAGGTCGGCAGCGCTGATCCCACGTGCCAGGTGCTGTTTGAGCCCAGCGTATATGTGTGGTTAGAGCAGTGTGACTTGGTCCTGGAACACTAGACTGTGATGACTGTGGGTGAAGAATGTGGGTTGTGCTGCTATGGGTAGCCTTGGACTTGCCTAAAAATGCTCCCTTTCCTGGTCCACCACCTGCTGTCCTTTCCAGGAATCGATGTTAACATAAAGGACAATCGTGGACTGACTGCCCTGGACACTGTGCGGGACCTGCCTTCGCAGAAGAGCCAGCAGATAGCCGCACTGATAGAAGGTCTGGGTCACTGCACATCCGGGGACCAGGGATGGCTAACCTACAATGCACTGTACTTGGTATAGCCTCTATCTTTTTTTTTAACTGTCTTTCCTTACAGATCACATGACTGGAAAAAGAAGCATGAAAGAAGTAGACAAGGCCTCCACAGCCCAGCTACCTCTCCTCTCCGGCACAGATGCCATAGCACCAAAGTCTCAGGGTGAGGTGTTCCTTCACAGCCAGGAAAGAGGTGCAGCCTGAGGAGTCAGTCATTCTCAGGCAAAATGGGGAATTCTTAATTCAAATAATAGTTGCAGGGCATTATTAGGACTTACTCAGTTCAATTGTCTCCATGCTACCTGAAATTTTAGCAGGCACAATGTAGCTTTTTTATGGGTATTATCTGTCCCACTTTATCTTTTTAATTAAAAAAAAAATTTTTTTTTAATTAAGACAGGCACATGTTTTAACCCCGGCACTTGAAAGACAGAGGCAGGCAGCTCTCTGTGAGTTCCAGACCAGCCTAATCTACATAGCTAGTTCCAGGCTAGCCAGGGTTACAGAGTAAGACCCTGTCTTTAAAAAAAAAAGAAAGAAAAAGAAAAAAGAAAGAAAGAAAGGAAAACAGTATATATCTATGTTATGCATATGGCCAGGTGTGTTTATGTGCGCTGCATGCATGCAGGAACCCATAAAGGTCAGGAGAGGGTGTTGGGTCCTGTAGATGGTTGTAAGCTGCCTTGTGGGTGCTGGGAACTGAGCCTGGGTCCTCTACAATAACGGTAAGTGCTCTTAACTCAGCCATTCCTCTAGCCCCGCGTCTGCTTTATTTTGGCCTCTACTTCTGTAGGGATGTGTAATTGGCAGGATCAACTTAGAACTTCCCTTTCTATACCAAAACACTTGGCAGCACTTTGGGAACAGTTGGGCCAATGAGTGTCTGCTGGCTAGTCCTTGCCTACGTGGCAATTATGGCAATAAATCGTTGGTATGGAGGTGGTCTGGGTGGTAGGTATTCATCATCAGCAGAATTCTGTAGTTGGTCTTTTTACTCTTTGGGGGCCCACCACCCAGTTCCCAAATAAATACACAGAGACTTGTTCTTTCTTTGAATGCCTGGCCTTAGCTTGGCTTGTGTCTAGTCAGCTTTTTTTTTAACTTAAATTATCCTATTTCTCTTTAATTATGTTTTGCCTCTGGGCTTTTTACCTTTCTTTATTCTATATGTCTTTCTTCCCTTCTTATTCCATGGCTGGCTGTGTGGCTGGGCGGCTGACCCCTGGTGTCCTTCTCTTCTTCTCCTTTTCTTGATCCTCCCCCTTCTTCGAGCTTGGATCGCTCCTGTTTATTCTCTCTGCCTGGTGGCCCCTCCTATCCCTCTCCTGCCTAGCTTTTGACCATGCAGCTCTTCATTAGACCAGTCTAGTGTTTTAAACGGGCAAAGTAACACAGCTTTACAGAGTTAAACAAATGCAACATAAAAGAATGTAACATATCTTTGCATCATTACACAAATATTCCACAGCATAAACAAAAAACCTGGTCTACAGAGTGAGATCCAGAACAGGCACAAAACTACACAGAGAAACCTTGTCTCAAAAAAAAAAAAAAAAACAAAAACAAAAACAAAAACAAAAAAAAGAATTACATTTACAATATTCAGTTCATTTGTATTTTTGAAAGTCAGAAAATACTTCATTATTGTTCTTATCTTAGTGATTCCAAAGTTCTGTACTTTCTTTCATAACTAAGAAAAACTACAAATATAACTATTTAGTCTTCAGCTCCATCAAAGACTCCAGAAGGAGGTAATATTACCTAACAGCAGAGACATTTGGCTGTCTGGACAGTCACCCAAAGTTCCTCTGCACCATTGAGGCATCCATCTTTGGCCTGCAGTGAAGCAGGAAATTTGAAGGACTGTCCTGCCTTATTTTGGCAAAATTCAGCAGTCTCTTTCCTCTCTGTCCTGCAGAATATCTGGCAGAATCTTCTGTGAAGCAGGAATCTCGAAGGACTGTCCTGCCTTGTCTTAGCAAAGTTCAGTGGTCTTTTCCTATGTGTCTTGCATGTCTAGTCTGTACAGCATACTGTCAGTCAAGGCAAGAACAGTTTCTTGCCCAAATGGCTAGCCTTGCCACATTGAAAGCAAACTCCATATGGAGTTTCTTTGATGCCCATAATCTTTTTATGAAGTAAATTGGTGCTGCCAGGAGCAGATGTGTCTCATTGTCATGAAAAACCTTAGGTTATTAAACATCTTAAATGCTATATTATGTAGGTCTTTGAAGTGTTTGAAAATCACCTGTCTAAAATATGCCTGTTTAACCTTGAAAACATACCTAATGTGACTATAAGTTTGATTATTGTAGATTAACTACTAACCTCATTTCTTAATTATATATTGCATTTTTAAATGAACTGCATAAGCACAATACCCAAATAAGTAGAAATGTATATACAGTGTAACAAAAATAACTGTAAATTTATATCAATATACCAAAATCCATGCCAGTGCAAAATGTCTGAGTATAATAGTTGTCTTTTTATGCTATATTCTTATATTCCCCTAAATGATAACCAACATCTCTAACCCACCAAATAACCTCTTGGGAATGTGGGTATTGTTCTGTAGACTGCTTCTTGTTGTCTGTGGGTGAAGGCATCTTTAGGAGTCCCTAAGGAAATTGAGATAATGGTCACGTCCTGGGAAGACCAGCTGCAACCTTTTTTGATATATATCACCTGTCAAGATTCAGGAGGTCTTCCCCATCAAACCTGATCCATATCAACCTGGAAGCAATCTCCAGCCTCTTGTTTTCTGTGGAAACAAAAGCAAAATAAAACCTGTTCTCAAAGCAATGCATTTTTTTTTTTTTTAGTTCCATTTTAAAGTTAAGGCATTCTTTTTTTTTTTTTTTTTTTTTGAGCTGAGGATCGAACCCAGGGCCTTGTGCTTGCTAGGCAAGCGCTCTGCCACTGAGCTAAATCCCAGCCCAAGTCATTCTTAAAATATCCAGGCTGGTTTATTTCAGCAGTCCCTCTTTCAATCCCATGTCTCTCAGCAGCTGTCATTTGCTTATCAGCAATCAAAGTTCAGAATCCAGACTCACTGTGTATTTCCCATCTCTATGTGGCTTATTCTTTTTTTTTTTTTTTAATATTACTTCTCTCTTTAAAAACTTATTTTTTAAAATTTTTAAAGATTTATTTATTTATTATGTATACAGCATGTATGTCTGCAGGCCAGAAGAGGGCACCAGATCTCATTACAGATGGATGTGAGCCACCATGTGGGTGCTGGGAATTGAACTCAGGACCTCTGGAAGAGCAGCCAGTGCTCTTAACCTCTGAGCCATCTCTCCAGCCCAAAAACTTATTATTTTTAAACTACTTACTTTTTTTCTAAGACTGTCTATATCCTTTCTCTTTTCTTTCTTAAGTCTATGCACATTGTTAAACACACTGTAACCTGTTTAGAATGGTTTTGTTTTTTTTTAATCGAATCTGTCTTTACTGTGTATCCCTGTCCTTTTCTGACCACACGAGCCTTTAAACTGCTAAGTGGTGTGGCTAGGACCTCTGCCACAGCCTTGGCAGCTGGCTCTGCCTGCTTCTAGGGTCTTTGAGAACCAAGCCTGGGACCCAGTTAGAGGTAGGTGACTGAGACCTGCATTCAGCCTCCCCCCACCCCTCAAGCTCAGTGCCAGTGCCCTGCCCTGTGGCAGGTGGTTTTTTTTACTTATTTTTTTATTTATTTGTTTGTTTCTGCTTAGTGTGAAAAAGGCTGTTTAAATGTTATGCTGTACAGCAAGGTTTCTTTTTTCTTTTTCTCTTCTTTTCTTTTTTTGTTTTGTTTTTTTGAGACAGGGTTTCTTTGTCCTGGCTGTCCTGGAGCTCACTCTGTAGACCAGGCTGGCCTCGAACTCACTGAGATCCACCTGCTTCTGCACGTGCCACCACTTCCCTGCTAGCAGAGTTTCTTAAAGGAACCATATCTCCCCCTTTTTCCCTCAGGCCCTAGGTGGATATTCAAGCCTCACGTTGGTATGTCACAATGTAGTTTTTTTTTTTTTTTTACTCTTCGGGGCCTGCCACCTAGCTCCCAGTTAAATACACAGAGAGACTTATTCTTACTTATGGATGTCCAGCCTTAGCTTGGCTTATTTCTAGCCAGCTTTTCTAACTTAAATTATCCCGTTTCTCTTTAACGATGTTTTGCCTTTGGACTTTTTACCTTTCTTTATTCCGTATCTTTCTTTCCTTCTTACTCTGTGGCTGGCTAGCTTACCCCTGACATCTTCTCCTTCTCCTTTTCTCAATCCTCCCTCTTTTCTCAAGCCTAGATTTCTCCTCCTATTTTTTCTCATCCTGGCAGCCCCGCCTATCCTTTCTCCTGCCTTGCTATTGGCCAGTTAGCTCTTTATTAGACCATCAGGTGTTTTAGACAAAGTAACACAGCTTTACAGAGTTCAACAAATGCAACATAAAAGAATGTAACTCCTCTTTGCATCATTAAACAAATTTTCCACAGCATAAACAAATGTAACACATCTTAAACTAACATTCCACAACAGAATCCTTTCTGGTTTACTGAACAGCCTGTGGGATGATAAAAGACAAAGACAGATAAATCCTAATTGACAGCAACAGCACCCCCAAATGTAGTGGTAAAAAGAGACAGTAAAGGGGGGGTGGAGTGGGGGCAGAAGCGGGAGGGCCTCAGGCTCCTGGCTTATGTGAGCTGGCTTCCTCAGCCCCCGCCAACCCATTCCTACGCCCACTCCAGACTTTCACTTGATGTTGGACTCCTCTGGCAGTGGAATCAACCATTCACTGAGCTCTTAGCTTTCCAGGAACTCATGCTGATGTTTGTGACTATTACCACTCAGGGCTGCCATTTCTAACCGCGCTGAGGAGACAGCCGTCAAGTCGTATAGCATCTGTCTCAGAAAGGTTTGCTTTTCTCTGAGTGTGTGTAGCTTTCACCAAATCATTTAAAGTAGGCTCCAGGTCCAAAGAGAAGCCCTGCCTCCTGCACACTCCTTCGGTCCCAGCACTCAGAAAGCAGAGGCAGACAGAACTCTGAATTCGAGGTAGTGAATTCAGAGGCAGGTAAATTTCTGTGAGTTGGACAGTCTGGTCTTCAAAGCAAGTTCCAGGACAGCCAAAGCTACACAAAGAAACCCTGCCTCAAAAAACAAACAAACAAACAAACAAACAAAAAAATCAACCATAATTTAAAGCATTACTTCTAATTTTCAGTTACACATTGCTACATTTCAGGTTCAGTTCTCATTCACATGGTATTGAGATATTGGAGTCTTACAGAGGACATGGGAATTACTTATTTAAAGTAGTTTCTTTTCTTGGGGAATTGGACCCAGGGCTACATGCATGCTAAGCTGAAGTTCAACCACTGTGCTGCACTCTTCTATATTGAATCAGAGAAAATCAGCCTTTGTCCTCATCAAAGTGACCATGTTCCCTGTGGGTTAGTGTTTGTTACGGTTCCTATTGCTGAGGAGTCTTTGCTCAGCCAGAGTGTCTAGAACCCAGGGCTCTGCCCCCATTACTTACTAATGATCTTGCCCTGTCCTCTTCTCCAGGGAATGTGGAGAAAGCAGTAAGTGAGCTGATCATTGATTTTGATGCACATGCTGAGGAGGAGGGTCCCTACGAGGCGCTGTACAATGCTGTGTCCTGCCAGTCCTTGGACAGCACGGCCAGTGGGCGATCGTCTGACCGAGATTCAGTGAACAAGGAGGCCGAGGCCACTGGAGCAAGACCTGCTGGAGTGAGGCCTGTATGTGGCCAGGGCTGAGCCTCCTGGGGGCTGTGGTGGCCACTGTGGGGTGCTGGCCAGAGGAGGTCTGCTGCTGTCTATGTTTCAGAGGCCTGAGCCCCCGCTGTTCTTGGCGGAGGGGGGCGGGGGGGGGTATGTCTTGTCTGTCCTGTTCAGTGTGGTAAAACTACAGATCACACTGAGGTAGAGCTTTGTTTTTTCAAGCTCAGCACAGCCTGTTTGCGTCTCTCCATCCTCCACGGCCTTAGCACAGATCCACGTCTCTGTTCTGGTGTAGCCTTGACAGCAGAACTACCCAGTGGCAGGAGCTGCTGGCTGTACCCAGTCCTGCTTGCCTCACCAGCCATGCAGATGGGGTGTCCTGCCGTGAGGGGAGGGCACAGAAGACTTAGTCAGACTGTGTGCGCACTTATTAGACAGCACGTCTGTTGGTTGATTCTTTATTAGTCCCCTTCCATGTGAGCAGCACTGTTTCTCCTTGGTCTGTACCTGGTCCTTGCACTGCTTTGTCCTTGGGCCTCTAGACTCCTGCTCCCCTTCTCCCCCAGAGTCAGTATGCCTTGTCTGCAGCCCTGTCCCCACTTTCTTTCCAACTCCACATGTTGTCATAAGCTTTCATACCCTGGTGTTGTCTGACCTGGCTGGCTAACCACCTTGAGACAGATAGGGGGCATATGTGGGTTTTTCCTGTTGGCCTTCCTTTCTGGCCCAGTTCTGGCAGGGGACAGGGTTGTCCTTGACCTTTCAAACTGGCCTGGGAAAGGCCTAGAACTTTATGGCATGTTCTTTGTTGGTGGTCTCCTTGCCCTGCCCTGATTCAGTAGCAGTGTTTGAGTGTGGGTTCCAGTGAGCCCTCTAGTGTGGCAGCCTAGCAGAGGCGGTGTGAGCAAGAGCTGCAAGCACACTCTCTGAGTGGTGAAAGGGAGAGCATTTGCTGAGCATGGGGTTTCCCTTCCCTATTGGTATCTAACCTGTGTGTGAAGGCTTTGCTTTAAGTGGGGCTTGCAGGTGTCTCCCAGTAGGGGGCGCTAGTGCCTTTGCTAGAAGCCACACAGTTCCAAAGAGAGCTGAGTAACCTTTGCAGGCCAGCCTCTGCTGCTTGTGCGGAAAAAGCCAGAGCACCTTGGAGTGTGTGCTTTGGCATGTGTGCACGCGTGTGTTGTGGCCATTCTTGTTCTCGTTTTCTGGCCTCACAGAAGGACGGAGTGATGGAGGCTGGTGTGCAGTAGAGAAGCATGTTTGAGCAGAAAGGTCCTGGGTGCCAAAATCCAGAGCAGCATCTTCGCAAATTTCTCTGGAAATGTCTACCATTCAGCATTCCAAGCTCCACCTACTTTAGCAACAGAGAACTGACGGGCAAGCCTGGGGCTGAGCTTGGGCCCGCCACGCTAACCCTCCCCTGAGTAGGGGCTCCAGCCCTGCAGAAAATGGGAAAGGTATGGGTGCAATGGCTCTCCAGGCTCCAGCTTTGCCACACCAGGGTCATGTGTGTTCCTAAAGTTGTCCACCCTTCATTCACCTGCCCGACGTCCCCTTTCAGCGAGTTCCTTATTGTGGGAGAGGGTTGGAAAACCACAGCCCACTGTGTTTGAATGAAGTTGCTTTGGAATCTCGTCACATGGACCGTCTGCCTGGTGTCTGAGGCAGGACTGACTGTGGAGCCTGGTGTAGTTGCTTTAGGCCCTTTCAGAGCAAGCTTGCCAGCCCCGCCCTAGGGAGCCTTGGCGCTCATGCTCCTGTCTAGATGAGCAGCAGTGACACCTGTCATGTATTTATCATTGAAGGGGGTGACTAAAAACAAGAGATGTGCCGGGCGTGGTGGCACATGCTGTTAATCCCAGCACCAGAGGCAGAGGCAGGAGGATTTCTGTGAGGCCAGTCTGGTCTGCATAGCAAGTCCTGTGACAGCCAGGGCTACGCAGTGAGACCCTATCTCAAAAAAACAAAATAACCCCAAACTCTCGGGTTTGGGTGATCCTCCTGCCTCAGTCCCCTGACTCGTGGGAACTACAGGTGCTAAGAGATTGGTGTGGAACTTTTCCTGATGAAGAGGATGACCAGCAGCACAGCGTGGGCGTCTGAGCAAGGACAAATGTTGCGTCTTTGGTTGCTTCCCCGTTGCTCCCCGAGAGTCTTGGCTTTAGCAGCGCTCCAGAGCTGGGTCTTTTAATCTCAAGGTTCCTTCTTTTCAGTGTAGACGGAAAGCTGGGCCTCCGCCTTTGCCGTCAGGTGTTGTGTCTGTGCCGTGTGTGCCAGCGAGGCAGTTGTGAGCTCTCCCTGCTGCTCCCTTGTGGCCGGGAAGGAGGTGTTTACGGTCTGTGCTGCAGACATCCGACAGGTGTGGGGCCCTTCCTCCGCTCAGAGGCTGGACCGGAACTTTAGGCTCCTGGGGCAATTCTTTACATAGTTCTTTTTATTTCCAAGAACTAAAATAAGAGTAAGCCAAAAAGTTAGATATTGAAAAGGAGAGATGGTAGAATATTTGTTTTCCTTTTGCAGAGGGAACGCCCACCGCCTCCAGCAAAGCCGCCACCTGATGAAGAGGAGGAAGAGCGCGTAGATAAGAAGTACTTGCCCTTGACAGCCTCTGAGGTAGAGGGTTGGGGTCACCCCATCACTGACATAGCAATTGTTAAACGGTAGATGTGTGAGCTCAAAAGGAGGCTTTTACGATTTTTTTTTTTTTTTTTTTGTATGTGCATGTATATGTATGCACCCCATGCCTGCCTGGTGCCCGTGGAGGTAGGATGGGGGAATCAGATCCCCTGGACCTGGAGTTAGCGATGGTTGTGAGCCGCTATGTCGGTGCTGGGATGAGTCCTGGTCCTCTGGAAGAGCAGCCAGTGCTCTTAACTGCTGAGCATCTCTCCAGCCCCTGAGCATTGAACCCAGAGCCTCGTGTGTACCAAGCAAGCACTCTCTCTGTCGTTAAGGCGATTCCCCAGCCTGTGTTCGTTGTGAGGAAAGGACTGTTGCATTTGTGTGTGAGTGCCAGGCAGACACATGAGTGTCTTGATACAAGGTTCCCAGTACCCTCGTCCTTGCCATTGTATGAACAGTACAGTGTTACCAAGTTTTGGTGGTTGGGCCCCAGAGGGCTCCTGTCTGTTTTAACCCTTTCACTGCTTCCTGTAAAGACTGTATCCAAACCAGGTTAGAGGTGACAACTGGAAAAGATAGACTTTGGTCCGGTTACTTTTGCTGCATGATATTTTATTTTCAAGTTTATTAAATAATCAAGTTTATGAAATTAAATAAAAAATAAAAGATAAAGGAGGTATGTGGGGAGGGTGGGAAGGAAAGAGGTGGTTATTTGAAACAGTGTACATTTTTTTTTTTTTTTTTTCTCACTAAGTAGCTCTGTATGTCTTGGAACTCACTCTGTAGCCCAGGCTGACCTCGAACTCACAGAGATCCCCCTGCCTCTGCCTCCCGAGTGCTGGGATTAAAGGTGTGCACCACCACCGCCCGGCCTATAGTCTACCTTTTAAAAAAATGTTTTTATGGCCAGGCTATTAGACAGAGAAACCCTATCTTGAAAAACAAAACAAAACAAAAGGGACTTTATTATATTTGTGTGTGTGTGTGTGTGTGTGTGTGTGTGTGTGTGTGTGTGTGTTCGTTCAGAGGACAGAGTTCTTTCCTTCCGTCATGTAGTTCAGGAAATTGAACACAGGTTGTCAGGTGTAGAGCCAACACCTTGGTCTGCGGGGCCATCTTGCTTGGCGTGATGTCAGTGTGTGAGGTTCATCCTTTGGAAATGTTTCCTAATCGCCTGCAATTCTAAACCAGTTGAAACAACACAGTTGGTTTTGGGGAGACCATGACAATGAGAGCCCTGAACTTGCCTGTTTGTTGTTATTATGGGTGCATAAATAGAGAGGAGACATGTCCTGAGTCATTGTTCGCTTGATGATCCAGACAGGATCTTTATTATTTTATTTTATGTATATGGGTGGTTTTTTGGGGCATGTCTGTCTGTCTGTGACTTAAGACTGTGCCTGGGATCCTGAGAGGCTGAAGAGGGCATCAGGTCCTCTGGAACTGGAGTTTCATATGCTTGTGAGCTGCCCAGTGTGGGTCCTGGAACCTACACTTTGGTCTTCTGCCGGAGCAGCAAGAACTCCAGCCCCACCGTATAGTTTCCAACTCTCTCAAAGCTTTAAAACTAAACCTCACATTGAGACAGTGATGTCAGTAAACTTTCTGCTGATTTATTTTGTTTATAGTACTTGGAGGACTGACCTCAGCCGTCTCTGGTACTACGGAAGGCTTTATGACCAAGCCAAATCTGAGGGCTGTGTACATGTCAATCATGTGACCCAGGATTTGACTGTAGAAGAGCTTATTCAAGCAATGACCTCATCATGATGCCAGACATGAGACAACACACACACACACACACACACACACACACACACACACACACACACACCACACATACACGAAAAGTTTTTACTCCTCATGATGGGCTACCGGCTGCCATGGTCTCCTCTGTGATGAGGCTTCTCAGCCACCCACACCCCCATGGATTCTCCAAGCCACAGCGGGGTGATGGCTGGCTACTTGCAACCCTTCTGTGCCCAAGCAGTGCTGCTTTCCATAGAGATTCTTCAGCTGTGAGCCATTGCCAGCCCTGGAGGAAAAGGGAAAGAAGATTAAGAAATAATTCAGTGAAAACAGAATCCTGCCTTTTGACAACCAGTTCTTACATAGTCACTGCAACACAGGGCCATTTCTGTGGGAACAAGGATGTCTGGAAGAAAAGTTTATTGTTGACTGGGAAGATTTAATCCCCTAGTCTGGTCACGGCCAGAACAAGAGGAAAGGAACACCCCCGTTTATTGTCTGGGCCCAAGCAGGGTCTCTCCTTAGCAGTGGAAGAAGGGAAGGCAGCCCATTGGCTGGAGGAAAGTGAGGCCAATCTGGGTTAGAACCTGAGGAACGTGAACTTTGCGTTAACTTTGGACAGGTCCTGGCCCTTTCTGAGTTTACAGATAAAATGTCCAGAATCAGGTACCCTGGCTGTAACTGGTGTCCCAGCTGTGGTGCTTGATGGTCTCTGCTCACATTTGCCCTGCCTGGTGGATTCATTTGCCTCTGAAGTCTTCTGTCCTGCCCTGTATGGTAGGCTTGGCATCCTGGCGGCTGTCAGCTTCTTTTCAGGGGAGCATGCCTGGGCCTGGGTGAGAACTCTTGCTGAGGCAGTAATACTGGGAATCAGATTTCCAGGGCTCTGCCTGAGGGATCATATGGGTAAAAACCTGCAGAGCACAAATTCCTGTCAGCGAAGCCTGTGGTGTTAAGTTGACAGGGTGTGAACTACTTAATGGTCCCTCTTTGTCCCCTTAATTGTGTTCCTGTGAAAACAGAACAATAAATGATGCCCAGGGCTCCCAGAGTAAAGGCACCTTTAGTTCCAGGTGGGGTACCTGCTGTGCCCAGCACTTTTAGAGTGAGACCATGGTTCTGCCATCAGAGAGACAGCCTTGTTAGTAAGACTGGGAATGCTGTCCTCTCTTCTGGAGGGCTTATAAGCCCTGCTTGCAGTGAGCTGTCCCCACAGAGGAGGACTCTGGTGAATCACTAACCTGGTGCTTTTCCAGTGCGTGGTGGGCGGTGTCTGTATGTGCAGAGGAGCTTCCCTGTAGGATCTGCTGTTCTGTTAGGTATGAGTGGGAATCTCAGCTACCCCCACTTCACTCCCAGGCTGTACTTATACTTCAAACAGCTCTGGAAGTTTTGTGCTCTGGCTTGATTGCAGAAGCTGGTATGTGATTATTCTTCACTTGCCTTTACACACATCCGCATCAGGGCAGATGAGCAGAATTATCAGGGCAGGAGTCTCACACCCTCCCCTGTGTCTCCAGCACTGTGCTTTTTACCATCTTGGCTCTACTGCCAGGACTAGCTGAGGAGCCCTGATGTTCACCTAACTGGAGCCCTGCAGCTGGTTTATTCCCTGTCTGGGAGGTGCTTACCTGCTTGAATCAAGACCTTCTCAGTAGACAAAGCTGCTGTTCTCCCACAGAAACTCACATTGCTAATTGCCCGCTCTCAAGACTGTTGGAGGCGTCTGAAGTCACGTTATAATTCAGTAAAAAGCTAGCTTTCGGGGGATCTGTTCCCACAGCTCTTGGGATCTGTGAAGAGGATAGTTACAAGCTGGCTTTGGTGGCTCATGCCTTTAATCCTAGCCCTGGGGAGGCAGAGGCAGAAGGATCTGCCAGTTGAAGATCAGCCTGGTCTACACAGCAAGTTCCAGGCTAGCCAGGCCTGCAGCAGCAGAGCAAGGGGAAGAGGAGGACAAGGACAGGCCATTTAAGTGGCAAGAGTGTCTTGTTTTCTTTTGAGGTGGATACTAGCCTTGGGTAGAATGCGTGCATGTCAGAGAAGAGGTATGGAGAGATGGCAGTTACAGTGCAGCTTAGGTAACAACTACCAGGAAAGTGTTCTCATAGAAACACTGGAGAGGGAGGGCAGAGAGAAAGGCTTGGATTTTACCATTTTTTTTGGAGGATAAGATGGAGCCAAAAAAATGGGTTAGTCACACTGTGAGATTTCATATTTAATTGTTTTAGGTTTTTCTGTTGCTGAGTCTGGGTTTATCAAGAAAAGAGGTTTATTTGACTCACAGGTGAGGTGCCAAAAATCCAGTGAAGTGGCTCCGTCTGTTCATGAGCTTCTGGTTAGGGCAGAGCATGGGGGTGCCAGGCTCACGTGGTAACACCCTTTTGCTGTACTGCCTCATAAGCTACAACCCCGCTCAGGGGTGGGTTTGTTAGGACAGGAGTCTTGAGGACCACCAACCCACATCTCTGGCGTTGTTTCCCATCCCCGCTGCACTGGACATCAAGCTTCTGGCATGGTAACCTTGGGGAATGAGCCAGAACGTGCGTGCAGAGGACTAGAAAAGCACCTGAGTCCACAGGGTGCCCGACTCGGTCCTGCCTTGGCCCGCCCTGCAAGGTGGCGGGAATTGGAGCTTTGTTACGCACCTCCCGTCTCTGTGCCCAACGGATTCCGGGTGTTTCTGTCTCCTAGGGCCTGGCTTTGAGACCCCGGATTCAGAGCAGTGTCCCCCGGGAGGAGGATGAGCACCCGTATGAGCTGCTGCTCACAGCAGAGACCAAGAAGCTGGGGGCCCCCGACGGAAGGACTCAAGGTACTTCCTGCTTCACTCCATGGCACAGAAAAGGATGGGAGGGGAGTGGGGGGGCAGGTGCTGAAGAAGTGGGTCGTGCAGCTAAGGTTAAGTCTGGGACCTCGTGGGCGCTCTTGTCCAGTACCTGGGTGGGTGGGTGGGGATGCAGCACTCCCACATGTGCAGCCAGGGCAGGGCAGGGCACCCAGGTGCCAGCTGTGGGAGAGGAACAGCAAACAGCAACGTGGAGACTGGTGAGTCTGTCAAGCTAGCCTAGCAAGCTAGGTTGTTCAGGCCCATGTTGATGGCCAGGTGGACTCTGTGGTTCCTGACCACAGGGCAGTGTGCTCCTTGTTAGGGTCATGATGGGCTATCACCTGAAACTGCAGTGCTTTGTCACTGTGGCTCGCTTGTATTGCTTCAGCAAAATCCATTCCGGACATAAGTTCCAGCCCTGCATTCAGGAGGGTGCACGGGCACTGGGCTGACTGAAGGGTGGTGTCTGGAGGGAACCTGCCTGTCCCTGCCCCCCACACTTAGAGCTATGAGGTCCTTCACTGCGCATGCCTACTGTCTCCAGCTGGTTCTGTCACTCACACCTTGGTCAGGTACCCCAGCACACTGCCTCTTATCCTGTTCAGAGGCCTCCCCTGGGCGTGTAGGAACTTTCTTCCTATTCATAGTAGCTGTTTGTGTCCTGTAGTTTCCATGGGGGAACTTTTCTAAAAGGTTGTATTTCAGATGCAGTGAGATGCATCTGTGTTTGTGCACAGTCTGTGAGTAACTGCCAGCCAGAACCAAAATAGAGGGCAGTCTGAGCACAACAGAGGTTTTCCTCTGTCCCTCTGCATCCGCTTGCTCCCTGCCTCAGAGACAGGGCCTCTGATGTCTGCCCCAGCAATCTGCCTTTTCCAGAATGTTACATGAATGGAGTCGTTCAGCGTGCACCTCTGACTTGTTCCTTTTCATTGCTGGGTGATGTTCCTTTATAGAGGTGTGCCAGTTTATCCCTTCCTACCCGGGGACAGTGAGTCTTTTCAGTTTTCCGCAGTGGCAGGTACAACTGCCCTGTCTCCATTTTTCATTCACTGGGATAAGCATGTCATTGTAGGAGGGGTTCTGGGTTCTGGGTTCTGGGTGCAGCATTCTTCTCAAAGAAGCCACTCGGCCATTGTGCAGTGTCTGGCCATTCTGGGTCTCCTACAGTGTGCTGTCACCCCCAGGCTTCAGTCTCATCCTAGGAGAGGTGGGACTCTGCCTTTGCCGACTAAGCTGCTGTGTGAGCCAGTCCTCGGTGAAGTGTCTGCGAACACCGGCTCATTTCAAAAGTGGGCTGTCTCTCTCTGTTACCGAGGTCTGAGGTCTCTAGGTGTTTTTGGCTTAAGTTCCTTTTTTGTCTTTTTTGACACTAGGTGTACCTCAGACTGGCTTCTGACTCAGGGCAGTTCTCCTGCCTCAGCCTCCCAGGGCTGGCATTACATATGTGCGTCGCCCTGCCTGGCTGAATTGAAATTACTTTATTTTCTTATTCATTTGTTTTGAACATTTTTGTTTTTGTTTTCTAAGATTTTGAAACAGGGTCTTATCATTATAGCCCAAGTTGGCCTTGAACTCTCAGTGATTCCCCTGCCTCAACATCTCCAGTGCTAGCTACGCTTACAGGCCTGTGCCACCACACTCTGTTGACAACTTCTTTATCGAATGTGCTTTTCTTTGAATGTCTTTTCTCCTACCTTTACAGTGGCTTTTGAGATCTTAATTTTGGTATTGAATCCCACAGTTTGGGAAGCCCTAGTGCCTTGGCTGTATGAGTTTGCCTGTCCTGTGGGTACATCCTTAATTTAGAGCAGGCACAGTTGTGGTGGCTTCTCTAGAGTCTGAAATGACATAAGTCATGCATAGCCATTCACACTTGCAATCCCAGTGCTCTGGAGACTGAGGCAGGGGATTACTATGAACTCTAGA
The DNA here is from genome assembly GCF_903995425.1 of Onychomys torridus. Taxonomy (NCBI): domain Eukaryota; kingdom Metazoa; phylum Chordata; class Mammalia; order Rodentia; family Cricetidae; genus Onychomys; species Onychomys torridus. Next base: position 64,141,033 of record NC_050460.1, on the reverse strand, counting down.
GTTCAAGTCTGGGTGGAAAAAAAAAATCCTGGAAATTGATTTTGGCCAAATAGGCCTGCACTGTCAGGTTGTACTTGAAACTGGTGCTCATAAAGGAAGAGGGTGATTCTTTGAGAAGCTTCAGGTGGGATGACTGCACACAGCTAGCTCGGCCTTTCAAGTGAACAGGAAGGAAGGCAGGCTTTCTGAGTGGACCTATCTCCTGGCTGCCCGGTGTCCTTGGTAGGGATTTTCTGTCCCAAGGTCAGGAGTTCTCCCAGTTCCTGGGAGCTTCGGAAGAAGACTTATAATCTCATGCTGGCCCCTCTGTTCCTTGCTGCTCTGCCCTGTTTGGCTGTTGAGAGTGAGTGCTGTGGGCAGCCTATTTAATTGAACCATGGTGTGTGTGGCACCCTGCCTGCAGGCTTGCCCTTTGGTGTGCCTCACTGGAGCTTTCAGACAGGGGTGAAGCATTAACTATGAAACGGACTTGCTGGTCTCAGGAGCCCTGACTGTCCTGTCAGCAAGCAGAAACCACTGGCCCAGAAGGGAGGCAATCAGCAGCCTATGGTGCTTAGTTCAAATAAGTCCTGTCTCCTTTTCCATTAATGTCATTTTCATATGCAGCTTTTATGAACTAATTGATCTGTTTTCCAAAGGTTATGTTTATGTTAATGTTAATGAGACAGAACTTGGCCTTAGTCTGTAGTGTGGGATGGAACAGGAGATACTTTGGAATTGCCTTGCTAATTATACTGGTATATACTCACCAAGGAGAAAAAGAAAGCAAGCATTACAAGAATACATAGAGATGGCATGCTGAGGCCAACTCTTTGTCCTCAGAGTTGTGGAGCATGGCCGCCTCAGGCCATTGCTGTCTCATGCAGTGGCGGCTGTGAGGTAGCCGACTCGCATTTAACCCAGGATGGAGTCACATGTGACCTCAAGAATTTGCTTTTTGTACTTGTCTGTAGATCGTGGACCCAGTTTTGTCTTGGTTCTTAAGTGTCGGGCTCTTCTTTCTTCGTGGCTGCTAAACAGCCCTCTCAGTTTCTGTTTCCAGTTGGTGATGCACGTGTCTCCAGGGTTCTTCTGTTGTGAGTTGTGTTGCTGTGCGCGCATGCTGGGTACACATTTGTGTCTCCCTCTCTACTAGCAGAAGGAAGTGAGGAGACCACCCCAGACTGCGCCTGTCCCGCAGTGCACTGTCACTACGGGGCAACACTACCAGACAGTGGGGCTGGAGAGACGGCTCCTGGTTAAGACATTAGGCTACTCTGGCGGAGGACCCAGGTTTGCTTCCTGGCACCCACATCAGGCTGCTCACAACCACCTTGTCCAGTTCCAGGGATCCAGTACCCTCTTATGGCCTTTTTAAAATATATATATATATATAAAACAGTTCTTCAAGAAAAAATAAAATTAGCAGTGGGGGGCTGGGTCAGTCAGGACATGCCTTCCAAGCCCGAGGCCAAACATGGGACAAGAACATGAATTTTTTCTTTCTGTGTTCTTTGGTTTTGTTTTAATTTTTTGAGACAGGGTTTCTCCGTGTAGCCCTAGCTGTCCTGGGACAGCGCCTGGCTGATAACATGAATCTCTATTCCCAGTGCCAGGGAGATAGAAACAGGAGAGCCCTCCAGCCAGTCTTGGTGAACCCCCAGGTTCAGTGAGACACCCAATCTCCCAGGATGGGGAATAATACCTTAGGAATAGCATTGAGGTTGACTGGTGATCTGTTCGTGCACACACACATACATCAGTGTGAAAAGGCGCATGGACACATACTTGAAAAAGCAAAAAAGGCTTTAACGCCTGAAGATGTATATTCTTGTGTATGTAGTTCCTAAGTCGCCTATGCTTTTGTTTCTCAGTTTTCTTCTTTACATTAAAATTAATGGTGTCTGGGTGAAGTGGCACACACTGTAGTCCCATCATTTGGAAGGCAGAGGCAGGAGGGCCTTTTAAGTCCAGGAGTCCAAGAGCATCCCAGATGTAATGTAGGGACCCCCCCCCACACACCTCAGAAGAGAAGAAAGAAAATAGTGCAGGCAGTAGAAACGCTTCTTGTGTCAGGCGGTGGTGCACACGCCTGTAGTCCCAGCACTCGGGAGGCAGAGCCGCGTGGATCTCTGTGAGTTTGAGGCCAGCCTGGTCTACAGAGTGTGTTCCAGGAAAGCCAGGACAAAGAAACCCTGTCTCTAAAAACAAAAAAAGAGAAAGAAAGAAAGAAGAAACGCTTCTCGTAAGTCCGTGTGGCGTGGCACGGTGGCCTGAGAAGAGAGGCGTTTGAAGTCACTGAGGCGGCGGAGGGCGCGGCAGCCAGAGTGGGTAGAGCACGCACGCACGCACGCACGCACGCGCGCACACACACACACACACACAGCCTCTGGACTTGTAGCCTCCAGCTCTGTGCAGCTGTCACACTTCACCTGAAGGAGGGACACTGAGAAGCAGGAAAGCCATAGACTTAATCACAAATAGCATGTAGGGGTGAGGCCAGGAACGGGCCTGACCTTCAGTGATGGTGAAAAGCTGTAAGAAATCTTGTTTGATAAGCAGGGTGCCACCACCCCTGGGGAGCATTCAGAAGAGTTGGGGGCGTCTGGAGTTGCAGAGTCAAACCCTGATGGGGAAGCACAGAAATGGCCCAGGCACACTGGTCCTGTGTTTGAGACAGTTTGAATCACAAAGGATCCCTGCTCGCCTAAAATGGACCCTCAGTCTTGGAGAGCAGCACAGGAGAATGTTCACCAGATACGTTGTTCACACCCACAGAACTGGAAAAACCCAGCCATGGGAGAAGAAAGTGTTAGCAGATCCTTGAGGCAGAAAACGCATGTCCCCCCAAAAGCACCCGGCCCACGTGGCATTTATGATAGATTTAGGCCTAGGGATATCCCTCTGTGGTTCAAATTGTCTCAAACACAGGGCCAGTGTGACTGAGGCATTCTGTTTGACGCTCTCTGTGCTTCTCTGTTCGTGTTTGACCCTGTGCACTGACATCCCAGGCATGTGAGCACTCACAAGTGCAGTGACAGCTTCCCAGGTTCGAGGCACAAAGGCGCCAGGAGGGCTAACCGTGAGCTGGGAAATGAGGCTTAGCGTGAGCAGGCAGGGGGGCCATCAAGTTGATGCTCCTGGGAGCTGTGCACTTGAGTTAGAAGGCTGTAGAAGACTGACCACTAAAGGGGAGGAACCTGTCCCCTCAGCCCCTCTGCTCCTATACCTGAGCCGTGGTGACCCCAGCAGCCTGGCCTCTCCCGTTCTCACATAGCATTGCTGCGGTTGCGTAAGTCAGAGTTCAGAAAGAGAAAATATTGCCAGTGTTCAGTCCCTATCTTTACCTGAAAGTCCAGGCTGGCCTTTCCCGGCAGAAGTGTGCATGACTGCGTGTGTAAACAGACAGCGTGGCAGCTGCTCCCCAGCCTCTAACTTAGGCTCCTGACACAGCCAGGCTGGGCCCACGTCCCTCCCACTGCTGCTGCTTTGGGCTTAGAACAGTTCACTTTCCTCTGATTGAATGAGCCTTGTGAACATGGCGCCTGTGTTTCCTTCCACCCAGTGCTTTGACAGCTGTTTATAGACGTGGACATGTGTGATAAATACAGAAAACAGTTGAAAGGGGCTGTTTATGTGTTAAATTCATTTGAAAGAGATTTTAAAAAAGAAAAGCAGTTTAATGTTCCAAAGAGAGACAAAGTATGTCCACGTAAGATATCAGACACAGCTTTATGAAGAGAAAGTCTGAGCTAAGCCCTGAAATAGAGGATTTAACTGGATAGGCAAGACTGGGGAAGGAGCTGACCAGAGGTTCCAGGCAGGGGTGTGGCACACTTAACGGTGGGGCGGAGGGGGGGAAGGGGAGCGTTGTCTGGAGCTCAGCCAGCACTCCAGTTTGGCTGGAACAAAGAGAACTTGTCACAGAGTGTTGGCTCTCAAATGTCAGTCTTTATTCCAGAGACAGAGCAGTACTGTTAGCTTTAGGAGGGGTGACAGCATAGGAGCTGCCCTTTGAGAAAGATGGAACTTGGGAGTCGACTGGGAGAGGCTGGAGGCAGGATAGCTTGCAGCCAGGAACCTTCATGAGTCTCTGAGGGTAACGAGAACCATCCTGGAGGGACAAGAGGAAGCTCTGGGGAGGAGGGAGGGATGGGATGACAGGAGGCTGTCACCAAGTATGGATGAGGAAGGGCTGAGTGCTGAGGGAGACTCTGAGAAAGTATTATGTAACCAGTAAACATGGGGAGTTGGGAAGGCTGTGGTTGAAGGAAGGATGCTAAATCTAGAGTTCTGTGTTCCAGGAGAACATCTGTGTGGATGTGCCGTAACCCCCAGAAGCGTGGTTTGAAGATTAGGAGAGATGCTGAGATTAGAAGAGCTGAGCCGAGGAGGGAAGAATAGACAGCGTCAGCAAGCTGCATGATCCCTGCAGAAATGAGCACAGGGCTGGGAGGAAGTTTGTGTTTTCAGGGACTTGTTAGTCACAATCCTGGAGGCTGTTCACTTTCAAGTCATTAGCATGGAAGGAGAAGGCATTTTAAAGAAAGTCCCTAAACATTGAGTGTGTGACTCTTCGGTTGTGTAGGTATGCTGAGGTGCACATTTGAAAAAGAACAGCCTGAAAACCTGATGTGGGGCGGGCAGGACAAGAGGGTCACAAGTTCCACACCAACCTGGACAGCAGAGTGAAGCTGTCCTAAGCAGCAACGGCACCTTTATCCCAGGCGACTGCAACTGTCTAAAAATTCCAGGTCAGGGAAGCAGAGGAAGATGAGCATGTGGCCAGCACCACTAACACTGTCCAGGGACTCCGAGCTAGGAGATGAAGACTAGGAAGTGTCCACTGGTTGGAAGGCTGTTGGTCAGTCCTGACGGTGCAGGCGCTTCTCTGAGATAAGTGGGAAGAGATAAAGTTTCCTGGATTTGGATATGGTGACAGGATGGAACGGTGAAGACGTGTGAGCAGTCCTCTCAGGAGACTGTGTCAGGTCCTCCAGAAGGTGCTGTGGGTAAAGAGGATGGTCTGAAAGGACAGGAGGGCTGGTCACCCTCATGGGACAACGGTTTTCAGAGAGGAGCAAGAAAGAATGAAGTTGGCCAGGCCAGCTGCAGAGGCTTACATCTGAACTCCCTTGCTTCCTCGTGGTCGGTGACCTTCAGGGTCACTTACCTTCTGGAAACTTCAGCTTCTGTGTAAACAGGATACCAGTTCTTCATGGTTGGTGGGGATTCTAAAGTGCCAGGAACACAGAGACCAGAGCTTCCTAAAGGGAAGACTCAGGACCCAGCTGGGTGAGCAGAATTTACCAAGAGAACCTGAGGGAGCCAGCAGGGTGAGCAGGGGTAACCTGGGGGAGCCAGCCGGGTGAGCAGGGGTAACCTGGGGGAGCCAGCCGGGTGAGCAGGGGTAACCTGGGGGAGCCAGCAGGGTGAGCAGGGGTAACCTGGGGGAGCCAGGAGGGTGAGGGGGATCCTGGGGGAGCCAGCAGGGTGAGGGGGGATCCTGGGGGAGCCAGCAGGGTGAGGGGGATCCTGGGGGAGCCAGCAGGGTGAGGTGAATTTATGGAGGAGTGGGTTAGCTGTCTCTTGAGTCTTGCAGCAGCAGGAGAGAAAACAAATGCTCTGAACACCCAGTGTTGGTGTTAGCGCTAGGACTTAAGCTCTAGTCCACTGGAGCCAGACCCACGTCCTTACCCATGACCAGAACCATTTCATCACTGGGAGGGGCTGCAGAGACGGAGGTAATCACACACTCACACCAGAGTGTCTCAGATTGACCTCATACGTCCCAGCTGTTCATGTTCAGAAAAAGGTCCCAAGAGGGAGAACCACTGGAATGGACTGTCATGTGATCCTCTCGACTCCCATTCCATCCTTTGTTCTGTTCTCAGGTTGCCGTGGACTGGACTGGACTGTTTGAGATCATGGTCTGTAGTAGCGACCAGGTCACCTGGTCAGAACCTTTCTCCTTGAGAAAGCACGTGCCGTCTAAGAGCAGTGCAGTCTTGGGCTGGGGCTGCTGTCTTCAGTATGTCCTTTCTTGCCTTTTTTTGAGACAGAATCTTGCTATGTAGCCTGACTGGTCTTGAATTCAGAGCAGTCCTCCTGCCTCAGAATCCTCAGAGCTGTGCGATGGTTTGAATAAGATGTCTTTCATCGCCTTGAATGTGGGAGTACTTGGTCCCCAGTTGGTAACACTGTTTGGGAAGCTTAGGCGGTATGGCTGTGTTGCAGGAGGTATGGCCATGTTGCAGGAGGTATGGCCATGTTGCAGGAGGTATGGCCATGTTGGAGGAGGTATGGCCGTGTTGCAACAGGTATGGCCGTGTTGCAGGAGGTATGGCCGTGTTGCAGCAGGTATGGCCGTGTTGCAGCAGATATGGCCGTGTTGCAGCAGGTATGGCCGTGTTGCAACAGGTATGGCCGTGTTGCAACAGGTATGGCCGTGTTGCAACAGGTATGGCCGTGTTGCAGGAGGTATGGCCGTGTTGCAGCAGGTATGGCCGTGTTGCAGCAGGTATGGCCGTGTTGCAGGAGGTATGGCCGTGTTGCAGCAGGTATGGCCGTGTTGCAGGAGGTATGGCCGTGTTGCAGCAGGTATGGCCGTGTTGCAGCAGGTATGGCCATGTTGGAGGAGGTATGGCCGTGTTGCAGCAGGTATGGCCGTGTTGCAGCAGGTATGGCCATGTTGGAGGAGGTATGGCCGTGTTGCAGCAGGTATGGCCATGTTGGAGGAGGTATGGCCGTGTTGCAGCAGGTATGGCCGTGTTGCAGCAGGTATGGCACTAGGGGCAGCTTTGAAAGTGTAAAGATTCACACCGGTTCTAGTTCACTCTCTCTGCCTCATGCTTGTAGTTCAAAATGTAAACCCTCGATTTCTTCTATTAGTTGCCTTGGTCATGGTGGTTTATTCCAGAAATAGGAAAGTAACTTAAGCCACCATGCTCAGGGTAGGTACAGTTTTTAGGGACAGACAGTACACTAGCTTATTAAGATCGCAGTTTCAGCCAAGCCATGGGCCATGCAGTTGTAGTCTCAGCACTGGGGAGCAGGGTGGCAAATTTGTACGGAGTTCTAAGCTAGCCAGGGCTGTCTAGCAAGACACTGTCTCAGTACAGAGAGAGGGAGGGAGAGAGGGTCAGACAGACAGACAGACTAACGTTCTTGTGCCTTGATGATCTAGTTCTTCAGGTGCCAAGGCTTCTTTCCTGTGTGAGATTTGCAGGTTGTACTTTCTGTGACTCACAGAGGTGTTTTCCTTCACAGACCTCCATCCCACACAAGCTCCTACCCCTTCTGTCCGCCCACAGCCTTCCCCTGGCATCTCCATGGTGTTGGCATCTGCTTCCCTTTCTTCATTGATGGCTGGCATGAATGAGTGGCTGTCTAAGGGCCTTCATTGTCAGCTGCCCCAGTAAGCAGCCAGAACCTTCTCTGACTTGGGGTTTGAGCCCTACCAGTCTGGTGAGCCAAGAGGTCTCCCAGTGCTGGGCTGTGGAGTTCCCTTTCTGCTTCCTCTTCACCATCCATAAATGGTTACCTCCGAGCCTGGAGCTGATGCAGAGGAGTAACCTAGGCCCCTTCCTGAATATCAACAAGGATAGTGCACCCTGGGCAGGAGCATCGGACAGTCGGCAGATCCATCAGCCTCTCCAAGGAAAGCACTCTTGTTTGTTTGTTTGTTTGTTTGTTTGCTTGCTTGCTTGCTTTGTTTTGGTTTTGGTTTTTCGAGACAGGGTTTCTCTTGTAGCTTTGCGCCTTTCCTGGAACTCACTTGGTAGCCCAGGCTGGCCTCGAACTCACAGAGGTCCGTCTGGCTCTGCCTCCTGAGTGCTGGGATTAAAGGCGTGTGCCACCACTGCCCGGTCAAGGAAAGCACTCTTAACCCTAACCTCCATTAGATGGTCATGTATTATCTTCTCTGTACAAGAGAAGTCACCAGACAGCCTTGTCCTGGGGGGAACCCATTGTCACAGTGGCTGCTTGCAGCTGTGAAGTCATGACTTCCTCAGGCTCCGGTTATGCTGAATGGAACTAGCTCTCTCACTTGCTCACCTCTGTTTTTTCTACTTGGAGAACTCATTCAAGTTGTTTATGCCTTGTTCACTGCCCTGTAGGGTACAGGATTAGTGAATGAAGGATGTGAAAGTTCCAGAGTGGTCAGATGTAAAGGAGGGAGGCACTGAAGTTCATACTTCAGGGTTCCCATGGATTAGTAATCAGAGCCTGTAATGAGGAGTTGGCTGCCCCACCTCTGCCCTGCAGAGCTGCCCAGAGCTGAGCGGTGCAGGCGCCTGGGGTGAGCTGGTTGTTGGGGCCTGTAGAGGCTTTCTCGGAAGAATCAGCACAGTGAGACCCTGGCATCACCTTGTGGAGACTATTTTAGCACCTCGTGTATGTGACACGCTGGTCATCTACACTCCTTCCCAACTTCCCTGTGTTGTGTACTGAGCTGCCTTAAGGACCTTGCAGCTGCCGGTGTGTAAGCAAGAAAGTTTGGAGTCGGGGCTGCGCTCTGCAGCAAAAGAGGCACCAGATAGCACTGTACAGCACCCAAGGGACAGGGGCCAGCACCGAATGTGGGAACGGGAGTCTCATCGCTGGTGTGTTGGTAAAGGATTTCAGAGGCTCAGCAAGATGTCTGGCCACACAGCTGGAGAGGAGCAGAGCCAGTACTTCCTCCTGGGTAAACCTCTGCCCAACCACCCTGGGCAAAGCATACCATGCCTGGGGCCACAGATTACTCCTCTGTGAAAACACTGGAACCACACACTCTGTTCTGTGGTGCTCGGCCTCATGAACAGTTCCTGGGCTGTTTGGGCAGATCAGGGAATTCTTTGGATCCATGCATGTAGAATTGGTACCACTTCCATGCATGTAGACGATATGCCTGACCGTTAGCTTTGGAATGTGATTACTGCTGGGTGTGGTGGTGTTGCCTCAGCTGATGGCGTGGGGGGAATCTGTGATCGGACTGAGTTCCCACAAGGTGTCCCAGGGTGGCACTGATGTGAGGCATGGACTTGGCCAGTTATTGATGCTACTTCATGGCAGACGTTTTTGAGAGTATGGTAGTAGTTGGCCTCGGGAACTAGCAGTGTCAGATTTCTAGGGTGTAAGGGAGGTCTCCAGAGAGCAGCAGCTGTCTCCTGGCCTGACAAACTAGACTGTTTCCTTTTCTAGTGGATCAGCTAAGGTTAAACTTAAACAAATATGAGCAGCTGGGAGGCCTTGGCAGGAATGAGGCGCACACATTCTCAAAAAAAAAAAAAAAAGAAAGAAAGAAAGAAAGAAAGGGAAAAGGCTGTTCCTGCGGAAGGACGAGGCGTGGATGTGGATCTGAGTGGCCCGGAGGGGAAAGGAAGCAGTCGCTTCCCCACCGTTTTGTTTTGCGCTTTCAGTTAAGGAATTCCAGAAGTTGCAGGTTGTGATCATGACCTCTCTTTTCCCCTCCTAGCTGCTTGCCAGAGGAAGGGCGGGCGGGCGGGCGGGCGGGCGGCTCTAAATAACACTGTGGCCTTTATGGAAATGTATCCAGTGTCCCCGGAGTCGCTCTCGCTGGCACACTCTTGCTCCCTGTCCCTCGTTCTGTCCTTACTCTGTCCTTCTGTGTGTCCTTTCTGTCTGTAGTTAGTGCTTCTCCTGGCCTTATATAGCAAGGTCTGGTCGCTAATGTTAACAGAGGTCTGACACGGGGATGGCTGCCAGGCAGCATTAATCAGGCCAGTGTTTGGGATTTCATAAATGCCCTGACTTTGGGTACAGATTGAACATGAACAATATGAAACTGTTCTCCTCCTCCTTCTCTTCTGTCCTCTCCCTCCCCTCAGCCTTTCCAACTTCTTTCTTCTCTCTGTTGTGAACTCTGCTCTGCCATCACGCGCTGTGAAGGAACTCTGTTGATTTTCGCCACGTTTAATTTTTTATTTCTCTCTGTCCACTCCAAGACCACAGGCAGAGCAGCAGCAGCCGGAGCCAGGACTCTGTGGAGGGGCAGGACGGGCAGGTCCCGGAGCAGTTCTCAGGTCTCCTCCACGGCTCCTCCCCAGTGTGTGAGGTGGGCCAGGACCCTTTCCAGCTGCTTACTGCCCCCAGCCAGAACCACCCAGAGTCCCCCCAGCAGGACGCCTGCCTCGAGGCCAGCATGCAGCTAGAGGAGCCGGGTGTACCAGGCACTGGAAACCCACAGCCCGGCGTCCTGGACCAAAGCAAGAGGGTGGGCTTCCCAGCAGGCCTGACTGCCCCAGCCAGCGGAGCACACCTCCAGACTTGGACTCACACGGTTCCTCTGCACCCTGCTGGTGCAGAGGAAGAAGAGGACAGGAGCGGGGCCAGGAGCCGAGCCCCTCCCACCGGCAAGCCCAAAGCGGAGCTCAAACTCAGCCGCAGCTTGTCTAAGTCTGACTCCGACCTTCTGACCTGCTCCCCCACGGAGGACACCACGATGGGGAGTCGCAGCGAGTCTCTGTCCAACTGCAGCCTCGGGAAGAAGAGGCTGGAGAAGTCACCTTCGTTTGCCTCGGAGTGGGATGAGGTAAGGCTGTCGTGATGTCACAGAGAGTTTGGGCTGGCTGACCTGGCTGCAGCCCACTCCAGCTCCCCGTGTGCTGGCTTCTGGGACCAGGGTCTGGGCCAGGGCTGCCCCGTCCCTGAGCACCGTGCTGAGAATGTTTCTGATGGTAGTTACTGTGGCAAGCTCCAAGAAGCCCGGGTCCTAGAGGACACGTCCCCGAATAGTTAAACCTGAGGGCGGAGGCCCAGCAGGCCAGGGCAGGGCTGAGGGAAGGACAGTTCCTAGAAATGACATGTGTTTGGAAACATTTGGAGCCCATCTGCCTGTCTCATTCTGGAGTTACTTCAGAAGAGCCATGGTACTTCCTGAGCTTCTTTGGAGAGGCAGAGGGAAGACCAGGCTTAGCAGGGGCAGCAGGTGGGGAGAGGGTGGGAGTGCTTGGGAAGAAGCTGTGGAGAGGGGTTCCCGGGGAGGGTGTTCCAGTCTGCGTCCCTCCTGCCTATTCTTACCATGTTCTTGAAACCCAGCAGCCTCTCCCAGCAGATGCATGCAGACGCTCCCACACTCCCAGCTCAGTTAGGCCGACTTTGGGGGCTCAAGAATCAGAGTGGTGAGGAGAGAGCTTCTCTGGTGTGAGATTAGGGTTCTTCTTAACCACTGTTACTGAACATTTGGAGGTAGAGCCAACTGTTTCCCAGAGACCTTTGGAGTGTCCTACTGGGCAGAAGAACATGTGTCTGAAAGACTGGCAAATACCCTGGGAATGTTAAAGTGCCCGCCTCACAATCAGCTTGCTATCTTTGAAGTGGACTCAGCCAGTCTCCCAGGAACAATCTTGGGATGCATTTAGCTCTCTAAAAGGAGGGCCAATACAGCTGCCATGTGCCTGTGAACATTCTGTAGCCCTTATGCCCAACCCAGCTTGATGGCCTTGCTGCTGCAAAGTTATGTAAACCAGAGCCCATCCCATTCCCAGGGTGGGCAGGGTGGGGCAGCTCCTACTGCTCCTTATCTTCAGATAAGACCAGTCTTAGGACTGTTTAAACAGACACAGGAATCCCTGTGCAAAAGATCTTTCAAAGCCTTGGTGGACCTGTTCCAGAGAGGTGCCAGGCACTAGAGGGAAGTCACTGTTGTGAGGTTGCATACTGCAGAGTATGTATAAGAAGATGTCCCTCGGGACATCTTTAGGATAGCACCGGAATGGGGTGGAGACATAATCGAGCAATGAGTCTGTAGACGGGCACCAGTGTGGGAGAGAGCTTCCACGGAGAAGTGGAATTAGATTGGAACCAAGGAACTAACAATTGAGAGACAACATGAACAGATAGTTTGCTGGAGCTAGGAAAGAGGGGCATTGGGTTCCTGGAGAGTACAAGTGTGCTCTGAGTGGAAAGAGGACTTGGCCAAACGAAGGGTGGCCCAAGAGGTGAGGCGAGATGGGAACTGCGAGAAGCCAGTGAGCAGGATGTGCTGGAAGGCATCCTGGCTGACTCTGTGACCCGCTTCCTCTTCATGGCTATCTTCCTAGGCATCCTCATCCTAAGATGTCCACAATGCTGGACAAGCACATTCAGACACCGCTCAGGTGGGCATTGCCAGGCAGTCTTATGTGTTTTCTCTTTGTATTTCCTCCTGGAGAACAAGCCAGATCACCACAGCACCTATACAAGGTTTCTCTGCTTTTATAATGTGATGAGGTTTTGTGCTGTTACCACCCTTGCTCTCGCGCTTGCGCGCGCGTGCGCGCGCGCACACACACACACACACACATTTTTCCAAGATTAAGATTGACCTGTCTCCCATGGCCCTTGAGTGTTCGGATCACAGGTGTGAGCCACCATGCTGGGCGGAAGCACTGCTGTATTTCACAGGTTTGTTTATTTGTTGGTTGGTTGGTTGGTCTCATCTTGTAGCCAAGGCTGACTTTGAACTTGCAGTCCTGGGGTTGTAGATGTTCACCACCATGCCAGGCTACACTGCTGTGTTTTAAATCTGAAAGAAAAATGAAGGTGGCCGAGCCATTATGAAATTTGAGCCCTGCTTGCAAAATCAGAGGCATGCCAGAGGTAATCCCGCAGCCATCGTGGGTGGTCCTGCGACCATCATGTGCTATGCTGGGGATGGACCCACATTTGGTAGTCCTGCGACAGTCTTTTTTGCAGCATTGAGGATGGAACACATATGCCAGATAAGTCCTGTACCACAGAGCTACAGCCCCAGCCCCTCAGCATTGCTTTTGAGCCATAATTTGCTTGTTTTTGTGGATTCCTCTCTGCAAAAATTTCAGAAGTGTCCCTTGGACTAGTCCTGAATCCAAGCCTCTGGCAGGCTGTCCCAGATGAGGGCCTTGGTGCTGACTGTGCCCACCCCACCCTAGTCAAGGCCTGGAGGCTGCATCGCCACATCCTGTGCTTGCTGAGCTTTTCCTTGGTGAACTTGGACCCACGGTCTTGGGGAAGTGGCTCTGAAGAGATAGGGCACAGGCAGCTCCTCAGTGAGGCCTGGGAGGGAGAGGAAAAGGCCCAGGGCAGCTGTGACTTCAGCCCTGATGGAGTTGCAGTGAGTCTGACTGGTACTGCTGAAAGACAGTGCAAGGTGGAGACATTTGGGGCCTCAGTAATGCCTCTAAAGCCCTTGCCACCATCCACTCCACATCCCACGGACGCTCCCAGACATCCTCGGGGTCATTGTTCTTTATTGTGAAACAGGCCCAAGTAGGGACATGTAAGTACCTACCACAGTTTCTGGCATGCCTAAGGAGGTAGTAGCTACATGGCAGATTCTAATATTGTCACTTCCTGGAGCTTTGGAGAAACAGGACTGAACATAGACTATCTTCGAACCTTAGGGAAGGCAGATCTCTTTGTGGGTGATCTTCAGGTGGTGCCCAAGTGACGGGGAAGCACGTCAGACCCTTCGTGTGACTGTCTTCCCATGTGGCTCACTACCACCATAGAGAGAAAGGATGTACATTGGCCTGGTAGAGCCAGGCAGACACCCCTCTTGATCTTTGAGAAGCTAGTGAGCCTTCTTCTCTTCTGAGAGAAGAAAGTGGGGGAGAACTCAGACCCCTTGGGTTTACCACATGTACCTTATGTACTATGACCAGCTGGGAGCATGCTCAGCTCATAGGTTTGAGGTCATGCTGATTACTTCTGGTGATGCAGCCCTTGGTGAACTGCCCTGGGCAAGATGACTTCTGAGTGCTGGCCTGGTGAAGGTCAGCCTCCAATAGAGCATCCATTAGCAACATCAGCCTTTTTCTTATATCCTACTAGAGTCTTGATAGCCAAGAAGTAATGGAGTTTGCTTACTAAAGTGTTCTGCCTAAGAGGGCCGCTGATTCCAAACTCCAGGAGATGTCTGGGTTCTCTGGTCAAGTTAGAGCATGTTGTCTTGACCCCTGCAGCTCACTGGAGGGTAACCTGAGAAGCTCTGTATGAGGGAAGCTTAGGTCTCAAGGAGAGGGGGAAGCCACATGCACCTCCCATATAGGTAACCTAGATGAATATTTGTTACATAGCCAAATTTGGTTTGAATGCTTACTGATTTATAACTTACTTTTCTTACCCAATAACTGAACATTGTAGATACCTTTCCATGACAAGGTAGAATTTGGAGCTGGAGCTCAATATCACCCCCTGCCCGTGTATGTATGTTGCTAGGAATCTACCCCAGTACCCTGAGTGTGCTAGTTCAATACTCCGCCATCAAGTTGTTTCAATCCCCTTGGATCTGAAGGCTCAATGTTGTGTTGTGTAGCTGCGTTAACATTGCTGGGCTTCCGAGATGCTGTGCCGACCATGTCCCTCCTACCCTTGGAGTCCGTTCCCTTCCGCAACCTGCCTGTGTGCTCTGCATTGACAGTCCCAGGGGGAGCGGGCTGCTGTGTCCTCTAGTAAAGGCCACCATTCCTGGGAGGGGCCTTTTCCAGTAGCCGTTCTGCCCAGGTTCCAGTCCCTCCTTTACCCTGGAGCCTGGCTTCCCCGCTGTGACTTGTTGCTGCCCCTGCAGCCTGCCTCCCACCAAGAAGCTTACTACTGGCACTGTTCACACAAATAACTGCCGGCTTTCTGTTTGTTTGAGCATCTCATTTGGTAGTCCATGCCGGCCTTGAACTCACAGTAGTCCTCCTGCTAAGAGTGTGCCTGTGAGGTCCTGGGATTACAGGGGCGTGCCACTGTACCCAGCAATAATGCCATTATCAAGTCTCTTCAGTGGACTGTGATATCTTTCTCAAGGGGACCTTATTTGTATCACCCCTAAGCAAGTGTCGATGGCTTTGTGCTGGAACAAAGAACACAGCTCTGGCAAACTTATTTTTGTTTGCAATGTTTGAGTGTTCAGGATGCTGAGAGACGGGGGTGGGGGTTAGGGACTCAGAACTCAAAGCTTTTCCCACTTCCATCCATAGGAAAGGCTCCGTTGTTCTGCTGTGCCAAGGTGGCCATTTCAGTGGTATCTGAGTCTCTAGATAAACTCCTAGCCTGCCTCCTGCACACAGTCACATATGCAGCAACAACAATCAATGCCAGAATTAACTGTTTTGCACACCATAGTGTCTATAAACCAACCCTGCCATGCCAGGCAAGATGCTGGAGCACTTAGAGACTATTCACACACTGTTGCATGCGTCCTATCATTTCTGGATTACTTATGGTGACTAATAAAGTGAAGCGCTGTGTGAACAGGTGTTTAACTCTGTAATGTAGACAGTGAGAACCATCAGTATATGTAGGTAGGCATCAACATTTTTTTTCTGTAACTTTTCACTATGTAGTTGGTTGAACCTGCAGGTGTAGGCCACTCAGAAGTGGATGCTGACTTTAAGAAAAACAGCTGCCTGCGCAGGTTGCGTCTGATGTCTGTGAGGTCAGCTAGGTCTCCCACATGCCTGCTTTCGAATGGGATCGAAGATTATGAAGGAGAAAACCACAGAAGGCTGCTTGTCTACTTAGCATAAACATCTGAGTCAGGGAACACTTGGCTGAAGGCTTAAGTGATAAATCTGTGTTTTGTAATCAGCTTTCATAAATATTAAACAAGTGGGAGATGGTGGAGAGCAGGAACGTGCTCTGGATGCCTTCTACAGAGTCCGAGAATGATTCCTGCTTAGGAATGTCCATTTGGGGAGCTGTGCATTAGTCTGAAGCAGTGACCCAGGAACCCTCAGCAGAGTCCCTTCTTGAAGTGGTGGTGGCAGGAAGATCGCCCTTCCAGGCCAAGTCCCCAAGCTTCCCCTTTTCCAACACTGTCCCTTAGAGCTAGCATGATGTCATCAAGAGGGGAGATGATGGGTGCAGCTCCACAGAGGCTTTATCTGCCTTAACCCCTGAGAAGTCGGGAGGTGGCGTGGGCTACGCAAGAGGTCTGCGCTTCCACAGATGACCCTAAGCTTGCCACAGGGCTGCAGTGTGCATTCTTCTTGGCATGTAAACAGGCGACTTTATACTGAGCACAGCCCTCCCACTCTTAAACAAGAATGTGGCACTCCCACCTCTGAGGACAGCCCGGAGCCTAGAATGCCTATTTAAGTTGCTTCCTGGCCCACACTGGAGTCACAGCCTTTATCCTCGCTGTTTCTGTTGGTTTCAGGTTGGAGGCATTTGTTCATACTGCTTAAGTCGCTCTTGTTTCCAGGCAGCTCTGCATCTTGGGCTTTGTGTCAGATCCGGGAACTCTTGTTCGCCAGACTGACGAATTGCCTGCACACGTACCTCTGCACCTCCACACACAGCCTTGTAAGTCCTGGCTCCACACTGGCCATACCTCCCGCTGGCCTTCCTGGACCATCGTTCAGCATTCTGGGGAAGCAGGGAGCTGGGCACCTGGCCTGGAATTTGCCACCTCACTGCAGCCCTCAGCCTGGAAGTTTGGCCTGCCTTCTCAAGTTTCAGCCTCTCCTCTTGCCTCCTGCCCGCTGTCTGCCTTGTTTCCCAGCCCTGCTTCACTCCTGCCCTCCCTCACCTGTGCTCTCCCTCACTGTGTCCCAGGGTGGCATCAGTGCTAGGCTTTCTTTCTTGGCCCCTCTCTCATCCTGTAATCCAGCACAGGGACTTGTCTTCTGTTTCCTCTTTCTAGTGTTTGTGGCAACGTTTGCATTCTGCAGAGGCGTCTGTGCCTCCCGCCTCCCGTACCACCTCCTGCACAGCCCTCCCATCCTTTATAAATGACTTAGTCCCACTCACCTGCAGCAAGGGGGCAGTTGCACCATGTGGGGCCATTGGGTACAGCATACACAACAGGGCAGAGGTTCTGTGCTCTTAGGGAATTTGCCAGCCAAGTAAGAATTTCCTTTGCCTGCCTGCCTTCCTCCCTCCCTCTCTTCCTTCCTTCCTTCCTTCCTTCCTTCCTCCCTCCCTCCCTCCCTCCCTCCCTCCCTCCCTTCCTTCCTTCCTGTATGTGTGGTGCGGGAGGGGGGGGTTGCACGAACACTAAAGTGTCCACCTCACTATGTAGCTCTTGCTGTCCTGGAACTCACTACGTAGACCAAGGTAGCATCAAGTTCACTGAGATCCACCTGCCCCTACCTCCCAAGTGCTGGGGTTAAAGGTGTGCATTGCCATTAATTTTTTTAGAAATTTGTGTGCGTGGATGTTTTGTCTGCGTGTATACCTGTGTATCACATGCATACCTGGGTGCCTATGGAGGACTAAAGAAGGCATCGGATACCCTGGAATTGTAGTTACAGACTGTAACCACCCCGTGGGAAATGGGAATTGAACCTTGGCCCCCAAGGTCTTCTGGAAGAGCAGTCAGTGCTCATAACCTCTGAGCCATCTCTCTAGCCTCCCAACATTTTTTTTAAACATTCAACCAAAAACTCTGGTGGAGCTGGGCAGTGGTGGTGCATTCCTTTGGAAGGCAAAGGCAGCTAGATCTCTGTGAGTTGGAGGGCAGCCTGGTCTACAGCGAGAGTTCTAGGACAGCCAGGACTACACAAAGAAACCCTGTCTTGAAAAACAAAAACAAAAACCTCTCAACTCTGGCGATACATGAAAGTTAGTGAGTAGATGATTAAACTGTGGTCTTTATTCCAGAGCTGAGAATCACTGAAACATTGTCTCTGACTTTAGGGGTGGGGGTACTTCAGGGTCTTACTATGTAGCCAACACTGGCCTCAGATTGCAACAATGAATTTTGAGGAGTGCATGGTCGGTCGTGCCTGCTTTCACATTCCAGGACAATTCTGGACAGCTCTAGTTTGTAGTCAGAGTGCCACCAGCTGTGGATGGAGAGGTTTTGCATGATTATGGCAGTGGTAACTTGCCTTAGATAATTCTAAAATAGTTGCATCTGAGACACAATAGGAATCTTTATTGTTTTTTCTTCTTTGCAATTATTCATCAAGCTAGTTTGTTGAGTGCCTGCTGTGTCCCAGGCACTGTTGTAGATGCTAGGAAAGCAGCATTGTTCAAAAGGACAGAGCCTCTTGCTCTCACAGCATGGGCGTTCTAGAAAGCTCTCCTGGAGACAGAAAGGAAAGGGTAAGTAAGCAGGTTGCCTGTATGCTTGTCGTTAGTCCGCAGGAGAGGGCTAGGGTAAAGGGTGGGACAAAGGATGTGACAGAGCTGGCCTGTGGCCTGATGGGAGAAGGGAGCCAGCAGCATTCTTCAGTTGTCTCTCTGTAAAAGAAATTTCAAATTCCATTCTACACTCACAAGTCACAGGTGACCCTGTAACTTAGCCTTTCCCATTCCCTGCATGTCACATGGCTGCCCGTCTTTTCTCATCCGTTTTCCTGTGGGTTGGGTTTGTTGTTTTTCCTTTAGACAGTGTTGGCGCCTTTTAAATGCTCACGTGTTGTATTTCTGAGTTGTGGGACTATGATGACATCTGAATCCCTGAGACTGCCATCATGCTTTCCACTGGGTAGGATCCCTGAGTGAGTTCTGCAGGAGAGACAGACTGCTGCATCACTGTCTCAGGAAGGAAGTTTCCATGAGCTTATCACGTGATCAATAGAGGGGAAACTTAAAATTCCAGGATTCTAAGACAGGGGAGGGTTCAGTGAGAGGAGCCAGTGGCTGATCAGATATAAAGGACATCCGAGGTGGTGAGTGCCCCTGTAAGAGGCCCTGCCACAAGGAACTTGCCTGGTGTGTCTTCCAGCCTGGAGCATGATACATTTTCTACACGTACTCCCAGGAGGCTGCAAATTTCACCACAGCCAGTTAGAGAACGAAATGTAGGGACTTCAGTCATCTCTGGCCGTGGGTGGAGTTTGTAGGTTAGTATAGCAGGAGTTTCCTAGGCACTAGATATGAAGGCAGAGGATAGTGTCCTCAGACAAGTTTAATTGGGACTATGTGGTTGACATGGCAGCTCAATGATTCCCTGGCCAGATAGTGAGGTGAGGGACAAGCCTTTTATTTTGTACAACTGCAGGAAAGCAGTTCGTGGAGCTCATTTTGGCTTCCTTGGGAATCTGCAACCTCCAGGCAGCACAGAGCCACCCCCTGGGGGCAGGTGTGTGTGGGGGGTGAGGTCTGTTTCAGTCTCAGCTCCAGAATTCTAGCAGGTGCTCTTCCAGCTCAGGGTTCCTCCGTCACTCTGTCCTTGTGCCTTCCCCTTTCTGTACCACCAAGCAAGTGGGTGAGGAGGAGCCCTGAGGCTGTAGCTGCTAAGTGGCTGCTCTTCTGCTGGGTTTTGCACACACTAATGACCCAGTGTCTGGCACCACAGGATCCACCTGTCCATAGCTGTAGGCAGCCTGTTTGTCTGTCTGGACAGGTGGGAAACTGTCTGTGCTCAGTAGGGGCTTACAAATGACAGTTTGCCTGGCAATCTGTTCCTGGCTGTCCTGATTTAAACAGCCAAGAAGCCATTGTAAACCCAAAGAAATGTGTGCTCTGTACAAATATTCTGGTTTCTTCCCATTCTCTTGTTTTGTTGGGGATTTTTTAGGGGATGGGGTGAGGGAGGGGTGTTGAGTCAGGGTGTCACTCACAGATCAGGCTGGTCTGGAGCTCTTGGTGAGTTTTCTGGGTTGAAGGTCACAGGCATGCACCCCTGTGCCCACCTCCCTTCCACTGTAGGAGGCCTTGGTTCAGCAGAACAGGACCAGGCCTTAGAGTCTCTCCTGGGAAGCTGGCACTGAGATGGTGTCCTGGGGAGGGTTCTCTTCAGCCACCAGCCCTGCCCACTGTGCAGCTCAGTGGACGGGACAAAGGCATGCCTTTTGTCTTCACATTGCATCTCAGAGGAGAGCTGCCCAACCCCAAATCCTGGAGCTGTTTCTGTGCCTCTGGAGGGGCTTTGTGTCGTAACCAGCCCCCTCCTGCCCAACTGTCTATGGAAATCTAGGCAGAGCCAACTCTGAAAGTGGAATGTTTATACCCTGGGGTTTGTTTTTTTTTTTTTAATTTAATACCAGCCAATGGCCAGGAAGAAATGTCTTTTTCCTCAGTACTAGGTCTTGCTATGTGAGCCAGGTTGACCTTGGATGCTCTGCCCTATGTCCTCAGCTCCTGGGTTACTGGGATTGCAAGTACACACCACCACAGCCAGCCATGTGCCTGCAAAGTCAGAAGTACTTAGTGAGGAACATGGAGTAAGAAATGTCTCCCCCTGCTTTCTTATACCCCAGTTCCTTATCTGGTCTCGAGTATCCTTCTAGAAATACCCTGCACATGTGTGAGCATTTCCAACATAACAAACATAATATCTAAGATGAGAGCGATGCTGTCGTGTATATGCTGTGCAAATATTTTTTCATTTGATAATAGTTTTTTAATAACTTTTAAAAAAAGATTTATTTATTTATTATGTATACAGCGTGTATGCCAGAAGAGGGCACCAGATCTCATTACAGATGGTTATGAGCCACCACGTGGGTGCTGGGACTTGAACTCAGGACCTCTGGAAGAGCAATCGGTGCCCTTAATCTCTGAGCCATCTCTCCAGCCCGATAATAGTTTTTCTGATGATTATAACTAAGAACATGCATAGCACACACTGTTGTTCATGTCAGAAGTTTCTTGCTGATGGCAATTGTTATGCAGCTCTTGCTAATTAAGAGTATTACCACAATGGTGGATCCTTGTGCAGTCATTTCCAGAAGCTGAATGGCTGGGTTCACCTTAAACTTTTTCTCCCATTCAGAACACAGAGAAATCTGGTTTTCTACACTCCCTGGCATAGGGTAATCAACATGTCCATCATTTTGGTTAGCAGATCGGCAGTATCACCTTTTCTTTCTTTCTTTTCTTTTCTTTTCTTTTTTTTTTTTTTAAGACAAATATGTAGCCCAGAATGTCTTGAACTTAAAAGTTTCTCATTTTTGGCCTCTCCAATGCTGGAATTACAGGCATGCACCACCACTCACAGACCAACACCAATGACTTAGTAAAGCATTTCAATATGTCTCCTTAGGAATGAGATTGGCATTTTTTTCCATTTGTTTAAAAAGATGTTTAAAAACAACAGCAGCAGAAATTGTAGCCAGCTGTGGTGTAACATCAGTCTCAGTCCTTGGGTGGTAGAGGTATGAAGATGAGATATTCAGGGCCATCCTCATCTACAAAGTAAGTTCTGGCTAGCCTGTGCTGGATAAGTCCCTATCTCAAAAACAAAAGATAGAAACAAGAAGCCAGGTGGTCATAGTGCACACCTTTAGGAGGCAGATCTCTGTGAGTTCCAGGCCAGCCTGGTCTATAGAGACAGATCCAGGACAGGCACCAAAACTACACAGAGAAACTCTGTCTGGGAGGGCGGGAGCTAGAAGAAACATTGTTTCCTGAGTTCCTTTTTCTCTCCTTAGCTGTTGAAGTGTTCTTCCTTAGCTACTGTAGAAGCTCTGTGTTTTCAGCTGCTTTCTGGGTTTGTTTCTCCTGCTGCCCAAGACCCTGTACACCCTGGGAAGTGCTCCATTGCTGTGCTGAGTTCTCGGTGCCCGCACCCCTATTATTATTATTATTATTATTATTATTATTATTATTATTATTTTCAACATGCAAAAAAAATTTTTTTAATTTATTTTGTTTTGTTTATTTTTCCAGACAGGGTTTCTCCGTGTAGCCTTGGCAGTCCTGGAACCAGGCTGGCCCCAAACTCAGATCCTTCTTCCTCTGCCTCCCGAGTGCTGGGATTAAAGGCATGAGCCATTTTAAAGTGAATTTTAAGATTTTATCTTAATTACTTGCATATGGGGAGGTGTACATGTAAATGTTGGCACCTGCAGAGACTAGAAAGGACCTCAGTTCCCCTGGGAGCTGGAGTTATAAGTGATTTGAACCCCCTGATGGGGAGCTGGGAACAGCACTCCATCCTCTGGAAGAGTGTCTCTCTAGCCCAGAAACGAACATCCTTTCTTCAGCAGCCTCCTAGTTTGTGTCTTCTGCTGAAAAGATCTTCCCAGTGCAATGTGTTCTAAAAGCAGCACTGTTTTCCCACTGAACTTTATGGCTGTATTTCTCAGTTTCATTGGTGAGCTCTCTGGTTTGTAGCCCTGATCTGATCTGGTCCACAGTTTAGTGCAGTGTTTGAGGAAGCTGGAGCTTTGGGAGCTGAAAGGCCTGACCAGGCCTCGGCGTTGGTAGACTCAGGAAGCAGTGCCTTTTAACGTGGCTGATTTCAGAAGTTAGGTGAGCTCAGGTTTTTTGTTTTTGGGGTTTTTTTTGTTTGTTTGTTTGTTTTTGCCTGCTCTTGTTTCAGTTATTAGAATACTTTTGGGTGCTACATTGACTTAGTGTGGATGTGTGCAGTTCTACAGTGCACACGTGGAAGTCAGAGGACAACTTGCAGGGGTCAGTTCTTTCTTTCCTCCACGTGGGCTCTGGGGACTGGAACTCATGTCACCAGGCTCCAGGGCACCGATGAGCCTGCAGGACATCGGGAGAGAGCCTCCTGTGAGCAGCGCTGCCCCCAGTCCCAGTGAGGCTCAGCACGACTGCACTTTTCTGCCGCCCCAGACAGACTGTTCACAGTGAAGCAGTGATTTCCATCAGATTCTCAAGTTCAGTGCAGCCCCGCTCTTCATGAACAGAACCACTGTTCTCTAAAGTGTCTGCCAGCGTTAGCTTAGACACTCCACATGCCTCTCTGTCACCCAGTGAGATCTGGGACGTGCTTTCCCGTTTTCAGCTAAAGTCTCTGCTTCTCCCTCTCTGTTTTCTGGCTGCCCTTCTTTGCTGAGCCACAAGGTGGGCAGAAGAGCGGGTGGGGATGCATGCTGCACATTGCACCGTGGGGAGGTTCCCCTTATCCTGCTTTACCCAGCAACTGCATGTGTCTCCTTCTTCTCAGAAGTGGAGAGAACAGTCTGTGGGGGAGCCCAGGCAGTGACAGCCACTTGATGCTCCCCAAGATGCCCTTCCCATCAGAGGCTGCAGTGGAAGTTGCTCTCCTGTGTACATGCACATGGCTTTTTTGGTTTTGGGGGGATTGTTTGTTTGTTTGTTTTTGTTTGGGTTTTGTTTTGTTTTTTCTTTCCTCTCTGGTGCTGGAGCGTTGAACACAGTAACCCCACACAGCCCACTCCAGCTCTATCACTGACCTACATCTACAGCCCCTTTTGCTCTTCTAACTCTTCCTCCTGTGACTCCTGCCTGAGAAGTACACGGCACCTCTTCCTGTGCTGTCGCCTCTGGCACCTCAACACAGGTCTCCCTTGTGACCCACAATGTGACAGTGGTTCTGGCTGTTCTCCCTGTGGTGAACTAGGCCCGCTCTGGGTCAGGGAGACTTTCTCAGGCCAATTTAATAGCAGCGTCACTCACTCTGGCCTTCATTTGCAGCGGAGACACCTTTGTACCAATTTTTCATTTGAAATCAATAGGACAGATGAAGACTGGGAAAGCCTTGTGTTATAGATGTCTCTGAGCCAGATCCTGGAGGGGAACTACAGCCGGTTTGTCATTTACCAAGGTTTCCTTCTGACATCCCCCCCCCCGCCCCCATTCTCCCACCTTTTCCTGCATTGCCGGCACAGGTACAACCTCTGGGCCTCTCCAGGCTCTCGATGCGGCTCCCTCTTCATCCTCCCAACCATTTCACATCACTGTCCCACCACAAGCCTCCTCCTGGTGCTGCAGAGCAAAGAGCAGACTCCTCAGCTGAAGCTAGACAGTCTCTGTGTAAGAGTATCTGGTGTGGTCTATGTCACCGCCCGCTGACATCATGTTTTCTGGCCCTGTCTCACTTACTCAGTTTATGCCATAGGCTCACTAAGGATTCCTTTCTCCATTTCCTGTGTTGAAGTTCACCCTTCATTAAAAGCTCGCTCTATCGTTACTTCCCTACATACTGTGTGTGTGTGTGTGTGTGTGTGTGTGTGTGTGTGTGTAAGCATGTGTTTGCAGGTGTATCCACCTGTGTAGCTCATATGTTTCCTTTGTCACTTGTCACCTTACTGCTTTTTTGTTTTGTTTTGTTTTCAAGACAGACAGGGTTTCTCTGTGTAGCCCAGGCTGTCCTGGAACTCACTCTGTAGACCAGGCTGGCCTCAAACTCAGAGGTCCGCCTGCCTCTGCCTCCTGAGTGCTGGGATCAAGGGCGTGCCCCACCACTGCCCAGCTACTACTTTTTGATGGGGAGGCTTTCACTGAACTTGGAGCTGATTGTCTAAACTGGTTGGCCAGCAAGCTCCAAGGGGCCACCTGTCTCCCCTGCCCCCAGCTTTAGGATTTTAGATGCATGCCATGCACCTGGCTTTCTATATAGCTGCTTGGGGTCTGAATTCAGGTTCTCAGGAGTGTATAGCAAGCACCTTACCCAGTGAGCTGCCTCCCAGTCCCAGTTTCTATGGTTATCCAAAGCCCGCTGCATACCTAGCATTGCTCTAAGAGTTGGTCATGCAAATGAAAATATAAGCATGAGAAACACCCAGCTTTGGCTGGGCCTAGCGGCCTAGGCCTGTGCTCCCAACTGCTCAGGAGGCTGAGGCAGGGGGAGCACGAACTCAGGGCCTGACTGGACTGCAGAGTTAAAGGCCAGATGCTAGCTCAGTGTATAGAGAGAGTGCTTGTCTAGCATGTCTGAACCCCAGGTTCTATGCCTACTGCTGTTAACAACAGCAGAATAAAAGACAACCCACTTTTGAGGCACTTAAGCATTTAAAGGGAGAGACTGATGTTAAACCAGTTCAAACCAGTAAGATCATCACAAATGAAATAAATGCTCTTGAAGAGGCTTGAGAGCTGTGCAAGTGGCTGGGTGGGAGACCCTGACAATCTGACAGGCTGCTGAGACCTTGAGAGAAACAGTGAGGGATGTGTCCACTCTGTCTGCCTGGCACCTCCCACCCTGGGTTTGCAGTCTGCTTGGCAGCCTGTGTGTGGCTGATCTTGGTTATGTGTGCAGGACCTGTCTTCCCAGTCAGGTCAGAGCCCCTCCAAGGGAGTAGCCACAGGTCATTTAGAAAGCAGAGCCAGCCTGGTCTACAGAGCAAGCTCCAGGACAGCCAGGGCTACCCAGAGAAACCCTGTCTTGGAGAAGGGGGTTGGGGGGAGGAGAGAGAGAGAGGAGAGAGAATGAGAATTGGAGTCAGTGGTTAAGGACCCGGAAGGGTGAGAAGGACGCTGGATGTCCTCAGTCTTTAAATGCCACTGCCCCTCTGAAGCTCTCAAAACCTCGCACACACTCGGGCCTGATGGAAATCTTGCGTCTCCAGGGCGTTCAGTTTTCCATTTGCTTCTTCATTCCCTGGTGTACGTAGTTGCCCCTTCATTCCACAGCACAGGTGATGAGGGAATCTGAGACTCACAGCTTCAGAGATTGGACACAGAGATGTCAGATTTCAGGAGCGGGTTCCCATGTGATTTTAGAGGTTTACCCCTCCTTCCCTCCTTTTTTTAAAGTTTAAACTGTTTTACTCAAACTTGCTAGCTTGAAAAGATGAGATTGAACTTAACATTTAAATGTCTATTTAACTTTCTGTTGTTCAGACAGTCTTACTCTGTAGCCCTAGCTGGACTGGAATGCACTGTAGAGCTCAGGCTGGCCTGGAACTCATGACAGTCCTCCTGCCCCAGTCTCCCAAGTGCTAGGATTAAAGATGTAAGCCATCATGCTCAGCTCAGAACGTTTTAATTTAACTCCATTCTCTGCCCTTTCCCATAAATAATA
This sequence comes from Onychomys torridus, assembly GCF_903995425.1. Lineage (NCBI taxonomy): Eukaryota > Metazoa > Chordata > Mammalia > Rodentia > Cricetidae > Onychomys > Onychomys torridus. The sequence goes on along the minus strand of NC_050460.1, from coordinate 64,115,469 downwards.
TAATTACCATTTCTGAAGAAAGGGAACAAACACAGAAGCCCCTTAGTAAAAATCACCATGTATTACAGTCCTTTGTTTTGACCCAAAAGTAAGTCCAGAGCAAAAAATCAGTTTGGCAGGTTCATAAGATTGAAAGGAGAAACGAAACCAGTGGTATGCAGTACCTTAGAGAAATCTGCCGGCTCCTGCCCAGGGGATTCAGCTGTCCCCATCCGTCCCCAGAAGTCCAATCCAGCTTGTGTACTGCTCAGCATGTCCACAGCCAGCGCCATGTTTAAAGCCATCTGCGGGTGGCTTTGCAGGAGTGTAGTCAACAAAGCTGGGGCTCACGTCACTGACATACACAATCGGTGTAGTTAAATCTTTCAAACCTGTTTTTTGGTTTTTGTTTTTGTTTTTTTTTTTTTAATCAGAACATTGCTGCTAATGTAAAAATCAGTCTTAATGAGTGTCCTTGGTAGAGTGTGAGCCCTGGTTTGGCCCTGCTCCGGTCAGGGCATGCTGTTTCCTGCTCCTTCTCCTGAAGGTTCCATTCCATCTGGTCTTTTTTCACTGTGAACAAGAACTGTGGTTTCTTGCTGTGAGTGTCGAGCATTCCCCTGACAAGAGTTCAGATATCTTTCTTTGAGGGTGGAGTCAAGGCAGACTGCTCCTCCTGTCAAGGCAGACTGGTCCTCCTGCAGTGAGGCCTGCAGTCTCCTGCCCCGTCTACTTCCCTGGGTGGGCCTGGCCAGGCTGTCTCGGTCAGGAGAGAACTGGACTGAGGCACTCTGAAGCCAACAGAGTTGTTGTTCCTTTGGCCTGAAAAAGAATCTATACTGAGCCGGGCAGTGGTGGTGCACGCCTGTAATCCCAGCACTCGGGAGGTAGAGCCAGGTAGAACTCTATGAGTTCGAGGCCAGCCTGGGCTACAGAGTGAGTTCCAGGGAAGGCACAAAGCTACACAGAGAAACCCTGTCTCAAAAAACCAAAACAAAAAAAGAGCGAAAGAATCTATACTGAGCCCTCTTGCTCAGCTTGCAGCTGTATACTTGCTTGGTAAGAACAGAACAGCCCCTTGCCATGACCTTTGAGGTTTACTCTTGACCTGAGTTCATTGCTGATTTGCTCTCCGTTACCACTTGCCTTTGCTCTTCCTGTCCCAAGCAGAAAGTGCCGTGTGTGCTTCATGGCAGTGTGGACTAGCTCTGGTGTGGGTTCCTGTTTGACTTCACCATGGGTATTACCTTTTCTCCCTGGAATCAAACCTGAGGTACACTTGGAAGGTGAATGGGGTGGAAGCAGATGGCCCCAGCCCCACCCAGCATGTTTCTCAGAGACATACCAAGTGGCATGAGGTGAGCAGGTGTGTCTGAAGGCCACTTACTGACTTGGGTCAAAGCGTATGAAGTAAGTAAATGACAACATTCCTGGATCAGACCCAAGCCTGTGGGAAGTTCTTTCTGCCTTTGGGAGCATGTGTGCTCCAGTCAAGTCTGTGCTGTGTCCTTTAATTGCTTAGTTTAGACCATATTTCTTATTGTGCTACTTAAAATATATTTCCAAGCTGCATGTTTTTAATCCCAGCACTTGGGAGGCAGATGTAGGAGGATCTCTGAGTTCAAGTCCAGCCTGGTCTATGTAGTAGGTTCTAGGACAACCAGAGGTACACAATGAGACCTTTTCCAAAAATCAAAAAAGGGGGTGGAGGAAAGAAAGAAAATGACTTGAGCCAATATCATGGCATCATTTGATGAATTTTATGTAATAAAGTAGTTAACTGTCTTCAGCATTGATCTAGAAAAGGAAAGGAAAGGACACAAATCTGAACTGAGATTGTCTGGAAACTAACAAAGCCACAAAACTGAGTCCAAGTAGAGCAGTGGTTGACAGGTGTGACACCAAGGCCACGTAAGCTTAGCCGTGATCTTGAATCCTGGCATCGGCTGCTGAAACTCAGATGCTGAGGCTGAGGCTGGTGTTTTAAAACATAAACAAGCAGCTCAGTCAGCACAGGCGCCCTGAACCCGGGGGACTCGTTGCCATGTGAGGAGAGGAACAGGCTCTCCCTGAAGAACAGGCAAACGGCACTGGCTGCCCTCCCTGCGCCCTGTATTCAGCCTCACTGCCAGCGGCTGGCCAGGCTGGCTAGGACAGAGCCCTTGCCCTTTTCAACAGGTATGTATGGTGCCCACTGCTGAGGCTTCGCGGGATGCCTTTGGGCAGGGGGTGGAGCTGAAGGGCAGGACATGCTAGGCTTGTAGCCTGCAGGGGTCATTCCTGATGCCACAGGAAGAACTTTGAGAGCAGAGCTGTTAAGGCTGGGGCTAGGACTTGTCTCAGTGGTTTCCCTGTTGACTTACATTTGTGTGTTAGGACAAGAATAGCTTTCTGGGTCTCTTCTCTATTTAAGGCTGAAACTTGTCGGAAAAGGGCAAGACTCAGGTTGGCCCGCCCTGGGGACTCTGCTTCCAGCCTTTCAGCTCTAATGCCACAGTGACATTAGGTCTCAGAGTGTGTTTGTGTTAGAACAGAATTCTTCCCTGCCTGCAGCCCGGCTGCTCAGTGCCCAGGGGCTCTCCTGGCCCCTCAGTAGAGAGCCACCCAACAGTTCTGCTGTCATTCATGGGTTTCACTCTTCATAAAAGCAAAAAGGACAAGAACATTCCCTGCATATTGCCCGTGGGGCCTGCAAGGTCAGGGATTGGTGGCTTCTGCAGCAGCAGCCCTCCCTGAGCCATGTGGCTGGTGCCCTTCACAGGTGGCTGCTCCACCTCCCTCCCTCCCTCCTGCTTTGCATTCCAAGCAGGAGGGCTCGATGAAAACCCCATTTGAGGTTATGACAGCATTCTCAGTTCTAGTGTTCAGCCTCCTTTCCTTCCGCAGTGCTGTGATTAACTGTCATAATATACCAGGGGAGTGCCAATTAAGGGCATGAGCTCATGCTGGGGGCTGCTGCGTTTTGGGTTGCCATTGGGCATAGTACTATCTCACCTTGGCAACGCCTTTAATTGGCATTCATTGAATCACGTTGGACTCCAACCACCCAGGAAGGTCCCTGGACCCAGACACTGGCAGTCCTTGGACTGCCCACCATCGTGGTTGGCTGGTAGCCGCAGGCAGCATGCTTATGCAGCTTTGCTTTAAGGCCTTAAATATGAGCAACCGAGGCCCACACAGGAGGTAACCTCAGAGTCTCACCTGACCTTTGACAAAGCCCAAGTCTCTGTTGCTTAGCAACATCATGGCACAGGCAGGGCACTTGTTGAGTGCCTGAGTAAGCCCAGGCCTCCTGGCATCTGTCTGAGTAGCAGAGATGATTTTACCTTTGTTTGATGTAAGCTATCACTGTGCAAACCTGATGTGAGCCAGTGACTGGTATCCAGGATGAGATAGTACATCTGTTTCTCTGCCACCTAATGACCGGTCACCTTGTGGTGCCAGCCTACCCTGTAGTTCTTTCTGCCTTGGCTGTGTCCCTCTAGCTATGTGTCTCTGAAGTGTGGCCGGCGGCCAGTACCACAGCTCCACGGAAGAGCCATGGGAGGGGATCTTGATGCTTCTTGTCCTTCGTAATTAGAAACCGGGGCTTTAGCAGTGGTCTGGCTCTGACCAGCCCTCCGGGGTGCTCCCAAAGTGCCTTGGGACTCGAGCATGGGCTTCCTTAACACAGGTAGTCAAGTGAAATCTAATGCAGGTTGTAGCTAACACATTCCCTAGGTGTGGCTGTTATTGTGCCAGGGGTAATTATGCAAATGAAAGTAGTCTGTACAGGTGGCTGTCATATTCACATTGTAAACGCACATCCTCCCACCCTGCCCAGGCTTTTGGGTGTCTGCTAGCCACCTTACTTTTGGTGGTGATTTTCTTCACACATCCTCATTTATACTCACTGTATTTGGCTTTTGACCTTCATTCCCCTGTGAGCACCTATCTTAGGTTGAGTTCTCGAAAAGCAGGGATTAAGTGCAAACTGCTTGTTTGGAGGTGACTCCAGGGAGTGCTGATAGGAGCTGAGGAGGTGACCCTCCCAGGGGCTCCAGGGCCTTATGGTGCAAGTGCTGAGTGCAGGAGGGGGGCTGTTCTGGGCAGCCTCTCAGCCACAGCTTCCCCCACTTTCACCGTGTGTGCTGCCCCTTGGGTCTTAGAGAACCCTGCCCCTGCCCTCCTGCAGAGGAAGGCTTGCTCCAAGCTGGGGCTGCCTGGTGTCAGGAGGCAGGGCAGGGTACTGTGAGAGCAGACTGGCCCTCAGGGTCAGCCAGGGAGATGCACAGGGTCAGTGAGAGAAAAACAAAACTGAGTAGTGAAAATGGCTGACATCATGTTCCTTTCTCAGAGGTAAAGAATAGAGGCCCTGGGGGACTGTAGAAAGCAGAGCAGGTACTTGGATTCTCACGGGCAGACTCACCAGCCTCCTTCCTCAACACCAGCCTCCTTCCCCAACACCAGCCTCCCTCCCCAACACCAGCCTCCTTCCCCAACACCAGCCTCCTTCCCCAACACCAGCCTCCTTCCTCAACACCAGCCTCCTTCCTCAACACCAGCCTCCTTCCTCAACACCAGCCTCCTTCCCCAACACCAGCCTCCTTCCTCAACACCAGCCTCCTTCCTCAACACCAGCCTCCCTCAACACCAGCCTCCTTCCCCAACACCAGCCTCCCTCCTCAACACCAGCCTCCCTCCTCAACACCAGCCTCCTTCCTCAACACCAGCCTCCCTCAGGGTGGGTGCCACCAGACTGGTGAGGGTGGAGACTGCCTCCCTGCAGTGCAGCGGGGCCACGGGAGGGGAGAACTAAGGACAGACAGACAGAGGTGTGTCCGTCAGCACTTTGTTCTGTTATGTCTGTCCTTCCCAGTGTTTGGACTCAGTTGGCCTTTCTTTTATAGAAGAAAGGCATGATTGATTGAACATTCTTTTTCTTCACCCAAATGTTTTATTTTGAATAGTTGTGTATTCACAAGAAGTTACAGAAATGGTTCCAGGTGGTCCTCTGTTTGGTGAAATTCCCCAGTTTCTGCCTGTGGGGAAGTCTTGTAACTGATAGAAACAGCCCTACCACAGCACCACAACATCCTACACTGAGCACTGGGGTCACCACAGAGTGCCCTTATCTGGCCCCAGGTCTGTGCTTCATTCCTGTGTGCCATGAAAAGTTGACAGCCTTAACATTCCGTTCCTCCAGTGAAGTGGAGACATGGCTTGGCCTTGGCCAAGTACAGGGTCATTGCCCCATGTCTCCAACTGGGGCGTGTGCCCTGGCTGGAGGCTGCCCTGTCAGAGAAGCTGGAGTCTGCTTCTGCTTTAGGGTGTGGAGAAAGGATGAGTATGCTCACTGCTCTTCAGCTTTGGGCTTGTGTGGACATTCAGGCACGGTAGGAATCAGTGTGGGCTTGTGGAGCAAGTACACCAGACCAGGTGGCTTAGAGGGTCCCATGAGCAGCCCTCATGAGGGCTCTTCTCCTGGCATATAGACAGCACACTCCTGTGGCAAAGGCCTCAGTGCCGTACACTTTCTCATCTTCCAGCATCTGAATTGGAGGGACGCCATTCAGGATATCTTCACTAAGGACTGCTCCATATCTACCACTTCCTGTCACAGTCAGTGGGGGTTAACAGAAGGCAAGAATCGAGATTTCGCCAGTGTAGTGCCTGGTTCAGTTACTTCTAAATTATTGAGCATCTCTGGGTCTCTGTGTTGCAGTGATTGACCTAGAGACTCACAGGGCTCCCTGCTCCGCCAACCCACAGGCCACCCTCCTGTGTCCTTACACTCCTGTCCTACCTGCCCCTTGGCAGGTGAGAGAGACCCTGCACCAGCCAATCTCACACCCACATCTGGGAGCAAATGGGGTGGGTGGGAGCGTAGAAGTTTCACGCTTCATAGTTTTCTGTTGTTCATTGGTTGATTGGTTTTTGAGACAGGGTTTCTGTTGCGTAGCCCTGGCTGTCCTGGAACTCACTCTGTAGACCAGGCTGGCCTCGAACTCAGATCCCTGCCTCCTGAGTGCTGGGATTAAAGGTGTGCACCACCATCACCTGGCATGCTTCACAATTTTGATAAGAGCTATCCTGCTTCTTTTTCAACCCGGCGGGAGCTTGTTTGAGATTCTGCTCTGTGCACATAGCCTGAGCTCAGAGAGCAAGAACAGTGAGTTTCTGGATCACTCCTTCAGCCCCCACTCTGCTCACTTACTGATCATACAAAAGGGGTGCCTCAGAAGACAAGCTGTACCCCAGTTCTGCCAGGCTGCTCTGGGACCCCCAGGAAGCCTCCCTTTTGCGTCTAACCTGACAGGCCACCTGCCCAGTCTTTGCCTCTTTCCTGTTGCCCTGGAACTCAGGAAGGAACAAAGCGGCCTAGCCATGGCTTTGCTGCACCTGAAATGAGCACACATTCCCATCCTAAGTCTTTCTTGATGATTGGAACAAAAGTGGGAAACACAGAAACCCTATTATAAAGTGGGGCTCTTATAAAGTTAGGAGAAAGACTAAGGAACCAGTTGTCCTGGGTCTTACTCTCATTAATCAGCTGGGTCTTTTTGGCTCCTCCAGCAGACCTTCTTTTCTAAAGAGCCCAGACACACACAAAGCCCTGGAGACCTGGCCTTGGCACTGACCCTCATTACAAAGCAGCTGGGCTTGGGGGCGATGCTGCTGTGGGGTCTTCATGCAGCTGCAGAGCATTGTCAGCTCATGGGTAGGACAGCCTAGGGGTCTCCCAATACAAAGATATCAGAGTGTTTAGGTGGCCATTTCTCCTGCCTTCCCCCATCCTGTATGCTGTTTATCTTAATGTTCTTCCTAAGAAAATGATCGTTTCATAGTTCCACCTTGCAGCTCCCTTGTCAGTGAACCACACACGTAGATCACAGAGCCTTTCCTCGGAGTGGGTTCCTATGCTTGTCTCTGTGCTTCTTTGTCAATGAGGAGCTCACCCCCACCTTTGCTTGTGGCTCCCCACACACACAGTGGCCAGTGGAGCTGGCTTTCTGTGCATCCTATACAGGGCTGCATTTCTTTTGGCTTGGTCCTTCTGTGGCCTCCTGCTCCCTCCCCAGCCAGAAGAGCCTCTGGCCCTGAGCTGTGGCGCCAGGAGCACTGGAGACATGCATTTTGCTCCTGCAATCATAGGAACCCTGTGCTCTGTAGGAACGGTGGCTGAGGTAGTAAGACAGAGGAAAGCCAGGGGTCAGAAACACTTTATTCAGAGTAGCGGTGGTGAAGCAGGGAAGGAGCAGTGTGGAGAAGGGCGTGCAGGTGGCTGTAGGTGGACACCATTACTGCCATGGAGGTCATGAAGGGCTGCTGTGTTGATGTGCTGTTTGGAATCTAGAAAACCCTCCTTTTTCCTTTCCCCGTCCCCAAGAGGAAACACTCCCGATAGTGGAGTGTTGTTTTTATCTAAGTTGTTCTGTTTACCAGTAAAGATTCAGGAGTCAGATATTGGGGTGAAAACCTGCTAGATCAGAGAAGCTGGTAAACAGCCAGCTGACTTTTTGGCTGGAGACCCAGCAAGAGAGCATCTCTCCACTCGTCCCAAACCAAAAAGGCCTGTGAGTCTCTAAGTCCCTCCCTACTTGATGGGAATGTTGTTCTGTATGCTGTGAATATGTGTTACTCTGATTGGTTGATAAAATAAAAAGGTGGTTGTCCAGTAGCCAGGCAGGAAGTATAGGCAGGATTAAACAGACAAGGAGAATTCTGGGAAGAGAAAGGCTAAGTCAGCAGACTAGCATCTGTTGTCCAGGGAGCAGCATGTAATGGCACGCAGGTAAAGCCACAGAACACTTGTCAACATATAGATTAACAGAAATGGGCTGAGTTTAAATGTAAGAGCTAGTCAGTGGTAGGCCTGAGCTAATGGCCAAGCAGTTTTAATTAATATAAGCTTCTGAGTGATTATTTTATAAGCAGCTGCAGGTCTGTGGGGCTGGGTAGGACCAGAGAAAATTTAAGGTATACCTACTCCTTCCTGTGTCTCTCTATCTCACTTCCCAAGTCCTCCATATTCTCTATGGTGAATTCTTGTCAACTAGTCACTCCGCCCTGATCCAAGGCTAACTTTTTTAACACAGTCTCGAGGTTTCAGAGTGAGATCAAATATCCCACAGTATTTTTCCCTTTTTGTCTAAATAAAAAGGAAAGGGTTTTTTTTTTTCTTTTTTAATGATTTGTTTTTATTTCATGTGCATTGGTGTCTTGCCTGCATGTATGTCTTTGTGAGGCTGCCAGATTCCCTGGAACTGGACACACAAACAGTTGTAAGCTGACATGTGGATGCTGGGAATTAAACCTGGGTCCTCTGGTAAAGCAGCTAGTACTCTTAACCTCTGAGCCATCTCTCCCGAAAGGAAAGGTTTTAACTCTTAACACAGTAAAACTATATACAATAAGAACAATTATCAGGTAAGAATTACATTCACAATGTCTAGTCCATATGTAGTTGGCAAATTTGGAGAAAGTACTGTATTATCTGTCATATCTTGGTGAGTCCAAAGTTTTATAACTAAACCACTTTCTATCATAACTTTTATTACCAACCTAAAAATATCTTTTTAGACCTTAAAGTATTTTCTTAGATAAACAACTTAAGCTTTTATGTCCCTCAACTTTATAAACTTTACATCTCTTTTGTTTCTTTTCTGAATTTGGTAACAAAGAAAATGGTGTAACTATCTAATCTTCAACCTTCATCAGAGACCCAAGAAGGCCAAAATATTACCTGAGTAAACAGGAAGTGCAGAGCAAACAATTTCCAAAACTATAGAAATGATAGAGACAGCTGGCTGCTTGGACAGTCACCCAAGATTCCTCTGCAATGTTGGGACATCCATCTTCAGCCTGCAGGCCTAGAATATCTGGCAGACTTTTCTGTGAAGCAGGAATTTTGAAGGACTATCCTTCCTTGTCTTGGTAAAGATTGGCAGCCAACTTCATTTGTGTCCTGCTTCTCTAGTTTGGACAGCATAATGTCAGCAGTTGAGGCAAGGGCAAATTTTTGCCCAGTGGCTAACTTTGCCACAATGAAAGCAAATTCCATATGGATGCCATCATCTTCTTTTAAGTAAATTGGTGCTGCCAGGAGCAGACATATCTCACTGTCAAGAAAAGCTATATGTTATTAAAACATCTTAAATGCTGTATTCTGTAGATCTCTGCAGTGTTGAAGACCACCTGTCTGTCTAAAATACATGAAGCTAAAAAAGATTATTTCTATCTACATCTAAACCCTTACTGTAAGTTTATCTTAATTGTCCTAAACAGTTTGTAATATTGTCCCAAACAGTTTGTAATAGTATCTTTCAAAGACTAGAACTTTACATTATAATTTTAAATAAGTTATATAGGTACAATACTTTACAGTATATTGTAACTAAAATAACCTTAAATTTGTATCAATATACAAAAAATTCCATACCAATATAAAATATTTGAGACCAATAGTTGCTTTTTAGTCTAAAAGTAGATTCAATAATCTACCCTTTTACCCTATCATTCCTATACACCCCAATTTTTTTTTCTTTTCAGAGAGAGATCCCTGAATCTAACCCATATGGGATCTGATGTGTGTTATATACAGTGAGTGATTTCTATTTCTGATATTTGTTGTAGTTGAATAAATAGTGAAGTTAATTCTGAATCATCTCAAATGAGTTCAGCGGTTTTGATATGTAAAACAACTCCTTCTGCATATTGAGAGTCAGTAACTATATTAAGAGGCTCTAAAAAAATCTAACAATACCATGAGACTAACATATGATTCTGATTTTTGAACTGAGTCATAAGTCCCAGACTTATAATTTGCCTTTCCTGATTTATGTGTGTCAGTATAGAATGTAGGGGCTCCAGAATTTGGTGTTCCTCTGACTCTGTGAGGGAGGATCCAATTAGTTCTTTTCATAAACTAGAATCTCTTGCTTTGGGGATACTTGTTGCTAATCTCTCCTAAAAAATTACTGCAAGCTCTTTGCCAGTGTTCATTTTCTGCCCATAATGAGGCCATTTCAGCATTAATAAAAGGTACCACAGTTTCCGCTGAGTCTATTCCTGCAAATTGACAAAGTCTAGATTTTCTGAAGCCTTTTCTACATGTGTCTTTAATTTTTTTCTCTGTTTATGTGCTAAAAAAAAAATATCCATTCTGGCTGGGTGGTAGTGGCAAATTCCTTTAATCCAAGCACTTGAGAGGCAGAGGCAGGTGGATCTCTGTGAGTTTGAGGCCAGCCTGGGCTACAGCATGAGTTCCAGGAAAAGTGCAAAGCTACACAGAGAAATTCTGTCTCCAAAAACAAAAAAAACATAAAACAAAAACCAACAACAACAACAAAAACTCCATTCTAAGATATTATCTTCTCTTTGCATAAGAATTCCTGTAGGAGAATAAGTAGACTGTAGTGTGACTAGGGTATAATAAAGCTCTGGATCCAAATGATCCATATGTGTATCCTGTAATTTGTACCAGATCTAATTCTCTCTCAGCCTCAGCTGATAATTTTCTTGGACTATTTAAGTACTTATCATCTTGTGAAGTTTGAAGTAAATTACTTAGGTCTTGATTAGTTAATCCAATTGTGGGCCTTAGCCAGTTAATATCTTCCAACAATTTTTGAAAATCATTGAGTTCATAATTGATATCTCTTGATTTGTACTTTTTGTGGTTGAATTTTTTGTAAACCTATCTTATATCCTAGTTAATTAATAGAATCTCCTCTTTGTATTTTTTTCAAGAGCAATTTGTAATCCCCAACAAGGCAAAATTCCATTTAGTTCATCAGACACTTTTTTTCTAAGGTATCTGCATCTGAATCAGTAAGATATCCATATTTGGGTAAATTATAGATTGAGGAAACTGTTTATAAAGTATTTCTAACAGCTGTTGTATGATATATTGACACAAGGTGGGGCTGTTTAACAGTCCTTATGGAAGAACTTTCCAATGGTACTTTTAACAGGCTGGGATTATTAAAAGGCACTGTGAAGACAAATTTTTCTCTATCCTGTTTGTGTAAAGGTATAGTAAAAAGGCTGTCTTTTAATTTAGTCACTATAATAGACCATTCTTTAGGTAATAGAGAAGCCAAGGGAATTCCAGGCTCTAAAGAGCCCATTGGCTGGCTTACCTTATTAATAGCTCTCAGATCTGTTACCATTGTCCATTTTCCAGATTTCTTTTTTTTTTTTTTTTTTTTTTTGAGACAGGGTTTCTCTGTGTGGCTTTGCGCCTTTCCTGGAACTCACTTGGTAGCCCAGGCTGGCCTTGAACTCACAGAGATCTGCCTGGCTCTGCCTCCTGAGTGCTGGGATTAAAGGCATGCTCCACCACCACCTGGCGCATTAAGTCTTTTAATTGCTCTGTGGTTGAGTTTCTCTAATACTGACAGGGAATAATTGAACCAAATTTGATATTGAGACTTGCAGGAGGTCCCCTAAGTTGTTTCCCAATGACAAAGGGTTACCTTGCCTGTGCCTTGTTGATATGCATTCATTAGTCCAATGCTGATCTTTGACACACTTTCTGCATACTCCAGAAAGCTGGAACCTTCTGTTTGGATTATCTCTAGGAAAAAAAAAACATTATTTCTAGGAACACTTTGCCTACAATCCCTTTTCAGATGAACATGTTTGCTTAAAACACCTGACATTTTGATTTTTCTTAAATTTTTAGCAATCACTTCTATTAAAGCAGTATCATAAACACGAGGTCCAATATCAGCCATATTTCTAATCCTTTCATCTATTGGTGCTGGTTTTGCCTCTTTTGTGTTATGAATTAGCATTTTCAAAATCCAAGATTCAATTAATGTTTGTCTGACTTCTGGATCTGGTACTGTTATATTTACAGCTGAAGTCAATCTTTGCAAAAAAATCAGTGAAGGCTTCTTTTGGGCCTTGAATAACTTTAATGAACCATTCAGCCCTCTCTCCTGATTCTTCATCTTGTCCCAGACATTCAAAGCTGCTAAATGACACAGGACTAAGGTGTGATTATCAAATTCAAACTGTCTGCAAATCGGCATATTGGCCTTCATCAAGAAACTGACCTCAGGAAATATCAGTCCCTCTAGCCCTATTCCGTTGTTCTATGGCCCTAGCTTCCTCTTTCCACCATGTTTTCCATTATAACTGAGGACCAGCTTCCAATATTGCTGTTGACAAATCTTTCCTGTCTTGGGGGATAATTCTGTTCTAAGTTGCCCAGGAATTTAACACCTGCTTCACATAGGGTGAATGCATACCATATGAAACAAACCACTTCCTTAAGTTTCCTCAAATCTAATATTTCTATAGGATTCCATTTAACTTCTGCATAACCTGTTGTGTAGTAACTGGGTAAACTAAGGCTGGTTTTCTAATACTCTTTCACCGCCCCTTCAGTTTCATCATGCAGTGGTGTGGTAGGTTCTTATCTAAGTTCCTTTGTCTGTATCTGAGTATTTTTCTTATTTTCATTAGTAAGTCTTTCTAAGGCTTGTATCTTATCAATTTTTCAAAATTAGCACACTTATCAAACACTTTTTAAATGATAAAATGTAAATTACCAAACTGATAGTAATTATAATTGGCATTATGTCAATTATCCCTTCATTTATTTATTTATTTATTTTTATTTCCAAGCCATCCATTGTGGCACTATACAGAATCCTAACTCCCTGCATTGTGACATTTCTCATTCTTAACTTGGGAAAGATTTTCTTTGGACTTCCCAGGTGTCTTACCAAATCTGCTGCAACTTCTATGGCAGCAGGGCTGTGAGGCACTCGGGCCAGGATGCTTAGCAGCAGCAGCAGCAGCAGCAGCAGCTGAAGAAGCCCCAGCAGGCACTGTTGTGAGAGCAGGTGTCATGCAGTGTCAGCCCAGGGTGCAGATGCAGGAGATTACAGTGGGAGAAGACGCCCTAGGAGTGGCCGCAGCAGCGGGGAGAGGAGGTGGCTTTAGAAGCCACTGTGTGATCTCGTGCCACACATTGGACACCAAATGTTATTTTTACCTAAGTCATTCTGTTTACCAATAAAGACTCAGGAGTCAGATATTGGGGTGAAAACCTGCTTGATCAGAGAAGCCAGGAAGCAACCAGCTGACTGTTTGGCTGGAGACCCAGCAAGAGAGCATCTCTCCACCCGTCCCAAACCAAAAAGGCCTGTGAGTCTCTAAGTCCCTCCCTACATCCTTCCTGTGTGTCTCCATCTCACTTCCCAAGTCCTCCATATTCTCTATGGCTAATTCTTGTCAACTAGTCCCTGGTTCTGCCCCATGATCCAAGTTAATTTTATTAACACAGTCCTGGGGTATCACAGTGTGAACAAATGTCCCACCGCAGTGGAGGTCTTTGTGAGTTCATGGTAGAGGGTCTTAGCAGTGATTAGGTGAAGATGTAGCTGGAGGAATTCTGGGTGGGAAGACACCATGTACTTCAGGGTGAGCCACTATTAGATCCCTCCCCTTCTTCTTTAAGATGCCCCTAAGATGCACCCGTGTCTAAGAGCCAGTTAGGGTTTAACCTCATTAAAGGCTCATTTTCCATTCTGTATCGAGTAAGTTGTCCAGGGTCCAGTACCTAGCAGGAGCATCAGCAGGACCCAGAGGAAAAGCCTCAGAGGCCTGTGAGTGTGTTGGGGTCTTGCCTGTGTATGCAAGTGCTTTGACCCTCCCGTATGCAGCTTGCCACCTCTTCTTCGAGAACTCCATGCAGTAACTTCGGGTGTAGGGACTAGCAAGTGTGGACTGAATGCCAGCCGCTCCATTTTACCGTGCTGCCTGCATGAAGGGGTTTTGGCTCCCATGCATGGATTAAGTTTAGGTGAGTTATAGCTAGCTGAAAGGGCCAGCCAAGCAAGAAGCCTTGCTCTGTGAAAACTTACTACATCAGGGAAGAGCAGAGACCAGACTAGTCCCAAGAGGCATTACAGAGTGAAGAGTGGGTAACTGCAGAGGAGCAGAGGCTTGCAGGCTCAACCAGAGACCTTCTGCATCAGCAAGAATGAGGACAGGATGCTAGGCACAGATTGGCAGGAACATTGACATGTCTTCATCAAAGCCAGCCTTCCCTACATTCGCCCTGTTCCTGATCTCTGCTGTTCTCAGAATTCTCATGTTTGGAGACTTCTCCAGGATTGCCTTTGGGGAACACATGGATGCCATTTCTGTGGGTTCTTTTTTGTTTGTTTGTTTTTTGTTTTGTTTTGTTTTTCGAGACAGGGTTTCTCTGTGTAGGTTTGCACCTTTCCTGGAACTCACTTTGGTAGACCAGGCTGGCCTCGAACTCACAGAGATCCGCCTGGCTCTGCCTCCCGAGTGCTGGGATTAAAGGCGTGTGCCACCACCGCCCGGCTTTCTGTGGGTTCTTGCATTCCTGATGGGTCAGAGGCCAGGCTGGGCATGGTTTAGCTCCTAACTCATAGCTTAACCTTTTCCTCTTAGATAGTCTTGGGTGTCTTTAATCTTCAGAATGTCTTTGAGACTTAGAGAATTGCTTTTGCCTTCTGTCTTATGAGGTCTGCCTGTAGGGCAGGCTCCACACTTTGAAAAGAGCTTAGCTTGATAACCTGTTTCTGTGCTCCCTGCTTGGGCCCTGAGCTGGCTGAAGGCAGTTCTGGCTCCCACCTGCCATGTGTGTGGATGGAGGCTGGAATTAGTACTACAGTAGCAGCCTCTGTGCTCTGATGGGGAGCTCAGAAAGGCCAAACTGTTTGTACCGACCCAAGGTAGTGATCAGCAAACACTAGGACATTGTTCAAACAGGTCTTCTATAAAGGAGGAGACGACCACTGCCTGGTGTTCTCCAGTCAGTGGAGAGACTTCTAAGAAGAAGCATCAAGAGCAGGACTTTGCCCTGGGAGGTGGGGGCGTGCTTGATAACAGGGTTTGGAAAGCTAGTGCTGCCCTGTTTTTCAGGCCCTGGCTTCCCCCAGGGACTTTCTTCTCCATGTCCTGTTGTTTAGTGAGAGCTTCTGGAGTAACCATACAAGGGGGTTCTTACATTAATTACAAGTCCTGTTTAAGAAAGAGGTACAAACATCAATTTACTTTGAACCACAGGGGTGTCTCTCTCTCTCTCTCTCTCTCTCTCTCTCTCTCTCTCTCTCTCTCTCTCTCTCTCTGAAGGGAACCTGAGTATTTCTCTCAATGTGGCTCTCCTTATTTTGTGTTGGCTACCCTTTATGATGCCCATCCATGATGCTCCGTTGACTGGAGTTGACAGTTTGACTTTCTTATAAGTAAAGCCAGAATGAAGCCACTTGTAAAACAATCTCAGTATAGAATTCTCTCAGAATTTCTCGAACTTATTTTACCAACTACACTTCATTCAAGAACACATTTTCAGAATCTCCCCTTGATTGTGTCTCTTGGAAATATCCACTTGATTGTTACAGAAACAGCATTTTTACCTGTTTTCGTTACAAAACGTGTAATTACATTTTCTTCTCTTTGTCTCCCTGTGGGGGTGTGGGTGGGGATGGGGGTGGGGAGAGAGAGGCCCATCCCCCACCCAGTGCTAGGCGCTGAC
This sequence comes from Onychomys torridus, assembly GCF_903995425.1. NCBI lineage: Eukaryota > Metazoa > Chordata > Mammalia > Rodentia > Cricetidae > Onychomys > Onychomys torridus. The sequence goes on along the minus strand of NC_050460.1, from coordinate 64,099,982 downwards.
TCTAATACCAACACTGTTGTCAGTGAAAGTTGCTGTCAAGGGCAGGCTCACAGGAGTCAGGAACTACACAGCGGCCTCCATCGAGTGCCTGTTTTGTGACCTACTGTGCAGCCAGCCCTGGGGACCAACTTTCTCCTAAGTGTGGAGAAGGCAGATACAGCAGTCCTCACCTCTATCCTGTCCCAAAGTTCTTACCAGGAAAGCCCTCCCTCACTGGGACGCTTTGTCCTGGATGGAGAAGCCACCACCAACTGTGTCCAGGAAGTGAGCTATTGTTCCCTGGGGTTGTGAACATTTTCAGCCCTTTCCGTTGGGTTTATCTCTAAAGGACCTGGCTTTTAACTCGTTTTGAGGTGGAATTCTGTTTATTTTAGGATGAGATGAATGTAAATCATGGCAGCCTTTTTAACCACACCACGGTAAATGAATGAGGAGGAAGGGGTGTTGGGCAGTTTGCCTGGCATATGCAGTTTACGAAGACTACAGATGTTCCCCAGAGCAAGAAGGCTGGCCTCTGGTCAGGTGGGTTACAGAGCAGGAAGTAGGTTATGATTCAGCTCCAGCCCACATTTTTAAGGATTGGGCTAAGGAGGCCCTTAGGACTTCCTGTCCGGCCCGGAAAGGCCTAGGCTGAAGCTTCCCAAGACAGTGCAAACAAACCCACCTCTGGAGGAGAAGCTGCAGAGCCTCGTCTTCCAGGGTGACGTGTAGCAGGCTTTCTTGGACCACCGGCCAGCTCCCAAATAAAGACACAGAGAGCTGTTATCAATTGTGAGAGCTCGGTTATCTTAGGCTTGTCCCACTAGCGCTTATGACTTAGTTTAACCTGTTTCTCCTCATCTGCATTTTTTTGCCTCGGGGCTTTTACTTTTCTTTCATTTGTCCTACTTCCTTGCTTACTCCATAGCTGGCCAGCTGGCCCCTGGCATCTCCCTCTCCTCCTCCATTGTTGTCTTTTCTCTCTGCCCACCAGCCCTGCCTATCCCTCTACTGCCTAGCTATTGGCCGTTCATCCTTTTATTAGATCAATCAGGTGCCTTAGGCAGGCAAAGCAACACATCTTCACACAGTTAAACACGTGTGACACATCTTTGCAGAGTGAAAGTATGTTCCACAGCAGCGCTGGGGAGACTAATGCAGGAGGAGCTTGAGGTCGAGGTCAGTTTGGGCTGCACGGTGAGGCAGGCTCAGGGAAGCAGGGAGGGGGAAGAAGAAAAGTCATTGGCCATGGCAATGGGCTGGTAGGTGAAGAATTTTCTCACACTTCTTGGAAGCGTATTAAAGCTCAGAGACATTGAATGGCTTCTCCAAGATCCTGCTCACGATGGAGAGAAGCAAAATTTGAACTCGGGATTCAAATTTCTATTCTGAGGTCTGCTCTGCCCGCGCCTGATTGCTGCCTTTAGTGACATCCATCTGACGGATCTGAAACTCTGCCCTGAGCTTTCACAGAGGCAGAGGCTAGCCATACAATAAGCTGGACAGGAAGTTAGTAGGAAATGATCATCAGAGCCACAGATTTGAAGCTCTGGACAGGATGTCACTGATGGCTGTAAGAAGGAAGAGGGCTGTGCTGGTGGCCAGTCCTCCTGATCCACTGGCAGAACCAGCAGTGTGCAAGGCTTGAGTTGTAATGTTTCCAAGGATATATAACCTCCCAAAGTAGAAAGGGGCAAGCTAACAAGCTTTTAGCACGCCCACAGGCTCCCTGTTCCCTCCATGTCCTGGAGTGTTTGAGGCCCTGATGTTATTGATTTCAGGCCATCAGGGATGTGAACATGCTAAGGGCTGAGCATTCCAGCATGCTGTTTCCTCTGGTCTTGTCACTCCCGACTCAGGGATCGACCCTTTGGGGTCTCATGGGTGTGACCAGTCTCCTAGCCTCTGCTTTCTTGAGAACACTAGTAATTGGGTTTTCAGACTGCAGGGCCTGGTTTGTCTGGTTCCAGAATGGAGATAGCACAGCACAACACAAGCCATGGGAGAGCCCTCAGCCCACACTGTGTGCAGGGAAGGACAGGGACGTCAGTGTCGCACTTCCTTTTCTGTGCACAGCCTCTGCTGGGCATGGCTTTGGTATGGCATGTTGAACAGAGTTTTTTTGTTGGTGGTGGTTTTTTGTTGTTGTTTTGGTTTTTTTTTTTTGTTTGTTTGTTTGTTATCAAGACAGGGTTTCTCTGTGTTGTTTTGGTGTCTGTCCTGGATCTTGCTCTGTAGACCAGGCTGGCCTTGAACTCACAGAGATCCGACTGGCTCTGCCTCACGAGTGCTGGGATTAAAGATGTGCTCCACCACCGCCTGGCTGAGCAGAGTTCTTAACAGAGAAAACACAAACCCGTGTTGGCTGTATAATTTGATATTTTCTAAAAGACTTGCTCCTGAAACATTTTTCCCCAGGATTTTGCTTTGAGTTTTGAACTACAGAAACTTGAGTGCTTGGAATAGAAAACGCCTGACACCCAGGACTCGGCCTGGACTCTCTAACTGCCGTTTCACTCAGTCTGCTCTGCATCTCAGCTCCTCACCCCTCTGTCCATCCAGCAAGCCGTGCTGGGTTTTGGTGTGTCTCAGGGAAGCTGCAAGCATAAGTACATTTCACCCCAAAACTTCAAAAAGCTGTGTCATTAGCCGGGCGTGGTGGCTCACACCTGTGATCCCAGCACTCAGGAGGCAGAGGCAGGTGGACCTCTGTGAGTTCAAGGCCTACAAAGCAAGTTCCAGGACAGCCAGGGCTACAGAGAGAAGAAAAAAAGCTGTGTCATTAACGAGAGTTCAATACTTATCTATAGTCTGGGTCATGAAAGTGGGGTGACACATACTCAAAGACAAGCTTCGATTATAGCTGTCACTGCATAATCTTAGACAGATACCTACATTTGTGTAACCCCAAATTCCATTAGGATGCAGAAGACTACTGTGACCCCAAAATGTTCCCTCCTGCCTTTGGTAGTCAGTCCCTACCCAGCCCCACCCTAGAGCCTCCCGGGCACCTATTCTTCTGGCCTTTTCTGTGGGAGTTGTTACCTGATCTCTGACTTCATCTGAACGGCAGTAGTTCAGGATGTGCCTTTTGTGTTAGCTGAAGACTTTCATGTCTGGAAATAAAGCTTGGGGTTCTGGATTGTTTCTATGACTTCTTCCTGTTCAGCAGTAATTAGGGGTGGCGAGCTGAGGATACCTGAGGGACACTGATGGATGTGCTGGTGTGCTAACTCTCCATCACATGCATGGTGTTCTCTAACTGCCTGTACTGATGATGTGCTGGTGTGTTCTCTCCATCACATACATGGTGTCCTCTAACTGCTGTACTGAGGATGTGCTGGTGTGCCCTCTAACTGCTGTACTGAGGATGTGCTGGTGTGCCCTCTAACTGCTGTACTGAGGATGTGCTGGTGTGTTCTCTTGATCACATGCACGGTGTCCTCTAACTGCTGCACTGAGGATGTGCTGGTGTGTTCTCTCGATCACATGCACGGTGTCCTCTAACTGCCGAACTGCAAACAGCTGTTAGCTGTAGGCCTGAGGAGCAGGTGCTGGTCCCCGGCCTGGTGACCTGGAGAGGGAAGGTGGCAGTGGAAGCAGGACCTCCCCCCCTCCACCCGCAGCCAGGGAGGGGCCTGTGCCCCCTGAGGCTGTGTGACTTACCTTTGTCCCTCCTACATGTGCTAGACGTAAGCATAAACTGGACCAGAACCCAAATATGAAGTTTCATTAATCTTTTAGATAGTTGTCCCACTTTTTAAAGCCAAAACCTGGCACATAACCCAGAGTTATGTGGCGAGCAGTAATAAAGTTAAGAATCTAGGTCTCCCAATTTTTCTCTTTTCAGCAGTTTCCAGGACTTCGAGTCATCAGAGTGGGCCGTCCGGCAGGAGGAGGCCACTTGGCAATAGCTGCTTGTTTCCATGTGGCTTCTTCTACCGTGTTCCTGTCGTAGCTACATTTTTCCTTTCTGTTTCCCTGATACTGCGACAGTGCAGTCACGGTTTGAGGGTGCAGTCCCCGAGGACAGGGAGAGTGTGGTGGAAGTGGCTGCTGGTCACACTGCATCACACTCAGGAGGCGGAGACCGACGGGCACTGCTGCCCAGCTCATTTTCCTCCTTGTTCAGCCCAGCCCAGCCTGTGGCATGTCTCTAGTCACATTCAGGGATGTCTTCTCACGTAAACCTCTATGAAAACACCCTCACAGACTGTGTCTCACATGATTCCAAATCCAGTCAGACTAACCAAGACATTAAGCATCACAAGCCCTGGCCCTGGGTGGAGAAGGGCCCAGAGGGTGGTTGTGTGATTGGAGGTTTTCTGGGGCTGCAAGAGCCAGTATCTGCAGTCCAGAGGTGCAGGCTGAGGGGCAGGGACGTGGCCTAGGACCGGGCATCCTTGGCTTTCCTCTCTGCTAGGTTGCCCCTCTGTGTCTGGAGCAGTCACAGGGGGTGGGCATTTGGTCAGGTAGGGCAAAGCTCTTTGGAAGTGAAACAGCTCTGTTGCCCACCCTTAGCCTGGAAGAAAAGGGGGCCTTGAGAGAAGTGAGGGGGCACCACAGCAAATATGGTGTCAGTCTGTGTGCTGTCCCGTGATGAGACAAGTTAAGCTGAGACTAACAGTCTGCTGTGAGGAGAAGCTGCCCACTGTTCCCAGAGCTGCCGGTCTGGCCTGCTTGAGAAGAGGCCCTGAACCCACTGGCAGATCTTGATTCATCCCCACCACTGAGCACGCTCCCTCCCCCGCTTCTCCACGCCATCCTGGCCTCTTCTAAAAGCCATTGACAAGATTAGAAAACCAGACAAATCATTTACTTCAATCCATCTTTGTCTACCCTGAGGCCTTTTGCAACTCAGTCTGAAAGGGGAAGAAAGCTACTATAACTCCTGGTCACTGACCCTTTTTCAGACACTGAGTCAAAGCCCACTCACGGCTGAGTGCCTGTCTGCTCTGAGAGGCGATTGAGCAGATGCAGAGAGGACCACAAGTTCTCATGTGGCTCCTGGTCCGAGAGTGCCCCTGTCAGCATCTTTTGGGTTCCCTGACAGCATCAGTGGTCACATGACAGGGTGGGGTGAGCCTCTGGCAGGCTGAAAGGATGTTGCCAGATCCTCAGCACCTCATTCTCCCAGAAACACTCAGTCCAGGCTTGGTGCCTCTGAGGCCCAGGAGCAAGCTAGGCTGCTGGCACATGTAAGGATCTGCCAAGGTGCACTTCAGATTCCTCCCTGACTGTGGGGTTCTGTGAGGAGTTGAGCAGGGTGTAAAAATAAGGGAAAGTACTCCAGAGGATCCAGGCGGACCCAGAAGCCACAGTGTAGACCACCCTTCCTGCTCCCTCCATTTATATAAACGTGATTCAAGTTTCAGTGACCAGCCTGGTGAGAGCACTAAATAGTAGTTGTCACTGTTTATCACCGGGCCAGAGCGTCACCAAGACAGCAGCAGCTCTGTAGAAGACACGGGGTGAGATCAAAGGTCCTGAGACAGGCCTTCCCCCTTGATGGTTCTTGGCATCCCTGGGACACACCATTAAAATTGTTAAAGCAACAGAGCCAGACAGGTTTCTGGGTAAGTTTGTAGGTGGGGGATGGAGGAGGGAGGTGGGCATCTCCTGCTCTGTAGGATGGACCCGACGACACTAGCGTGTGCTTTCCCACTCCAGGGAATCCCGGGTGTGTGGGAATGCTCCCCGGGCAGTAGGAAGGAGCTGGGGGATGTCAGCAGCCAACTCTGACACTCTCCAGACACTTCAATGTTTACACCTAGAACCGGAGGAGGAAAGCGGTTCCTCTCCTCCTCAAAAAGCCCCAGCGTCGGCACACCCCTAACTGGTGGCTATCGTCCTAGTGGCTTGGTCCCAAATGGAAGCTCTGGACACAGTGTTACTTCTAACTTGTCCTCACCCAAAAGGGGAGTTTCCCAAAGGCCTAGGAGCAGGAGTGTACTCACTGACCCTCCAGGGTGCCCAGGGACTGCCTGAACCTCACACACTTCTGGCACACGCCATACTCCTCAGAGCTTGGGGGGTTTCCCTTCGACTCCAGTGGTTATTTGAAAAGCATAGTACCATCCCAATGACTGGATGGGCCCACCTCCCATGGACAGCTGCAGGATCCTGGGGGCTCTGCCCAGAGGTCTGCAGCATAACCAGGTTTGCTCCCAGCCACTTGGGGAGTGTGTTTCATACAGCCCTGGCAGGGGCCACCTGAACAGAAGCATCCTGAACAGTTGCTGATGGATGTATCATTTCCATTTTGTTGTTTTGTTTTGTTTTGTTCAGACAGGGTTTCTCTGTGTGACAGCCCTGGCTATCTTGGAACTTGCTCTGTAGACCAGAGCTGGCCTCAAACTCACAGAGATCTGCCCACCTCTGTCTCTTAAAAGGATACGCTACCACTGCCAGGCTTCAAAATATTTTTTAACACAAGAATGCCCTGTGATCACTTCCAGGGCCTTATCTTAACTAACACAGACACACATTTTCAGTTACAGCTCATGAGGAGTGCAGTACTAGCCATCACTCCAAAACTGTCACCCATCGGAGCAGCAGAAAAAGAAAACCATGCCCTCCAGTCACCCTTCCCTCCCTCCCGCCCCTCGAAACGGACTTCCGGGAACACTCATGTTTCCCGGCTTGCCCTGTTCAGGTAAACTGCCCTGTGTGCAGTGGAGTGGCGTCTGCCTGCTGCTTGTCCCACCTTGCACACCAGAGCTGCAGAGTGCAGGGTCTGCTGCTTCTGGGCTGTGACTCCCTAAGGGCTGCCCGGAAACCCCTCCTAGCCACCCCATGTCACCTCTGTAGGTTCCAGTTGCCAAGGAAGGGGTCCTGGGCCATAAGCTAGCAGAAGACTGGCATGTTCCTTCAATTCCTCTGGACACTAGACTCCTCAGCTTGACCTGGCTGTGGCAGCTTACAGAACAGTAAAACGTCTGGGCAAACCTCTGGCGGTGTCCACTGGCACAGGAACACAGGGCAGGCTGTAGAAACGCTGCCTTGTGTAGGCTTCCAGGCCTTTGCACTGGACTTTGCCCTGGGGAGCCTGCCGTAGATGCCCCGTCCTCCCAACCTGGCACCACCCCAGGAACGAAGGCCATTCTCCCCCGTGTGGGGAAAAGTCTCTCCACCTTGAGCACCCATCTCTTCCTACAGATGTTCTAGAAAGGAAAAGACATGCAAGGGAGCAGGGTTTATTGAGGGGCTGGGTAAGCCTCTCCCGGGGAGGAGGGTGTGGTCTGGAGGGACAGGAGCCCCTGTGTTGAAGTTACACAGAAGCTGTAACTGTGAAAAGACAAACATCACAAATAGACACTGCGTAGAATGAACTGCTGGTGGTGTGAGATGGTGAGCACCATTTCTGGAAGACCTTCAGCAAAATCTCCGCACATGGGAGGAGGGACTCCATGACCTGCCGCTGGTTATGTCTGCATGTGCACGCGGGTGTTCATGTGTGTAAGTGCAGCAGGCACTGGCATGCCTCCTCACGGCGCATACGTGGAGGTCAGAGAACAGCTTCACCTCCCACCTTCTTTAAGGCAGGGTTTCTTGTTTGCCACTGTGCACTCTGGGCTAGTTAGCCGCTGAGCTCCTGGGGATTCTCTCATCCCTACCTCCCATCTCACAGTCGGTGCAGCTACCACATCCATCTTCATGTGAGTTTGTGGGATCCTTCCTCAGGACCATACATGTTCATGACAAGCACTCTGCCCACCTAGCTACCTCCTCTGATCACACCACTGTGCAGTGCCTGGTGGACCCCGCTCATGTGCTTGTAAATGTGCACAAAAACACGTGGAACAGAACTCACTGGAGCCCTGGCAATGAGAAAACACCCACAGGTGTGCCAGGCAACTGTTGAACACATGGCTCGAGAGTGTGGCTTACCCATTGCAAGTTCTCTGTGAACCGTGAAAAAGCTCCAGAACTCCGTCAGTGGGGAAAGCAAGACACATGGCGTGTCTATTGGGGTGGAGGGGGGTATCCTTGCATTTGCCCACGCCTAAGAAGTGACCTAAAAGAGTGGAAAGAACACGGTAATGGGAAGCAAGCCGGAGGCATGCTGTTCTCTGAATGATACTTCGTAGTTCTTGAGTGGTAAAATGTATGTAAAGAAACAGGCATCGAGGGCCAGGCATGGTGGCACACTTAGGTGGCACAGATAGGAGGACCTCTGAATTCAGGGCCAGTCTGGTCCATAGAGAGAGTTCTGGCCACAGTTACATAGTAAGATCCTGTCTCAAAAACAACAAAAGAACATGAGTCAAAGTATTTTTTGAGTGGGTTGGAGAGATGGTTTAAGGCAGAGGGCCTTTGACTTGATTCCCAGCACCCACCCATATGGTGGCTCATAACTATCTGTAATCCAGTTTCAGGGGTTGCTATGCTCTCTGTTGGCCTCCACAGGCACCAGGCACATGTGTGGTGCTTAGACATAATTGCAAGCAAAACACCTATACAGATTATATATACACCGGTTTTTGAGACAGGGTTTCTCTGTGTAGTTTGGGCGCCTATCCTGGAACTCACTTTGTAGACCAGGCTGGCTCTGCTTCTCCAGTGCTGGGATTAAAGGCGTGTGCCCCCACCACCCGGCCAACATAAAAATATTTTTTAAGCTTCAAATTTAGGCTTTAGTAGGCTGGAGCCCTCAGAGGGCAACAGAGGACAATGGGCACAAGCTAATTTTTATTGAGTATCTACTTTGAGCCATGTTATCCACTAGACGCTGTGTGAACATGATGTATATTTACATCCCAGACTTTAGAGGTTGGTGGTCTTTCCCTGACTGTCGGAGTCATTGGCCAGTGCGACAACCCCTGAAGTGGCCACAGCCAAGGGGAGGGGTGCATGTGGGCGGCTGTTTACTCCAAGGGGCAGTGCAGACCCACCCTGGAGCTGCCTCTCAAGCAAAGACACCCCTGCCAGTCTTTGGTGTGTCCCTGTGCTTTGGCTGAGCTCTGTAGCTGAGGATGTGGGCTGCACTGGCCTCAGGGAGAGAGGAGGCACTTAGTCTGTGCTCTTCTGGGCGTCAGCTGCACGCCCTGTCTGCCAGCTGGAGGCCAGCTGGGGAGTTGTTTTTCTGATTGCCAGGCCCAGGCTCCTTACTTGCACTTAGGGGAAAGAGCATCCAAGCCCTGGTACAAAAGGTCCCTCTTTTCATGGCTTTGGAAGAAGCTGTGAATGAGCTCATTATCACTGCAGCCCAAGAAGTGGGGACAGGCCATCCTCATCTGGCTGTCTAGACCTACCCCTGGCCACATGTACTGGACTGAGGGGCAGATGGGGCAGCTTGGTTCCAGCCCACAGTAACCCAAGCCAGGTGCTGAGACAGGTGGCCCATACCAGGGGCCATGCTGAGTCCATTAGATGCTCTGAGGCTCACTGTCTCTGCTCTGGTCCAGAGGAAGGGCTCTTCCCCCAATAAGTGCAAAACTCCTATCCACCTCCCAGATGCAAAAAGGGTTTCCATCCAGGGCTACGTGGCCTCCCTGCCCGCTTCGGAGAGCTTCCTGTGTGCAGGTGGTCTGCCTGCCTCTACACCTCAGGGCTGGCAGTCACGGCCACCACTTATCTATCTGTACTGTGCTCACAGTCTGCCAGGTATGGCTCTAGGTGCTTGGAGCGTGACATAGAGCAAAGCTGGCACTGTGTCTTCTCAGGGATCCTAAATTCTAACATGAGCAGTGACATGTGCAGACTACTGGGCTGAGGAGTCAGGCTTCCAAGTCCAGGAAAAGGGGTCACGTCTTTACCGCAGCCCACACCGTTGCTGTCTGGAGCCCTGCAGAGTGGTTTTCCACATCTTCCTGGATGAGTTAGACCCTGGGAGAGCAGACAGGTGGTACTGGCCTTGAGCTGGCAATGCTGACCCCAACTTGATCCCTCTTGTGTCCTCTTTCTTCTGTTTCAGATTGAGAAAATCATGAGCTCGATTGGAGAAGGAATTGACTTTTCTCAGGAACAGCAGAAGGTCTCAGGTACTGTACTGGTCCCCACCTTGTAGAACACAGGCCTCTCACTGGCTCTGGCAGCCTCATGTTCTTCTCTGACCCAAGACAAACATCTGAGGAGAAAGGGGCCAGCCCCGGCCACGGCCTGCACTTTTGGAGAAATGACTGTGCATTTTGGGGGGAAGTGTATGCATTGAATTTGAGGCTGCTTATTACGAAAAGGAGTTGTAATGGAGTAGCTGTCAGGTTGCTTGTGGTTTTGGACTTCATCACAGTGCTCCAAACTGGAGTACTGCCACATTCCTCCCCGGTTCCTGAGAAGGCTCTGGCACCAGCTGGTCATGAAAACATGGCCCTCATATGCCTTGTTTACCACATTGGTAGTGTGGGGCTAGATGAATGTTCTCCCTGTTAGCATGTGTCAGAGTCTCTTGGAGGGGGTGGGTGTCTCTGCTGGTGTTACCCAGATCCCTACAGAACAGATCATTCTGTTCATATAAGCCGTTAGGGTAAGGTCTGCCTTGATTTCCTTTTTTGTGACATGGACCCTCGTCTGGGCTGCTTTCTCAGGAGAGATGTCTTTAAAGTGCCTCTCAGAGCTGATGCTCACACCCCTCATCGAGCCCTGGTTCAGACCCCAGAACTATGACATCTCAGAGAAGGCCCAGCTTCCCTTTCTGATGAGTGTGCCTCTTCTCCAGGGTGGGGTTCCGTCCCTCCTATAGCATTGGCCCAGCAGCCTTCCTTGTGGCACTTCCCAGTCTTGGGCTCCTGTTGCCCTGTCAAGAGGGCCTGATGGGTGCTGTGCACATTGGAGAGAGGAACTGTGGGCTTTGCTGGGCATTCTGTGCTCCTGGGGCCACACTGCCCTGAGTTCAAATCCCAGTTCTAGATACAGGCTTCAGGGTAAGTCATTCATTTCATCCCACCTGAGTGCCAGGTTCCTAGCAGTACAACTCAGTGACTTACCTCGTCGTATTGGAGTGAATTAATAAGATACTCCTGCCTGAGTGAATAGAAGCGTGCTTAGAGAAGCCGTGCCTGTTTCTATGACGCTGACAAACTCCGGGAGCAGGGTACCTGCTCCCTGGCTTGGCTCCCTCTGCATTTAGCTTTGCATCCTTCCCTGCAGGCCTTGGTTCCTGGGTTCCAGGGTTCCAGCAGAGGGACTGGGCTTGGTCCTTGTCAGACTTGGATGACTGCTGGAGTTGACAGATGGCTTTTCCAGCTGAGAAGCCATGGACCCTTCTCCAGACAGCTGTTTGCTCTCTGCTCAGTGGTTGCCTGCACCTCTGGAATGCACATGTGTTTGCAAGGGTCGGGTGTTTGTAGGGAATAGGTATTTAGGACAGACAGACAAACCCTCATGCCACTTTCAAGGCTGTGCTTTGGGGATGATCACAGCTGGGACCAAGAGCATTAAGCTTAGGTGTGGCCCCACCTTCTGCTTTCCTGTACCTCCTCAGGAACCTAAGCCACAGCATGTCCAAGAGTCAGCAGACCACTGCCTCTGGACCCAGTCAGGCCTCTTAGGAAGAGCCTTGCCCTTGAAGGAATCTGCACTGAACTTCTTCTCTCTCCCACTCTTGGGATTGGCAAGAGGGCTTCTCTACGCTCAGGCTGTCCTGACCCATTCTTGTCCTGTGTGCATGTTTACTTTGCTAAGCCACCTTCTACACCCCAGCTTAGGGACACCCAGGACAGGCGAAGATGTGTGTGATGTAGAGAACCCCAGGGTTTGGGGTCTACACCACTACCTGGCTAAGAAGCCTGGAGAGGCTGGCTCAGGCCAAAGCAGAGTCTTTGTGCATTTTGAGTGGTCAGGATCACAGTGAATCAGGGTTCAGTTGTCAGCAAGAATCAAGGAGATACCTGGGCTCTGGCACCGGCAGCTTGGGGCGAGGCACAGCCTTCAGCAGCTGGTCCCAAGCCAAGCAACGGCTGCTCAAAGGGACTAATTCTGCACAGGGTTCTCTCCTGAAGGGCAGGACCACAGGACTGGAGTCCAGTCCCATTTGGATACCCAAGGGCCCCTGGACAGTCCACACTGGAGCTAGATACCCAAATCCCCAAAAGACAGGTCTTACAACTGCTTCATGCCTCTGCCAGCTACCAGAAGTCTATCACACTAACCACTCTGGATTCTTTGAACAAAGGCCTACTCTGTCGAAGATAGCCTGGCTTTCCTCTGTTTGAACTCCCCATTCACTGTTGAGTAACTGCTGAGTGTCGCCTCTGGGCCCCTGGTCTCTGGACACAATGCCTGTAGAGACCTATTGAGATGCAGGTGCCCCAGCGTGTTTCCGGGTGATGTGTGGTTCCTGGATATCTGTGACTTTGACCCTCCCTGGCTGCACTTGCAGTTGATCAGGCCTCCCCTTGGCTGTCCCTTGCTGAGTGTCCTGCTCTAGGTGTGTGCTTCTCCCCTGGCCCTGGGTTCTCTTCTAAGGAGCGTCAGGTGCAGTAACTGTGTTCTGTCCTCAAGTGGCAAGTGGGGGTCACTTAACTGTGGGCCACATTGCCCCTTAGTCCCTTCCCCTGGCTGTCCTTGAAACTGCCAGCCCAAGTTCCAGGCATGATTCTCCTGTGCCCCTGAAAGAGGTTTCCTGCCCCCCAGGCCTGAGATGAAGCGGCCGTCTCTGGAGCACTTAGTGGCTGTGTCTGCATCGCCAGCTCAGTGTCAGGAAACCTGTCATCTCACTCTGGCTCCCCTCAGCAGCAGCAGCAGCAGCTTCTGCTCCGATGTCCGATCCCTGATGTATTTTCCTGAGCATGGAAGGGGGAAGGGTGGGAGGGGAGGAAGGGGAGGGCCAGACATGAGAGTGAGCAAGGACTGTGGTGCCGGCAGTCGGCAGCCAGCAGTGTGGAGCCCCGGAGCCTTTAGACAAAGCATTCTGCTGCGGCTCTGTAAGCGTGCACATCCCCCGGCAGCAGCCCGGACCACAGCTGCCCAGCCCTGGGATTACAAGCAGGAATGAATCAGCAGCCGGGGCCACACAAGCTCATGAGCATTCAAGAGCCCGCTGCGTAGGTTCCTGGAGCCGACTTTCCATTCAAGGGCAAGTCTGGGAGCCTCCAGACTTGGCGCTTTGGAGTACCGCTACATCCTGCGACCAGAGACTACCCTGTCACCACCCACCGTCTGTTCTGTGGAGGACAGGAGAGGCGTGGAGGCTGCCATGGTTGGTCAGCAGGGTCCCTAAGACAAGCAAATTAGCGTTGCCCTGCCTTGAAGGGCAGAGACCATCAGTACCGGCAGGATGGCTTTCACCATGCGGAGGAGAGTCCCTGGGAGGTGACGTCTCCGTTGGTTCTTCCTTCTCCTGCCTTGAACCTCTCTCTTCCTCCCCTCCCTTACCCTCCTTTTGCCCATTCTTGCTACAAGAACTGAAGAAGTAAGGTGGGGTGTGACGGCATCCAGCGCTGAAGATCTGAGGGCGGGAAAGGCTGAACTTTGTCCTGTCCTGAGTGCTGAGCACAGTGAATAAGTACTCCCCTGGTCTGCACGTCTGTAGAGATGGTGAGACCCCAGACCCCAGGAAGAAAGCCGTGTGCGCCACTCGGCCAGAGAGCAGCGCGATGTGGATAGACAGGCTGCCGGCTCCTGACAGACAAGTGCCGCCTCTTTCTTTTATCTGCTTGGGTTTTGTCTTCTTTGACCGAGAACCGAACAGCCTGACTGCTTTCCCCTAAGCAGGCAGGCCGGCAGGTCTCGGGAACTGCCAGCAAAGACAGTGAGAATGAACACCACACTCCTGGAAGCCAACTCCAGCCAGGAAGGCAGCTCCTCAGCCCAGGAGGCGCCCGAGTCTGCTGGCCACACAGCCCGGTAGAAGACCGTGCCATTGACCCAGCAGAGGCACATCTGAGCCTGACCCCCACACTGCAGCCCATCTGTCCCTCTCAGCCCCTGACTGACCTGAGCTGGGAGCACAGAACTGAGGCCATGGTTTGCTTTTTCCGGGACTGCTGGGGGAAAACAAGTAAAAGTCCCTTCTCTCCCCTGCCGTGTGTTCCCGGCTGCTTGTGTTGCATGTGCTGGGTCCCTGTGAACAGCTGCCGTTGCTGCTTCCTTCCCGGAGCCCTCGCTGTGTGCCTGTGTCCCTCAGTTGCATGAAGACTCGCGCTCGCCCCTGACTGGGTTATGCTGCAAGGTCGCAGAACTAGCCCCTCGTCACAGCCCCACAGCGGCTCCAGAAGTTGCATGGAGAGGAGCAGCCAGGCTGGTGGGCACTTAGCAGCGCTAGTGTCTTCCTCTAGTGCCCCTGGGGTCGGACTTTCTGCCATGCCTCTGTGTGGACGCTGATAAGAGGAGTTGACCCAGAGACCACGGAGGGTCGGCTCCCCCAACCCTAGGGCGAGATCCTGCATGTGCAGCCTCAGCCCTGGTCCGGGGCAGCTCACACCGCGGGGTGTGAGTGGGCAGCGGCCACCCGAGTCAGCCTGTGTGCAGGGCCAGGCAGCTCATCCTGCCTGCTCTCCCGCTCTCTTGTCCACGCTCTGGCTCCGTTATGGTGGTGACTATGATGTGGCAGTGCCACCTGTCTTCCTCTGAGTGCCGCTGCTACCGCCTTAATGGGTTCTCTCTTTTCAAGCGCCTGCCGATTCCTCTCTCGTCAGGTTCTCGGACGCTGGAGCAGAGCGTCGGGGAGTGGCTGGAGTCGATGGGTCTGCAACAGTATGAGAGCAAGCTGCTGCTGAACGGCTTCGACGATGTCCGCTTCCTGGTGAGTGCTGGCAGGCCGCCTCAGTGGCCAGCCCCGGTGCTGCTGGTTGGAAACTGGCCTTCCCCGGGCCGCACGGGCTCAGCTGGAGTTTGAAAGAGCATGTAATCCCTTACCCTAGGGAAGAGCTAACAGAGGGAATGTGCACTAGGAAGTCGGCTAAGTGCCTGATGCCAACCTTGCAGATACTCCTGGCCCCACTAGCTCTGTCCCAGCTGCCGTTCAGGTGGAACACTCTCAGAAGGACCCTTGACTCAGACCCTGCCCCAGCCCTGCTTCTTAGACTGGATGCTGGTGTGCTGTATGTTGAGGCATCTTGGCCAGCATGTAGAGCCCAGTCCCCAGCAGCTTTAGAAGACAGGACAGCCAGGTACCCCATGGGGACTCCATGTCCCATCTAAGCTGGATACCAGGAGTTTCCTTATTTTCAGACCTTTGCTGTTGTTACTGAAGCAAAAGTTCCTGTCTCACCCCAGCAAGTGAGATGGTGGCCAGGGCCCCAGACTGTCAGGGAAAGGCTGAGTGCCAGCTTGGTTGCTTTTTGGAGGTTCAGTCTGCACTCAGAATACAAGGGGTCAGTGGATTGACCAGGGCCTCTCTTCTGCTCCCTGGGGAGTGGGGACTCAGCTTAGCCCCGGGCTTAGAAGCTAATGTCCCACTGTCTCCCAGAAGCCTTGCCCAGTGTGTCCTTCCTCGTGGGTCATTCAAGACAGTGCCTGAGCCAAGGCATGCACAGGAGCAGGCCTGTGACATCACAGCAGTCGCTGTGACAGCTGATGTCCTTACAGTGGGCTGGGTGTCAATCTCAGTGGTTCATGTATATGAGCTCTGTGACTTCCCAGCACCATGAGGTGTGTACTGGTGTCCTCACCTGTTTCCCGCATGCACAATGTGGTGCAGAGGTTAAGTGGTTTTATCAGGGCCACACTGCTGGTAAATGGCCAAATGAAAGTGTGTGCTTGGGAATTACAAGGCAAGAAGTCACTCTCTGAACACTGTGTCACCCATTCTCATTCTGGGGTGTGGCAAGAACCATTTATATGCTGCACATCTTGGTAAGTGAGCAAACTCACTGCCCTGTTCCTCCCATTTTCTGGGGCTTCCGATTGTCCCCTTGAAGCAGAGCTCTCTCACTGGTGCACATTTGCCCTGCACCTCGTATGAGGGCCATGTTTATAGAGCGGGCACAGGGTCCCAGCTGACCCTCCATCTCAGTGGATGGCTAGGTTTACTCTGTCAGCAAAGGGTTTGGTGTCTCCAGGGGGCACCCTGCTTGTGGCTTCCAGGGAAGACCAATGGAGAGTCCCTTAACCAAGCCATCTCTGTCTCCTGGAAAGTCTGCAGCAAGCTACCCTCTCAGATCCAGGTTTGGGCTGTTTTCTCAGTATTTAAAAGTCTCCAGTTTTAAAATAGAAGTTTTTCCTTTCTAAAATTGAAGCTATATGAGTACGTTTATGGTTCCTGGGCTCTGACTACCACGCTCTTTAGGGAAGGAAGGACCGTGACTGGGAAGGAAGTTCCGTCAGTGGGAAGGACAGCTGGTCCTGGCTGTGGGGTTTGTGGGCTTGCCTTCTAAGGCCTCCCTTTCCCCGTGCTGCTGGCAGGTCAAACAAGAGTGGTGGAGATCTGCAGACACTCCCCCGTGCTCGTCAGGGGCTGAGCCTGCAGATCAGAGTACATAGCTCCTCAATTCAGTTCAGCAGCCTTTTAGTTTTCCAGCCCTTGAGCAACCCCAGGACCCCCTGACCCTACCTGAGGAAACAGCTAGATGACACTTTTGTGGAAGCGTGGCCCTGAACCAGATGCCCATGTAAGGTGCAGAGCCTGTACCAGAAAGACACTCCACCCCGGTAGTCAGCAGCTTGGCTCCTCTAGGGCCTCTTTGGTCTGGAGCATGTGCAGAAGTCTCCACCCAGAGGTGAGCTGAGCACACCTGAGTTTAGTATGTTGCTTCAGGTGCCTGGAGTGGCCTGAGTGGCCAGCACAGCATCCTGGGTAATTGCATGTTAACTGCCAGGTGGGCTTAGGAGTAAGTTTTAGCAGAGGCGTGTTCCCATTCCTGAAACACTCCCTAAGCACATGGTCCTGGTGGAGCCCATCCAGTTTGGTTCCCAGTAGACTGTGAATGTTTAACCTGGTTCTGAGATTCCCTGGAGATGTTTCTACCAGGTGAACACTAGCTCCAGTAACCCCAGGTCCAGATGTGTTGGGAACATCTGGACACATGTTCACAGTCAAGCTGCTACTGTGGAGTTCCATGTCAAGATATTTGTGAGCATTATGGAGCTCTGTGCATGGTAAGGCACATTCCAGGATGATCTGCCTTCACCATGCCAGGTCATCTCTGCCCTGATGCTTTCGGTGACAGAGGATCCAGTGTTCTGGCTACTTTAATGCTCATATTTACATTGAGTCCCTGTGCCTTCTGTCTGCTGCTCCCAGGTTCAACTTTGGGGCCACAATGAACACTTACGCCCTCTAGACAATTGAAGACTTTGCCTTGGCCTCGCAGGTTCTGTCTTGTCTGGGTTCGGTGCTGTTAATCCTGACTGTTCCCACAGTGATGATGATGGATTTGGGCTAGCAAACCTTGTATCTTGAACTTCTTCCACACCCTCTTGACTGTAGGTAGAAAGAAAGTGTCAAACCAAGGCCATGAGAGCTACCATGAGCTCTTGTGTTGATGGAGCCTGATGAGGAGCCCAACATTAGCACCAGGAAACCAGGCCAGGGAGTGTGGCTGCCTTACCAGCCAGCAGCCACCACCTTGCCTCATACCTTGCAGCCCATCCATCTTCACCATGTCCACAGGAAATGGGCTTTCTTGGGAGTAAGGAGCAAATGCATTCAGTGAGTTCAGAAGGAGGTCACTGATGGCTGGTGCACCTGTGCTCCAAGCATGCTGGGCTACTCCGACAGCCTCGTGGAAGTGTTGACAGTGCACATGATGGTGGCCCTGAGGCCAGAGGGTTGTGACAGATGTGGAAAGATGTAGAGTGAAAGAATATCTGAGAGAAGGGAGTTTGCTCATGTGGGGCTGTTGAGGGGACACAGGAATGCACGGCCCCCCTTTGCTCTGAGCTCGGGAGGTGTGAGGAGTGTCAGGAGACACCTGTGCTGATCTCTGGTAGCTCTGTCTTCTCTTGGCGGCAGAGTGGATTTTCTCTGTCTCCTGCTGCGAATGGAGCAGCAGATCCAGTGTGGGTTGAAGGGACCTTGTGGTCCAGCTGCAGATACTGTTCAGGAAGCAGTAGCATGTGGAGCAACCCCCTGCTAAGGCCTGAGTAGAGACTCTAGATGCTACAGGAGCCATGTCTACCACGTTCTGCTGTACACATGACCCAGAGCAACAGCACCCAGGATCACAGGTGGGACAGTGGAGGACCAGAAAGCTCCAAACTTGGACTGTGCTTACCAAGTCCAGAGAGGAGGAGCTGGTGATGGGCCAGAGACTGCTAGCAAAGTTGGCTTGAGAGCAGGGCCTGGTGAGGCCGGAGGGTGGGCTGGAGCTAACCCTGAGTCCTGAAAGCCATGTGGGGTGCCCTGGTGTCTCTGAGCCCTGTGTTGAGGTGTCTTTGACCTGTGGCTCCAGGTCCACCGTGGCCAGCAGAGGGTGGTTAAAGGCAGTATCGGACAGTCGGGGGGGGGGGGGGCAATGTCGCTCAAAATAGGTTAGGAGCAGATGGATGGGGAGGAAGTTGCTTCTTATGCTGCAGCTGGGAGGCCTCCAGCTCCGCCCACCAAGTTCTTTCTCCACTGGATTTCTGCTACAAGGCTGCCAGGCTCCCACGGGGTTCCTGTCTGTTTCTGAGGTTGTTGGTCTTTGTATTGGAGAAGGCTGACAAGTGTTTGACTTTCAGCACCCCAGGCAAGGAGCCCCTTCTTTTTTTAAAAGATGTATTTTATTGTATTATATTTTTATGTGCATTTCTGTTTTTGCCATGGGTGTTGGGGTTCCCTGAAACTGGAGTTATAGACAGGTGTGAGCTGCCATGTGGGTGCTGGGAATTGAACCTGGGTCTTCTGGAAGAGCAGTCACTGCTCTTAGCCCCTGAGCTGTCTCTCCAGCCCGAGCCCCTTCTTTAGGAGCCTGGGGATTTGGTCTGACAGCAGCTAATGAAATGCCCATCCTGTTCCACAGGCTGTTCTCCTTCAATCCCATAAGCCACTCTGTTTGATCCGTGGGCTGGAGTCTTGGCTCTCCTGCCCCGGCCCCTGTGCTCCCCCAGTGCCCCTCCCTTTCACCTCTGTCTGTTGCTGCTCTAAGGACCACAGCCAACTTGAGCAGAGCTGCCCAGATGCTGCGCAGCATCCGGCCTCCCCCAGACCTCCTCTCTGCACAGCACTTTGTGAGCCGACTACTGGGCTGGGCTTTTCTCTGTCCTGTTGACATAGGGCCCGGAGCAGGAAGATCGGTGGAGATGAGGCATAGACAGGAGGGTTCTCAGAGAGGCCTGTGTCCTCCTTTCTGGACTGTGTCATCAGCCTTGTCGCTGAGAGTTAAACTCCTCAGGTGCCCCAGGCACTGATGCTCCCTTGGACAGCCTTAGGGGCACTCTGGATCCAAGTTCTACCCACTCACCCTCTAAAGGTTGATGAGAGAATTGAAGAGAATCTGTCTTCTCTGTGCTCTACAGCCTGGCCTGTGATGACGTGCTCATGACACTGCATGGGAAGGTCAGGTTGTGGTCACCATGTGTAGCTAGGGAAAGCTCAGGAGAAAACTTGCAGCTCTGCTTGGTGGCAAAGAGCTTAAGTGGAGACAGTGTACTCTCTAGATCCTTCCCATCCTACCTGTGGGATGTTGTTTACCCATGTCCTTCATGGTCCCATGCATTCGCATAAGCTCCGAAGAGAGAATGCCAGCCATTACCACCACACCTGGAGAGCAGCTGTTGCTCTGTGGGGGCTGGGGGCATTTGGGTGGTGCGTGCCCTCCTCTGCAGCAGAGCAGGCAGCAATGGCATCTGCAGGGATGAGCTGCTCTTGCCTGCCAGTGCCCACAGACACACGTGGCTTTGAAACCAATCAACTCTCGACTGACTCAGGCCCAGCAAACCTACACTGCAAATGTGGGGACAAAACCAGCGCCTCTGCCAGATCGAAAGGACAGGGACATCAAGAACCGGCCTGGGGGAGCAGGCCAGAGGGTGGGGAGCAGCCACAGCCTGTGCTCCAGCACCTCCACAGTTCTCTCCTCAAGGGGACAGCAGGATTGTGTGCACCATTAAGAGGTGGCTAAAGCCAGGCAGTGGTGGTGCACGCCTTTAATCCCAGCACTCGGGAGGCAGAAACAGGTGCATTTCTGTGAGTTCCTGCTCAGCCCGATCTATATAGTGATTTCAGGCCAACCTCAGAAACATAGTGAGAGCCTGTCTCAAAAACAACCACAGAAATGGACTCACTGAAGAAAAACAGAGGGGAAGAGAAATGTGTCCCCACCCGGGGTGGATAAACGAGTGGCCTTCACAGTTGCTCTGTGCTCCCTTCACTTTTAAAATGTCCTGGAATAAACCTGGGTAAGTTTTCTACCGAGGAAAACATTTCCTAATGTGGAGAAGGCAGGACTCAGTGAACACCAACCACGCCCAGAGACAGAGTAGCAGAGGAGAGAGGCGCTCCGCCCTGGTCTTTCTATTCGGGCTCTCTAATGAGCGGGACACTGGGTCCTGGGAACACAGCTCAGCCCACTGATGGGAGGGGCGAGTAACTGCCCCGGGCCTCATTTACATTCTGCACCCTGGCCCAAAGGCTGGGAAGCACTGCCACTGTGTTTTGTCCAGGTTGGAGCTCCTTCCCCTCTTTCCCTTCTGCCCCTCTGCTGTCTAGAATATTCCTTCCCACAGATGTTGCTCTTCACACCCCCAGAAGAGAGGGGCATCAGGGAGGTCACATTGTAGCACCTGCTGAGGTGCTTCCTGCCTACTGTGTGCAAGCACTGGGGAGCTCCCTTCCCTCAGCTGGACTCCCCTGAAAACCCTAAGCCTGGAAATCTCCTATCTATCTTTCTTTTGTTTTTTGGTTTTGGTTTTGTTTGTTTTGTTTTTTGAGACAGGGTTTCTCTGTGTAGTTCTGGTGCCTGTCCTGGAACTCACTCTGTAGACCAGGCCGGCCTCGAACTCACAGAGATCTGCCTGCCTCTGCCTCCCGGTTAAAGGTGTGCACCACCACCGCCCAGTGCTCCGATCTTTCTAAATGAGACCACCCAGGCAGTCTGCCCTCCCCAGGCCTCTCAGCCTGGCCAGCAGGAACATGCTCACTGTCAAGAACTAGTTTATCTAGGCAAGTGGCCTGGCTGCCTTGGTCTCTGAAATGTGTCTTTTACCCCATTGTGAAGGCATGTGAGGGTTACATGGCTCCTCACTAGGCTCAGTTGACGGCAGGAGCAGAGGGCCAAGACCTCCAGCATGGACAGACCGTGACTCGTGCTGATTTGAGTGACATCCTCATACTTGGTCTAATCCTGGTTCCTCTGCCCTGCCCTCCGCCTGTCCAACCCTTGCCTGCTGGGCCCTGTTTCCCTGGGAATCCCTCCATTACCTTCACCCAGCTCCCTGCTCCCAGAACTCACTGGACCACCAGTTGTTACACTGTAGTGTTTAGGAACTAAAGAGAAGAAAGTCTGAGTGCTCAGCACAGATAGGTCTACAAAATGCAGTCAGCCCTCTGTCCAACAGCAGTGGATCCAGCCATTGGTCAAGATGGAGCAAACATAGAAACAATGCAGTAACAACTTGGGAGCATTGCATCCTGCCGAGCTTTGTAGGTAATCTAGAGGTGTAAACCGTAGGGAAGAAGGTTGCAAGCTGAGTCAAAGGAGGGCCGGCTGGGGCATCAAGACCCACTGATCATGCAAACTCTGTCTCCTTCCCAGGGCAGCTGACCTGCAGGCTCATACTGCCAAGGTCCCAGGGAGAGGAAGGGACACAGCAGGAACTGCTCTGGGAGCCGTGTGTCCATATTTCCCATCATACCCTTCACTTGTCCACTCATCTTTCTCAGAGGTTTCTCTACAGCTCCTGACCCTGGACGAGGGTCTGATTCACGTGGACCCTGCCTGGTGTTAGAGCTGGTAGAAGGAGTAATGGATCTTCCAGCCAGTGGACATGGTAGAAGTGGACGTTGGGCCACCCATCTGGAAGTTCATGTTGGTTCAGCTCAGGTCCTTGCTTAGGCATCGACAGAAGGACAGACAGTCTGGGTGTGTGGCCTTACCCATTAGCAGACTCCAGAAGTGGTGGCTGTGTGTGAGCTTTGCATGGTAGGCAGGGGGTACATTCTGCAGCCCAGAAGCAGCAGAGCCTAGCACAGAGCTCTCAAGCCTAGGCTGCTGGTGTGCTCTGTAGGATATTTGTCCCACACCCAGGTGCTGAGGAGGCAGAGGTGGGCCACCAGGTCATGGTCTGCATTCGCTGCCCCAAGCTACTTGACATGTCCAAGTGCAAAGCGGAAGCAGAAATACCCACCTTTCTAGATAGAATCCAGAAAGTGGCCCAGAAGGAGACCCACAGGCATAATTCCAGGTTCCGGGCAGAGTTGGCTAAAGAAACAGACAGCTTCTTCCTGGAAGGGAGGTAAGCTGACCCTAGGACATCACTATGCACAAAAGGAAATGTTAGTGCTAAAGAACAACCCGAGAAGGATCCCAAGCCGACATGCGAGATGCTCCACGGGCCGATTGCTCTCAGGAGTGTTTCCACAAAGCCAACAAGGACACTGGAAGGAGCAGTCGGGGGACAGCTACCCAGAGCAACTGCAGAAACAGTGTGGTGATGTCTGGGTGACCTAGAAGCTGACCCCAGGCTCTGTGTGTGGTGGGCCAGGGGTGTGTCCTGAACTGGCCTCCTCGGAGAAGTGGTCTATTTCCTCCCTGGAGAGGACACACAAAGCCAAACAGGGCAAGAGAGAGACTGGGAGAGCACTCCTGGAACCAAGGTTTGTGTGTGCAAAGCCTGAAGGACATGAAGCGGAAACCCCTGCACAGATGCCTAAACAAAATGAGAAGACAACAGTGTCGCGAGGACACAAAGCTCTCATTTTACTAAGAATGGTGTCCCTGGAACAGTGGCCAAAGGTCGGCCACTGCTGCACAACGCCTCTGACAGTGTGGGGAACCCAGCACTGATAAGACAAACATCTGCCAGGATCTGAAGTACACGCACCCTTTAAGCAAGCAGTGCCTTTCTGCAGCCCCAGCCCAGCGGGGCCTGATGCCTTGAGGTGCTGGTGCACTCGTGAACAAGCTGGAACTGGGCATTCTTCCTCCAGGCACTGGGCGTGCGCGTGCCCCCACCCAGGGACTCCATGGCTTCCAAGAAAGGAAACCTGCATAGGTGGCCTTCCTGGCTAATAGGAAGCATTAAGGAGAGATTTCAGCCAGGCGCCGGTGGTGCACACCTTTAATCCCAGCACTCAGGAGCAGAGGCAGGGCTATCTCCGTGAGTTGCAGGCCAGAACTACACAGTGGGAGAAACCTGTCTCAAAAAAACAAAACCATGTACAAAAAGTTCTCATGACTGTTACAGTGGGACAACCTGCTGGGCTACAGGTGTGGAGTCACACTGTTTGGGTTCAGCTCCAAGCTCTGCCACTAGATATATAAGTTCTGGAAAGTTCTGATGGCCAGGTGTCTCTGTTTTCTCATCTCGCATGACCAAGATTAACAGCGATGCTGGCATCATTGTGTCTGTGAGGTTAGACAGAGCATGCAAAAGCAGTACTTAGGAAGCAGGCACGTGGCCCGCCAGCTGTCCCCCACTGTCCCTGTCAGACTCTGTGGCTCTGCAGCTGCTCCACCCCAACTGCTCTTCTATAGGAAGGTCAGTGAGAATTCTGAGTAAAGCTTGGCTTGGCCCCATCCCTACAGCATGGAGCTCAGTTCAGGAGTTCTGAAAGGAGTCTCCCTTGTGAGGCGGCTCCTGGGCAGCTGCCTGTCAGCCTTTGTCCACTCACGCTTAACCATGGCTGACAAAGGTGTGTCTGTGCGGCTGGCCTGGCCTGGGCAGCTCCAGGCACTCCGGGAATGGGCAGTCTGGACAGGCTGCTTACCGCTTATGCTGGCTGGCTGCCTTGACAGGACACCAGGCTTCAGTGTAGGAGGGACCTCATGTGTTCTTCTCTGTCTCAGGGCTCAAATGTGATGGAAGAGCAAGACCTGAGGGAGATTGGCATCAGTGACCCACAGCACCGGCGGAAGCTGCTGCAGGCTGCACGCTCCCTGCCCAAGGTGACTCCACCCAGGCCAGGGCCAAGGCCATCTTCTTGAGTGCCTGGACCAGTGGCTCTCAACATGAGTGTTGTGACCCTTGGGGTCAAATGACCCTTTCACAGGGGTCACATATCAAATACCCTGTATATCAGGTATTTATACTACAGTTCACAACAGTAGCAAAATTACAGCTATAAAGTAGCAACAAAATAATTTTATGGTTGGGGTGATCCCAACATAGGAACTGTATTAAAGGGCCGCAGCATGAGGAAAGTTGAGAACCACTGATCTAGACAGAGTGGGAAAGGAGCCTGGCTCTGAGGCATGCAAATCTCATCCCATGTCTGCCCTCATAAGAGCCCAGGAGGGCACAGAGTCTTGGTTACTTCCTTATAAAGCCCACAGGACCTTGGAGAGTGGCAGGACTTCAGGAGTAATAAGCGCCTTGTCTGACTGGCCCAGGAGGATCTAGGGTCCTCTTGGCATAGAGCCTGGTCCCATAGGCTTGGCCTGTCACTAGAGCCCCCTTTGGGATCTCTTTTGACTCATTAGAGCCCAGGCTAGTCTGTCTTAACCCCAGAGAGGCCTGAGAAGAGCGGGCATGAGAAGCAGCACTGGCTTCTCTAAGGTCACAGCCTCCACCCCTTGACTGTCAGCGCCGTGGCCAGTGTCCACCCCTTGACTGTCAGCGCCGTGGCCAGTGTCCACCCCTTGACTGTCAGCACCGTGGCCAGTGTCCACCCTTTGACTGTCAGCGCCGTGGCCAGTGTCTACCCTTTGACTGTCAGTGCCGTGGCCAGTGTCCACCCTTTGACTGTCAGTGCCGTGGCCAGTGTCCACCCCTTGACTGTCAGTGCCGTGGCCAGTGTCCACCCCTTGACTGTCAGTGCCGTGGCCAGTGTCCACCCCTTGACAGTTAGCACCGTGGCCAGTGTCCACCCTTGACTGTCAGCGCCGTGGCTAGTGTCCACCCCTTGACTGTTAGTGCTGTGGCCAGTGTCCACCCTTTGACTATTAATGCCGTGGCCAGTGTCCACCCCTTGACTGTTAGTGCCATGGCCAGTGTCCACCCTTTGACTATTAATGCCGTGGCCAGTGTCCACCCCTTGACTGTTAGTGCCATGGCCAGTGTCCACCCCTTGACTGTTACGTTAGTGGTATGGCCAGTGTCCACCCCTTGACTGTCCCATTGATCCTTTCACTCACCCCGAGTTCAGGAAGTGACTGCTTCATAAGCACAAACTGTATCCTTGTCCTCACAAGCTTGTGACCTCTTAGAGTTCACGGAGAAGCATTTTGTCACTCCCTCTTCTCCACACCTACTGGCCCCTCCTCCCCAGATCCAGCAGCCTCTACCTCTCAGAGTCGTGATGGACTGTGCCAAGGGAGGGGCTCAGGGTAGCCCTTGGTCCCCAGGTTCTTGCTCTGTGACTCAGGGATGCCATTCCTGCCTCCTCACACACAGGTGAAGGCTCTTGGCTATGATGGGGTCAGTCCCCCCTCAGTGGCCTCCTGGTTGGACTCACTGGGGCTGCAGGACTATGTCCACTCCTTCCTGTCCAGTGGCTACAGCTCCATCGACACTGTGAAGAACCTCTGGGAGCTGGAGCTTGTCAATGTGAGTGCATCGTGGGAGGCTAGGGCAGGAGGGGCTGAGGAACCCAGCTCCACTCACCACTCCTCTGCTTCTCCACCAGGTCCTGAAGGTTCACCTGCTGGGCCACCGGAAGCGCATCATCGCCTCTCTTGCAGAAAGGCCCTATGAGGAGCCACCCCAGAAGCCCCCAAGGTTTTCCCAGCTAAGAGTGAGTTCAAGGAGGGGAAAGGTCCACAGGTGCTTTTTGTGTTGGTAACATGACTCGGGACAGCAGACAACAGTCCCTGCCCTCTCCTGCTGCACTCACACACAGGAGAGTGGCTTCTGTCCTTTGCAAGTGTGACAACCTCTTATCTGTATCCCAAGATGCTGAGATGGCTGCTAATGAAGGACCACTTTAACTATAGAGAGGAGCTAATGGAAACAGTTCCAGGCTGGGACCACATCTAGGGCTTAGGCTCAGCTCTGTACCTAGTTACTGAGGAGACCCTTACAATGCCTCAGTGTGCCTGAGACAATGCTGGGAATCCCCGACCAGACAGACAGTGGGCCCTCCCCAGTGCCTGCCTCAGAGCCACAGATCCTGGGGCAGTAGCAGGTAGAGTCCTGCACCTTAAAACCTCAGAGCTGAGGCTACTCAGAGCAGGCAGGCCTGACCAACAGCTGCTGGTTGGGAGAGGCTTGTCAACTGTGCTGGGTAGCAACCTCGTGAAGCTGCTACGTTTCTCCGTGATGACGCTGAAGCAGGCCAGGAGCACATGTGGGCTCAGCTCTCAGGGCTGTGGAGACCAGGTTTCCGCTGGAACACTCACTGCTCCGAGGCAGTTCCTGAGAAAGGGCTCTGCTTTGCTCATGGGGTGGCATGTGGCAGACAGTTTCACTGTTGATAAATGTGAACATGGCTTCTGCCCTCCCACTGGTTCCTCTGCAGCACAGGCTTGTGGAGACCTCTGCAGGGTGGGGTGTTGGGGCTCCTGGGCCTCTGGGAGATTTGGTCCTTCCTTGGACCAGGCCTAGTTGCCTCTGTCCACTGCTTTTGGCCACTTGTGTGTCTCCTTGCTGTCCACCCCTCAGCTGTGTACGCACCCTAGGTAGCCTCAGGACAGCCGACACCTTCAGCCTGGGAATTTCACCAGTTTCTTGCCCAACAGTGCCAGGATTTAATCTCCCAGACATCGTCCCCGCTGAGCCAGAATGATTCCTGTACAGGGCGGTCAGCAGACCTGCTGCTGCCCTCGGCCGACACAGGCAGGAGGCGTCACGACAGCCCGTACGACCCTGGGGCCGCCTCTCGGGCAGAGCGCTTCCGAGTGCAGGTGAGCAGGAGGGTCAGCCTGCAGGGGCCACCTGTGGGCTGCCGTCAGCATCAGGAGCATCACCCAGGGCTAGGTGAAGCCTTCGACCTCCAGGAGCTTTGAGAAGAGCCACCTTCCAAGACCTCCACTTCCTGCCATCTTTAGATCTGGGGCTCTCCTGTGGCATGGTCTTCCTGCAGGCCCTGCTCATCCCCATGGCCATCCCATTCTCTCGCCCCTCTTGGTCCCCGGAACTAGCCCCCCTTTCTCTCCAGCCCTGCAGAACCACGGCCCAGGTCACCATGTGCTCTGCTGCTGCTGCTCTTAGGCTTGTGGGCACAGCTAGATGTTTTCATGCTCCACCAGGGCAAGGCTGGTGCAGGCTTGCATTCTGGGCTCAGCCTTTGGAGCCTTACCCTCATACTCATATGTCCAGTGCTTGCCTGTCTGCCCTCCTGCCTTGCCAGACTCTGGCTCTGCCCCTTGCTGCAAGTAGCCTTCTGGACCCCAGACTGGCAGGTGTCCCTTCCCCTCTGGGAGAGCTAATGCCTCACTCCCACCTGCTCTGACACCCTGCACACACTCCAGGTCACTAGATGTTTCCCTGTGCCCTCTCCTTCCCACAGCACAGTTGAGAATTTCACAGACTTGAAGAACACTGCCCAGTCATTCAGTTCTCTGGAGACGGCACGTGGTGGAAGCAGAAGCCTGTGCCTCCATCCCCACGTTGACTCTCCTCAGCTGTGGTGGCCCCTTACCACCACCCGGTTGCCAGGAGAAGGTCCACTTAAAAAGGCACCCTTTGCCCGGGACCTGAGGAGCCAAGGACTCAGCTCTACAGCGTTAGCCTCGTTTCCCACACATTGTGCTGTGTGCGTGCTCTTGTCTGGGTGCCACCGTTCTTCCTGGCTGTACTTGTCCTGAGAGCACATCCCTTGGCCCCAGTGCTGCTCAGCTGCCTGTTTGCACGCTGCACCTGACTCCTGCCCTTGCTAAGGTCACGGGCTTCCCCACTCTTGGGTGTGCTAGAGTCAGAGAGTGTGTTTGTGAGCTCTCTGGAGCAGGTGAACAGTGTCCAACTGTGTGTTCTACAGGAGGAGCCCAGTGAGACCAAACTGACCCTCCGTCCACCCAGCCTGGCTGCCCCCTATGCTCCTGTGCAGAGCTGGCAGCACCAGCCAGAAAAACTCATCTTTGAATCCTGTGGTTATGAAGCCAATGTGAGTCACTCCCACCCTTCTGAGATGGCCACCCTCCCTCCCTTCCTGGGCTTCTACAGGCCCTCAGACTGTTGACAAAGCTGCTCCCAGGACCTATAGGCCAACCTCTGCCATGCTAAGAGGAGGGACACTAGCCTGAGAATAAGACAGGGAAGGGGCAGGGGAAAGAGTGTGTTGGGAAAGGTGACCCTCTAACACTGGGTGGTCCCACATTGGCTCGGTCATCCCATGCGACAGCACAGATGTTCCTAAACCCATCCTCTGCCCATCCCCACAGTATCTGGGCTCCATGCTGATCAAAGATCTGCGAGGGACAGAATCCACACAAGATGCCTGTGCCAAAATGCGGGTAAGGAGTTGGAGAGACAGCTCAGCAGTTAAGAGCACTGGCTGCCCTTCCCATGGACCCAGGTTCAATTCCCAACACCCACATGGCAGCTCACAACTGTCTGTAACTCCAGTTCCAGGAGAATCCGATGCCCTCTTCTTGCCTCCATGGGCACCAGGCAGGCACGTGGTGTGCTGGCATGTACACAGGCATAACAACCGTATACACAGCATGAAAATGAAAAGGAAAAATGTGGGGAGGTGGGAGGTGCTGCCTAGGATAGCAAGTAGGAATGCCAGTTACAACCGCCTGGGCCCTGCCACGCCACGGAGGGATGGGAAGGGCTGTGAAATCAGAGAAGGCACTCTCAGCCCACCCCATCTTTCTTGCAGAAATCTACCGAGCACATGAAGAAGGTCCCCACCATCATCCTGTCCATCACATACAAAGGGGTCAAGTTCATTGATGCTTCCAATAAGGTACGCTTCTTGTGAGGATTGCTGGCAGGTGTGTTAGACTCTGTCCCTGGGACCACATACCTGAAAGAAGACAGCCTAGGTTTCAGGTGGCCTGGTCCGGGATCACCTGCCTCGGTGTTCCTGGGCCTGTGATGAGGCAGCTGGGGGAGGGGATGCACATGTGGTAGAGGCTGTTTACCTCATGGTGCTCAAGAAGCAGAGAGAGACAGGAAAGGCCAGGGACAGACCTCAAGCACCTCCTAAAATATCACTTACCCCCCAAGACCCACCTTCAATACATGATCCTTTTAGGGGGACACCTCATTTCTTAACTATAATAGTCTGCCCCTGGCCCCAAACAGCTCATGACCATCTAATAATACAAATACATCTAGTCAACCTCCAAGTGTCCTCCAAGTCCTTACATTTCTAGCACTTTTCACAAGTACAAGTTCAAAGTCTCCTCGGAGATTCAAAAGCAATTTTTTTTTTTTTTAGACAGGATCTTACTCTATAGTCCTGGCTGTCCTGGAACTCACTGCAAAGGACAAGCTGGGAGGCAAGAGGCCTGCCTCTGTCTCCCAAGTGCTGGGATTAAAGCATGTGCCACCATGCCCACTTCAAAGCACACTGTTAACTGTGAGCCCCTATAAAAATCAGAGACTGGGCTGGAGAGATGGCTCAGAGGTTAAGAGCACTGTCTGCTCTTCCAAAGGTCCTGAGTTCAATTCCCAGCAACCACATGGTGGCTCACAACCATCTGTAATGAAATCTGGTGCCCTCTTCTGGTCTGCAGAGATACGTGCAGACAGAACACCGTATACATAATAAGTAAATAAATCTTTTAAAAAAGAAAAAGAAAAAGAAAAAAATCAGAGACCAGGGACTGGAGAGATGGCTCAGCGGTTAAGAGCACTGACTGATATTCCAGAGGACCCGGATTCAATTCCCAGCACCCACATGGCAGCTCACAACTATCTGTAACTCCAGTTCCAGGTGACTTGATACCCATGGCAAAAAACACCAATGCACATAAAATAAAAATTTTTTAAAAATCAGAAACCAGGGCTGGAGAGATGCTAGATGGGTAAGAGCACTGACTGCTCTCCCAGAGGACCCAGGTTCAATTTTTATATCCACATGGTGGCACAAAACCGTTTGTAATTCCACTTCTAGGGAAATCTGATACCCTCTTCTGGCCTCCACAAGCATCAGGCACACATGTACACAGACATACATACAGGCAAAACTCCATACACATAAAATATGTATTTTATAAATAAAATTTTGAAATAGTAAAAATCAGAAAACAAATTACATGCTCCCAAGGTAACAATAGCACAGAATAAAAATTTTCCCACTAAAAGGGAGAAATAAATAGCAAAGAAAGATCAGACCAAAGCAAACAGAGCCCAGCAAGGTAAACGATGCCCATGGCTCCATGTCTGGCATCTGGGCATGCTGTGTGGCACTGTGAGGGCCAGGGGCTTGGGAAGCCCTGCTCTTTTGGCTCTTGCCTCTCTAGTCTCAGCTGGCTCTGGTCACTGCTCCCAGCTGTTCTTGGGAAACACCCATTCCTGGTACCTTCAGTCTCTCTATTGCTCTCAGTTCACAGCTTCTCGAACTTCCCACTGAGCTCCTGATGCTGCCACACACCACCTGACCCCAGGCCTTCCTTTGAAATTGGAGTGCAAGCCTCCATGACCCTGTAACTTTTGCATTCTTCATGCCAGCAAAACTAGCATCACATAGGTGATGCCAGGGTCTGCCATCCACTAAAGAAGTGGCTGGGCCCTTAGCCCATGGCTGTAGCATGTAGGCAGAAGTTTCTGTCCTACCAGCGGCTCCCAAATAAACACACAGAGGCTTAATATTAATTACAAATGTTTGGCCAATTGCTTAGGCTTGTTACTAGTTAACTCTTAGATTTAAATTAATCCGTATTTCTTATCTATGCTTTGCCATGTGGTTGTTATCTTTTCTCAGTACAACAAGCCCATCTTGCTCCTCTCTTCTCTCAGACTCCTCCGACTCCGCCCTTCTTCCTCCCAGCATTCTCAGTTTGGCTCTCCCGCCTAACCTTATCCTGTTCAGCTATTGGCCAATCACAGTGACATATATTCACACGTGTAAAGGAATATTCCACAGGGTTGAGCATGGTCAAATGAATTCCAGGGAAATACCTTTCTAGGTAGCCGTGCACAGACTCTTCCATAGTCTTGAGTTTGTTGTGGGCAGGGTCTGCCCAATGCCCAAACTGTCTCCAAAGTCATTTTTCCTATTGTTCTAATGCAAATATTTGACTCCTTTTTAATGCTGCTGTCCTCTTCAGAAACCATTTTGTCCTTGGGCCAGCTTCATCAGATTTTTCTTAACAAACTTCATGTTTTTCACATCTTTCTGCCTTGGTTATTATTCCCAGTTCTCCCTGTAAGCCTGACTGGAACAGCTAAGAGCCGTAGTCCCTCCCAGTGCCTCCCTGCGACCTCCTCACCTGGGCTCACCAGCTGTCACCTTCAATCCAGGGGCAGGGACAGAATGCAGCCAAGTTCTCTATCCCAGTGTAACGCGAGGAGTCCCCGGTAGATGCCTCCATCCCAGACCCTCATGAACACAGTCTGCTGGTAGCTACATCCCACTCCCTCTGTCCCGCATTTCCAGACTCCTCCACAGACATCTCTGCAAAGGTGTGAGGCCCTTGTTGTCAGGCTAGTCACTGTGGTAGCCCCACTTCCATGTCACCTTTTCATGGTTGTGACCACCAGAGCACTTCTGCCTTATGCTTTCAGAAGTGGAAGCATGTCAGAGGAAGCTTGCTCATGGTGGACCGGAAACAGTGAGGGCCCAGGCTGGTGTAACCTTCCACAGCATGTTCTCAGTAATCCACTTCCTGTGCCCCGCCTCTTAGTTTCCAGCACCTTCTAGAACATTGCCAGAAGCTGGGGAACAAGTACCCAGTACATGAGTCTTTGAAGCACTTCCTGTCCAGAGGGCAGCAGTGGGCAGAGCCACCTCACTGTCAGGTTCCCGGGACTCTTCCTTCCGGTTTGCCGGTCCTTGTCCTGGAATCGATTTGTCTCAGCTGTGTGACAGTTGCTGTCCCAGTCCTCGGCCTGGCCTTAGTCGTTCCTTCAGTGAACCGCCGACTGCTCCGGGATGCCCCTCCTGAGAGTGCTCTTCTGCCCTCCTGTAGGGATAGGTGGAGCATGCGCTGGGAACATTTTGCTGCCTGTTGGCCATGGTCAGGAGTGAGGAAAGAGAGGGGATGGTCTGGAGTTCCAGGCTGGTAGAAGGCTAGGGTGGTAGTCCTAGAGGCATGCTCTGGGGGAACTGTGAGTTCCAGAACACATTTTTCCTGGCAGAATGTCATTGCTGAGCATGAGATCCGGAACATTTCTTGCGCTGCACAGGACCCGGAGGACCTGTGTACATTTGCCTACATTACCAAGGACCTGCAGACTAGCCACCACTACTGCCACGTTTTCAGCACAGTGGATGTGGTGAGTGTCCCCGTGACAACAGCGGGCTCTGTCCTGAAAAGGCAGAAATGACCGTGGCCATGGAGGGCCTATCATCGGATGGGCATTGGTGCTGGCCTAGCTCTAGCTGGCAGTGGATTGGCTACGAATGAAGCCCGGCTATATGCAGGGCAGTCTTTTTCAGCCGTGAGCAGCAGCTCAGAGAGACGCACCCTAGGCCCGGCTGTCAGTGACACCTTGGTTTTGTAGCTACACATTTCCTGGGTGGGACAGGTCCTTGGTCAGCCCACTGCCCCAGCTCCCTAAGCTGCTGGTAACAGTACACTCTGACCTTGATTCTCCTTCCTTTCTCCTGCTCACCCTGCAGGAAGTCTCCTGCAGCCAGTTCTCTGGGGCTTCCTCCACACAGATGCTGCAGGAAGTCTTTGCAGCCCTGGACTGTGGCATCAGATGCCCAGTTTTGCCTCTGGTAGCTCGATGATCTAGAGATGTTCTCTTCCCCTTCTGGGCTGTACTGAAAATTACATGGTGTGAACTTGCAGCTCCCTCATCCGTGGCTCATGGAGGCTCACCTGCCCCTGCACAGTCCAGGGGACCATGGGGTTTCTAGCCCCACGGAGTTGAGGGCACACTCTACAGTTTATGCACCTCCAATCACTCACGCACCACCTTGGGAAGAGACTATGGCTAGCTGGCAAGCCAGCCAGAGAAGACTTGGAGAGGGCATAGTCCCCAAGACGCTAGGGATGGGCTGCAGGTGTCTCCTCTTGGGATGTGAGTGGTTTAGCTGGCTTTGCAATCACCTAGTGTTTGAAGGAAACTAAATGTGCTAAAATGCCTCACTTGAAACCACTTTGAAACAAATTTATTGGGTGTTTCTGGCTGTCCTGGAACTTGCTCTGTAGACCAGGCTGGCCTCGAACTCAAAGAGATCTGCCTGCCTCTGCCTCCTGAGATTAAAGTCCCTGCCTCTGGGTGCTAGGATTAAAGGCATGTATCACCACTGTCAGGCTTAAATTTGTGTTTTCAAAAAGAAAGTTTCCTACTCCCTGTCAGGAGTGTGGGGTCTGTAGGAATCTGCACTGCTCAGCGGGCACTCTGCTTCTTCCCAGAACCTCACCTATGAGATCATCCTGACCTTGGGGCAGGCATTTGAGGTAGCCTACCAGCTGGCCCTCCAGGCCCAGAAGTCCAGGACCATGGGGGCCTCTGCGGCTGCAATGATTGACACAAAATCTTCCAAACCGGTGCCTAAGCCTCGGGTCGGCGTGAGGAAGTCTGCGGTATGTGCCCTCCCCCAGGGCTGGGTGGAGCTGGGCACACCAAGTGTCTTCTCACTCCTTGGCAGCTGCCCCAGGAAAGCAGCCCTCTCCTTTAGCTCCCCTTCCCTGCAGCCCTGGCTTCCTCAGGCAGGAGAGGGCAGTTGTCTGCCCTTGTCGGGCCCAACCCAGGGCAAGACCTTTCCTGGGGCTGCTCTGCATGGCTGCAGCCAGCACCCAGTGACCCCCTCTGTCTGTCTGCTTTGCTCTGCGCCCCAGGTGCCGATGCCCCCCGACACTCGCTGCTGTCACTGTCACACCTGCACCACCCACCGTCCTTCCTGCCTACCGCTGCCGTCTGTTAGTCCTGGGGTCAAGGTCTTTCCGCCTCCCGCTCTCTTGTGTGTCCGTGAGCTGTCTCCTGTCCTGGTGGCCTCATGCTCTGCCTGTGTGACGCTCTTTTCCTTCTGGAGACCCCCTCCCTCCCTCCCTCCCTCCCTCCCTCCCTGTGTGCTCTGCCCTGTCTTTGCCCTGTGTCTTCTGCAGAGGTCTGGGAGGAGTGCAGTGCTCTTCCTCAGGCTGAGCTCTGCCCACTAGAGGGACATGAGGGCCACTGAGCATTTATCCCCTTCCTGCCCACGTGACTGGAGCTTGGTGTGTGAACTCCAGTGGGCCAAGGCTCCTCTGAGTAGTCCTCCCCCAAGGAACTGTTCCGAGTTCCTGGAGGTGTCCATCCTTCACCTTCAAGGAGGGGCAGGTGTGCTGCTGGGTCCTGCTTTGCGAGGCCCACTCTGAGTCCTAATGCTGTCTCCTTGTTTGGCAGCTGGAACCGCCTGATTCGGACCAGGAGGCCCCATCCCACGCTAGTGTTTCCTGGATTGTGGACCCAAAGCCAGACTCTAAGCGGAGCCTCAGCACCAAGTATGAGACCACTATCTTCTAAAGCCACCCTGTCTCCACTACCCCACTGTGCCTTTAGCACCCGGTCCTCCTGCTGTCTCAACTCTCCTTCCAGCTGCCGCCGCCGAGGCCCCACCTCCGTGGGACCTGCTCTCCGGCAGCAGCTCTAGACACTCCTCCACTTAGAGCTCCTGCTTACACCACCCAACACTGTGAATCCTCCCTTTGGGCTGAGGACAGCTGGGGGGGACTTGCCTTTGAAGGGGGCACCAGAGGGGCACTGGGAGGCGAGGGGTGGGGTAGCTTCTAGCGGGACCCCTGTAGCCCCCTCCGAGGTTGCTCTCCTCTCCTGTCCTATCCTGGGTCACAGCTGGATGCCAAAAGCTGCCAGTCTGCGCCCCTCCTGACCCACCCAGCACTGTGACTACCCCATGCCACCCTGCACACAGCTGCTGTAGGTGCTGCTTTCTCTCCTGGTCGGGCCCATGACGTGGCTTCGCCGGGGACAGACTTTCTGTGAGGGCCAAGGGTGGTACCAGCCATGCCCTGGCGCATCCAAACAGTGGGTTCCTGAGGGACCTGTGTGCTCGGCCCCCTTCTGTGCTGGGGGCCTGGTTCTGGAGTCCAGCTCACCAAGGTGTGCCCTGCACACGAGTGCGCCTTCTTCCTTCTCAAAGTGGAGCTGCCCGCGCACCGGGCGGAGACTGAGCAGCTTCTCTGGTGTCTGGCAACATTCTCATACTCCCTACGGTGGTGGGGACCTGAGACAGCCGTCATCCAGCCATCCCCAGCAGCTAGCATCATGGAGCTGGATCTTGGAGACAGCCCCACATGTCCTGATGTGGGAAGACCAGTCTAGATGGCAGGAGACAGAAGAACTGGTTGCTGTGGCCGTGGTGCCAACAGTGTAGGACAGTGGAAGAAAGAGGGAGTCAGTCAGCACCCGAGCTGTCCACCAGGGCGGGCCCACTTTCGACTGCCTGCCTTTCCTCGTGCCTTCCTGAGCAGATGGGCCAGGAGCAGCGGTGGGCTGTAGGCTGTGGAGGGCGCTCAGGGGAGGCAGGGACCTTTTGTTCTACTCTGTGTCCTTCCCATTTCCTCCACTTTGCGAAGGCTCCTTGGTTAACTCTTTCCTCCCCCGTTGTTTGCTTCTGCCAAGCTGAGCCACTGAGGAGCCAGCCACACTGCTGCGGAAACATGGACGTGGGGAACACACGGACGTGGGGAGCACAGGTCCTGTGCCCCAGCTCCGAGAGCCTCACCAGCAGCTCTGAAGACCCGGGCCGCCCCAGGACCTCCTTTCAGCTGCTTGGCCTGGGCCCACCACCACCTGCAGAATGAACCCAGCCATGGAGGCAGAGAAGACACCAAGCATCTAGCCGAGGGGACCATAACTTTGGGTGGCCCGAGAGTGGCCTGCCCGGGACATGTGTTTTTAATAGGAAAAAGCAATCTTTTTTATAAATTTTTAACACTTGGCTCCAGCTTCTGGGTGAAGCTGCCAACCAGGAAGACAGAGGGGCAGAAGCCTCATCTGTCTGTCTGTCCAGCCCTCTGCCTTCAGGATGGGGTCTCAGCCTGGGAGTGGCCTGGCCAGAGTTGAGACCTCAGTCTTTTGTTCCCAGCTGCTTTAGAGCTGGGCCGGGCCGATGGCACTTGGGCCAGAGCAGAAGTTTCTGGGGTTCCAAATGGGGATGAGCAGGTAGTTTCTGGTGTGGGGATCTCCTTGGTACTCTCCTGTCCTCGCTGACAGGCTGCAGCAGCCATGTCAGAAGGGAGAAGGGCTTTGTTTGGAGCATTATAGGAGTGTCAGCTAAGACTACAGCTTGCCAGCTTGGGACTTGTCCATCCCACCTCACTCTAGTGCTTTGTGACTGTTGTATCCTCTGTTGCTGGACACATCTGTCCCAGATGTGGAAGGCTAGGTCAGGTGACAGTCTCACCATGGTCTTACGGACAGGCTGGCACCTCTTAACCTCCTCTGCAGCTTGCTTTGCTTTTCAAGTGACCTGGGTGGCAGTCATGCTCCTGGGCATAAGGAACGGTAAGGAGCAGTGTGCTAGGGAAGGGGCCAGGTCAGGCGGGCCACTCCCCGACTTTCTGGAGGAGAACAAAATGGAAGAGAAGCACTGAGCCTGTGGTACAGTAGCAGGCTTCAGGCTTTCCTAGCAGCTCATTCTGGTCCTGGGGACAGTGTGGTCTGTGAACTGCAGTTCTTGGCATGTGTGTGGAGTGCTCCTGGGCACCTTCACCTTGTGGCTGGTCAGTGGGAAGCAGGTTTACCTCTGCTAGATCCTAGGCTTTCTGTCTGCTGGGTGCTGAGGTACAGCTCCTCTCTGGGAAGAAGCCAGTGGTCCTCCACTGCTAGGTACTGGCCAAAGAACTTCCTTTTCCTGCCTCGCACTCTCAGCCCTGGAAAGCTCCCCTTGGTTCCAGGACCCCTTGTGCTGAACCCCTTCCAGCTCCCAGCGGTGAGCTTGGTGGGCTCTGTGGTGGGCACCAAGCCTGGGGACACTGTAGACACTACGGTAAGTTCAAGCTGCATTTTGTTCTAAAATCACAGGCAGGCACTTCTTCCCTTGACGCTGCTATGTCTTATTTATTCAGGGTGTTTCTACCAGAAAGTCTTTGGCTTGACTGCTCTGGGTCTTGTTTCAAGATTGGTTTTGGGACATTCAAGAAATTCCTCTTCTGCTCCTCGGGGTGGGTCTCTCCCTTTCAGGACAGGTGCCAAGTGGAAGGGTCGTGTCCTCTGACAAAACCAAGGCTGTGCCTGGCTGTGAAGGAGCCATTCCAAGGAGGGTGGTAAAATGTGCCCAGGGTTCTCACCGCTGTGGCCGCAGGCTGCCCTGAGCAAGAGGCCCCGACCAGCTGGCTCTGCCTCTGAGGTCACCTGTTAGGGAGTTTTCGAGAAGCAGCCTCAGTTTGAGCACTCAGAACGCATGGCTGCAATCGTCAAGATATTTCAGTCAGCTCGTGAGGTGCCTGGGCCTGTACTGCAGGTCCGGGGAGTTGTTGCTCATGGCAGACAGTGGGACTGGACTGTAAGAAAACGTTATTTAATCTGTTTCCATATTTTGATACTTGAATGACTTCCCTTTTGTTTTTACTGTACATAAAACCGTTAATCTGTCTGATTTTGTTTGAATTATAAACACCTTGTGGTACCAAACGTAACCAACCTGTGCAACAGCATAGACTGACCTCACTACAGAGTGTGCATATCCTGGGCTTCCAGCTCGGTTTGTTACTTTCATAGCTGTACAGCTTAGGACAGACTGAGCTAATAAAGGAGAGCGTGGAAACCAGCCTTAGCTTTGGAGTCTCTGAATCCGAAAGCTTCTCTTCTGGTGTTGTGTGTGGACACAGGCTAGATGCCACTGTAGGTCAGGGACATGTGTCCTCTGCTTGGCATGGATAACAGTTGGGAATTCTAGCTAGTGGTATTCAGCAGGGAGGTGCCAAGGTAGCCCTGACACTCAACCCTGTTTGAAGTAGGATCCTTAGGGACAGGGCTGAACAGAGAAGGGATGCAGGCCACAGATGAGCCACCTTGGGCCAGGCTCACCCAGATGTCCACTGAGGGTCTCTCTAAAGCTGAACTGCTCCACCCCAGCTGCCTGGCTGGGCTGCAGGTTAGTGCTAAAGATGCCCAAATCCTCTATCTCAGGGTCTTGCTGTGAAAAGCCCTTTCAAGCAAGCTGTAAAACTCTGGATTCATTTTCATGTGCTCAGCTGTATATAAAACCAAACATCTCTGCATAGCAAAACACAACCATTCATAAAAAGGAACAACTGGAATTAATGTTTGTACCACATGAAACAAAGGATGGCGTGATAATAGTTGTCACAAGTAACGGGGAACATCTGCTTCCCTTTTCTAGTACAATTTAAACCAGGGATAAATTAACAATGGAGACACCCACTGGACAGGAAAAAAGGCAAACAAAAGCCTTCTAGATCAGCACCAGGGAAGAGGCAGCCTCAAAAGGAAGACAGTTCTAGCCTGTGCTCTACTTTAGCCAATTGCCACAGGGGAGCCTGGCTGTCCACTCCAGGCTGTGCGATGCCCCAGCAGCAGCAGGCTCTTTATGAGGACTGGGGAGCTCCTGCCCAACAATGAGGAGCACACACCTCAGGAATCTGGATTTCTGCCCAACATGGCTGCAAGGAAGCTATGTCATCCTTTGTGAGCAGAGCAGTGGCACACAGCAGCACACAGCCAAACAGCTTTAAGTAATATTAACAAGTCCAAATTCTGGAAGGAAAACCCCTTGTCAGTCCTGTGTGGTGGCTCAGGACTACAGCCCCAGCTTTCAGAGGGCAAGGGCAGGGTGGTTATGAGTGCAGAGTGGGCCAGTCAGACTACCTGGTAGACTGTTTCGAAAAGGAAAATTACTGCTAAGTAAATAAATGCCTTAATCCCGGTTTTGGCAAGAGACAGAAGCCTGCTGATAGCTGAGCAAACCTGAAAATGGATACGCCCACAAAAATCCTTGCCAAGATACTAACTAGTACGGCACGGTCAGATTTCTGAAGAAAAGATCATTTTGGGGGAGGGGCTGTTTGAGACAGGGTTTCTCTGTCCTGGAACTCACTCTGTAGACCAGGCTGGCCTGGAACTCACAGAGATCCGCCTGCCTCTGCCTCCCAGTGCTGGGATTAAAGGTGTGCGCCACCACAGGAAAAGCAGTTTGAGTGACACAGGACTTGTCTTCAGACCACACAGCTGCACACGGTGGCACATGTGTGATCCCAAAATTTGGGAAGCTGAAGCAGGAGGTGTGGGATGGGGGAGCTGAGGTTTCTCTGGGTTTACATGTCTGGAGTAGAGTAAGACCCTACACCTCAAAAGAACACTGTGGATGGGAGGAGTTGACAAACCACAATCCTATGCAGTCAGCATTTTTTGAGCTGCCAACCAGCTCCCAAATAAAGACACGAAGACTTAGAATGCCCAGCCTTAGCTTCGGCTTGTCCACCAGCTCTTTTAACTTAACTGTTTCTGTTCATCTGTATTTCACCTGGGGCTTTTTACCTTTCATTCTGCAAGTCCTGCTTCCCTGCTTCCTCCGTGTCTGTCTGGCAGCTTTTTATTAGACCAATCAGGTGCCTTAGGCAGGCAAGGTAAAACAGCAACACATCTTTACATAGTTAAACAAATACTCCGCAACAATCCTACCTCATTTAAGACATCAGTATTCTTCAGGAATGAACAAGAATATGGGCATTTGGGGGTGAAAGGAAACAGAGGAACTCTGTCACCAGAAACTGACCTCAGGCCATCAGGCTTAGTGCCAAGCACCTCTACCAGGTCCGCCAACTCACCAAAGAGGCAGTGGTGCAGGGTCAAACCAGGGGATACTGAGAGGCAAAGTTTCTGTTCCTTGAACTGGTAGATGACGACTGGGACCAGTTATATACAAGTTCAAAGCTATACAAACTTTTAAAAAGCTGTGGAAAGACCCTACAGATGAAGTCAAAGTCATTTACAATGTGGTCGAGTGCTGAGTGTGGCAGTGAGTGCCTGTACCCCAGCACTTAGATCACAAATTCAAGTCACTGGAAAAACAACAGCAGACCTGCCCCCTAATGGTCACTTTCCTAGCCAGGAGAGACTGGGTTTCCGGTTCCCAAACAAGTGCAGCTGTGCTGGCTGCAGGCTCCGGGCTCTGCTGCTGGTGGGGGGGGGGGGGGGCTGAGGGGAGCTGAGCAGGTGGAAACTTGCGCTTCAGTGGGGCTGCTTGCTTTGTGGCGGCCAGGAAAGGGCCGAGGAAAAGGTCTGGTCCAGTTGCCCACTCTCTGCAGCCGCAGGCCTCACCTGCAGAAATCCCAGTCCCTCCCAGCAAACCCATCAAATCATGAACCACTCTATGGGGTAATCAGTGGCTAGATCATACCCCTCATGATTTGGTCAACCTCCCGATAACTTGATCAAATCCACAAGCTGTGGTCCAAGCCTTTGACACAAGAACCTTTTGGGAAATGCTTCATATCCAACCATAACAATAGTAAATGTAAATTGTTTCCAAATGTCAATTAAAAGACTGATGAGCCAGATGTGGTAGCACACGCCTGTAATCCCAGCACAAGGTCAGGAATTTAAGGCCATTCGCAACTACACATCAAGTTAGAGACCAGCTGGAGGAAGTCTTAAATTCAAAATACACACAACCATATACTGACACTGTTTTGAAACAGCTAAGAAAGGGAATACAGGATCAGCAGAGTAGATTTTAAAATATGATCCAGAGAGGCTGGAGAGATGGCTCAATGGTTAAGAACACCAGCTGCTCTTGCAGAACCCAGGTTCAGTTCCCAGCACCCAGATGGCAGCTCACAGCCAACTATAAACTCTAGTTCTTGGGGATCCAACACCCTATCTTGGAGTCCTTGGGCACTGCATACACATGGCACACTTAAATGTGGCAAACTCTCATACATTAAAAAAAAAAAAAAAAAAAAAAAAAAAAACACCACCTTTTCAAAGATACTGTGATCCAAGGCTAGGAGTGCAGTTGGATAGCAGGGCCCTTGCCCTGTGTGCACAGGGCCTGGGTTAGGTTAGGATGGATGGATCTACCATATGTCCCCAAGAAACTCACATCAAGTAGCATTTGAGGCAAAGTAAAAAGAGGGGCTATTTAAGGAGGGTCAGGGGATAAAAGCTCTTGCTGCCAAGACTGACAACCTGGGTTCAATCCCTGGGGCTCAAATGCTAGGAGAGGATGGACTGTTACAAGTTGTCCTTTGACCTTTCTTCACAAGAAATCATGTGTGCACCTGCATATGCACATACTCAATAAATAGTCCTAAAGGTCGCTGTCCTGTGGTGGTGCACGTCTTTAATCCCAGCACTCAGGAGGCAGAGGCAGGTGGATCTCTGTGAGTTTAAGGCTAGCCTGGTCTACAAAGCGAGTTCTAGGACAGCCAAGATTACACAAAGAAACCATGTCTCAAAAAACAAACACCCTAAAGGTAGAGAAAATATGCAGATAAAGGAAGCAGCTCCTAAGGTAGAGTTCAGAACCAATTACAAGACAGAATAACAGGACACAATGACAAAAGGATACAACATGAAGATTATAAGGACATTAAATGTGTATGAACCACCCAGTGTAACCCTGACACATGTGGAATGAAAACCGACTGGAGTCAAAATACAAAATGTCCATGAATGCCCAGGGCTCAGGCCCACCCAGACTCTGTGCTGACATCCAGCCCTCTGACATGATACACGTGCAGTTTGCATGAGGCAGCTATGGTAAGGTAGGATTTTTAGGAGACGACTCAAAGTCCTAATCACTGGGTTTTGTGCTTTATAAAAGATGGCTCTGGACCACGGCCTCTCTCCATCTTTCCTTCCACCCTGTGTGCACAAACATGCAACTCCCCCACCAAGGGAAGAATCCCCTGAGCCAACTACGACCCTGGAAAAGAACCCTCACCACAGACTCTTCCCGGCCTTCGCCCATGCTTCCCCTGCCTCCAGAACAGTGAGAAATAAACTTGTTTAAGCCACACCTGGTCTGTGGTGTTTACAGCAAATAATACAAAATAATACAGTTAGAACCCTTCCTTCTTATCTGCTGTGGGCTCCCACTATTGTGAATTGAATTTTGATTCCCGTACATGTGTATGTGAGGGAGAGAGAGGGAGAGAGGAAGGGAGGGAGGGAGGGAGTCTGTGGGGTGTGTGTGTGTGTGTGTGTGTGTGTGAATGCCATGTGTCTACAGAGGCCAAAAGAATGCATTGGGTCCCAAGTTACCGATGGTTGTAAGCCACCTAAACATGGGTGTTGGCAGCCAGACCCGGGTCCTCTGGAAGAGCAACAAGCACCTTAACTGTCTCTCCAGCCCCTGAAAAAAAAATTTTTTAATTTGTTTATCTACATGTATGGGCATTTTGCATGCATGTGTGTCTGCAGAGGACAGATGAGGATGTCAGATCCCCTGAAACTGGAGTTTAAAAAAGGTTTTGAGCCTGGGTTTGGTCCTCAGCTCTGGGGGGTGGGGGGTGGTTGAACACTGTATGGGTGCTGGGAATCAAACTCAGTCCTCTGGAAAAGCACAGTGCTCTCAACCTCTGAGCCCTCTGCAACCCCTTATTAAATTATACTAAACACACAGACTTTTGCCATTCCCTAAGAAATGCAGTACAATTATTTACCTAACATTTACTCATAGGTTATTGCATGTAACAACTGTTTAAAGCACAAAGAAGGATGTATGTAGGTTGTATGTAGTTCCTATGCCATTTCATATATGAGCTTGTGCAAACGTGTATGTTTTCTTATTTGTAAGAGTTCCCTGGAGTCTGTTGTCACTGTTAGAGGACAATTATATAACTAGAGACTTCCACATCCCTTTATTAGCCACAGATCAAAGTAGGGTCTAGAAACGCCAAAAATAAACACTTACCTATACAGTATTTTCTTTTGAAATGGGGTCTTAATACAGTGCCCAAGCTGTCCTTGGCCTTAAGTGATTCTCCTGCCTCAGTCTTCCAAAGAGCTAGGGCAACAGCTACAGCATAATACCCACCCGGTGAGTTCCTTTGACCAGGGTGCTGACAGCATGACTAGGAACCTTCAACAGTGGCGCTGAGAATGCTGTATCCACACA
This sequence comes from Onychomys torridus, assembly GCF_903995425.1. Classification (NCBI taxonomy): domain Eukaryota; kingdom Metazoa; phylum Chordata; class Mammalia; order Rodentia; family Cricetidae; genus Onychomys; species Onychomys torridus. The sequence continues at coordinate 64,056,955 of NC_050460.1, read as the reverse complement.
CAAGAGAATAACCGTTTCACAACATCCAGTCCTCACGACAATACAAACTTTAGTTCCTTTTGAGTTAAACATGGAGATGGGTGGTGAGGAACGCTTTCAAATCCCAGCACTGGGGAGTCACAGACAGGAAGATCTCTGGGTTCGAGGCCAGCCTGGTCTATGGAGTGAGTTCCAGAACAGCCAGGGCTACACAGAGAAACCCTGTCTTCAAAAAACAAAAACAAACAAATAACAACAAAAACCCACAAAAACAAAAACCCAATCACGGCCAGCCACGTAACAGCAGCTCTCCTCCTGGCTGTCAGTTTGAGGCCACTGAAATCAGGTGATGAAGTACAGTGAGATGCACATCATCACTGTGCTCCTGTCCACAGAGACTTTACCAAAGACCACACATGCCGCCAGCTGGTGGACGGCAAGGCAGAACGTAACGTGGTGCTGCCACATGGGGCGTCATGATCCAGTCGTAAGACAATGGGCTGTCACACGGGGGAACATGATGCACGAGTACTGGGCAGAGTTGCACACTCTGGGGCCTGAGGCACAACCGCAAGTTCAAAGCCCGCCAGGACTCAACTGACATCAACTTAAGAACATAAACCCTCTGTGAAAGAAGTAAACCAAACAACTACATCCCATGTTTCTACATATAAACACTATTTACATAAAATATTTCCATAGGGTCTGGAGCAGCGGCTCAGTAGTTAAGAGCAGTGAGTGTGCCGGGAGGTGGTGGCACACGCCTTTAATCCCAGCACTTGGGAGGCAGAGGCAGGCCGATCTTTGTGAGTTCGAGGCCAGCCTGGTCTACGGAGCGAGAGATCCAGGGAAGGTGCAAAGCTACACAGAGAAACCCTGTCTCGGGAAAAAGAAAAAGAAAAATAGAGCAGTGACTGCTCTTGCAGAGGACCCAAGTTCAGTTCCCAGCAACTATATGGCAGCTCACAACCACGGATAACTCCCACTTCTAAAGGGTCATTGCCCTCTCTGGCCTCTATGGGCACTGCAGGCTGCATGCGCCAGTGTGTGCGTGCGTGCGTGCGTGCATGCGTGCGTGCGTGCGTGTGAGACTCCCCAGTGCTGGGATTTGAAGGCGTTCCCCACCACCCATCTCCACGTTTAATTCAAAAGGATCTAAAGTTTGTATTGTCGTGAGGAACGGATGTTGTGAAATGGTTATTCTCTTGTGTGTGGATACAACGTTCTCAGTGCCACTGTTGATGGTTCCTAGTCACGCTGTCGGCACACACACACACCAGAGTGATGGTTACCTGGGTTAAAGGGAGCTGATAACTGGTCACTGGTATTCCCTTCTGTGGTGATGACACTGGATGGGAGGTCATGATACTTGTATGACATTAGGAATGAAATTATAATCACTAATGGAAAACTTTATATTTATTACAACTTAAAATATAACCCAAACAATTAAAAATGCCCTCAAGCCAGGCATAGGGGCATAGCACACACCTTTAATCCCAGCACTGGGGAGGCAGAGGCAGGCAGATCTCTCTGATTTCAAGGCCTGCCTGGTCTACTGAGTAAGTTCCAAGACAGCCAGGACTACATAGTGAGATCCTGTCATGAAACAACGTCCTCAAACCTGTAAATGGCGCTTTTCCTGCCCCGACTGCCCGGTCCTAAATAAGCGACTCAGAGGCTGAATACGAATGATAAGATCTTGGCCGATAGCTCAGGCTTGTTACTAGCTAACTCTTACATTTTAATTAACCCATATTCCTTAGTTACGCTCTGTCACATAGTGCTACCTTTCTTTTCTTTTTTTTTTCCCCGATACAGGGTTTCTGTGTGTGGCTTTGTGCCTTTCCTGGATCTCACTCTGTAGACCAGGCTGACCTCAAACTCACAGAGATCCGCCTGGCTCTGCCTCCCGAGTGCTGGGATTAAAGGCATGCACCACCACCGCCTGGCCATGCCACCTTTATTAGCATGGCATGTTCATCTCCTGCTCCCTCTGCATCTGGCTGACTCTGTCCTTCTCCTTCTCAACACCCTTTGTTTGGTCGCCCTGCCTATACTTCCTGCCTGACTACTGACCAATCAGCATTCTATTAAACCAGTTGGAGTGACAGTCCTTTACAGTATACAAGAGGATTATTCCCCAGCACAAACCCATGGGCAAGACTGGATTATAAATGTAAATATAAAATAGGGTTCTTGTCTCCTCCACGTAGAAAAACAAGAAAAAACATTTCAAAACGTCTACTGTGTTGGCTACTCCAGACTTTGTGACATAAAGTAAGGCTCTCATCAGCACGGAGCCTGAACCCACTGCCCAAGCAGTGTTCACAGAGGCCCCCAGCAATTCCCAGATGTGGACTTCTGGAAATTGAAACAAGTAACTGCACTCAGGGCTCTAAGCAGCCTATTTATTTGAGCGTATCTTTTCCTGGGCCACCCCAAGGTGACAGTTACAGGACAGAACTTTGAGTCATCTATGCCTGGTCACTTTCTTGACCACACGGTCACCTATCTAAAAAGGTGCCAATTAGAGGCACATCCCAGCCGGGTGGTGGCAGAGCCAGGTGGATCTCTGTGAGTTTGAGGCCAGCCTGGCCTACAGAGCGAGATCTAGAACAGGCACCAAAACTACACAGAGAAACCCTGTCTTGAAAGACGAAAGAAAGAAAGAAAGAGAGAGAGAGAGAGAGAGAGAGAGAGAGAGAAAGAGAGAAAGAAAGAAAGAAAGAAAGAGAGAGAGAGAGAGAGAGAGAGAGAGAAAGGAAAGAGGCACATCTCAAGCAAACAGAACTCAGACACCACCTTGTGTTGTCTCTGCATTGTGTTGCCAGCTTTCCAGCTTCTGAAAGGGTCATTATTTTTCTTTAGGTTATCTTAAGGACACACACAAGTCAATCCCCACATTGTCTGTTACAAAAGGACCAGATCTGAATGGGACACTTTCTCATGGGAGCCAGTTGACAGCAGTGAGTGTGGCCCCAGGTCTTCCCCACAGAGGCGCACTTGGTGTTGGTCTGGGACAAGGGGCACACTCATACCACAACCACCCACACTTGCAGGGCAGGGAGAGATGGAATCTGCTCCCATCTGAACGCACGCACGCACACCTTGCCTCTGTCACGAGGAGTGGGCGCTCTAAACTTAGGGAAGAGGCCACAGAAGACAGGATGGGGTGTGTGTGTGTGTGTGTGTGTGTGTGTGTGTGTGTGTGTGTGTGTGGTGGGACCAGGGCAGACTACCTGTCCCAGCCTGGACTCTAGATAACCCGAGGGAGTGAGAGCTGAGAACACCAGGGCCGGCTGACTGTGGGGCTGCTTGTGGATGGGGCTCCTGCTGTCCCGGGGGGCTCTTGGGACCTCGAGGGGACTCTGGTTCTGACTTAATTTGCTTTCAGCATCCTCTCCTGGCTGGCTGGGCAACATGAAGGCTCTGGAAAGTGCTTCTCCTCAGAGCCTCCCAAGGTGAGCACCCAGACATCTCGGCTGTCATCTGTGACACCACAGGGACACACCACCTGAGGGGTGCTGCCAAGTCACAGGGCTTGGCCTCTGCTGACTCACAGGAAGGATGGCGGTCTGCTGGTGGTTCATAGTTTATTAGGGAGCGGATTTGGGCCAGTTGGTGTTTACATACTTGATCCCTACAGCCCACTGGCTGTGGGGGTGCGGAGGGGACCCACTGCTCTGCTGGTCACTGGTGACATCACTCCAGGAGGATGGCCTTCCCCCTGGGTCCAAGGTGCCAGGGCTCTGAGCCCATGCTCAGACAGACTCCACTTTCGAGTTCTGGCCTGGGGAGATGATAGGCTTTAAGATCTCAGTGTAGTAAGGGCCAAACACCTGCTGGTTGTGATGTGTCAGGGTAACAAAGTTCTGGCCCAGTTCCGCCAGCTCCGCTTCGATGAGAGCGAGGCCTCCAGGAAGGTCCAACAGCGAGCGCTGCACACCCAGAACCAAGCAGCATTTCAGGAACAGGTGGATGCGCTGATCTGTGAGCAGAAGAAACCACCGAGCCACTGAGCGCCGGGGTCCTGCTGCCCAACCGCCAAAGTCACATGCCCCAGAGGAGGGGGACAGCTTCTCACGGGGACCGGATGTCACTGAGCCTCTAAGTACTCAAGACTGCTTAGTATCAGGGTGTGGCTTACACGGGTAATCCTAGAACCCAGAGGCAGAGGCAGGGGGAATACCACAAGTAAGGCCAGCCTAGGGTACATATTGTGTCCAGGCCAACCTGGGCTGCAGGGTCAGGCCTAGGATTTGACGTTAGAGAAGACATCTTCAAGGGATTCCTCCAAATGGGGCTGGGGTCTGTACTACAGGGAAATGTCTCTAAACCAAGCCGGCTGGCTTCTTGCTGCTGGGTGGGTGTGGATGTCACACGGTGAGACTCCTGCATGACTTAACCGGGTTGGGTGGACAGGATTTCTATGTGCAGACCTCCTTTAGGACCGTCTCATCTTTGACTGGAACCTGGAAACTCGCCCACACCCACGGCTGGGGCCCTCCCTCCAGCATCCGCACTGCCCACATGGGCTCACTCACCAATGACATTGCGGACACAGTTCTCCTTCTTGGCAATGTTCTGGAACTGTACTATGAGAGACACTGTGTTGTCACTGGTCAGAGGGGCGAGGCCCATGCTCTTGAGACCTTGGTGGATTTCCTGGGTCACCTGCTCACTCACAGTCTGCATGGTCTCCTCCGGCCTAGACCACAACAGAGGTGAGCTGGCACCTAGCAGGTGGCCTTGGCAGAGAGAGGCACAGACACCACAAAGCCTCAGGCAGAAGTTAAGAGGTTAGGGACTTGGGGAACTCCTGTCTCCCATCCCAGCTGCCCAGCACCAAAGCCCAACAGATAGGTTCTGCGTCCTCGTGATTCCCTCTGAACACCAGCAACTTCTGTAAATGCTGCTGTGATCTGAACCGTAAAAACACTCTCAAGACCGAAGAACAGTTTGGCTCTCCCCAGGATGCAGGTGTCTGTGCCAAGGCAGTTTGTAAAGACAGAGACCCTTCAGCATTGCCCCTGGTCATGTGTCCTCCCCCATCCCCGGCCCCGACCTCCAAGCACAAACCTGGCCTGCTGTTTGTTTTCTTTGGGGAGCTGAGGATCAAGCCTGGGGTCTTGAACATACCAAGTAAGTGCTGAATCCCTCAACTACATCCCCAGCCCACATCTGGCTCTTCCATCTCCTCAGTCATCATCGGCTACAGCTCAGCACACGCTCAGTCAGTGCTACCAACAGCACTAGATGCCAGTGCCCACCCAGTGAGAGATGGGCCTGGTAGCAGCTCAAGATCTCACAATACCCTTTCTGGAAAGTTCTCTCCCGCCCCCACAAGCCCCAGCATCACTACAGAAATAAGCCAACACTATGGCTGGTTCTACAGGGCCTCTCTCTGTGTTTGTGGTGAAGAGCTCGGAACTCACGACCTGCCAGGATCTGAGACACTTTGTACCATCTACTCCTTTGTCTACGCCCGTACACATGCCGGTACCACAGGGGCTGGGGCTGGCAGCAGGCTTCTTCCTCAGTGGCTCCCTACCTTCTGACCTTCTTCTTTCTCACTGAGCCTTGTCAGCACACCAGTGGACTAGGCTGGCTGACCCTGAACCCACCCCCTTCACATGCTGGAGTTACAGACATCTGCTCCATGTCTGGCTTCTTCCTGTTTGTCTTTTTGGAGACAGGGTTTCTCTGTGTAGCTCTGGCTGTCCTGGAACTCACTGTGTAGACCAGGCTGGCCTGGAACTCACAGAGATCCACACGTCTGTCTCCCGAGTGCTGGGATTAAAGGTGTGTGCCACCACAGCCAGCTCATGCCTGGCTTTTTCTGAGCCTGTTGGGGACACAGCCAGGTCCTCATGCTTGCCCAGCAAAGCACCTCACCCTACCAACTGAGTCACTTCCCCAGCTCCTTCCTTCCAGTCCTTTAAAAAAGATGTCCGGGGTAGGGGATTAAGCTCAGTGGTAGCGCAAGGCCCTGGGTTCGATCCTCAGCTCAAAAAAAAAAAAAAGATGTCTGCAGCTCACCTGGAGTTAAATTCCTCCACCAGGGACTTCGTTATGCGTTTTAGTTTGTCCACAAACTGGGGTGAGCCAAAGAGAACACTGCCAGAGAAGCTATTGGCCACCAGCATGACAGAGGCAAGGATGGTTAGCTGTTTCTGCTGCAACTCCAGCTCCTGCAGCCGGGCTCTGTCCATCAGCAGGGTCTGAGGAAAGCGGGGAGGGCATCAGAGGTATCCGGCCAAAGCACAAAGCCTCAAACAAGGAAATGCTCCCATTCCCACCTCAGGAAACTCTTCATTCTCAGGGTCCCAGACGAGAAGGTTCAGGAATCCCTGGGACAGCACCATTGCAGAGCTGAGTGGCTCCGGGGCAGGCACGTCACTGGGAGATGGGCCAGGTGAGCTGGAGGAGTCCCGTGTGTCAGGGCAACTTGCAGAAGCGGTGGTGAGGTCTGCGGCCGCCTGGGTCAGCCACTTAATGGTGTGATCGAGGAGGTCTACAACGGGAGGGTGTGTAAGCATCTTCACCTCTGCAGCTTCCGGCCACAGTTCTCTCCAGCCACCAATGTTCCTGCTGAGCATGTGGAGCTGAGGTGGGAGCACCGCCATGAGTTTGGGGCCAGCCTGAGCTACATAATGAGTTTCAGAATAGCCAAGGCTAAAGAGTGAGACCTTATCGCAAAAAGTTGTAATAATCACTAAATTAATCTGCCTTCTCCCTCCCACTCACTGTGTGAAGAAGCAACCTCCCTCCTAAGAGGCAGAATACTGTTTCACGAATGTCAGGGGCGAGCCGTGGCCCACCTCTGTCATCCTCACATCATACATACTTGGCTCCTTGTTGAGGCGCTCCTGGAACTCGGCCCGCTCAAACTGGATGGAGTGTTCCTGCAGCTGGGGCTGGAGGCTCTGGATCGTGTAGTTCACCATGTCCATTTTCATCTGTCCCAGCACTTGGAAGATCCCCCTGGCGCGGGAGAGAGGAACTGTGTTACAAATGGGATTGGGGCGGCGGGGAGCCAGAGGGTGACGCACCGCACTCAGGAGCCTGGAAGGAGCTTTAACAGTAGCTCTGTCTCCTCCATCACGGAGGACAGGCAGCCAAGACCGAGGCCCACAGTGAGCCAGGTCGCTTTCACCAGGCTCTCTTTCTGCTGAGCTGAGTGGAGGAGCACAGCAAGGGCCATGAAGGGAAGTGCTGTGAGTTCAAGTCCTGCAAGGGCTCCAGGGCAAGACCCTGTACAGTCATCACGCCAGCCCAGCGCAGAAGGTAGCCTTCTACACGATGCTCCCTCCGCTAGGGCGAGGGGCGGTGGCGGCTTTTGAGTTTTAGCTCGCTGAACACACTTCCTAAATGCCACACAGCCATACCATACATCAGAAGGAGACATGCTGTGTCCCTTACAGAGTGTGAACTGAGACCAGAGAAAAGTTAGGATGGGATGTCTGGCACGTGTTGGAATTCTGCCTACCGCAGTGTCTTACACAAAGGTCCTGTCAAGCGAAGGATGACCCAAAGGTCCACTTTGGAAATGTGAAAACCAACAGGCCAGAGAGGAGCAGGGCGGCAAGTCGTCTCCAGCAGGAAGACAGTCAAGACAACAGCTGTCCCAGAGTCTGCCAGCCCTTCCCAGCTCAGGCCCTGAAGCAGGTTAGGTGACAAATCAGTGTCACACCTCAGCAGCCGGACAGGATCCGTAATGCTCTCCAGCTTCTGAACGGCTTCATCTCGGACTGGTGCGCACAGCAAGACCATCATGTTGAGAATGTACTTAGAGAGATAGGTGATGTCCAAGTCCCCACGCTCAGCTTGCTGATGGAGGAAGTCCATGTCCAAGGCCTCTTCGATCTCACTTCTTAAGCGGTTCTGGCGTGGTAACAACAGCGACAACAGAATCTGCCAGGCAGGTTAGAAGAGACATTCTGCTCAGTCCCACATTTCCCCATGGTCACTCCTTCACACACACCAGCCTACGTCTTTTTAGGATCAGGAAGTTGCTGTGGACATGCGCCACTGAGTATTATCTTAGCTAGTGATAAATGGATCACAGAGTGAGATCGAGAGGTAAATAAAGCCAAGGACCACACAAAGCACACGGAACACACACAGAGCTGGGCTAGAAGCACTTAGGTTCAGTTCCCAGCACCCACATGGCACTCACAGCCATCTATAACTTCAGACCAGGGGCTCTAGCACCCTCTTCTGCCCTGCCTGGGCATTGCACACACATGGTGCACAGTCACACATGCAGGCAAAACACCATACACACAAGATAAAAATACTGAATTTGTGTTTTTTTAAACTTTATTTTTTTTAAAGTTTATTTATTTATTATGTATACAATATTCTGCCTGCATGTGTCCCTGCAGGCCAAAAGAGGGTACCAGATCTCATTATGGATGGTTGTGAGCCACCATGTGGTTGCTGGAAATTGAACTCAGGACCTCTGGAAGAACAGTCAGTGCTCTTAACCACTGAGCCACCTCTCCAGCCCCTTTAAACTTTATTTTTATCTTATGGACAATAGTGTTTTACCTGCGTGTATGTCTGCATGAGGGTGTTGGATCCCTTGGAACCGGAGTTATGACAGTTATGAGCTGCCATGTGGTTGCTACGAATTGAACCCGGGTCCTCTGGAAGAGCAGTTGATGCTCTTAACCTCAGAGCCATCTCTCCAGCCCCTTATTTGTGGTTTTTCAAGAGAGGGTTTCTCTGTGTAGTCCTGGCTGTCCTGAAACTAGTTCTGTAGATCAGGCTGGCCTCCAACTCAGAGATCTGCCTGCCTCTGCCTCCCAAGTGCAGGGACTAAAAATAACTCCTAATTGAAAAAGAACCAGAAAATGTGCTCTTAATTTAAGAAGGGCAGTTATTTTTTTTTTAATTATTTCAGAGGGAGAAGACAGATCAGAAGAGCTGTAATGGGGTCTCTGATACCCTAACGTGAGCTCCTGGTAACTGACTCTTACTTATTATCCCTGTGTCTCCTTAACACACACAACACGTGGAGCTGGAGAACACGCTCATGCCTGTTTAGCGTAATCAAATACTAATTGTCTCAGCAGAATCCAGTTACCACCAGCTCCATGTGGTACATGAGGAGAGGAGACGGCTTCATGTTACCTATTTCAGTGGCAAGCTTTCAAAGTTACCAACTCAGAGCTGCTTTGTTTCAAATCTGTCCTTTAGTGCCTGCCCTGGGAAGCAGAGGCTGACACCGCCTTCCCCACCCCCACCCCCATGTTTCTTTGCTGGGGTTGCAACAAGTTCCCTCTGTAGTGAACAGGGGCACTAAATATCCCACAAGAGGAAGGGCCTCCTTCACTGCCCCAGCTCTCTGAAGGAAGCTGGTCATCCCCTAAGAAAAAAGGCAGGTCTCTGTGCCTCCGATCATCCACCCCAAATAAAGCACACTGTTTGCCGTTTTTTGACTTTCAAGGCAGGATACACAAACACAGCTCGATGCTGTAACTCACTCAGCACGTTTGTAGCCGACACTCCAGAGTTCTTCAAAATTCTCTGTCTCTAGCCATGGCCCCCTTTCTGGTCCCCGCAGTCACTTGACATGACCTCTCCCCACCTAAGTTACTCAGTGGCTGGTCTGTCTTGTCACCTTGGCAATTAGGACATGCGGCCACTACCCACTGGTGCTGAGACAGGCCTTGGAACCTCCAAGCTACAAGTGGAGATGTGCACTCACCTCCCTGACCTCTTTCAGAAGTTCAAGAGCACAGCTGAAGTCGGGGGGCACAGACGACAGCTGCTCTTTCAGGTGGTCCCAGAAGTCACTGGGCATTGTCTCCTTGCCCTTACCTTCCAGGCTACAAGAGGGTCAAACACACAGGTTACTCCGGGCATGAGAAACTGTCCCAGGCTCAGAATCTAAGCCCCAAAGACAACACCAGGAGCAATAGACGGGCGCAGCGGGGCCGAGTCACCGAAGGCTAGGTGTGATTTGAAGGCATGTTCAAGAGCAGAAGCAAGCCTGAGTGTAGCAGTGAGTCTTCCCTATGTGCCTCCCGTGTGTGTGTGTGTGTGTGTGTGTGTGTGTGTGTGTGTGTATGTGTGTGTGTGTACACGCTGCTGCATTGCGCAGAAGGTTAGTCATCACTTTCTTTCACCCCTAAAATCTAGGAAATCTAGGTGTCAGAGGCACCTCCAGATCAGTCAGGCTTAAAATAAATTGGCTCAGCCCAGTGTGATGGCATCCCAGCACTCAGAAGGCAGAGGCAGAAGGATCTCTATGCGTTCCAGGCCAGCCTGGTCTACAAAGTAAAGTTCCAGGATGGCCAGGGCTACATGCGCGCTACACACACACACACACACACACACACAAAATTGTCTCAAAAAAAAAAAAAAAAAAAAGACTACTCCCACCCACCTCTTCTTCATATATTCCTATTCTGACAGCATTATCTATCCAGTCAGGAAGGCTACGTTTTTGTTATTGTTCTTTGCTATGACTTTAAAAAATTAAAATAATGTTCACACTCAGGAGGCAGAGACAAGAGAACCAGCCTGGGCTACATGAGACCCTGTCTAAACTAAAAAAATTACAAAGGCAATTTAATATAAAAAGGAAAAAAAAAATTTTTTTTGGTTTTAGTTTTTCAAGACAAGGGTTCTCTGTGTAACATTCTGGCTGTCCTGGAACTCGCCCTGTAGACCAGGCTGGCCCCGAACTCACTGAGATCCACCTGCTTCTGCCTCCCGGGTGCTGGGTTAAATGTGTGCACCACCACCACCTGGCTCAGAGAATCTTTTCAACAAATGCTGTTAGAATTACTCAACATCACATGTGGCGAACTGAATTTAAATTACAGTGGACAAGAAGATCATATTTTTGGACTGTGAACACTAAACCATTATAACTAGCCTCAATGGATTAACTGAAATAGGAACAATTGCAATCAACACACTTTACCGAGGCAACAATAATTTGGGTTGTTTTGCTTGTTTGAGACGGGTCTCCCTGTGTAGCCCTGACTGGCTTGCAACTCTCTGTGCAGACCCAGGTAGCCTTGAACTCACAGATCTGCCTGCCTCTGCCTCCCAACTCCTAGGATTACAGGTGTGTGTGTTTGTACCATCACTCAATGCTGAGTTTATTTTTAATAATTGTAATAGTTTGAAAGAAAATGCCCCTAAAGGGAGTGTGGCCTTGTTGGAGGAAGTGTCACTTCAAGGTCTCCTTTGCTCATGCTTTACTCAGCGTGACACTCAGACCACTTCTAGTTGCCTGCAGATCAAAGATGTAGGTCTCTCAGCTAGTCTGGCAAGCCACATCTGCCTGCATGCCACCATGCTGCACCGTGATGATAATGGATAAACCTCTGAAAATGCAAGCCGCCCCAATTCAATGTTTCCCTTTATAGGAGTTGCCGTGGTCATGGTGTGTCTTCATAGCAATAGAAACTCTAACTAAGACGGTGAGATTTACTTATTTATTGATTGGGGAGGGGCACATGTGGGTCCCAGGAATTAAGCTCAAGTTGTTGGGCTTAGCAGCAAATGTCTCTGCCCACTGAGTCACGGAACCCCTCAACACTAAGTAATGATGTCAGGAAGTCAAACAGAGAAAACGATAAAAGCCAACACCTGCTTGAAGATAAGGTCTTCTCTTCTAAGTGAGAATCAAGCTTGGAAGTTTCATGAACCCTCTCCGTAAAGCCTGTAATTGAAAGAACTTCTGGTGAAACCAAGTGATAAGGGCACAAGCCTTTAATTCAGCATTCAGGAGGCAGAGGCAGGTGGCTCTGTGAGTTCAAGGCCAGCCTGGTCTACAAAGTGAGTTCCGGGACAGCCAGGGCCACACAGGGAACTTCTGGTGGACACTGATCAACCCACATAAATCTGAACCTATTCGTTCACTCATCTGTAGGCCTCAGGGCTGTCAGAGTCCACACAAGACAGCAGACATTTGTATTTCCCCAGGAAAGTGCTGGAAACACTCAGAATCCAAGCTGGGGAAGGTGAAAGTTCAGGAAAGCCTCAAGTGAAGCTGACTAAAAGGTAAAGGTTTCCTAGTTTAAAAAAACCAACCACAAAGTAGGTGGGCCTCTGAGTTCAAGGCCAGCCTGGTCTACAGATCAAGTTCAGGACAGGCAGGGCTGCACAGAGAAACCTTGTCTTGAAAAATTAAAAACAAACAAACAAACAAACAAACAAACAAAAACCCACAAAGCTACAAAGAAACAACTTGTGTTTTGCAAAAACAAACACGCTCTTGTTAACTGAGCCAGATTTCTCCCTTTGCCTCTGCCGCCCCCGCAGAGCAGGCTCTCCCTCTGGGGAACAGACATGCCTGTGGAGTGCCACATTATTTGTTTTCTAAGACAGTTCCCCGATTTTAGGATTTCACAGACTAGTGAAATTTCCAAGAAGATTTTAAGGTTAAAGATCACATTTTTGGGGGCTGGAGAGATGGCTCAGCAGTCAAGAGCACTGACTGCTCTTCCAGAGGTCCTGAGTTCAATTCCCAGCAACCACATGGTGGCTCACAACCATCTGTAATGAGATCTGGTGCCCTCTTTTGGCATGTAGACAGAACACTGTATACATAATAAATAATATACGGGACGGTGGTGGCGCACACCTTTAATCCCAGCATTCGGGAGGCAGAGGCAGGCGGATCTTTGTGAGTTCCAGGCTAGTCTGGTCTACAGAGCAAGATCCAAGAAAGGCACAAAGCTACACAGATAAACCCTGTGTCAAAAAACAAACAAACAAACAACCCCCAAAAAACAAACAAACAAAATAATACGTAATAAATTTAAAAAAAAATCACAACTTGCCAATTCTTTGTGAAGTATGGACAAGAAAAAAAAATTCTACTCTAGGATTACCCAGACCTAGGTCTGAATGAAGCAGGGGACCCGTAAACAAGGACTAAGGACGCTGGCCATACTACCTTTCTAAGTATAAGTCTTTTAAAATAGTTACTATTGCACAGCACAGGCATGCCTGAAGGCCAGAGGACAGTGTGGTGGGGTTGGGTTTTGCTTCCCGTCTTTACTGTGGGTGCCTGGGATCCACTGAGACCTGTGTGGGAAGCTCAACCGCTGAGCTGTCTCACAGACCCAGAAAGTTTTCCATGGTAAAAGATTAAAAATGTAAAAAATAACTAGCCGGATGGTGGTGGCGCATACCTTTAATTCCAGCACTCGGGAGGCAGAGCCAGGTGGATCTCTGTGAGTTCAAGGCCAGCCTGGGCTACAGAGCGAGATCCAGGACAGGCACCAAAACTACACAGAGAAACCCTGTCTCAAAAGATAAAAGAATAACTGTAGAGCAGATTACATAGGACAACGCTCTCTCAGAAGAATTTAAGGTCATGACTGTAGCCTTCAGACAGTAAAGAAGAAAACGTCCGATGCAGAGTCACTGGATTTTACTTTGCAACAAATCTGAACTATCTCAACTTAAGAAAGGTGATTGTGGATTTTCTCAGAAAATCCAGAGTCCTTGTCTGGGTTATCAGAAGGTAAACTAGAGAGGAGACAGAGCGGTTAAGCCCACTGGCGGCCTTTCCCTAAGAACTGAGTTCCTTGCCCCGGTTTCCACGTCCAGTCCCAGGGCACCTGACGCCCTCTTCTGGCCCTGAACACGCATGTGCACACACATCCGTACAATTAAACATCCTTTTATAAACACAAGGTGAACTGTTGCTGCTGCTGGTCGTATCTTCAGCCCCTGGGAATTATCTCGGCCAGGAGGGCTGGTACGACACAACCCACGACGTCGTAAACAGACCCACTATTAACTCACAGTACCACGCGCGGGTTAAAAGAAGCCTTCAAAGCGGGGCTGAGCGACAGTGGCGAGGCGTCCAGGAAAACTGCGGGCCACACTAGACCCGCCCGCTGCAACACTACAGCGCTCCAGAACAAGCGTGACCTTCAGCAAGGAGGGGCAAAGTGTGACTGAAACATAGACTTCGTAAAAATCCAGATCGCCCCAAACACAACACTGCAAAACAAAGCAACCCTAATACACGAGCTCTTTAAAAAAAAAAAAAGGAATCCGATTATACCGCCCGGAGTTATTTTACCTGCGGACTTCACCACCTCCAGAGGATGCTCCCAAACCCTGACCTTCCAGACGCCACCCGCCCCAGGGTGTAGATGAGCAAACCCCAACCACCTGGGGCCTGTGCCGTCCTTTTGTCAATCAGCAGCGACCCCGCGTGGCCACGCGGGAAGAGACTAACTGTGGAGCGTCCAGGGCGATCCATGGCAACCCCGCCGCGCGTGGACCGCGCCGGTGCGGGCGGGCGGGCGGGCTCGCGGGCCCCGCCGACCCTGCCGAGGGCGGCGGAGGTCGGGCGACAGTTGAACCTACGTGATCGGTGGCCCGGGGCGCCGCTTGCGCTCTCCCGGGGGTGTCCGGCGTGGGGCTCACGGGAGGCGCCCTCGGCCGTTCGGGCTTCCTTCCGGGCCGCCTTCTCCTTCACGTTTGGCATCTTGGGGGTGCTGGTATCTGCGTGGGGGGCGGATGCGGGAGGCCGGTCGGGGCCAGAGGGACCGGCGAGGGCGCAGGGAGGAAGCTGAGGCCGCGGAGCCCACCGACCCTCCACCGCGCCGCGCTGGACGCCGCCCCGGGCCGACGCCCCCTACCCTTCACCCGACTCCACCCGGGCCTCGCCACGCCCCCTCACCTCCTCCTCCGCCGGCCCGCCCACTCTGGCTGGCTCTCCAGCGCGGGGCGGGTAGGCGGTTCCGGTTAAACCACCTGGGGGCGGGGCCGGGGGCGGGCCGGGGCGGGCCGGGGGCGGGGCCGGGGAGCTGGGCGGAGCCACGGAGCCCCTCGTTGGGCCGTCACGCACCCCGCCCCGCCCCACCCCACCCCGCGGCCTGGGCCGGAGTGGGGGCGCCCGGGATTCGAAAACAAACCGCTCGGGTGTCCCGGCAACGCGGCACGTGCGCAGCCCTGCCCGCCTCCGCCGACCGGCCGCCGACCCCCTGCCGCCAATCAGGGCGAGGGCCAGGGATGGACCGGGGCGCTCTCACCTGCTTCAGCCCTCTGGATTCCCAGGTGTCAGGGCGGGGGGACGGGAGCGGGCCTTGAACTTCTGACACCCCCTGCCTCCGCCTGAGTGCTGGGGTCGCCGGTGTGAACCCGCCGTGAAGAGTTCATGTGCTGGGGATGCAAGGGGCCTTAGGTCCCCACTGACTGCTCAGCCGCCAGCCCTCAGAGTTCTCCTCGTTGGGAGCTGGTGTGCTTCCGAGGACCACAGTTCGAGACCCATGACCGACCCAGGAATGGCTCACCATTTATGACTCCAGGGTCAGGGCAACCAACGCCCTCTTCTGGTCTCCTGTGGTGTAAGCAAACACCCATACACAAAAATTACAAAAGTGTTTTTTGGTTTGGTTTGGTTTTGCTTTTTGAGACAGGGTTTCTCTGTGTAGTCCTGACTGCCCTGGAACTTGCTCTGTAGAACTCAGAGATTTTCCAGCCTCTGCCTCCAGAGTACTGGAATTAAAGGCACGTGTCACTGCTTAGATAATTAAAAAAAGGAATTAGGGCTGTAGCTTGGTTGGTAGGCATGGTGACAGGTACCTATAATTCCAGTAGTCGGTGTGGAAGCAGAATTAGAAGGCTGCCCATGAGTTCCCAGACAGCTTGGGATAAATGAGGCTCTCTGTGTCTCACAAAAAGAGCAATGAACCGACTTGGAAGGAAAGGAGGAAGAGAGCGCTCTGGTCACTGGCCAGCTCTCAGTCCCGGGCAGGGCGCTCAACACACCTTTCTTCCTTAGACTTTGCATCATCAGCTCTAAGAACCTCTGCCTTGTTAATTCGGAGTGTGAATTTCATGAACAACTCCCAGTTTTGAAGCAGGAAACTGTGAAGGGAAACGAAGGTTTGACTCTAAAAGCTCATCAAGAACACAAAGAGAGCTATCCGGAAAGCATCACCACCCATCCTAACTAACATACACTGAACCTTCCGCCCCATCCTGCCCCCTGACACTCCCCTCCAGTGTCACTGTGAAGCACCCTCACCTTCAAAAGTGGACAGAAGCTGCACTGTGATGTCACACTGTCACGTAACAAGGTATTTACACTGCTGTTGATCTCTCCTTTAAAAGGATCATGCAAGGCCTGGAAAGAGGCTACCCCAATGGCAGCTCAAAACCCTATGCCTCTAAGGGCTCCTGCATGCACATGGCACACACACACACACACACACACACACACACACACACACACAGACTGGAGAGATATCTCAACGTTAAGACACCTGCTGCTCTTGCAGAGGACCAGCACTGAGTTCCCAGCACTTACATGGTGGCTCACAAACACCTGTAACTCCAGTTCCAGGTTAGCCCTCTTCTGTCCTGCAGGGACACATGCAGGCAGAATACTGTATACATAATAAATAAATCTTTAAAAAAAACAAAACAGCTTGGTACTGGCATAAAACTGACATACGGACCAATGGAGTCGAATTGAAGACCCTGACATTAATCGACACACATATGAACACCTGATTTTTGACAAAGAAGCCAAAACTACACAAAAAGTATCTGCACCAAATGGTGCTGGCATAACTGGGTGTCAACATGCAGAAGATTGCAAATAGATCCGTATCTGTCACCATGCACAAAACTCAAGTCCAAGTGGATCAAAGACCTCAACATAAATCCAGTTACACTGAACTTGATAGAAGAGAAAGTAGGAAGTAGTCTTGAATGCATTGGCATAGGAGAGCACTTCCTATAACACCATATGCACAGACACTGAGAGCAACAATTAATACATGGGACCTCTTGGAACTGAGAAGCTTTTGTAGGACAAAGGACACAGTCAAAAAGACAAAAAGACAGCCTACAGAATGGGATAAGACCTTCGTCAACCCCACATCTGACAGAGGACTGATCTCAAAAGTATATGAAGAACTCAAGAAACTAGACACCAAAATACTGAACAATTAAAAAATGGGCTACAGAGCTACACAGAGAATTCTCAAAAGAAGAATCTCAAGTGGCTGAAAGACATTTAAGGAAATGCTCAACATCCTTAGTCATCAGAGAAATGCAAATCAAAACGACTCTGAGACACCACCTTACACCTGTCAGAATGGCTATGATCAAAAACACTAATGACAGTCAATGTTGGAGAGGATGCAGAACAAGGGAACACTCCTCCACTGTTGGTGGGAATGCAAACTTGTACAACCACTGTGGAAATCAGTATGGCGGTTTCTCAGAAAATTGGGAATCGATCTACCTCAAGACCCAGCCATACCACTCTTGGGCATATACCCAAGGAATGCTCAGTCATACCACAAAGATACATGCTCAACTATGTTCATAGCAGCACTATTTGTAATAGCCAGAACCTGGAAACAACCTATATGCCTGTCAACTGAAGAATGGATTAAGAAAATGTGGTACATATACACAATGGAGTACTACTCACCAGAGAAAAACAATGACAGCATGAAATTTGCAGGCAAATGGATGGAACTAGAAAAAATCACCCTGAGTGAGGTAACCCAGACCCAGAAGGACAAACATGGTATGTACTCACTCGTAAGTGGATTCTAGAGCTAAAGCAAAGGACAATCAGACTGCAACCCACAGAACCAGGGAGGCTACCTAGCAGAGGGGACCCTAGGATGACTGTGGCTTATAATAAGTTTTGGTTTTACCCAATCACTGGGCATGCTTTAGTGAAACATTTCACTATTAGGATAAGAATTTATACCATATCAAGTAGATGAAAGGATATGCTGGCTGTACTTTCAGGAGGGGAGGCTAAAATCTTTTTAGATTATGGATTAGCCTATAGAAAAATGTCTGCCGTAAATCAAACAGTGAAGGGGAAGATGAATAGGAATCTCACTTACAAAACTTAAGTAAAACATAGTCTCAGAACAGATGAAGATAGGTTTCTTCTGGATCCCAGAATCTAATCAATATTTATATGTATGATTCAGCTATTATTTGATTTAAAAAGGCTTATTGGGAAATTTTATCATTTTTACTATTTTCTACAGAGAAAATATTTTCCAGTTTCAAATAACCCTGGACTTTGGAATTATAACCTGTTTTTATATTTAAAAAAAAAAAAAAACATTTAAGTGGAAAGTACTGAAGGACCACTGAACTCGATGTTGTATTCACATATCTATATCTGTATAAAATAATGATTATAAATGTTTGTTTAAAAAGAAGTGCAAATATGAATCTAACAAGAAGTTGTAGATTTTCAACACTGTACACAAACTCCTTTGTTACAAATAAATATTTAAGCTTCTAAAAAAGATCTAACTTCTCTTGAAGGGTTGTGGGAGGAGGCAGAGCAGGCACTGGGGGGCTGCTGGGGGGGCACTGAAGAAGAGGAGACGATGGGGGTAGCAGAGACAGATTAAGAAGTGTTTTCCCAGGGTCAGGCACGGTGCAGACTCCATGATCCATATCATTAATAGTTATCAGAACCAACCATGCAAGAGTTAGAGTCGAGAGGCTAGAGCTACGGGATGAGGTAGGAGCTCCTTGCCTTCGTTAATAGCTGACTTGTCGATTAATGGTTGACTCCGTGCTTTTACATTCCAAATATGTATGACCGTCACACCCCCCTGCCCATGCAAATGGGTGAAAGTGGGCATCATTGGACTGTCCCCAGGTAAGAGACAAGATGAGAGTGATTTCCAGGGGTAACCAGATTGCTTTCATTGGTGGGCAAGGTCTTGACTTTTTGTTTTTGCGTTTGAGACAGGCTTTGTCTGGCCCTGGCTGTCCTGGAACTCACTGTGTAGACCAGGCTGGCCTCGAACTCAGAGAGATCCACCAGCCTCTGCCTCCAGAGCACTGAGATTAAAGGTGTGCACCACCCCTGCCCAGTGAAGGTCTTGACTCTCGATCATACACTTCTCCTGAATTTACACTGACGGCCTGACTCTGGTGGAGAAGCTATCTACGTACAAGGGTGTCTAACACACACAGCGGCTTGGTGGACTCTGCAATAGGGGTACAAGAGAAGGGCAGGTCAGAGGAAGGATGGGGTGTTCCAGGTGCTCAGGCCAGGTCAACTTCAGCCTCTATCCAGGATCCCAAGCTTGTAAGGTTTCCTGTACAGCCCTCTATCTTTGGAGCTGTCTGCCTAGCTTGCCCTCCACCTCAGGCCACCATTAAAGTCTAGTGGTGACAGGATTCTCCATATGTATATAGGTAGCAGGTGGTCTCTCCTCACTCACCTGACACCGTATAATAAACCTCAGAGATGGGGATGTCTGCACAAGCAGCCTAAGGTGGGAAGTAAAAGCCTGCTTGTCCTCACTCTGAAGTGTGCCCACAGCTGTCCGGCCCAAAGCTCACCTGACTCAGGTAGGGTCTCCTTTGTAGTTCAGGCTCAGATGGAACTCTCTGAGTAGCCCAGGCTGACCTCAAACCTATGATCCTCCTGCCTCAGCCTCTGAGTACTTGGGACTACATCCATGCATGTGCCGTTTCTCCTGACTTCATTTTACTTTTGTTTGTTTGTTTTTCGAGACAGGGTTTCTCTGTGTAGCTTTGTGCCTTTCCTGGAACTCGCTTTGGAGACCAGGCTGGCCTCGAACTCACAGAGATCCGCCTGCCTCTGCCTCCCAAGTGCTGGGATTAAAGGTGTGTGCCACCACTGCCCGGCACCTTTTATCTTGTAGTCATAATATCTATTTGTTGAGACTGAGTCTCACTCTGTAGCCCTGGCTGGCCTCATTCAGGATATGTAGCCTAGGCTTCCTCATACTTCTGCCTCCCAAGTGCTAGGTTACACCTGCCTTCCATATCTGCTCTAACACTCAAATCCGACTCTCCAATTATTTGAGAATTCCTGTCCTAGAAGGAACCGGCTTACCTGTTCTAGTTTGAATGCCTGTGTCTCCCTGTGTCCCTCATCCCACTCTGAGAAACAGGCTACAGATATTTCGGTCCAAGCCCAGCCTGACGGTTCACACCTGCAACCCCAGCACTTGGGAAGTAGAAGCAGGAGGATTAAAAGTTCAAGGTCATCCTTGACCATGCAGAGAGTTCGAGGCCAGCCTGGGCTACACGAGAACCTGTTGCAGAAAGAGGGAGGGAGAGACAGAGGAGGTGGGGGCAGAGGAAGAAAGGGAGACAGTAACAAAGGAAAACAAATGTTTTCAGGTGTCGGCAGCCACAATTCCCCTGTGTCTCACCTGTCCCCACCTGTCTCAGGCTGAAAGACAGCCCAAGAGTACGCGCTACTCTCCTCGGTTAAATTTTGTGTGCCCTACCTCTCAGAAACAAACTATCCTGAAGGTTGGTCGTATGCACACGGATGTTCCGAAAAAAGAACATTTGGATACAAAGCAAGGATGTTCAGGAAATGGTCCTAGGCGGCTCCAGGCACACAGAAGTTCAAATTTTAAAAGAAATCCCCAGTGCAGCTGGGGAAGATAAAACCAAACAAAGGCAGAAACCATCTAATTTTACCAACGTCGTCCTGAGTCGGGAGAGTAAATGCTAATACCGTAAATAAATATTTACATTTCTGAAGGAAAAAAATGTAAATGATAGGCCATGGGATGGAAAAAGTAAAGGCTGAAGTTAAATGGAGGCCAAGCCAGTCAAGGCCACGGGGAGATAAACAGTCCACTGAAGTGGTAGGGACGCGTAAATACAGGGTGGGGACATTTAAATGGATCCAGTTGGAGTAGTGTAAACTGGGACCACTCGGCCGGGGCCTCTCTTACACACAGAACAGCACGTCAAAACTATTTGCTTTAGTCTCTTGACAAATGCGTTTCTTTCCACAGACCCCCAAGGTTATGAGCAAGGCTGAGGAAATCTGGGGATGGCCTGGAGCTGGTCCCTAAGAGTGTGATGAGCCGGTAACCATGACAGCCTGGGGAGGAGGCTCAGAGCAGGGGACAAAGAAGGTTCTGGGAGTGGGCGCCGGCCTGCTTCTGGCCGCCCTGACTTCACCCCAGGGCCTTGCCTCTAGCAGGCTTCCCAGCTCCCTCACCCTGTGGCCTTGCCAGCCTCAGTTTCTCAGAAATCCCCGGGGCCTGATGCTCGATTCCGTCTACTCGCTGACCCTTCTCTCTAGAGCAGTCGTTAAACTTGCAGTCACAGGTTTGATCCTACAGTGAACCTTTACTGAGATGGGGTGGGGGAGGTCGCGGGGGTGGGGGTGACTGGCGGAGCGCAGAGGGCCCTGCGACACTGGGGTCCCCTCGGCCGACCGGAAGGGGGCAGCAGAGGGCAGCGAGAATGTCGCCGGAGAACTTGAGCCCTCCCTCCCTCCCTCCCGTTCCTCTCCCTTCCTCCCCCTGCCCTCTCCCCAGTGACTCAGGCTCCAGCAGCAGCCACAAACACCAACTTGAAAAGTTCCCTTAGCTGTGTCCCCAAAACAATTGCTCCTTGTGCCTGGGACACGGGCGCAAGTTACACACTTAAGCTGTTCCCAAAGAACCATATTCAGTTGGTTCTCAACTCTGGGGGAAGCTGGCAGCCTCTTTGTGGGTTTAAAAAAAAATGGGTTAGAGGGACAATTAAACCTTTATGGGCCCCAGAATGTACCTATATGCAGACATAAATAATGCCTCATTTCTGCTTTCTGGCAACGGAGAGTTTTTTTTTTTTTTTTTTTCTGCCTTGGCCGGCAAAGCTGAGCTCAGGTCCCAGGAACCCGTTTTGATTAGGGCGGATGACAGGGGTCAGCAGGAGTCGTGGCTCTGACCCTAAATATGACACCAGCCCCTTCTCATAAAATGGACACATCGCAGGCCTCGGGCCTAACTGGTCTTAAATAAATCACTCACAAAACTGCCAAAGCCTTTCCAGAAATCCACCAGGATTTTAGACCAAGAAAACGCATTTTGTTTTTGTTTTTTTCTTGTCTTACTTCGGGCCCAAATGGTCCATTTGTCAAGAACCCTGACTGCTCTCAACAGAGTACAATGCATTCATACACTTCCAACTCGGTGTCCTTGAATGGTCCACGGGATTTCATTTTAATCCAATAATATCATTAAATGCTGCAGGGGGCTCCCTTCTTGAAGGAAGATTTGAGCAAACTCTTTGTTGAGTGAGGCTTCTTTTGTAAGGCAAATGACCAGCCACCAATTTTGTTTTCGAAATCTTTGGATTTCACATAAGCCATTTCCTTAAATGAGGGCCCCCTTGAGGTGGGGGCCTGCGTTTTATTTTTCCCGACTTGGGTGAAGGCGAGCTGTCACTGGACACCCAGGACTGGACAGGCATGAAGGCATCACAAACCGGCGGGAGAAATAAATCAGTCTCAATCAGTCATGTCCTCTGTAATTATCTGTGCCGAGAGCGGAGGATAATGGTCTGACAAAGAACAAGGCATTTGAGGGCCAGTCTATTTGAAGTTGATCTCAAAAGAAATGTATGAGACGTTTCGGGGGACATTGCTGTAGGGGTTCTTAATTGTGGTAGGAGTAGTGTACTATTTATCACTTTACCCATTCCTACATGGACAATTCAGGGACGCTAAATAAATTAAAATTACAATGTTGGGTAACATCATTACTTATCTATACCCAAGGCTTTCTCATCCTCAACAAAAGCTCTGTGCCCTTTAGACAATGACTCCCCATCCGGCCGCTCCTCTCAGACCAAGCAGTTTCTCTGGCTTTCATCTCTAATAGGAGAGAAGTCTCATACAGAAGTTTCTCTTTGGGCCCTTTTCCCTTCCCACAACAAGAGAATGGGGAAGTCGGGTGAGAGCTCTCTCTCTCTCTCTCTCTCTCTCTCTCTCTCTCTCTCTCTCTCTCACACACACACACACACACACACACACACACACACACACACACAGAGCTTTTCTTTTTCCCTTCTGGATTCTCCCCAGTGCCCCTCCCCATTCCTGTCCCTGCAGTCCAGTCCAGTCTGATGAAGCCTGTACTCACTGGGGATGGCTGGAGAGAGAGGTTGAACCTTGCTGAGGGTCTGCAGCCCTCAGAACAAAAGGAGGTCACTGTGGCTGAGTCTCTGCTGCTAGCTGAGGAATGGCAAGAATTTTCTGACCCTGATGGTCCCAGGAAGCAAGAACAGGGTGAGCTGGAGGCTGAGCTGGTGGTCCAAGCCCACGTGTAGGCCCCATGTTCTTGCAGTTATATTGTGATGTATGAGGCTAAGAGGTGGGGACACAGGAAGAGACATGGAGGCCTCCCTGGACACCCTGAAACTCCATGCTATGGAATTTCCCCCTTAGAGTTGCTAAGGCAGAGGCAAGAGGATTGCCACAAACAATGGACCAGCCTGGGCTATGTGGTGAGATCTGGCCAAACAGCCTGGAGTATACAGCAAGGCCCTGTCTCAACAACTCCCTCAAAAGGTGTAGGTGTGTGTGTGTGTGTGTGTGTGTGTGTGTGTGTGTGTGTGTGTGTCCTGAGTTCAGACCCTCAGCACCCACATAAAAGTCAAGCATGACTGTGAGTCTGTAGTACCGGCCCTGTGGAGACAGAGACTGGAGGGCCCTTGGAGTTCACTGATCAAACCGTGGCCTCCAAGGTCAGTAAACATCTGGTGCTCAAACTGATGAGGCTGTGAGAAGACGCCGGAAGTTGACCTCTAGCCTCCAAGTATATGGACTTGTGCGCACCTTCACACATACGTGAATACACGAACATGCACACACATGAATACAAAGGAGGGCTGGGGGCGGTCCCCAAAGGCAAAGGCTGGGAATATAGCCCAAGGGTACGGTGCTGGACTAACAAGCCAGGCCCCAGGCTCACTCTCAGACCAGTCACAAAACAAATAAAAAACCACAGCTGAGCCACCTCCGACCCCTGTAGGGTCTCCATCTCTTGTACCCACTGGTGCCAACAGAGGCACCCAGGAGGACCTTGGTTTCCAGCTTGAGTTTTACTCAACATTGGGACTCTCAGCCAGCAGCCTCCTACCCCACCCTCACCTCCGTCTAAGAGAGGCCTCTTCTCTAAAGAACTATTTAGGGCTTCCTACAGACCCCTCCCAGCTCCAGCACTGCCAGCCTGCCCCCAGGGAGGCCACAGTTCAGAGACAGCAAGCCCTGGATTTCAGAATGGGGGTACCTTGACATCAGCCTGGATTTCTGCTGGGCAAGACCACACAACATGCTCCCCCAACTCTGAGAATTTTGGGGGAGAAGAGGGGAAGTGGGGCACTCTGGCATCTGGAATTCTTTTTAAGATGGTGTGTGTGTGTGTGTGTGTGTGTGTGTGTGTGTGTGTGTGTGCAAGGAGGCCAGAAGAGGGTGTCAGGTTACAGGGACTTGTGAGTCCCCTGACTTAGGTGCTGGAAACCCAAGTCAGGTCCTCTGAAAGAGCAACAAGTAACTACAGCCCCCTGTGATCCTTCCCTCCTCCCCTCCCTCCTCCCCTCCCTCCTCCCCTCCCTCCTCCCCTCCCTCCTCCCCTCCCTCCTCCCCTCCCTCCTCCCCTCCCTCACTCTTTCTTCAATGAGCAGGTATCGGTCCCTCTGTAATAAGGTTCTTTATGGTTGGAACCAATGTTTGCACTTGTTGCTTCCGGAAGTTGCTAAGGGGGTACCAGCTGCCTCAAACCCATGTGTAAGTTTATTACGAGTAAGTTAATTTATTCCAGCTACACTAAATTTTGGACCCTGAGCACATGACACAGGTTGGGTGAATGAGGCACGGAAGAAGTCCGATGACTGCGTTCTAGTTTTTTGTTGGTTTAAGAGATAGTCTAACTATGTAGCCCAGGTTGACCTCGAACTCACAGAGATCAGCCTGCCTCTGCCTCCTGTCTGCTGGGATTACAGGTGTGGGCCATCACATAAAGCTGAATTTTGGAAATATTATACCAGGTAACTCTCACTACTGAAACAGTATGTCCATCTTAAACTTGTGATCCCCCTGCCTCAGCCTTCTGAGTAGCTGGGATCACAAGCCAGAGTCAACAAGTCTGTTGCCCACTTTTATTTTTATTGTCCTGGAACTTGCTGTGTAGACCAGGCTGGCTTCAAACTCACAGAGACCCACTGGCCTCTGCCTCCCGAGTGCTGGGATTAAAAGTCTGTACTACCACACCTTGTTTCTAGTTTTAATTTTATTTTTCTTTTTGGAGACAGGGTCCCTGGCTAGCCTGGAACTTGCTATGTAGACCAGATTGGCCTTGAACTCAGAGATTCAACTATCTCTGCCTTTCTAGTGCTCAGATTAAGGGTGAGTGCCGCTAGACCTGGTTCTAATTTTAATTTTCAACTTGACCTAGAGTCACCTAGGAAAAGATTCTCAAGGAGGGACCGTCTAGATCAGCTTGGCCTGTGGCTATGTATATGGAGGATTGCCTTGATTGGTGTGAGAGGACCCAGTCCACGGTGGTGGCACAGTCCCTAGGTTTGAGAGTAGAGAGAGCTGAGTACCGGGAGCACAGGTGTGCTCCTTTCTCCCTGTGCTTGTCTGCGGCCATGATGTGATGGGTTAAGTCCCACCACCTTGCCTGGCCCGGGAGACGGACGGTACATGTCTTGGAACTGTGAGCTACAATCAGCCTTCTCCCTCAGCCACTTTCTGTCAGAGTGTTTTTATCCCAGCAGAAATGAGACTTAAAACAGAGACATCCCTAGGACTCGTTTGGTGGCGCAGACACGTCTTCATGTTTGGGTTCCAATCCCACTCGAAATGCATTTACGTTCCTCTTTGTAGTCTCCTTTGACCCATAGTTATTTAGAAGCAAAGTTCCCGAATATTTGGGGATTTTTCCAAGGATCTTTATTATTAGCTTCTAATTTAATTCCATTGTGGTGAGAGAACATTTTTTTTTTATTACTTGAATCTTTTTAAACATACTGAGACTTGCCTTATTGAAAGAATATGGCCTATTTTGGTAACTGTTCTCTGGAAGGCTGAAAAGTATTTGTGTTCTGCTGCTGTTGGAATGGACAACCCAGGAGGTTACATAGGTCAAGTTGACGGTGTTGCTCAAGTCTTCATAGCCTTCCTTATTTCCTACATAAGTAATTAAGGGATATCGAGCCCTTTGCCACGACTGTTATATTTGTAGTTCTGCCCATTCTTGCCTCATAGACTTTCAAGGTCTGTTATTAGGCGCTCATACATTTAGACTTTTGATGAACTGAGGCTGGGGATGTGGCCCAGTAGGCAGAGCGCTTGTCAAGCATGCACAAAGCCGCAGGTTTGATCCCTGGCACCACTCAGACAGGGCATTGATGGTGATGCCTGTGATCCCAGCACTTGGGAGGTGAGCACAGCATGGGATGATCAGAAGTTGAGGTCATGACTACCTACAGACTGAGTTGGAAGCCAGACTGGCTACATGAAGCCTGTCTCAGCAAGCAAACAACAAAATAATTCTAGTGGGTTGACCCTCATTATTAAAGGGTTTTGTTGTTATTAGTGTTCTTTTTGTTTTGTTTTTCCTAGACAAGGTTTCTCTGCGTAGCCCTGGCTGTGCTGGAACTCACTCTGTAGGTCAGGCTGGCCTCCAATTCAGAGATCTGCCTGCCTCTGCCTCCCAAGTATTTTCTTAACACACACCACCATTCTTTGCTCTGAAATCTTTGATTTTTTCGTTTTTTTGTTTTGTTTTGCTTTGCTTTGCTTTGCTTTTGTTTTGTTTTGTTTTGTTTTTTCAAGACAGGGTTTCTCTATGTAGCTTTGGAGCCTATTCTGGATCTCGATTTGTAGCTCAGGCTGGCCCCAAACTCACAGAGATCCACCTGCCTCTGCCTCCCGAGTGCTGGGATTAAAGGCGTGCACTACTACCACCCGCTGAAATCTTTGATATTAATAAAGTCACTTCTGTATTTCTCCCATCCAAGTACTAACAAAGCCTGCCCCTGCTTAATTTCCCAGGTGAGATGGGGGTCACACAAACCCAAGGTGCTGCGGTCACCAGCTCCATCCTGTGATGAGGATTGCCATGACGGATCTCTATTCTTCAATTTTTAAAAAGTGCATTACATTTTTATTATATTTGTTAGGGAGGTGGTGGGTGGCACACATGCCACAGCACACGTGGGGAGATAGGATGATGTGTGGGAGTTGGTTCTCTCCTTCCATTGTGTGGGTCCTGGGAATGAGCTCATAGCTGGCTCGTGACCTTTACTCCTGAGCCCTCCCCCAGCCCTAGCCTTTAGATTTTATCTTATCTGTGTCTTGCTCCAACGTGTCCTTTGGTCTTTTTTATTCAACCTGAAACTTGTGGGGTCTCACCATCTGGAACTGGCCAACCAAGGATCCCCAGGGATCTGGCAGCCTCCCCTCCCTAGAGCTGGGATTATGACCTCTCACTGACCACTCTTCTGTGAATTCCTCACGCTGTTTTCCACCAGGGCTTCTCACTGCACGGGCGGCCTCCCTAACAACAATGCCACACACATGTACTGCTGTGCCTGGCATGACTATTAACCTTCAGAGTTATCGTTTGCAGACTAAGACAGAGTCTACCTGCCATTTCTTCTCTGTTCATTTCCATGATTCCACTTTGTCCTCTCTCTTGGTTGTGATTATTGTTGTTCTGCTATTTTAGTGGCTTTTTTTTTTTTTACAGGGTTTAATCACATGTAGCACATGTAGACCAGGTTGGCCTCAAAGTCACAGAGCTCCACCTGCCTCTACCTCCTGAGTGCTGGGATTAAAGGTGTTCACCAAGATACACAAACTTTTTTTATAATTTATTCTTATTTTATGTACATTGGTGTTTGCCTGCAGGTATGTCTCTATGAGGGTGTCAGATCCCCTGGAACAGGAGTTATATATAGCTATAAGCTGCCATGTGGGTAATGGGAATTGAACCATGGTCTTCTGGAAGAGCAGCCAGTGCTCTTAACTGCTGAGCCATCTCTCCAGCCACCCAATCCCTTTAAAAAAATACAAGTTTTTATTTTTCATTTATGTACCTATGTGTATGTGCATATGAGTGCAGGTATCCGAGGAGGCCAGAAGAGGGCGTCAGATTCCCCTGGGGCTGGAGTTATAGTCATTTGTAAGCTGCCCAGTTTGGTTGCTGGGAACCACACTTGGTCCTCTGTAAGAGCAGCAAGTACTCTTAACCACTGTGCTGTCTCTCCAGACTCCATATCTCTATGTCTGCATATATAATAATTGACATATAAAATTATATATATATATATATATATATATATATATATATATATATATATATTATCACTATTGCCTTCCCCATTTCACTTACAAGAATCTTCCTACAATGTGAATTCACTTCTCCTCCTGACCTTTTGGCTTTTATTGTTATATGTTTTACATATACATGTTTTAAACCACACAATACAACATGAATTTTTGGTTTAAGTAGTCAATTATCTTTGAAAAAGATATAAACCATTGCTTCAAATCCCATGGTTTTTCCCTGTTCTTCTGAGCAGAGCCACAGTCCATCTGGCATCGTCTGCCTCTGTCTGGGGATTTTAACCATTTTCTATAGGGCAATTCTGCTGCTGACAGATTCCTCCCACTTTTGCATGTCTGAAAAGGTTGCTATTATACTTTTATTCTTAAAGATTTATTTTTTACATTTTTATTTATTTTGCATATGTGTGCAGAAAACATATGCATGCTCACTGGCCTCTGTGTGTGAGTGTACGTGTGTGTACATGTGTGTACGTGTGTGTATGTGTACATGTCTTTGTGTGTATGTGTGTGTGTGAATGTGAGTGTGTGTGTGTGAGTGAATGTGAGTGAGTGTGTGTGTGTGTGTGTGTGTGTGTGTGTGTGTGTGTAGGTCAGAGGACAGTTTGTAGGAGTCCTCTGTCCCTCTGTCATGAGGGTCCTGGGGACTGAGCTCAGGTTGTCAAGCTTGGCAGCAAGCCCCCTTCCCACTGAGCCATCCCATAGCCCATGTGATGTTTTACTGGATTTAGATTTACAATTCATTTCTGGGTATGGTGGCACACAGCAGTAAATAAAATGGAGGCCAAGGCAAGGCTTTGAGTTCAAAACAGGCTGGAGTGATGCTAGGCCATGTTTTATTTTCTACCTCTCAGCAAGTCTTTTCCATCGCTGGTAAATTCTAGAAAACAACGGGTTCTTTATCCCCGCACTTCTTCCTTTCTTTTTAAAAACATAATCTTATTTTTTTAATTTATGTGTATTTGTTATGAGTGCAGGTATCCAAGGAGGCCAGAAGAAGGCGTCAGATTCCCCTGGCACTGGAGTTCTAAGTCTAGTACTTTGTCTAGGCAACTGCTACATCAGTGCAGTGTCATCAGAGGCCAGAAGAGGGCGTCAGATCCCCAGGAACTGGAGTTAAAGACAACAGTTGTGAAACGCCTTGTGGATGCTGGGAACCAAACCCCCGACCTCTGGAAGAGCAGCTATTGCTCTTAACCACTGAGCTGTCTCTCCAGCCTCCTCTTTGTCCTCCCCCTCCCTCTCACTCACCAGACAGGAGACTAAATACAGTCACCACTGCGCCACTTAAGTTGGAAGAGAAAAAAAAAAATCCTTGTTTCTTCTCAAATTCTTTCTTATCTTTGGTAGAAACGACAGCAAAGCCAGGCCATGGCTGGCCCACTTGCTGAATGTCTCCAGAACCGATTTGTCTTCGTAAGTGGTGTGCTTTCCAAGCAAAAGTCTCTTCAGAAATTCCATTTTAGATGGATGACTAGGGCCATTTCCCCCGCTCAGACAGAGTTTCTCTGTGTAGCCCTGACTGTCCTGGAACTCTCTCTGTAGATCAGGCTGGCCTCGAACTTGGAGATCTACCTGCCTCTGCCACCCAAGTACTGGGAGTAAAGGTGTGTCACCACTGCCCAGCAAGGATAATTTTTTAAAAGCTAACAATAAATTCTTTTTTTTTTTTTTTTTTGGTTTTTGGAGACAGGGTTTCTCTGTATAACTTTGCACCTTTCCTGGAACTCACTTGGTAGCCCAGGCTGGCCTCGAACTCACAGAGATCTGCCTGGCTCTGCCTCCTGAGAGCTGGGATTAAAGGCGTGCACCACCACTGCCCGGCTAACAATAAATTCTTATATTTCTGTGGCAAGCACACTCCCCAGTTACAGGGGAGGAGTAATCACTCTTGATTCTGACTAGGTATAACATTCATTTATTCACACAATAAGATTACAAGGGGTTGGGGATTTAGCTCAGTGGTAGAGCACTTGCTTAGCAAGCACAAGGCCCTGGTTCGATCCTCAGCTCAAAAAAAAAAAAAAAAAAAATTACAAGCAATATTTATCCCATCTTCCAAGTGGAATCGGGAATAAATGCCTCTCTGGGCATACAGGTCCAGACTTACCATGTCTGTTCCTCTGGATCTCAGGTCAGTCTTCCTGTGGTCAACCTTGTCTGCTCTGAGGACAAGATTTTTTTTTTTTTTTTCTTTTTTTCCTTTTGAGACAGAGTTCTAGTGTAGCCCAGACTGGCCTCAGACTTGGCATACAGCTAAAGATGGCCTTGAATTCCTAATCCCCCTGCCTCTACTTCCAAAGTGCTGGAATTACAGGTGTGAACCATCAAACCCCGTACCTGTTTTGCAAGGTGCTCGGGGAGAACTCAGGGTCTGGGGCATGCTGGTGTGCTAGCTGGCTTCTCTATTGCTGTGATGAAACCCTGGAGAAAGTAAGTCAACTTAGGGAGAAAGCCTTCATTCCATCTTCTGGCTCCCAGGTTGCAATCTATCCCGGAGGGAAGGCAGGGCGGGAACCAAAGCAGGAACCACGGAGGAGCACAGCCTGCTGGCTCGCTCTGCCAGCGTTCCTATACAGCGTAGGTCAGGGATTGTAGGGCCCACGCCTGGGTCCTCTTATGTAGACCAGCAACTAAGAAAGCGCCCCACTGAGATGCTCAGTGTTGAGAACAATTACTGCTCCTTTGGGCAGCTCATAACCCCCTGTAACTCTAGTTCTGGGGGATTTGACCCCCTCTTCTGGTCTCTGCAGGTACTTTCAAGGCACACAGACATGCATGCAGGCAAAACACTTGTACATAATTAAAAAAAAAAAATTTAAAGAAAAGCGGCCGGGTGGCAGCGGCGGCGGCCACCTTTGATCCCAGCACATGGGAGGCAGAGGCAGGCGGATCTCTGTGAGTTCGAGGCCAGCCTGATCTCAGGACAGCCAAGACTACACATAGAAATCCTCTCTCAAAAAATTTAAGAGAGAAAGAGAGAGAGAGAGAGAGAGACAGAGAGACAGAGACAGAGACAGAGACAGAAGCAAGCAAAGAAAACATCCCCATAGATGAATCTGCCAGAGGCAATTCCTTGACTAAGGTTCCTTTTCCCAGGTATCCCTGGCTTGTGTCAAGTTGACAAAAACTGACCAGCATGCTTGGCAAATACCCTACCTCCAACTGAGCTACTATTTTCTGACTTATACAAAGGACAGGCATAGCTTGCCGCACCCAGAGAAGAAGCCACATTGAGTGTCATCCCCAGGTCAGTACGCATTCAAAGAATGCCTTAGGAGCCATTGGGGGAAATGGCTGAGTCAGGAAAGTGCCCGCTGCAGAAGCAGGGGACCCCAGGTTCAGATCTCCAGCACCCACAGGAGACAGGTGTGGTGGTGCGCCCCTGTGACCCCGGCACTGGTGGGGTGGGGCAGGAAGGAGATGGGCAGATCCCCGGGGTCACTAGCCAGCCGCTCTCTATAACTGTGTGCTCCATGCTTGCTCAGTGAGCTCTCTCTACTCAAAACAACTCCTCTCTCTCCAGGAAAGGGCAGCACTGACTTGTGAACCTTGACGAGATGGGGCTGCTTCTTATGTGAAGGCCTCAGACTCTGTCGACCCTCCTCCTCCATCTCCTAGCATCCTGAGGCCTTTCTTAAGCTCCCTGACCCCCATCTGATGGCCAATCGTGCACATCCTTTTGAGGAACATGACTGAATGACGTAGGGATTTCTCTGGAAAGGGCCAGCGGAAGGGGCCCTGAATGTCCACTTACAAGCCGGGGGCAGGTACAGGGCAGAAAAGGGGGAGGGGAGGGGAAGTCTCCCTTTTTGGTGGGCAGTTGGCTGTGGCTGGGGGTAAGGTGGAGAATGCCAAGTGATGATAAACATCTCTCAAGGTCAGCCATTACTTGGGGTCAAGAGGGCAGGGAGGGAAGAATCTGGAAAATTAAGGTTAGTGCCGAGAACCAAACTAGTTTTTGGACTTGTCACTGTTTAACCAAAATGGAGACATTTTACAAACTGGCTAACCACCTGCAAAGGCCGGCTTAAGCCTTCCTGCCTTCAGGCCATCTCCTCACAGAACCACTTTTCCTTTCTGTGTCCCCAAGTGACCCCCAGCAGGTCCTCACCACCCTCAGAGGTGAGGTCTGCAGATGCCACGGTAATCACAACCAGCCAGTTCCCGCCATTGGCTTCCTATGTGCCGGGATCTCTCCTAAGACCTCTGTGAGAACTGTACCAGGGAGGTGGAGACAAAGATCTAGTCACCCCGGAAAAGGCACCAAAGAAATCGTTCTACCAAGTTCAGATGAGCAGGAGCAGGGGTGATTCCCCAAACAGCTTCTTCACAGGAAACCCCGCGCCGCGCACCCGCAGTGTGGCGGATAGCCTGAGCTGCATGCGTAAACTTTCTTCACCACTCGAGCACCCGAGACCACAGGCAGCTGGGAAGGATGGGGTATACAGAAGAGGATGAATGGTGGGGGTCTCAGGTGAGGGTCCAGAACTCTCCCCACCCCCTCAACAAGCCTGATCTTATTGGGGTCTCATGCTGGTAATCATGGCTGCTCTGGTTAAGATGGTCACGGCCAGCCAGGACATGGTGAGTGCATACCAAGCCCTAAATTCATTCCCCACCACCACCAAAACTTGTGCCCGCTTGTAATCCCAGCACTGAAGGGAGGAAGATCAGGGCCCCAAGGTCATGCTCAGCTACATAGCAAGTTCAATGCCAACCTGGTCTTTGAAAAAAGAAAAAAAAAAAAGTTCTGAGCCAGGCAGTGGTGGGGTATGACTTTAATCCCAGCACTAGGGAGACAGAAGCAGGCAGATCTCCATGAACTCAAGGTCAGCCTGGTCTGCAAAGCGAGTTCCAGGACAGCCAGGAATATACACAGAGAAGCCCTATCTCAAAAACCAACAAACAGAAAAATGGTAATAACCAAGTAACAATCAGAGGATGATAGTCTCTGGATTAAACTCTCCTTTAAAAAAACAAAATAAAACAACAACAAAAAAAACCAGCTTCCTTTACTCCTTGTCCTTTTTGTTTGTTTGTTTGTTTGTTTGTTTTGTTTTGTTTTGTTTTGGTTTGGTTTTTTGAGACAGGGTTTCTCTGTGTAGCTTTGTACCTTTCCTGGAACTCACTCTGTAGCCCAGGCTGGCCTTGAACTGATCCACCTGGCTCTGCCTCTCGAGTGCTGGGATTAAAGGCGTGTGCCACCACCGTCCGGCCTCCTTGTCCATTCTGAGGGGTACTGTAATGTCATTATCCCAATTTCCAGACAAGAAATTCGAGGCCCAGAGGACTAGGAGGTCACTTTCGCAGAAGAGCTAGCGGAGCCAGAATTCAAGATCAGGTATGCTGGCTCCTGGGC
This sequence comes from Onychomys torridus, assembly GCF_903995425.1. Lineage (NCBI taxonomy): Eukaryota > Metazoa > Chordata > Mammalia > Rodentia > Cricetidae > Onychomys > Onychomys torridus. The sequence continues at coordinate 64,023,494 of NC_050460.1, read as the reverse complement.
CACAGCCCGCTGCCGTGATGCCCAGTGCCGTGTGTTGGCCAAATAAAAACATGGAGAAGTGGCCGGTGAGGAGAAGACCCCCACAGAGCTCGTCCTGTGGCCCATCTAGTGGTTGATGTGTGGTCCATGAAGAAAACAGATAGTGAACTGGTGTCCACACCCCTCTCCCACACCCCTCCTCTGTAGGGTAAGCAGAGAGCAAGTCCAGGCAATTCTCTTCCCAACCCACCCGCCCAGAATCTGGGTAGTAGGGGGTGGGGGAGCAGGAAGAAGCAGGAAAGGTCACTACCTGGCAGCATCTCCTAGCTCACTGGTTCCTGGGCCCACACTTCCAAAGGCTCAGCCGACCGGATGTCCCTGGAGCGTGCCGGAATCTGGCCCACTTTGCAGAGATAAAATCAATCTGACCCTTAATTCCCCAAATTAATTTATGGGCTTGCCTCTTGGGTGCCGAAACACGTCTGGCCACCCGAAATCTGGTAATTATTTATATAAACACGCCATCCTGCCTTGGTGGGTTATAATTGGTTGGGATGGCACTGGAGACTTTTGGAAAACTCTAAAATCTTCCTCGTGGCTCACAGTGTTATCCAAACCAAAATATATAATCTCCGTCAGCAGGCTAGGGCAAACTTACACCCAGTATCACCACGATTGGGAAGGCTCAGTGACTGGGAAGGAAGGAAAGATCCCAATCGTCTTGGCTGCCTCCACAGTAGAGAGGACACAAGGTTGGGGGTGGGGGGAGGCGTGGAGACCCCCGTGGGACCCACTGTCTGCTGGAAGCTGAGTTTAATGCCCTGCTGAGAATAAACAGGATTAGGGATTTTATGCTGTTTGGGAAGGAGGAGGGATGGCTGGCACAGGGCAGGTTCTGCTTGGTTTATTCTTGTCGCTGATCTCCCTCCAGGAGGTTGAGCTGCGCCACAAGTCAGAGGATTAGGGGCCAGAAAAGAAGCTGACTGAGCTCCCACAAGGGCTCTGGGGGGATGGATCTGCACCTTTAAATAACATTAATTTCTGAAAGGCCCAAGTTGTTTCCTAAATTGCTGCCCAGAACCTCTGGCTTTCATCTGTTTTTATGGTACCTCTCTGGACTGCAGGCGGGAGCTGCCCGCCAGGCGACAGCCAGCATCAGTGACCTTCTTCAGGCCCAGTACAGCCCTGGAGGAATCATTTCCTGCAGGAGGGGTGGGGGGGAAGAAATTTCTAAGAATCAAGGTACTTTTGAAAAATAAAAATCAGTGTGCAGCAGAAACAGCTCCCCCCACCCCCACCTCCAGGAGAACAAGCCACAAATCCCTAACACAGCTAGGATCTCATTTCCTTGGGGGAGGGGCGGGGCGGGCAGTGCTCAAGCCACTTAACCTCAGTTTCCCCATCCGTGAAATGGGGTTAATCATGCTCCCCCTGCTTCAGGAGCCCTGGTAGGTTTTAATTGGGTAATGGTTGTGGCGCCCTTTGATGTAGTAAGTTTTATTAACTTGAGGGATCCCCTGAGGCCAGAAAAAGCAGTTAAACCAGAGAGAGAGAGAGAGAGAGAGAGAGAGAGAGAGAGAGAGAGAAGTAAGGGCTTGAAAAGCCAGCCAGGCTCTTGCGCTGAGCAGTTCCAGCTCTGATTCCAGACGTGCAGGATCCTCCCAGCACGCAGCAGGCGAGCTACACGGAGTTGGGGCTGTTCTTTATGAAACAGTCTGAGTGCTGCCCCAGAAGCCACCACTGTCAGGTGTGGAGTGGGAAGACCAACCCGCGGCCTCGCTCCCAAGCCCCCAGCTTCCCTTGATCCCTCTGAGGTTCTTTGCCAAGAGCAAGGTCCTTGGAATCAAATTTAGGAAGGTTCCCCCCAAAATTAAACAGGAAGACCTCGAGAGCTGGCAGCCAGCCCAGGCTCACAACCAGAGAACTTGGGGAATAGCATCCACATAGGTTGCCAAGCTAGAGCTTTTCTGAGGTCTATTCTCTTGGCCTCAAAGAAAATGTAGAATGCTGTGCCTCAGTTTTCCCTCTCTAAAAATGATTCTAATCTCACATTATTCTTCATTTTCTGGATCTCTACGTAGACCAGGCTGGTCTTGAATTCAGAGATCTGTCTGCCTCTGCCTCCAGATGTTGGGATTAAAGATGTGCACCACCCCTGCCCTGCTCTAGCATTCTTACCTTAAAGGCTCAACTAAGATTTGGAAGGGTTGAAATGACAGCTCATTGTTAGGTACTTATGGCATATGAGGCCCTATGCTCAACTCTCAGGGGTTGAGATTCCAAAGGCATTGGAATCTTATTCCTCAAAATGTGATTATTTCAATAATTGTTCTCCATGTCAGTTCATACAGCCTGAGTCCCTCATCTTTCTTCTTCTTCTTAAAAAAAAGTGTGTGTGTGTGTGTGTGTGTGTGTGTGTGTGTGTGTGTGTGTGTGGTTGGAGGACAACCTTCAGGAGTCTGTTCTCTCCCTGTACCATGTAGGAACCTGGGGTCAAATTCTGGTCATCAGACATGGTGGCAAATGCCTTAACCCGGAGTCACAGAGATCTTCCTGCCTCTGCCTCCCAAGTGCTGGGATTAAAGGTGTGCTCCACAACAACAGGCTCAGTGCCCCCCACTTTAATTCACTTTTCTTTTTGATGTTGAGGATGGAACCCAAGACCTTATGTGTGCTGAGCATGCGTTCTTCCATGAGCCGCACCAAAGGGCCTTTCTCGCTTTCATCCCTTCCTTGATGAGGGCCCATGAGCCAGTTAAGGTCACAGTATCAGGTACACAGACACAGCCCAGCAGGGTGAACAACTTGTCCCACTATGCCAAGGACTGTCCCAGAGACTCTAGTGCTACAGTCCATGCCACCTTTCTAATCCCAGACAAGCTGGAAGGGCTTTATTGCCCTTCGGGTCCTCAGGCTGGCTGGAACATGCTATTCAAAATATCTATGTAGGTGGTAGTAGCACACACCTTTAATCCCAGCACTCTGGAGGCAGAGGCAGCTGGATCTCTGAGTTTGAGGCCAGCCTGGTCTGCAGAGCGAGTTCCAGGACAGCCAGGGCTACATAGAAAAACTTGTCTCAAAAAAACAAAACCAACCAACCAAACCCTAAGCAGCAGCTAGCAACCCCAGAAGCCAGGCACAGTTTCCTCTCTCTCCTAAGTAGATAGCCCAGGTTATCCTCAAACTTGTGAGGATGACCTTGAATTTCAGATCTTTCACCTCCCAAGAGCTGGGATTAGAGATGTGGGCCACCCTACCTAGGCAAGCACTCTACTGACTGACTTCATCCAGTCATCTGCTTCTTCCTCCTTGGACCTGGGAGCAGAGGTTCCACCTGCTTCCTAACCTGTGAGTACTGGGGTATGATGCTTGAGTCTATCTGTGTCCATGGTCTACTCTAGCCTCTTCTCTGTGACGAGCTCATATACCCCTGGCACATAATCTTCCAAACAATAACTGAATGCTGTTGGCATGTGTTTAAACCGCTATTCTTCCCACAGTGCGCCTGTGATACCCTCAGAGTCAAATTTTACTTTTATCAGGCTCTGTTTGGTTCAAATTTGTCACAATGATCACTGAGTTCAAAAATTAAGTAATTTAAGTCTGGAGAGATGTCCCAGCAATCAGAAGCATTTGCTGCTCTTCCAGAGGATATGAGTTTGGTTCTCAGCACCCTCATCAGGAGACTCAGCAACCACCCGTCACTCCAACTCTAGGGGATTCGATGCCCTCTTCTGGCCTCCAAGGGAACTGCACACATGTGATATACACACACTCAAACACATATATACACAAATTTGAAAAAATTAATTTAAAAGACCTCTGTAGCAGTGGTGGCACATATCTTTAATCCCAGCACTCAGGAGGCAGAGGCAGGTGGATCTCTCTGAGTTCAAGGCCAGCCTGGTCTACAGAGTGAGTTCCAGGACAGACAGGTCTCTTTTTTTTTTTTTTTTTTTTTGAGCTGAGGATCAAACCCAAGCGCTCTACCACTGAGCTAAAGCCCCAACCCCAGACAGGTCTCTTACACAGGGAAATCCTGTCTCAGAAAAACAAAAATAAACATAAAGACCACTGTGGAGCTGGGGGTGCCGCTCAGGAGGTAGAGCACTTGTCTAGCACTCAGGGCTTAAGTTTGATCCTGAGCAGCAGGTAAAAGCAGACATAATGGTGCACATTTGCAACCCTAGCACTAATTGAGGCAGGAGTTGTCTGAATTCAAGGTCATCCTTAGCTACGGAGGGAGTGTGAGGCCAGCCTGGGATGCATAAAACCTTGCCTCAAAAACATACAACGGCAGGAACTAGATTAGCCTCCCACAATTCACTAAGCTACATTGTACTGGTTTGCTCTCTGGGACAGGGTCTCTACATAACCCCAACTGTCCTGAGACTCAGTATGTAGAGCAGGCTGGACTCAGACTCACAGATCCATTCCCATCTGCTGGGATTAAAGGCATGTGCCACCACCCCAGCTTTATTTTGGTATTTTAAGGCAAAGAAAAATCCCTGCTGTTAGAATAAATAAAGTCATATTAATTACACAAATATTTTGTCTACACACTCTCCAGATTCCCAATCAATCCATTGCTCGGATGGCCCCTTGAAGAGTTGACTGCCATTGTGGGGATCAGTATGTGGATGTGGGGGGACCATTTCTTAGGGGCTGATAACTTTCAAACCACCCTTGACAGACTCAGATAATGAAGGCAATCTTTTCGAGACTGATCTAAACCTGACTTTTATAGCATTGGGGGAAGAAGGCAATGTACATGGAAAAGAAATGAGAGACAATGATTAAATCAAAGCCGCCCTCGGCAGCCTCTGCCCCCTCACCTCATCTGAGAGCAGCCCTGCTTCGATTCCGCTGAGCTCCGCGGCCTGTTCCAGTGGGCCAGAGCCCTCACTCTATAAATCGTCTCTGCCCTTGTGCAGGAGTTGCTGACTATATGTATTTTGGGGCCCGGCATTATTTCCCTCATCCTTGGCTGGTGATATGAAGATTTGTAACTGATAGAATATGATTTTAATGTGTTTCCTTCAGGTTACTATTAAAAACATGCTATTTATCTGAACTCGCAAAAAGTTTCCATTTAGAGAGGGAGAGAGGGAGGGAGGAGGATGAGAGAGAGTAATACAGGAACAATTTCCCAGCATCCAATGGACTGGGAAGCTAGGGGCCACTCTTTCTCTTCCCACACAGTCTGGTCTCTCCCTCCACCTTAGCTTTCCTGGGTACTAAATGAGGATAAATATTTGTCTACAAGATGAGGCAGTTGTAAGGATTAATTGGTTGGTGCTTTGGGAAGTCTTTGAAGATGAAAGACGCTCTTCGCAGATGCTAAGTAAACTCAAAACGTGTCTGGCTTTAATGAGCCAGGTGAAGCCAGAAAGGATGGCTGGAGATTAACTGTGCGGAGCCCAGCGCCTGCTGCGTGAGCCGGGCTGAGACCTGGGCGGAGCTCCCTGGCTCCATCCATCCTGGCTCCCCCGACCCGGCTCCTGGCACATCGTCTGGTAATAATGTACATGCACAAGGAACCAAGTTGGAAATGAACCCAGACTCGAGGGTCAGAGAGCCCAGATCTCAAGGCCTTCATGTCACCTATACAGAGGGCCTGGGCAGGTTACAGTGTCATGGTCACCCAGGGTCAGGTCGGGTTGTGTTGAATTTGCATCAGAAACACAGCTAACAGCAATTGTGCCTTTATCAGACCCTAGGTTCTGAGTATTTTCTTTGTGTGTTTTGTATACATGAGTATGGCTTTGTGTGCATATGCTTATGAGGAACACTAGGTGCCTCTCTCCAACTTAAAAAATATATATATTTTGATTTTATAGGTATAAATGTTTTCTTGTGTATATGTGTATCACCCGCATGCCTGGTGCTGGCAGAGACCAGAAGAGGGCATCAGATCCCCTGAAACTGGAGTCACAGACAGTTCACACACACACACACACACACACACACACACTCCATGCCCCACGTGGGTACTGGGAACTGAACCTGAGTCCTCTCCAAGAGTAACCAGTGTTCTCAGTTACTGAGGTCCAATCCTCCATCTAACTTTTTGAGACAGTCTCTTATTGAACTTGGAGTTCACATATTCAGCAAGATTAGCTGGCTACCAGCTCCTAGGAGCTCCCGTCTTCACTTACGTTAGAATTACAGGCCCGGGCTACCACGCTCCGCTCTTGACATGTTTGCCGGGATCTGAACTCAAATCTTGAGCTCTTACCAACTGAGCTACCTCTTCAGTCCCAACTTTCTCTCCCCTCCTGAGGTCACTGGTCCCTCACACCAGACCCTAGGGAAGGACTCCAGGTCACACAGCTGAGGCACCACTTGCCCCGTAGCTAGGCCCCCGTTGGTAAATGAGGTGCACATGGCGGTCCTTGGGCACAGGAAACAGCTGCCGGAGCTTTAATCATCCAGCCATGGAGATGAGACACAGGAGGGCTGATTCAGAAGGCAATAGAGCAGGAACACAGCAGACACAGGCCAGGGCCCATGGCTATGGAAGGATGCCAGGTCTGCATGCACCATACCAGTGACAGGTTTTGGTGGGCTGCTAGGCTTGGCTGGCTGGAGGCAGCCGCATGTGGGATACTTGATGCTTTGTTAGAAGTATCTAATGCCAAATCCTGGGATCATAAAGGCCGTCCTAGGGGAGAGGCTGAAACACAGAAACTCTGGGGCGCTGCCACGGCACCACTTAGGAGTGCATCTTGGAACCCCAGGCAGTCAGCAGGCCAGAGACTCAATCAAATAAACCATGTTGAGACTCTGGCCCGCACAGCTTTAACTTTGAGGTCTCATGATAGGCCAGAGGAGAAACTGAGGACACAGAACAATTCAAACTGGGATGATGGTGCATGTCTGCATCTCAGCACTTGAGTCTGAGACAGGAGAACCAGGGGTTCAAACCCATCCTTGGCAGCATATCGGCTTAGAGGCCAGACTAAGGCACATAAGACCCCATCTCAAACAAATGGAAAAAAAAAAGCCACCAAATTTGGCTCTCCTCCTCTCAACACCATGACATCACACCAGCTGAATGTGGGCTGGGGAAGCCCCTGGTCGGGACAGAAATATCTTTAGCAACTGCTGTCCATGATGGAAAGGGAAATGGAATTTTGTTTAAATACCATGTTGTTTTGAGAAGTCTAACGTGAAAGTCCCTATTTAGAAAGGAGTAGGCTGCCTTGAAAGTGGCCGATGTTTCCATACCCGCATGTTGACTAAAGGCCTTAGAAAACAAACTTCCTGGTAGCTACTGATTCAAATCACCTGGGAGTGAAAGGCCAGCCTTACAATCCTAGAGCTGTGCTCAGAGGGCCTCCCTCCCTCTGCCAAGAAAAACCCCGGGGACTGCATTCATCAAAGGACAAAGAGATGCAGGCCTGAGCGGGCTGAGCCATCCAGAAGGGACTTGGGCACAGCTTCTCTGCCCTCTTCTTCCATACAGGAAAAGTGAGGAGAGAGGCCAGGCCACATGGAGTCTGCTCTCATCAGCATCCACTGGCTGTCACTCACTGAGTCTGCAGTTCAGCCAGGAGAAGCACATGTTTGTGACTATCACAGTGTCCATGTCCCCAAGGCAGAAACAGGATCTGTGAGTCTTAGCAGAGCACCTTTGTCCCAGCTTATCCTGGGTTTGGGTTCATGCTGTTGACCTGGAGTGATAAATATTAGCTTTGGGGCTGGGAGATGGCTCGGTGGGCAAAGATTTAGCTGCTAAAGAGTGAAGATCTGGAATCCCTGGTGCACACACACATACACACACATACATACATACATACACACATACATACACACACACATACATACATACACACACATACATACATACACACACATACATACATACACACATACATACATACACACACACACACACACACACACACACACACACACACACACTATCAGTATTTATTGTGGGCCTGTAACTCCAGGACCCAGAGGTCTGTGGACAAGTCAGCTAGCCTAGGCAGTCAGTGAGCTCGATTTAGAGACCCTGCCTCAAAAAGTAATATGAAGAATGGTTGTTACATTAAGTTCCTTCCTCAAGGGAGCCGTACCACACCCACCACCCAGGTCCTATAACAGACCAACATGTGAGTCCACCGAGGAACCACTGAGTTTATTAGACTGACTTACAGAGCGTGGGTGACCTTAAAGTAGCCACGGAAGGTCTGCACCCAACGTGGAAGACGGTGATTTCCCCCACGGCTGTGCAGACGGAGCTGCACCTCCTCTCCTCCTTCCTCACCCATGTCCTCCAGCCCTTCCCAGAGACCCCGAGACCACGTGCAATATGGGCAGATCTGCTTACAGCTGGCTGGATCCTCAGGCGAGTCCATGGCCCTCCCTGCTCCCTCCTCCCAAGAAGGACTGTCAAGAATCCAGACGCCTAGCTGTGATGATCTTTGGCCCAGACGGACTCCCGAAGGCAGGGTCATTGTGGCTCAGAGGACAGAGCATGGAGCCCAGAAGCTACACAGTGTCCAGCTACACATACACACACACACACACACACGCCTGGGCCGGTGTACGACACCCACCTCCCATAACGACAGCTTCCCCACCTCCCTTCACAGTGCAGCTGTGCCCATTACTAATTGTGTGAGTAGCCAAAGTGACGTCAGTGGCCAATAAGTGGCAGGGCTGAAATCCAAGCTCAGGGTTACTCACCACTCCATAAGTGGAGCCCTTGAGTTAGGCATGCGGCTCGGTGGCAGAGCACTTGCCTGGCCTTCATGAGGTCCTGGGTTTGGTTCCAAGTGCCACCAAAACACGACAAAATGACCAGGGGTGATGAGGCTTGTCACAACAAAAACATGAAGGAGAGCTGGTGGTGACGGCATGCTAGCTCTCCAGAGGCTGAGGCAGGAGGGTCTTAAGTTCGAGGCTAGCCTGGGCTACAGAATGAGACCCTGCCTGAAAACAAAACAAAATAAGCAAGCAAGCAAAAGGATTTAAGGAGCAAAGACTGAAAAGCCCCTCAGATCTTTGGATGCTGAGCCCTGCCTCTCTCCTCGCCTGCCCCTCCTCACCTGCCCCTCCTCACCTGCCTCTCTCTGCGCCTGCCTCTGGAGCCTGCCTCTGGAGCCTGCCTCTGGAGCCTGTCTCTGGAGCCTGCCTCTGGAGCCTGCCTCTGGAGCCTGTCTCTGGAGCCTGTCTCTGGAGCCTGTCTCTGGAGCCTGTCTCTGGAGCCTGCCTCTGGAGCCTGCCTCTGGAGCCTGTCTCTGGAGCCTGTCTCTGGAGCCTGTCTGCTCCTGTCTTCTGGGGAAAGGAGCACACAGGTATCATTGAACACATGCTCTGGGATCTTCACTGAGACAGACGCACAAGGGCTTCCTTATTGGGGCTACCCCTGCAGCTCACCTCACCGAGAGGACCCCCTTTCCTTAGGCTAGCCTGACCTATCCTGTTCACCAGCTGGAGGCCTTGATTCTTGTCTCAAGTTCACGTGCATCACCTAAGATACCACAGAACCGACCTGAACCAAACTGTCATCTCAGCTGAAGGAACTTGGTCAGCAGAGAGCAAATGACTTGTTAACACAAAGCTGAAGGCTCCTCATCCTGAGGCCAGGGCGCTTCCCAAGAGGTGAAATCCCAAGTAGGCCGAGACTCCTGAGAAGGGATGGCCTCTGGAAACCCCTGGAGAGGCCAACAGTGACTCACTGGATGTCACTGACCAGCAGCTGCCTACCCAACCCTGCCCCTCCGCTCCCTGCTAGGACCCGGAGGTGAGCAGGAGGGCAGGAAGCCCACCTCTCAGGGCCTATGTGCCTACCTCTATGTGCGGTGTGCAGACACCCCAGGGCAAAGACTCGCAGCTCCTGTCACCAGGCAATTGACTACCAGACAGTTCCTCTCGTGAGTGGGAGTTCCCTTTGTCCTCCTGGCCATGAAGACAAGCATCCCTTCTCCCATCACATTCCTGTTCTGTTTTGAGACAGCTCTGGCTGTTCTGGAGCTCTCTATGTAGACCAGGCTACCTCACGTTTACAGAGATCTGACTGCCTCGGCCTCCCAAGTGCTGGGATTAAAGATGTGGGCCACCACAATGGCTCCTCCTCATCACTTTGAAAGTCTAAAGATTCAGGCCTGGAGAGATGGCTCAGGAGTTAAGAGCACTGGCTGCTTTTTCGGCGGACCCGTGTTTAATTCGAAGCACCCACATGGCACCTCACAACTGTCTGTAACTCCAGTTCTAGGGGACTCAACACCCTCACACAGGCATATGCAAACAAAACACCAAATGCACATAAGATAAAAATAATTTTTAAAAATTTAAAGATTCAGAGCAGGGCGGTGGTGGTGCACACTTTTAATCCCAGCACTCGGAAGGCAGAGGCAGGTGGTTCTCTGTGAGTTCGAGGCTAGCCTGGGCTATAGAGTGAGTTCCAGGAAAGGTGCAAAGCTACACAGAGAAACCCTGTCTCGAAAGAAAAAAAAAATTTTTTTGGGGGGGTGTTTGAGACGGGGTTTCTCTGTGTAGCTTTGCGTCTTTCCTGGAACTTGCTTTGGAGACCAGGCTGGCCTCGAACTCACAGAGATCTGCCTGCCTCTGCCTCCTGGTGCTGGGATTAAAGGTATGAGCCACCACCACCTGGCTTGAAAAAATTTTTTTAAGATTCATAGCTACCTTTTTTTCTCTTTTCTCTATTTCCTTCTTTTTACATTTATTTAGTGTGCGCGCGTGCGTGCGTGCGTGCGTGCGTGCGTGTGTGTGTGTGTGTGTGTGTGTGTGTATGTGTTATAGCACGGGGGGGGTTAGGGATCCCTCAAAAGTGGGTTCTCTCTACCATGTGGATCCTGAGGATGAAACTCCAGTCCTGGGCTTGGCAGCCAGTGTCTCCATTCCTCACCAGGACAACAGCTTGCTCCTTCTCTTTCTTTTCCTTCCATTCTCCCATCTTTCCTTCCATTTTTGAAAAAAAAATTTTAATTTGTATTTTTATGTGTGTCTGTGTGTGGCTAAGCATGTGTATGCAATGCCCAAGATGTCCAGAGGGGGCGTCGGCTCCTGCGGAGTTGGAGTTACAGGTGGGCCCTAGAACCACCCTGCTTCTCTGCAAGAGCAGTGCACTGCTGAGCTGCCTTCAGCTCTGCTCCCTTATTCTGCCTCTCCTCCCCTCCCTCCCTCTCTCTTTCTTGACAGGGTCTTTCTATGTAGCCCAGGCTGGCCTGGAATCATGATCCCCCCGCCCCCTCTCAGCTTCCCACAGGCTGGGATGACAGGTGACCGAACTCCATGCTCACGAGGCTGGTTTGGAGTAGGAATTCAGAATGCAGCCTAGACAGAAAGACCTAAGATCAAAGTCCACCCCTGACTTTAAGGTGGGGTCTATCCTCTGCCAGGTTGCTGAGCCTCTCTGAACTTCAGCAAGATCATGACAGGCATTCACTTCACTGGGTCTGGCCAGGAGCAGGCGAGGTGATCCACACATTTGCCTAGACCCAGTGTCTGGCACTGTCAGTACTTATGAGGGGGCAGGATTAATAGTCTTGCCTTTCTTCCGGTTCTAAGGACATAACCGCAGTACCAAATACGTTTGCTTCAGCAGCTGTGTCGACGGCTGTTTTGTCGCCTGGGACCCTGTTCCTTTTCCCTACATGCAGTTGCTCTGACCCACCATCCCCCCACTTTAAAAAAAAAAACAAAAAACAACTTTCCTTTATTCTCCCCTCCCCCTCAGCTGCGGGGGGGGGGGGTTCACCCGTGAGGAGTGTAGCTGGGAACCTGAGATGGGGAGACCAGGGACGGTGACAGGCGCACATGAGGTTTCAGTCTCCTTGTTCCCATCCTCTAGGTCGGGTCCATAAAAGGCTGCCCACTGCCCAAAGCGGTGACCCCGTGGGGCCGCAGGGCCGCGCGCATGTCCCCCAGCGATTGTCTGGGGAGGAGCCCTCCAGTCCCTTTTGAAGTTCAGCCAAGTGAAGCGTGATGCACGCTAGCCACCGCAGGGTCCCACAAAGCGGCTCGCATGGCCTGTGGCCTCCACTCGGCACGGCCATGGACGTGGGAAGCAGCGCTGGACTGAGCTCTCTTTTGGGTCCTCTGGCCCTGCCACTGGCCTCTGACCACAGGACTTGAGGGGAAGACGCAGAGAGGCAGCTCAGTCTAACCCTCTTGTTTTGTGGATGAAGACACTGAGGTCCAGAGAGAGCTAACAGTCTGCCTTGAGTAACAGCTGGGGCAGGTGGGAGCAATACCCTGTTCTCACCCACCCTCAGGCGCACCTGAAGACAGGGGCTTTCAAACCTGGGGGCACGGGGGGGGGGGGGAGGGGGGGAGGTGGGGGAGTCTTCCCATGCCTCGGGTTGAGTTTTGGATCTGATCCCTGCTAGCTCTCTGATGTAGGCAAGTCGAGTGACCTCTGCACCTTGGTTATCTTTTTTCTGGAATCACAGGATGAAAGTTTTTCTTTCAGTAACTTGGAGAATTCACAAAAGTCCTTTTAAAACTTAGGAGAGGCCCAGTGGAAAAAGGTGTGCATGCATGCCATGGAGACCAGAGGCTGCTATTGGTTCCTCACTGATTCACCAGGCTACCGGAACTGAGTTTCAGGGACACAAAGACACAGATGACAGCAAAGGCCGAGATGACATTGGCTTTAGCAAAATAGGAGGTTCTCTCACACGATGCTGCTTAAGTTTAAACAAGGTAGATGTGGTGGCTCCACCAATCTAACCCGTAACTCCCACCACCTCAGGCCATCAGATGGCTGCCACAGCTCCTGCTGCTGCGGTCACCTTCCAGCTAGTGGGAAGATCAATCAGGAAGCAAAGGACCCCTTTAAAGACATGATCTGGCATCTGCACATGTCTGTGTTTCAGGCCATGTACCGCTGGGTAGCACTTTATCATGTGGTCACAGATAGCTGCAAGGGAGGCTGGGGAATATAGTTTCTTACTCAGTGATTTAAGCCACTGCTCACCAAGGGGGACATTTTTAGTCACAAGTGGGAAAATGGTGAGAGGTAGAGGGTGGGGATGTTACTGGAGGCTCTAACTCTGTACACGGAAAAGCGTGCTTGCAGCCAAACCTGACGGCCAGAGTTCCCTCCCCAGGACCTGCATGGTAGAAAGAGAGAACTGACTCTCATTGCCCTCTGACCGTTAAGATGCATTTTATGTGCCTTTGCTTACATGTATGTGTGTGCACCACATGCATGTCTGGTACCCAGGGAGGCCAGAAGAGGGTGTTGGATCCTCTGGAACTGGAGTTACAGATGGTTGTGAGCCGCCGTGTGGGTGCTGGGAACTGAAGCCGTATCTTGAACCATCTCTTCAGTGTAGCCTGAATCTTAAAGAGTCTTATTAATAAACTCAAACCTGAGGCCAGTTATTGGGGTGAATGCTGGAAGATCAGAGAAGCAGAACAAGCCACAGCTTCCTCACCTCGATAGTTCCTCAGCTGATCCTGTTTCCTCAGACTGGAAGCCTCCGTGTCCTCATCTGAATGGGTCTCAGCCGAACTGCTGCTCAAAAGTCTAAAAGCTTAACCAGCCAAAAGCTTCTAGTTCCTGGTCTTCACGCCTTACATATCTTTCTCCTTTCTGCCATCACTCCCTGGGATTAAAGGCGAGAGTCACCAAGTCTGGCTGTTTTCAATGTGGCCTTGAACTCACAGAGATCCAGAGGGATATCTGCCTCTGGAATGCTAGGATTAAAGGCATGAGTGCCACCACCTAACCTCTATGTTTAATATTGTGGCTTTTCTGTTCTCTGACCCCAGATAAGTTTATTAGGGTGCACAATATTTTGGGGGAACACAATACCACCACACTTCAGTTCCCCCCAATTTTTGAAACTAATACTCCAACCACAGGTACTGCCCTAGTTAGGACAGCCCGCTGCAATGAGGGCCACCAAAACAGCAGCTCCAGGCTGGGGAGACAGCTCCGTTTTTAAATGCTTGCTCTACAAGTGTGAGGACCCATGTTTGATCTCTGTAACATGTCAAAAGCCAGGTGTGGGCTGGGCAGTGGTGGCGCACACCTTTAATCCCAGAATTTGGGAGCCAGAGGCAGGCAGATCTCTGTGAGTTCAAGGCCAGTTTGGGCTACAGAGTGAGATCCAGGACAGGCACCAAAACTACACAGAGAAACCCTGTCTCAAAACACAAAAACAACAACAAAAAACAAGACAAAACAAAAAAAGCCAGGTGTGGAGACAGAGAAGGGGCTCCTTGGGGCTCCCTGGCCAGCCAGTCCAGCCTTCTCAGAGAGCCCCAGGCCAGTGAGAGAGAGGCCTCGTTTCAAAAACAAAGTAGAAGGCACCCAAGGAATGACACCCAGACTGGGTATGTGCACATATACACAAAGGAGCTGGCAGGCTATGACAAAGGGAGGAGAGAGAGAGCACCCTGCCATGTCACCCACATCCAGCCGGGGATTAAAACACATCTTTTCTCAAGGTCTCTCCCTCCCACAGGGATCAAGGTTTTGAATCAACAGACCTCCAAGTAACTATCAAGAATTCCTTCTCAAGGCCTGGAGGATTGTGGCCAGGTAGTATGAAATCCCACCCTCTGGGTGGCCTACAAGAGCCAGCAGGGAGGCCGGAACCCACATGCCTCCCAGGGTGACGGACCCACAGGTGAGGTGCATTCCCCTCTGGGTTTATCTGGAGATATCTTGATCTCTTCAGAAATCCACTTCTAATTCCGTTGTCTGAGGTCTTGAAATCAGGGCTTGGCAAAAAGGAGAATGAGAGACAAGGACTGTCTATTTCAAGGGGGAAATACCTCAGGACTGTCCTGTTAGCCCACCTGGCAACTTAGCCTGTCCTCAGCCTGAGCCCCAGGCCCTGGGTCCTGGGATAAAAGCCGATGTGGGGCCTTTTACCCTAGCCTTCTCCCATCGTGCTAGGCAGGCTGGGCTCTGTTTAGCTTCTGAGACCAGCTGATGGGGAGAACATCAAGGTGGCCCCAACATCTGTACTCCCAACATCTGTACTCGCAACATCATCTGTGGTTTATTGGGCATCTGTAACCTTCTACAAACTGTCACCAACACTTCACTGAGAAGCACGAATCTATCAACCCACGAAAAAGCCACCGTTATATTACAGCCTTTATACAGGATGTGTGGGGGGGGGTACAGTGCTTGCTCTAGCATGCTTGAAGCCCTGGGCTCAATCCACCCCACCACCACCACCGAATAAACCTGTAGCTGTAATCACCCCTGTGAACCAGGCACTCAGGAGGTGGAGACAGGAGACTCGGGAGTCCAGAGGGTCCAAGAGATTGTAACAGGCCCCAGACCTTAGCACAACTGGCTCCATGATGGAAGTACCACTCCAGACGGCGAAACTCAGTATGTAAACAACACCACCTGCCAAAATGAAAACAGAGACCTAACCCATCGCAGTCCATAGTTCTGGGGAAGTCTCTAAATGCACTAGCCTTGCTTTTTGGCTTCTGTAGTTCTGCTTCTGGCTAACTGTTCTTGTTAACTGAAGTGTGTCAACCAAGAACATGGTTGTTGTGATTAAAAGCTCATCCTGAGAAAGGCTTGGAGCTCCACTGGGATCCCAAACACCTGGTGTAGTCGCCACAGGCTAATAAAGACTTTCTAGGGACCTCTTCAAAGCCACACAGGGTCAGAGGTGAACAATAAGTCCCCAGACTACTGTGGTCCCACCCCCACCATGCAGAATCTGGAGATCCCAGGAAAGGTATCTGGGAGAGACACAAGTTCAGGTCTGCATAGCCCTCAGGACCCCTTGGGGGCTGCATGGAGGGAACCAGACTGAGAAGTTTTTGCTGGTGTGAAGGAACCAGCCATGACAAAGACATAGGAATCCTGGAGGTACTGAGCCACTTTCAGAGAGATGGTCTTTTGAGCTGTCTGTCAACAGGAAGCCCCTCCCAGTGATGCACGCATCTTCTTCCCCAGTAGGAACCAGAAACAAGGAGCTGGACCACCTGACTGAAGTCACAAGCCCAGGGATGACTTTCTTAATTTTAAGGAAGGCAGCAGTGTTCAGCAGCCAGGACCTCAGATTTCCCCAGGCCAGCTCTACCACAGAGGGCCCTGAAATAGCTCTGAGGTCCTGAGCTCACGGAGACGGGAGGGTGGTGGCAAAGTCTGTGGGCAGCAGCAGCAGGGTCATAGCGCCGCATTGTTGGGAGACAAGATGCTCTGCGCTCGGTCCCACCTGACAATGGTGGAGCTCAAGACAGAGAGGAATAGCTGCCTGGCTACAGAACACAGAGGCCCAGTGAGCCTGACCGAGTCACAAGGGGGACAATCATGTGGTCCAAAGGGGCATTCTGCAGAATAGCCTGCGCCCAAAAGGTAGGAGTGGTGTAGCAACATCGTCACCAGACCTGAGGGGCCGAGACCCGTGTCCACCAACCGAACGTGGTAAATCCAGATGGAACTAAGGTTCTGTTGTCAAACAGGAAGATCTGGCCCATGCTACAACATGGATGAATCTCAAAACCATGTTACATGAAAAGAAATTATATGCTACACATGGGGTCCCATGTAGTTCAGGCTGGCCTTGAACTCACTCTGTGGCTGAGGACAAACTTAGACCTCTGATCTTCTTAAGAGCCTCAGCCTCCAGAGTGCTGGGATTACAGGGGTGTGCCACCACAGCCTGTTTATGCAATGCTGGGCATCGAGCCCAGGCCTTACGGCATGCTAGGCGAGCACCCTACCCGCTGAGCCACATCTCCAGCCCTGTATTGTACACTTTAAGTGAGTGGATTTTATGGTATGGGAATTCTGTCTCAATTTACAAGATTTTTTTTTATTATTTTGTGATGATGTGTATGTGTGGGGGAATGTACATGTGAATGCAGGTGCCCTCAGAGACCAGAGAAAGGGGTTAGGGCCCAGAGCTAGTTACACCATGGGTGCTGGGAACTGCAGGGGGCACCATCCAGCCAAGCCCCTAGTCAATTTTCAAAACATTATAACTAAGTGCAATATATGGTTCTTTTCTGTGACTTCTTATTTTGAGACGGTCTCCCTCCGAAGCCCAGGCTGAGGACCAGGCTGTTCTTGAATGTGCGATCATCTTCTTGCCTCCTCTGCCTGTGGCGTGTGTGTGTGTTTTACACGTGTGTGGTTATTCTGTGAGAGGAGGCTCTCTGGTGCACAGGTTAATTGCTGCTGGGCAAGTGGACCACCCCACCCTACACCCCGTCGCTGAACCTCTCTAGGCCTCATTTTCGCTTCCATGCGAGTTAGCATCTGAAGCATCCCAAACCACACGCCATCTTCTCTCGGGAAGATGGCGCCATCCCGAGAACACTGGATCAGAAAGCACTTTTCGAAGGACCCAATTAACAAAGTAGGGATGGTGGGTGATGGGGGGGAGGAAGAGGAGAATGCGGATCACCAGGAATGGGGTCTCTGGATTGGAAGCGAGTCAACTGGGTGATACCAAACCAGGCATGGATGGCTTGTCAGGACAGACTTATTTCTCTCTTAAGAAAGAAGTCTGGCCAGGCGGTGGTGGCGCACGCCTTTAATCCCAGCACTCGGGAGGCAGAGGCAGGCGGATCTCTGTGAGTTTGAGGCCAGCCTGAGCTACAGAGTGAGATCCAGGGTGTGAGTCTGGGCTGGATTGGTACCTCGAAGCCCTCCCTCCTGTTCTATAGCCAGGTAGCTATTCCTCTCTGTCTTGAGCTCCACCATACCACCTTAGCAGCGTTCAGAGTTACCTCATTGCTCAGAGTAGCTGCTGGAGCCACAGCTATTTCATCCGAACTTTAAACAGTGAGGAAGGGTAAAGGAGTCAACAGCCGCCCCTGTTTAAGGAATTTCACAGAATTTCTCTTTTGCTTGGGCACAAGAGGGTCTTCTGCATAGGGGGAAATGCACTTCGGGTGCCAACTGACCCTCCAACTATGAGGACACCTAGGATGAGAGGAGACAGGACCAAAGACATGGGCTAATAAGCTTTGTGAATCCACGCCTGGGGTGAGCCCTAGGCCCAGACTGAGGGCAGTGGGAGGGCGTAGGCCAGAAAGCTCTCTTCCCATGGAAGGAGCTGTCACTGTGGATAGGACAGGCAGTGGCTCACTGTATCCTGCAGAGCTGGGGGCCCAGGCAGAGGGCCCAGCAGAGAGGAGGGGACCCCAGGAAAGATGGCCGCAGTTAAAGGGTACTATGAGGCTGTGACCTCTGCCTCCCTAGAGCCCTGTGCCCAGACCCTGGACACTCAGAGTCCAACCAACCTCCTGCCTGCTCAGTCCTCAGGGCCCAGACAGACAGGCAAACAAGCCTGGCACCGAGGGGAGGCAGAGCCAGAGGGCAGGAAGGCCTAAGGAGCTGAGACCAAGCCTAGGCCCCCTGCAGGGCCAAAATAACCCACCACTGAGTCAGTCAGCCAACACACTGGAGAAGCCCAAACCCCAGCCAGGTCTATTATTTAACAGTTCGTCATCAAACAAAATAAAAATAAAACAATCCCACCCCCACACTCCCACCAGCCTCCACCACAGAGGCATTCCCTGTCATCAGGAGTCACCTTGGGACAGCCCAGGCCGGCCAGGAGTCTGCTCCATGGTCTGCAATGGTACTTCCAGGGACACAGAGGGACTTCTTCTTCTCAGGCCTAGTTGCCTTTAGGCCCCAGGCCCTGAGGTCCTCATCAACCATGGCCTGTGTCTTCAAACAGCCCTTCTTTGGGTACGGACAGCGAGGGTGCAGTGAGGATCCAGGACTGCCCTGGATGATCCTCATAACACATATGTCCCCAGACACTCGGAGACCCAAGGAGACAGTGGATTTCTTTTCCAGGGCTGGATGCTTGAGGGTCAGGTCCCCCAGGACAAGCTGTGGGAAAGCCTGCCATGGAGAGGTCACAATCTAATTGGTTCCAGTTCTCAGAGGCCAGGGGGAGGAGCTGTGCAAATCTTCAGCGGTGCAGAGAATTACAAGTCCCGAGTGCTGCCCAGTATGCATGGCCTGTGAAAATCAGGTTTCCGCAACCTTGCTCGACATTTCACACTCCCTTTGCCCAGGACTTCTCCCAGAACTTCCAGAAAACAAAAAATGCCCAAGAAAGGGGTTCAGGAGAAACAACTTCAAGGATTTTCCTTTTGTGTGTTTATTTACTTTTTATTTTCTGGTGTGTGTGTGTGTGTGTGTGTGTGTGTGTGTGTGTGAGAGAGAGAGAGAGAGAGAGAGAGAGAGAGAGAGAGAGAGAGAGAGATTGTGGTGTGTGTATATGCACCTCTGGGCATGCACATGCTGGTGGGTATGTGCATGTGTGCTTCTGCCTGGATCCAAGAGGTCATTATGGGGGTCTCTACTATTGCTCTCCATCCTTGTTTTGAGTCACGGTCTCTCTTCTGGTTACATCTCTGTTGCTGTGACCAAACACTGACCAAAAGCAGCTTTGGAGAGGGAAGGGTTTATTTCTTCTTACACTTCCAGGTCACAGTCCACCAATGAAGAAATCAGGTCAGGAGCTCAAGACAGGAACCTGAAGCAGAAATCATGGAGGAATGCTGCTGCCTGGTTTGCTCTGGTTCATGCCAATTTTTTTATACAGCCTAGGACCACCTGCCTGAGGAATGGTGCCATCCACAGTGTGCTGGGCCCACTATTAACAGACCAGCTTCATCTAGGGGATTCCTCAGTTGAGGCTTCTCTGCTATGGGATGTCTTTCTGTACACTGTGAATGTGTGTTGCTTTCATTGGTTGATAAGTAAAGCTGTTTAGCCAATGGTGAGGCAGAATAAGGTTAGGCGGGACATTCAAACTGAAGCCAGAGATGAAGGGCAGACTGAAGCAGATGCTGTGAGCCACCCAAGAAGCAAGATGTGATAGAATCAGTAAGCCACAGGCCATCTGGCAATACATAGCTTTAAATGTAAGAGCTAGCTAGTAATAAGCCTGAGCCATTGGTCAAGCATGTATAATTAATATAAGCCTCTGAGTGATTATTTGGAAATGGCTGTAGGGTGGAGAGGGACAGAGAAAAGCCTCTGGTTACACTTCCCCCCTCAGATGGTGTATATCAAGGTGTATATGAAGGCTCACCAGAACACTTGCTCACTGAACCAATGAACTCCACAGACCCATCTGTCCCTGCCTCCTCCTTCCAGGACTGGGCACACTTTTGTGGGTGCTGGGACTCTGAGCTCAGGTCCTCCTGCTTGCTCGAGAATATAATACTCACTGAACCATCTTGGATTTGCTTCAAGTGACACTACACGAATCATAACCTGCCAGCCCTGGGCCTGAGCCCCCCTTTCCAATACAGCCATTCTCCAGTGTGGGCAACCCTACCTGACCTCCTTCGGCAAGCTGCTTTGAACTTCGAATGGCTGCAAGGCTGTCCATCTTCCTCTCAAGCTTCTTTCAGCATCACAGCTGTGACACTGTTGTGTGTGTCTGTCATTTATTCTTGACACTGAAGAGTAGTAGTCCAGGGGACACTCTGTCCATCCCAGCTGGGAGGCTGTCAACCATGGAAGTTTCTCTTCATTCCACAGCTTCCTGGATATATATATGTATGTATATATGTATATGTGTATATATGGGTTATTTGTTCATTTTTTTAAAGTTTTCATTTTACTTATCAATCCCAGTTCCCTCTCCCCCTTCTCCTGCCCCCCCACCTCCCTACATCCCACCCCCCATCCACTCCTCAGTAAGGGTAAGGCCTCCCTTGGGGAGTCAACAAAGTCTTGGCAAGACCAAGATTCATTTTATTGTTTATGCTGGGCATGGTGGTGCATGTCTTTAATTCCAGCACTGGGGAGATAGAAGCAGGCACATCTCTGTTGTTTGAGGCTACATAGTAGGTTCCAGGGTAGCCAGGGCTACAAGGTTACACAGAGAAATCTTGTCTCAAACAACAGCAGCAATAGAAATGTTTATTATTTATGGGGACACAAGTGCTGTGTGTGTATAAGCTTGAGTTACAGGCATTTGTGAGCTGCCCCATGTGGATGCAGGGATCAGAACTCAGGTCCTTTGGAAGAGCAGCAAGTGCTCTTAACCATTGAGTCATTATTGTGTTTTTGTTTTTTTGAGACACAGTCTTAGTTAGGGTTTCTATTACTGTGAAGAGACACCATGTGACCACGGCAACTCTTATAAAGGAAAACACTTTATTGTGGTGGCTCACTTACAATTCAGAGGTTCAGTCCATTATCTTCATGGTGGGACATGGCAGTGTGCAGGCAGACATGGTGCTGGAGAAGTAGCTAAGGGTCCTACATCTTGAAGGTAACAGGAAGTGAACTGAGATACTGGGCATGGCTTGAGCATATATGAGACCTCAAAGCCCGCCTCCAGAGTGACACACTTCCTCCAAGAACTCTCTTACTCCAACAAGGCCACACCTCCTAATAATGCCATTCCCTTTGGGGGCCATTTTCTTTGAAACCACCCCACAGTCTCATGTAGCCCAGGCTAGCCTCAAATACCTTTTATAGTCAAGGATGATCTGGAACTCCTCACCTGCTGCCTTATTTTCCACTCAGCCTGGAGCTTACCAGTGTGGTTAAGATGGCTGGCCAGCAGGTAAAGGTATCTAATGACATAAATTCAATCTCCCAGAATCCCACTTGGTGGATGGTGAGCACAAGTTGTCCTGTGATTTCCACATGTGCACTGTAACCCTGTCCCTCCCTAAAAATAAATATAACAAAACTAATTTAAGAAAATACACAAAGAAAACACAGAGCCAGGTGTGGTGGTGCATGGATATTATCCCAGCATTCAGGGGTGGAGGCAGGAGGATTTGCATTTCCAGGTTCACTTTTGCTACCATAGTGAGTTAGAGGCCAGCCTAGGCTACATGAAATCCTGCCTCAAAGACTAAAACCCAACACAAAACCACAAAAACACACGTGGGAATTCTTTAAGTTGATATATCCATGTCTGGATAAGGACTCACATTCACCCCTTACCCCGTATCCATCTCCCTTCACTGCAGAGACAATGAAAATCTTCCAGTCGCCTGTGGATCTGAGCAGTCACTTTGTAAGAACAAAACATACCCATGGTCAGCTTGAATCCTGATGCCAAAAATAAACGGACCCTTCCTTCCTTGTAAAGACGGCGTGGGAGCCCAGCAGCAAGTGGGGTGGCAGAGCTCTTCCCTGACCTAGGCAAACAGAGTGACGTTGGGCCCCAGGAACCAGGCATTAATAGCCCCGCCGAGGCTCCAGGGCTCCAGATACAGCTATTTAAAGCCAAGAAATGTCATTTCTACCCACAGAGGCTGTCCTGGCTGTGTATTTGGATTCTCTTCAGCCCCTGTGTTCTGGCAGGCTCCATGGCCTGGCTGCCCGGTGGCGGGACCACAGGGCTCCTGGCCAACCTGTCATCACCGCTCCAGGAAGGAGAACCTTGACCTCTCCAGGTCTCTCCCACTCTTCCTCTCCACTCAGGTCCCAGAAGAGGCTAAGGAGACTCTAAGGGGCCCAGCCCAGCCTCTACAGAAGCCCTCGCATCCTTGCTATAGCTTAGGATTGGGAGCGGTGCACGGAAGATCTGGCGACCACACTCTTTCCCTCACCAGAACCGTATCCTCATCCTGCTGTGTGACTGTTTTCCCCTCTGTGGGCTCCCATTTTCTCACCTGGGCAATGAAATCATCTTCACCTTGCCTTGTTTCTGGGGTGGCCACAAAAGATCAGAAATGAGTCTCTCAGAAACCCAGGTTCCAGGGCCGGGGAGCCGCTGGGTGGATAAGAACACTTGCTGTGCAAGACGGACTAATCCCCAACACCTAGGTAAGAATCCTGGTGCAGATACATGTAACCCCAGAAGCTGTGAAGGCAGAAACAGGTGGGAGCCCAGGCTGGTTGGGCAGCCAATCTAGCTGGAAAGTAAGTTTCTGCAGAGGAACCCTGTCTGGAGAAGACAGGCATGAAGTGAGAGGTGGACACCTGGCATCCCACTCTGGCCTGGGAGCAGGCGTGTGCACGTTCACCCTCACAGGCACCCCTGCATACCACATGCTCAAACTCAACTTAAAAAGAAATCCACAATGGCCATGGTGTCACACACTTTTTTCAGAGCTGAGGACCGAACCCAGGGCCTTGTGCTTGCTAGGCAACCGATCTACCACTGAGCTAAATCCCCAACCTCGTGTCATACACTTTTAATCCCAGCACTGGCAGAGGCAGGTGGATCACTATGAGTTCAAGGCCAGCCTGGGCTACAAAGTGAATTTCCAGACAGCCAAGGCTACAAAGAGAAACCCTATCTCAAAATAAATAAAAACCCACCCACATACACACATAAAATTATAGATAATAAAAAGACATCCAAATCTTGCCTACAGTGGCCGATCTTGGGTGTCAAGTTGGCACAAGCTGAGAAGAGGAACCTCGGTTGAAGAAATGACTCCATCAGATTGGCCCGTGGGCATGCCCATGAGCGGTGGAGGGCCCAGCCCTCTCCCCCCCCTTTCCCAGACACGTGGGCCTGGGGGTATAAGAAAGGCTGCTGATGGTGAGCCTCAGAACATCGGTAAGCAGCATTCCTCCACGGCCTCTGCTTCAGTTCCTGCCCCGACTTCCTGACTGTGACCTGGAAATGGCAACCGAATAAACCCTTCCCTCCCCAAACCGCTCAGGGTCATGGTGGTAATCGAAGCAAGAGAAGAGCCAGCTAGAACTTGACCTCTGAGTCCCCCTCTCCTCTTCTCCAGGCAAGGTCACTGCAGGGTAGCTGGGCTCTGGACTATGGGACACAGCAGGCTGCCCCATGTGTTCATCATGGTCGCCAGGCACCTGCGGCAAGAACCTGCTCATGCCCAGCTGGCCTCTGCTCCGACTGGTTGTTTCTGAAGCTTAGGGGAAAGTTGAAAGCCTGGTAGGAGGGGAGGTGGCCATCCCAGACTGTCTGCAGTTCTGGCCTGGACAGTGCACTCCGCATATCAGCCCAGCACAAAAGGAAAGAGGAAGTCTTTGGAGATTACATTTTGGGGGAAATCTTGTGTTTCCCTAAGCTGCATTCCCCTATGTTTTAGGTCACAGAGAGTTGTCTTGTTGCTGTTTTTTGTTTTTTTATGAAATAGTCTAGGGCCAACGAGATGATGGCTCAGTGGGTTCAGGCTCTTGTAAGAAAGCCTGATGACCTGAGTTGAACCCTGGAGAGAGCTAAGATGTTCCCTGACCTCCACATGTACATCAGGGCACTTGTATACCCACGCACACAGTAAATAAATGATCTAGATATACAAAAAGACATATATCCGTCAGAAAAATCCTTATCATGTGCTAGTAACAAACACTCCCAAAGTCTCAGTGGCTCAACACACGCCTTTCTCCTGATCTTGCTGCTTTTTCAAGTGGTCTGTGGATGAACAGGGGCTCTATCTACTGGAGTCACCCAGGGATTGAGATGAAACTCAGCTGTTGGAGAGCTTGCCCAATATGCACAAAACCCTCGGTTCTGTCCCCAGCACTGCACACATGGCACCAGATCCCAGTGTTCCAGAGAGAGGGGCAGGAGGATCAGGAGTTCAAGGTCATCCTTCTATACAGACTAGTTTGATGTCAACCTGGAATACTGTTTCCTGTACCAATCAATAAAAGATTTGGATGTCAACTGGGGGCCTGCTTCAGTGGTAAAGTACTTGCCTAACATGAGGTCTTAGGTTTGAGTCCACTACTGAAAAAGAAAAAGAAAAACCCCTAAGGAGGCTGTATGTGAGTCCCTGGTCATCCCGCATCTCATCATCATTGAGCTCTGTCTAGGGAACCAGGGCCATCTCCTCCACGGTTAAAATAAAACTGAGCCCATCAGTTTAGTTCTCAATCATATATACAGAATACTGTCTACACCACGCACACAACAGGCTACTTGGGGAGGGGTAGGCCTTGGTCCCCAACTTCAGTGAGCCTGCAGTCTTTAGGAAAGGACGGATGCCCTCACTCAGGAGCCCTCAATATAGTACAAAGGAAATAAAAAAGCAAATGGCAATCCTCCCACCCTGATGGGATGGGAGTACACACTTGCAGTCTCAGTACTGAGGAGGCTGAAACAAGAGGATGGCTAGCCTGGGCTACAGAAGAAGAAACCACATCTTTTTGCTACCCATTGATAGTTAGTAATTATTTATCTCTTTTTTTCCTTTTCTAGACTTGGTCAAGAATACTTGGATCTCTGTTATGCTCTTCTGGGAACCCTCACTTATCATAACTAGATGTGTGAGAAAGAGGGTGACGGAGCTGCAGGGCTGGCTCAGCAGTGAAGAGCATGAAGAGGACCAGGGTTCGGATCCCAGCACCACACTGAGTGCCAGCTCCAGGGGATCCGATACCTCTGGCCTCTGTGGGCACCTGTACTCACATGCACATACACACACACACATACTAAAAATAAAAAGAGGGCTGGAGAGATGGCTCAGTGGTTAAGAGCACTGACCGCTCTTGCAGAGGACCTAGGTTCGGTTCCCAGCACTCATGGCAGCTCACAACCATTTATAACTCACGTTCCCAGGGATGTGATGCCTCCTTCTGGCCTTCCACATGCAATGGTACAGGCAAACAACTATACAAATTTTCTTTTTTAAAAATTGAAACTTTTAAGGAAACAAAGATGGTGAGTCACATGGGGTGGAAAAGCCTGCATTTCCATCTCCAGCCTGCTGTGAGCTTGATGTCTGGAAGGGATGGCCCCTTGAGAACTACCTGGTCTTAGGCAAATATGCTCGGGGTTGGAGGCTGTCCATCATTTACAGAAGCCAGGGAGCCAGCTGAGCTCTGCAAGGCTTCTTGTCCCAAAATATCTCAACTTGCCTGAAAAGCTGTGGTGAGTCACCCTCTCTGGTCTAAAATATCAGGTAGCCCTCTGAATAGCCATATTAAAATGCACACTAATGACTGGGAGACCATCTTTGAGGTGTGTGTAGGACAAAATAGGCCTCCACAGGGGATGCCCTGTGGCCCCGCCTAGGAGGGAGGAGGGCTGCTTGGCACAACCAGAAACAGGCAAAGCCACAGCTCTGTACCCCCACCTCCTTCCTGTCTCCTAAGCTGTCAAGAGGGTGATTCTGCTCAGGGCTCTTAGCTGCCACATGCCCGGGAGCCCCTCTGAGAAGCTGTAACCTTTATTGGATGCAGACACAGGGGGGATTGTTGTGCAGAGTTTGAAGAGGGGCCCAAATGGGAAGAGGAACCCCAAATCTGTGGTCACCAAGGGCATGGGGTACTGACAGCTAGCATAATAGGAACCCCTTCGGAATAGAAAGGATTGAAGGAGATGGAGAGATGGCTCAGTGGTTAAGAGCACTGGCTGAGGACCAGGGATTCACTCTCAGCACCCACATGGTTACAACCTTCTGTAACTCTGGTTACATCTGGACATCCAATACCCTCTTCTGGCCTCTATGATGCACAGATGCATGTGCAGGCAAACACCCATACACACAAGACAAAGACAAACTCTTAAGTAAGACTTCAAAGAGTTATGTGCAGTGGTGCATGTATCTGTGATCCCAGCATATGGGATGCTGAGGCAAGAAGACTGTGCATTGGAGCCTTGGCTACATAGTGAGTTAAAAGTCATCCTGGGTTGTCTCTGTAATTTGAACAGGGGAGAAGGGAGAGAGAGGGGAGAAAGGGAAGGAGAGGGGAGGTAGAGAGAGGTGGGGAGAGAGGGGGGAAGGAAAATAGGAACCAAGGAAAGAAAATGATGGCCTCAATGGGAGGCTGTAGATGTGAGGCAAAAAACTAGAATATTCTTATGTAGCCTCGCTGAGAGTAATACAAATACCTCAACAAGAGGAAGAGCATCCCCACAGCCAGAACCACATGGAGGTGGGCTGGAGAGATGGCGATTAACAGTGCTTACTAATCTGGCAGAGGACCTAGAGTCAGCTCCCAGCGCCTGCATCAGGTGCTTTGCAGCCACTTGTAACTCTAGCTGCAGGTTTTCTGGCGCCCTCTCCTGGCTTTCTTGAGCACCTGCATTTATGTGGTGCATATAAACTCAGGCGCACCCACACACGAACATAAAAGCAGTAACTCTTAGGATAAAACTATCAGGAGCCAGTGCTTCATGGCTCCCATCTCAACCCTTGAAAGGTGGCAGAAGGATTAGAAGTCCAAGAACAGCTTCAGCTCCAAAGAGACAGAGAGAGCTAGCCTGAGCTACACGAGATCCTGTCTTTGAAAGGAAGGAAGGCTGAATTTAGGCAGAAATGCGGAACACTCAAGGGAAGTGGAAGCAGTGGACGATCAGAAGTTCAAGGTTATCCACCATTATACAGTGAGCTCAAGGCCAGCCTGGAATACTTGAGACCCTGTCACAAAACAAAACAGAATGTCAGAGCAAGTACTGGCCCAGGAGACCCAGAAGAGACCAGCCTGGAGTGTGGCCAGGTCTCTAGCATCTTTGTGGGGCACAGAGGGTGCTGGGGGACAGATTTCTCCCCCACCCTAAATATGCTGTAACCACCAGGCACAGAGCCCCGAGAATGCCTCTCACCCTTCCCTCTGCTCACCCCCTGCAGCCCCCTCAGGGCAGTATGCACTGGAGAAAGACAGGAAAACCCACAAAAATCTTCCAAATAAGATAAATATGTGGTGCAGACAAAGGCCGTGCTGGGTGGGACAAGGTTTCCGTTGCTCCCCGATGGGGCGGACCCGTCAAAAGTGGCTTGTGGCTGCAGAAAAATGCGTCATCTCCTGCTCTCGACAAGGACTCGCTGTCTCAGCTACCCCCCTAGAAAAAAGTCCTAGGCTGGTGGGGTTCCCATGGTGAGGGAACTGGGGATCTGTTGCTGGCCTCTAGGTCACCCTTGAGGTCCTGTTTGGTTCCAGCAAGACAGTGGGGCTTCTGGGAAGAGGGTTACCCTGCTGGGGATGCTGTGGGAGCTGTTTTAAGTCGATGGCTTACTGAAGTTTCTGACTTCCCAGTGGGTGGCAAGTGTCCAGGGTGAGGCTGGGGTGGGGGGTCAGCCCTCTGCAGGCTTGAGCCCTCCCAGAGTGTGAGGGTAGGGTCCAGAGGCTTCCCTGGGAATGCCTCTGGGGAAGAGGGTGATGGCTGACAGGAGGGACCAAAGCTCTCCCCAGCACCCTCCACTCCACACCCCTCCAGGCTCTCAGCCCCTGGAGTTGCTTCTTTCTCCGCTCCAGCTCCACGCCTGTTAATGGCCATTGTTCTGCGGAGAAAGAGATGTTTTCAGTTTAGAGGCATTGTTGGGACTTTCTCCCTGGGCCAAGGCATGGGAGGCCTCCTTGAGCAGGGCCGCCCCAGGCAAGTAGAGGTGGCGCTTGGCCTGGATGAGAGGACAGTGGACTCTATGTGCCTGTGATAGTCAAGCCTGGGACAGCCCTCTGTCCCAGAGAGGCCAGTACAGGATGCTACGTCCACAGCACAGAGAAGACTGTGGTCTCCTACCGTTCCCAGGCCTGCCCCTAACCCCCCCTAACCCCTACCCCACCCCACCCCCAGCTGCTTCAGCTGAGACTACTTTCCAGTGCTGATTCTTGTCTGTGGCAGATTGAGAAACTTCCTTTCTCTGGGCCTCAGTTTCCTCGTTTGTAAAATCAAAAGGGTTGCCATCATGGCGACCGTGCATGCCTTTAATCTTAGCCCTTAGGAGGCTGAGGCTGGCCTGTCCACATAGTGACTTCAAGGCCAGTTTAGACTATACGGGACCCTGTCTCAAAGAGGAGGAAAGAGGAGGAGGCGGTGGAGGAGGGAGAAGAGGAGGAAGAGGAGGAAGAGGAGGAAGAGGAGGAAGAGGAGGAGGAAGTAAGCTAACCTTGAGCTGCCAGGGGCTCAGGTGCCAGTCCTCTGGGCAATGACTTCTGACATCCTCAGTACCTTCCGGCTCATTCTCTTTGATGTTCTGTTGGTGGAGAGTCAGGGGAATGACCGTCTACAGCCCTGACTGAGAGAGCTGGGGGTTTCTTTGGGCAATGGGGGTGCAACAACTCAGGGTTTAGTTCATCAGTGTCAGACCAAGGGGCCCTGGAGGCTTGACTTTGGATAAGACACAGGTGACTTCCAGGAATTGCCTGCCTCTTAACGGCCTGTCTCAGGATGCGATAATCAAGGACAGCGTCTATGGCCGCAGGTGGTTGAGGAGGGGAATGTCACTCTCCAGACACCGTGCTGTCCCTTCTTCCCTAAGCTAAGTCAGGCTGTTCAGTGTGCTTACTGCCTATTGTCAACCAGGTGACCAGGACGAGGAATGAGGGGTCAGGAAGGCTTAGGGCTGGAACTGAAGGAGATGGCCGTAGGTGGGAAAGAGGTCCCAGGGAGCTTGCCATCTGAGTGCTACACAGAGGTGCCTGAAACCAGCCTGAGGCACTCAGTCTGAGAGGGGTGTGGTGGAGTTTAGAGGTCTTCCGGGTCACTCTGCTTAAACCACCACAGAGGTGGGTTTCACCGCCTCTGGTGAAAGAGATGAGGGTCTTAGAGCCGACCTGAGGTCACACCCCCACGTATGGGACCCCTCCCCTTTAAAAAGGGTCTTATGTAGCCCAGGCTGGCCTCAAACTCACTATGAAGCTGAGGATGGCCTTGAGCTTCTGACCTTCCACCATCGAGCTGGGATTATACCCACTTTTACAACACGGAGGCTGGAACCCAAGATCTCCTGCATGCTACACAAACTCTAACGCTGAGGCCACTTCTGTAGCCCCACAAAAAATTCTTGGGGCATAGGGGAATGTTCTTGTGGTTTCTCCAACAGGCAATTCTTTACCATTATTTTTCAGCCATTAAGTAATGAGTGACGGGTACTCCCCTGCTGAGGCTCTGTGATGTTGATATGAGAATGAAGGTGTCCTTGGCTCTGGAGAGATGGCTCAGAGGTTAAGATCACTGACTGCTCTTACAGAGGTCCTGGGTTCAATTCCCAGCACTACTTGGTGCCTCACAAGCATCTGTAACTCCATTTCCAGGGGCTCTGACGCCCTCTTCCAACCTCCTCTGGCACCAAGCCCTCATGTGGTGTGCAGACAAATATACAGGCAGACAAATAAGTGCATGTGAAAATATACACATAAAATAAACCCGAAAGAAAACACAACATACTTCTACCTTTACACATCAGCAAAATTTTCCTGTCAAGGACCATGTAGAAAATGTCATGGGCTGTGCAGGTCACATGATCTCAGTTGTAACTACACAAAGATGACAGATAGAAAAATGCAAATGAATGGACATGATTCATTCACTGAAACTATTCAGAGGAACAGGAGTGGGCCCAGGTTTTCTGGAAGGCATGAGCAATCAATCACTGAGTTAGTTAGAAAGGATGGCTGGGAGTGGTGGTAAATTCATTAACCACAGGGGCTGGGAGCTGGCTTCGGTGCAGCCTGCTCACCTGAGCTCAATCCTTGGAATCCTAAAGAACTAGATTCGGTAGGCATGATGGCACACAACGTCAATCCCAGACAGATGATCTCTGTGATCTGGAAACCAGTTTGGGGTCCACATAGTGAGTTCCAGACCATCTGGGGCTACATGGAGAAACCCTGTCTCCAAAACAACCCCCCAAAAAAGACAAAAACAAAATAAGGGACCGGAGAAGTGGCTCAGCAGTTAAGAGCACTGGCTGCTCTTCCAGAGGACCCGGGTTCAACTCCCAGCACCCACATGGCAGCTCACAACTGCCTGTAACTCCTGTTCCAGGGGATCCAACACCCTTACACGGAAATACATGTAGGTAAAACACCATTGCACATAAAATGCAAAGAAATAAACAAACAAAAACCCAACAACTAAAAAGGAATATAAGCTTTGAGACAGGATTGAGTCCCAGACAGGTGCGGGAGCTCACTGGCGGGGGTGTGTGGGGGTGGGGATGGGGGTGTGTGGGGTGGGGGGTGTGTGGGGTGGGGGGTGGGGGGGTTACAG
The DNA here is from genome assembly GCF_903995425.1 of Onychomys torridus. Lineage (NCBI taxonomy): Eukaryota > Metazoa > Chordata > Mammalia > Rodentia > Cricetidae > Onychomys > Onychomys torridus. Next base: position 63,992,682 of record NC_050460.1, on the reverse strand, counting down.
AGCGGGGAGTGGTGGCGAGGGGCAGGCTGACGTTACAGGCTTTCCTTCGGGCCTCCAACCAGCTCCCAAGTTATGAATGCTCGGCCTCATCTTAGCTCTTCTTTTAATCTGTTTCTCTTTATGTACTTTTTGCCTCTAAGCTTTTTACCTTCCCTCATTCCGTGTACCTTACTTTCCTGTTTCCTCTGTGTCTGGCTTCGTGCCGCAGGCACCTCCCTCTTTCTCCCTTGTTCTCTCTTCTCTCAGTCCTCCAGCCTAGATTTCTCCTTCCTTCTATTCTCTCTGCCTGCCAGCCCCGCCTGTCCCTCCTCTGCCTAGCTATTGGTCATTCAGCTCTCTATTAGACCAATCAGGTGCCTTAGGCAGGCAAGGTGAAACAGCAACACATCTTTACATTGTTAAACAAATGCAACACATCTTTGCCTAGTTAAAGTAATATTCCACAACAGGCTGAGGTGGGGGGGCGGGATTTAAACACTTGGCAATAAGCTTACTGAGACTTCTCTCTTAGGAACAGAAGTCTAAGGTGATGGTCCACACACAGGTGACATTTTTATGTGAGCCTTCCCTGGTAAGCGTACCCCACAAACAAGCTGCCTCAGAGATAAGCAATATGGGTTCCTGGAGATTTCTCATGACTGAGTTTGCATTTCCATATGGCTACAGAGACTCACATCATCTCATGATTGTGAGTTAACTTCTTTTTTTTATTAAAATTTTTAGGGGTGTGTGTGTGTGTGTGTGTGTGTGTGTGAGAGAGAGAGAGAGAGAGAGAGAGAGAGAGAGAGAGAGAAGAAGAAGAAGAAGAAGAAGAAGAAGAAGAGAGAGAAGAAAAGAGAGAGAGAGAGAGAGAGAGATGTGTGAGTGTGGGCATACACATGCCATAGAGTATGTATGGAGGTCAGAGGACGATTTTTGAGAGTTGGTTCTCACCTGCCACCTTGCTGAGATGGGATCTCTCATGCCATGTACTCAGAATGGCTAACCTGTTTTCTTATCAACAACTCTGTCTCTGAACCATCTTGCTCTAGGAGTGTTGGGTTGCAGATGTGCATCACTACACCCGATTTCATTTATTTATCTTTATCTGCTTTTGAGATGGCGACTCACTATGTACCCCGCTGTCCTGGAACTCACTCAGAGATCCGCCTGCCTCTTCCTCCCAAGCTCTGGGATTAAAGGTGTGCGCCGCCACACCGGAGCATCCATGTTTTTATGTGCATTCCAGGGACTGAACTCAGGTCAGCAGCTACGCAGCAAGTGTTTTGCTTCCAGCTACCTCCCCGGCCCTGGGAGTTAATAGTTTTCAATTAAAATTTTCTAACATTTATTTATTTGTGTGTGTGAAAGGGAGCATGTATTATTAATAGTATTTTTTAAGAATCATTTTATTTTATATTTTTCTCTTTACTTGTTTTTGTGTCTTTTCTGCTTTTCATGAAACTGGTTCATTTTTCTTTGATATTTTCTTTTTCATTTGCTTTGTTGTGAGACAGGGTGTCATGTGACCCAGGCTAGCCCTAAACTGGATATGTAGCCAAGGATAACTCTGAACTTCCTGCCTCCATCTCCCAAATGCTGGGATGACTCGTGCATCAGCACAGCTGGTTTGTTCAGAGCTGGAGATGGGCCCAGGCTTTGTGCATGCCCGGCCAGTGTTTTACCAACTGACCCTCATCCCCAGTGGAGGTTTGTTTTCTAGCCCCCATCTTCTCTCAGTCACCCTAAAATTAATATCTATAATTTGCATTTATGTGTATGCTTTGACTGCATATATGTATGTATATCACATGTGTACCTGGTGCTCAAGGAGGCCAGGGGAGGGATCCCCTGGGGCCAGAGTTACAGAAAGTTATAAGTCACCATGTGGGTGCTGGAAATTGAGCCCAACTCCTCTGGAAGAGCATCCAGTGTTCATAACCACTGAGGCATCTCTCAGGGCCTGGTTGCCCTTAAATCGTCTATATGTAACATGCAGAGACACATTTCTTTTAGTTCTTATTGTGACAGCATCTTGACATGCCACTCAGGCTGGCCTCAAATGCTTGCTCTTCCTGCCTCAGCCCCTTGCGTGATGGGAACCACAGCCTGTTGAGATTCCCTGATTCCCAGTGGTGGGAAGCCTGCCTGGTCTTCTTTAACACATGTGCATCCCTCTCCTCCCCAACTGCTGCCTCCCACGCTGAGGTCATCTCTGAAACCTCGTGAGCCGGTTCCTGACATTTCAAATCATTCTCAGCACCACTGTCCTCCATGCTCCTACTAGTGTGCCCCATTGAGCAGTGCTTAAAGCATTCCCTTGCTTTCCTAACCCAAAGTACCAAAGTCCAAATTCCTCCAAACAAACACAGGCCTATCACAGCTATACCCCACTCCTGGTACCAACTCTGTCTTAGGGTTTTCGTTGCTGTGAAGAGACACCATGACCATGGCAACTCTTATAAAGGAAACACTTCATTGGAGTGGCTTGATTACAGCTTCAGAGGTTCAGTCCATGATCAGCATGGCAGGGAGCCCGGCAGCGTGCAGGCAGACTATGTGCTGGAGCTGACAGTCCTTACATCTTGACTCAGAGGCAACAGGAAGTTGACTGACAGTCACACTGAGGGAAGCTTGAGCAAAAGAGACTGCAAAGCCCACCCTCAGAGTGACACACTTCCTCCAACAAGGCCACACCTCCTAATAGTGCCACTCCCTTTGGGAACCATTTTCTTTCAAACCACCACAGCCTGGCTCTGAATTATCATCCTTTAAATCAGTGGTTCTCAACTTATGGGTTGTGACCCCTCTGGAAGGGGTTGCATATCAGATGTCCCGCATATTTGCATTACTCATAACAGCAGAAAATTACAGTTATGAAGCAGCAACGAATACAATTTTATGACGAGGTCCCCACAACACAAGGAGGTGTATTAAAGGGTGGTGGCATTAGGAGGTTGGGAACCGATGCTCCAGACATTGACATTGGGCCTCATTACCCCCAGACTTCACTGAGCACACACTGTTTTCTCTGTTCCTGCATTCTGGACAGCCCATGTCTGCCTCTTTCTCAAAGTCACTGTTACTTTGTTAGACACCTTCTCTAGGATTAAAGAACATGAGGTGGGGAAGAAACCCAAACCCACTGACCTCCCCCCCCCCCGCATCCCCCCCATGCCCCTGAAGATTTCATTCCCTCAGAACTTCGGAGAGAATGCTTCTTGTCCTTAACATCATATATGATGCCAGCTTGTATTCTTTATCAGTGCCTTGATTTTGTGCTCTCTATGGAAGGGTCTAGGTCTTTCTTTCTTGTTCCTGGGTGTGGCTGATCCAAGGATTCATTTCTTTCTTTACAAAGCCAGGAGATTTCCTTTTGTAGTTCACTGTTGATTTCCCTTCTCTACTCACTAAGGTCTTTGTTGTTGTTATGGGTGTGTGCACATGCAGGTACACCCCTGTGGAGGTCAGAGGACAACCTGTGAGGTCTTTCTCAGGCAGCGTCCACCTTCCATTGTCTGAAGCTCCATCTGTCCACAATGCCTATCTTTGTCATTTTTCTGGGACAAAACGCCATGACCAAGGCAACTTGGAGAAGGGAGGGTTTACTTTGGGCTTATGATGCCAAAAGCTTAGAGTCCATGATGGTGGTGTGGAGGTAGCAGGCGGTAGGCAGCTGGGGCGGCAGCCGAGATCTTACATCTTAATCTACAACAGGAAGCAGAGAGAGCTAGCATGGAATGGCATGGGGCTTTTGAAACCTCAAAGCCCACCCCAGGTGACATACTCCCTCCAGCAAGGCCACACCTCCTAATCCTCTCCAAAAAGCACCGATAGGGTTCATATTGACTGCCCAAGGCTTGTGGGGGCCAGCTCATTCAAACCAGTACATGTCCGATCTTCTCTGGCTTATCCTGACGATGAGCTGAAGGAGACCTTGGTCTTCCTAGGAACCAGATTGTGTTGACATTACCTCCAAGCTAGGGGAATAACCTTGAACTCCTGACCTGACCCTACCTGCTGGAACTGCAGGACTCTACCACCACCAAAGTTTACAAGGTAGAGCAGATGGCCCCATGCCACGGGTGCAGCCAGACAGAGCACTCTGTCAGCGGAGCCACACCCCTCAGCTCCCACCATAGCTTTTCTGACAGTTTGCAGATTCCAGGAGAGAGCGTCCTCTAGCTGCTTTATTCAAACTCCCACACTGCCTAGTTCGCTGCCAGCAGACAGTGCACGGTGGTTGGCTGCCTTGGAATCACACCTGGGGGCTTCACACACACACACACACACACACACACACACACACACACACTCACACTCACACATACACACACACACACACCCTTCTGCTTGGCAATGAGCCCACCAAGAAATAGGAAAAAGAGTCTCAGCGTTCATGATTTCAGGCTAGTTTGTGGCCAAGGCCCAAATGCCCAAGGTGTCCAACAGCCAGGTCACTGTCTCTGTGAGTGGCTGGATACTGGCTGGTGGAGGAGGTGGAGGTCTGAGAAATCCTGAAACCCACCTCCAGCGAGGAGATGGTGCACATCTGTAACCCCAACACCTGGGAGGTGGAGGCAGGAGGATCAGAAAGTTGGGGGCATCCTTGACTGCATAGTAAATTTTAGGTCATCCTGAGCTACATGACACTCTGTCTGGGGAAAATAAAAACAGACGAACAAAAGAAGAAAGAGGGAACTTGAAGGCCTCTGGGAAAAAAAAAACCGCAAACACACAAGACTATTCAGCAAATGCTACTAATGTTCGGAGATGGCCGCAGGCCTCCCTCCCTCCCACAGTATCAACTGTACATGCCCCGAGATCAATAGAGGGCCAAGAAAACTCCCCCACCTAGAGACTTCAAAAAGCAACCCCAAACCTTTCATTGTTACCCCACCAAGGGGCCGCACTGCCGCTGCGGGTGTGTTTACTGGTTAGGTTCACTGTAATTATTATTATTGTTACTGCTAGCAAGAATACACTCATTGTCTCCAAAGCTCAGAACATGGCCCAAGCATGACCTCATTTCTCCTCTGCACAAGGCAGGTATGCTAACCGTTCTCCGAAGGAGGCCGCAGAGGTCCGTGGGGGTCCGCGCCTTGAGCAGGGCCACACTTCAAGGGAGGTCGGGAGGATGGAGGCCAGGCCCTGCTCCTCCGGGCTCCTTGTCTGTCTCAGTCTGTTGATTTCCTCTGTGGTCACAGAGCTGGTGTGATGAGTCCTAGAGGATTGGACCGGACTGATTAAGGTAACCAACACAAGGGACCAGGGACAGTGGGGCATGGTGACACAGGTACTCTCACAGTCACAGCGCTGGTGACCCCAACCCCACTGCAACCTTCCCTTCCCTGCTCTGAGCTCACTGCTTTTCCTTGGCTGACTGGCATAATCCCAACTCCCCTTCCAAGACGACTTTCTGTGTGTGTACTGTGGAGTGTACTGGCATGTGGAGGCCAGAGGTTGAAGTCTGCTGTCCTGGAACTCACTCTGTAGACCAGGCTGTCCTGGAACTCACAGAGATCTACCTTCCTCTGCTTCTTGAGTGCTGGGATTAAAGGTGTGCGCCACCACCAGGCGGCTGAGTTCTGGGGGATTAAACTCCAGTCAATGGAAAGCACTTACTAATGGAGCCATCTACCTAGCCTGCCTTCCTCCTCCTCCTCCTCCCCTCCTCTCTGTCTCCCCTACTCCCTTCTCCCTCTCCCTCTGTTGTTTTTGAAACACAGTCTCTTGTAGCCAAGGCTGGCCCCAAACTCACTAAATAGCTAAGGCTAGTCTTGAACTCCCGATCCTCCTACCTCAGCCTCCCAAATGTTAGGATGGCAGACACCTGCCACCTCCAGCTCCCCTTCCAAACCCCGAAGAGCCCTTCTGGAGACACCTACAGCTCAGAGCACATGGGGTGTCTGAGCTGAGGAGAGTTCCCTCAGGCCAGCTGCTGCCAGCCCTGCACAGTCCCTCCTGACCTTCTGGCCGGGTCGCTGTGCAGTTGCTGAGGATCCAGGTACTGTGTGCCCGGCAAGCTTACGGTGTGCTATCGGTATCAAAAGCCATGGCTCACTGCCGGGCAGGTAAACCAACCTAGAACTAAGTAAGGCCTTTGCTGCTGCCCCTCACCCCTCCTCACCTCAGGAAAGACATCCTTGTGATATGGTGACAATGGGATGTGGAGAAATGTCTCCAAGGAGACAGCAAGGTGTCTCCTTAGGGGTCTGACCGGTCAAGCAGATGGTGGAGACAGGGGTGGGGGTGGGGTGTTTTTTTTGGGGGGTGGGAGTGGCCTCTTGTACCAAGTTATGTATGCACCATTGTAGAGACTTTTAACCTTAACAAGGGTGAATGTGCATGGAATTTTAGAGAACACGATAGAACACTTCACTGGGGAATGCAAACACAGAACAAGGGTTTGTACATGACTTGGGGGGGGTCCAGTCACCTCAAGACTTATGTGTACAAGATTCAGTGTGTTTCCATGTTAACTAGGGAATGAAGCCCTTAGGTGGAAGGAACTGGGTTCTCCTATGGGGAACCCACTCCACCAACGTGCGGAAACAGGGTGGCCATGTTGGCTCACACCTGTGATCTCAGCACGTGGAAGGTGGAGGTAGAATCAGGAGTTCAAGGTTACCTACATAACAAATTCAGGCAACATGAGACCCTGTCTCAAAATAAAAGTGAGAGGGGCTGAAACGTTGTACACAGGATGAAAAGGCATCTCTCAACTTCTGGATCCCCTTTTGGTTTGTTTCAGACAAGGTCTCACTGTGTAGTCCTGGCTGGCCTGGAACTCCATATGTAGATCAGGTTGGCCTCAACTCATAGTGATCCACCTGCCTCTGCCTCCAGAATGCTGGCTCAGTGGGTAGGGGAGCTCCGCCATTAAGCTTAATTATATGAGTTGGAGCCTTGAGGATCCACATGGTGGAAGGAGAGAACTGACTCCTGAAAGCTGTCCTCTGACCACACACATCCACCGTCCATATACCCACTGTCAACATGCCAACCATCCACACATCCACCATCAACATGCCAGCCATCTCCACATCCACCATCTACACACCCACCATCCACACACCCACTATCCATATGCCCACCATCCACACACCCATTATCCATATACCCACTGTCCACACACCCACTGTCCACATACCTACAGTCCTCACACCTGCTGCCCACACACCCACCATTCCTGTGTATACCCCTCCTCAAATAACTGCAATAATTAAAATTTTAAACAACTGAGATTTGAGGCAGGGGAGAAACTGATGGAGGAGGCCCAGAGGGGGCCATTTTTAGACTAATTTGGAATCCAAAGGCTGTCTGAGTCCTAGCCAATGGGGGATCTTGGGGATAGTGTCCCACCCTGTCAGTCAGGGGTATCTGATGTTGACGATAGGCCACACCCCAGCAATGCTGAGGTATCTGTCCATCAGTGAGCAAGAGCTGCAGCTGCGGAGCTTGTGAGGGGTCCCTGGTCTCATACAGTAACGCTGCATGTGAGGTTCACTTGTAAGGGCTATGGAAGGAGAGGGCCAGGCCCACCCTTGGGGCTTGGGAGCTGAAGCTCTCAGCCCAGCAGGACATCCTGGCTGTACCAGGGAACCCAGCCTCAGGCCTAATTCTTCCCTGCCAGAATGTGTAGGACAGGGATATAGCTAAGGGCAAATCATTGCCAGGTTCGGGCAGGTCACCTGGCCCTCGGCTCACACATGGCGGCCTCTCACGGACATTCAATGTCCAGCCCTGATGTCCACAGACTCTCATGACAGACTCCTACTGGCTCAGAGCCCAGCCAGGAGGCCACTGTCACTGCCCACCACACCTCTGTCTCCTTGGCCTCTCCCCTAGGCATGTCCCTTGCCAGATGGGCAGGAACAGGGCCAGCAGAAGACACGCCCTGGCAAATCCACCTCACATTGTCCTCTATGGTCTCCCAGGCCAGGAGCCAGGCCCAGAGAAGCCAACACAGCACCTCCTCTCTCCCACCTCTGTTCCCGTGCTCTGTGGCTGCTCTCTCTTTGGTATCTCTGCTTTCTCTCCTGCCTGGTTTCTTCTGTGATAAGGTGAACTCACTTTGTGGTACCCTGCAACAGGCACAGAGCAAATCCATGCCTAAGCCTGCCCAGCTGCTGCTTAAAAAAGAAAAAAAGAGCTGGGCAATAGTGGCACACGCCTTTATTCCCAGCAGTCGGGAGGCAGAGCCAGGCGGATCTCTGTGAGTTCGAGGCCAGCCTGGTCTACAGAGCGAGTTCTTGAACTCACAGAGATCCACCTGACTCTTTCTCCTGGGTACTGGGAAATAATAGATTTTAAAGTTTCCAAAGCTAATCCAGCACTGCCTCCCCACCACTGTTCTGCTCCATCCTCTCTCTCAGGGCTTCTTTTCCCCCCCCCCCCCCCCGTAAGTGCCCCCTGCCCCCTCAACTGCTATACACACAGAGCCACACAGGGTCTAACATAGCCCAGGCTGGCCTCAAACTCACTAAGCAGCTGAGGATGGCCTTGAACTGATGATCCTCCTGGCTCCACCCCTGGGGTGTGGGAATTGAAGGTGTGCACCACCACACTTACAGTGCTGGGGCCTGAACCCAGGTCTCTGTGCATGCCAGGCAAACGCTCTAACCACTGAGCATCCCCAGTCCCACACGTGTCTTCTTGAGTCCCGTTAATCATTTCTGGGAGGCATTCTCCTCCTGCAAGCCCTGCTCACCTGGTTCCTGACACCTGCCACCCTCCTTGGTTCCCTGAGCTCCACCGGTGGGAATGCTGTGGAGATTAACCGGCCTCGCCTTCCTCAAGCCCAGGCCTCCCGATGCAACCCGTTCATTCTTCTTCAATACCTCGTTAAGATTTAAGATTTTACGTTGACACTTCCATGTGTCGACATCGCCACTTTCGGCTTCATATGCCGATTAGTCCTATGTGAGTTTCTCTATCCTACCCACGGAGTCATCCCCGCATCCTCTAAGTCCCTGACACACAATGGCAGGTTAGAAGCAACGTTCCTAAAGAAACACACACAATGAACTCCGCACCTTCGCTTCCCCAGTGTGAGCCTACCTGGTTCTCCCTAAAACGCTGGAGCAAACGCTCTGGAGGCCCGCGGACCCCCGGGAGGCTTCCGGGGTCTCACTTAAGGGGCTGGAGGATGGAATGTTGGACAGCGGCACCTGCTGGTGATGGTCGGCACCGCAGACTAGAAGATGCTCCCGCATCCGCTCAGCGGGTGCCAGGCCAGGCGCTGAAGCCCAGCACTGATCCTCAGGCGCGGCGCAGAGCACTGGGGTCAGGACACCCGGAAAAGCTTGTTCCCCAGCCCGCCGTGACTTCTTGCAGACTGGATTTTCCTAGAGCAGGGCAGGACCCCAGGGAATCTCAGCTTGGAGGAGAGGGTCAGGATGTGGGGCACACACCTGCCATCCCAGGGCGGGACAGGGTGGGGGCGGAGCTGAGAGACTTAGTCCAGCCTGGGTTACATAGTGAGACTCTGTCTCAAAGAAAAATAAATTAAATAAGCATTAAGTCAAGAAGGAGGCCTTGAGCCAAAAAAAAACAAAAACAAAAAAAAAAAAACCTGAAGTTTGTAATACCAACATCCAGAGCATTCTGGCAGACACTCCTCATGATTCTCAGATACTTCCAGAAGGACTCTCAGTTCTGTGGCCCTCCTCTGAGGCGCTCCACGGCGGTCCTTTATGCACTATTGAAGCCTGGTTCTTGAACACTCCGCCGCCTCCACCGTTTTTCCTTTCGTGCTGATACCCATGTGACCGGGATAGGTCCACACAGCCTCTCCATCTTTTCCTTGGAAGGGAAGTGGGAGGGGCGTCAGCCATAAAGAAATAGGGCTGAGGCAGGGAGACCAAGTTGGGAGGCTTCTCTGCCACCCAGGCTGGGACTGTCACTGGCAGAGGTCTTGCCCTGTAGCCTTCTGTGTGGGGATATTTCTGTTTGGAACCAAAGAGGAAGACCCAGGAGGCAGCTCATCTCAAAGAAGTGACTCTAATGAGGATGCAGCTCAGTTTCTAGAAGCTCTGGTGCCAAGCCCTGGGGTGGATCCCCAGTTCTGCATAAACCAGGTGTGATGGCATGCCCCCAGGAAATCCCAGAACATGGGAGGCAGAGGCCAGAGGATCAGGAGTTTAAGGTCATCTTTGGCTACATAGAGAGTTGGAGGCTAACCTGGACTACATAACCTCCAACACACAAAAGGGTTGTCTGCAACAATATTTTAAGTATTAGTGTGCAGGTCCTTGGCAGAGGAGGTGGGGATTGGGGCTCTCTGAGGCCCTCCCTTAGGTCTTCACCTCCCTGGCTCTGCTTCCCCAGAACTCAGCTGGGAACCGCCTCTGGGACTCACTGTCATCCCTGACCCCAGGTCTCTGGCATCAGATTTCTTCCTGTCCAGTCTCCTGCCTCTGGCTGTTGAATCAAGGCTGCCATCATCCAATTCTCCAAACTTTGGGAAGATCCTGAGCTCTGTCTTGAAAGGTTCTAGCTTTCCATCTTTGTCTTCTGGAATCCAAGAACCACCCCTCCCCCAACACACACACACACACACACACACACACACACACACACACATCTCCCTGGTTTTCATTTGGCTTGGTGTCTCCTCACTGCCCCTTCATTCTGGGGACCCTCTGCTGCCCTGTAGATGGTCTACGTCATCTCCAAGCTGGTGGGGGGCAGGGAGACCATATCAGGGGTTGGTTTACCTATATGGAGGGTTTCCACGAACTCCCTTGTTCCTTCGCGATTTCTTTGGTTGGTTGGTTGATTTTGAGACAGGGTGTTGTGTAGCCCAGGCTGCCCTGATATGTAAAGATGACATTGAACTCATTGCTGGGGAGACAGACTTGCCCCACCACAGCCATCCATTCCTTTATCCTTTTGCTCAAAGGGGATCTGGTCAGAATTGCCAGGCCAACACACGCTTGAGGCTGAGGCTCCAGGGGAGACAAACAGTCCTCAAAGGTCTGACAGACCTGTGCAAGGTCAACGGGCACAACATGGACAAAGCCTTCATGGTGTGTGTGTGTGTGTGTGTGTGTGTGTGTGTGTGTGTGTGTGTGTCAAGGACCACTGAGTTCCAATCTGCTGGGGCAGCAAGATGGCTTCAAAGATAAGATGCCCTGAAGCTGGGTCTTAAAGACTGGCCGTGGTCAGCCAGCTGGGGAGAATTGCGCTGTCTGCTGTGGCTTGGGTTTAGGGACGTGAGCTCAGAGGAGTAACATCAAATATCATCACAGAGAAAGATCCAGAGCCGGCAGGGAGGGTCACCTGCACATGCTGAGGCACCCAGACTTCACCTTGGCTGGCAATGGTCCCGGGAGACACTGCAGATGTGGGGACTGTAGCACCAACAGTAAGGACGGAGAGAAGGGATGGACCAGAGGGCGGTCAGAAGTCCCACAGAGTCCAAGGACTGGGGCCAGCTGCGGTCACTGAGTGGGTCATGGGGCCACTCAGCTCGGCTCTCACGAAGTGGACAGTGGCAGGTGGAGAGAGGAGGGAGTTTGGCTGGGGTAGGTTCCTCCTGAAATTTTGAAAATGACTACTGGAGGCTGGACATTGGCTCAGTTGGCAGAGTGCTCATGAATGGCATGCATGAAGCCTTGTATTCCATCCCCAGCACCTCAGAAACCAGGTATGGCGATGCTGGCCTACAATCCCAGCCCTGGGGAGGTGGAGGCAAGAGGATAAGAAATTCAAGGTCATTCTTGGCTTTACATTGAGGCCAGACTAGCCAACTTAAGGTTCTGTCTCAAGGGCTGGGCATGATGGCATACACCTCTAATTCGAGCATGCAGGAGGTAAAGGCATCTAGATTAGGAACTCTGTGAATTGGAGGCCAGCCTGGTCTACATAATGAGTTCTAGGACAGCCAGGAGTATGTAAAGAGATCCTGTCTCAAAAAAAACCAACCAAACAAACAAAACAACAACAACAAAAATATCAAGATCTTATCTCAAAATAACTAAATATTAAAATTTTTAAATAGAAAAATAATATAAGTAGGCAGAAATATTGAACCAACCAATCAAAAAAAAAAAAATTAGGGAAAGACCTAAAGAGGGCCTTACAAACTGGACATGGAGAGTGAGAACCAGGAGGTCAGGGGCCTTAGAGTCGTGGGCTTGAGAGGGGAAGCTAAAAGGTCTCCATCGGCTGCACCCCTGTTCTGGGCCCCCTCCTGTCCCCAGCTGCCTGTGTGGTTGCTGGAGTTTGGTCTTCTGTTTCCTAGATAAAGAGGCACAGTTAGAGAGGAGGGATCGCTGCCCGGGCTGGGATTTAAACTCAGGGCTGACTGATGGCATGGCCCAGATTCCTTTCACTACCATGGATGGCTCTCCATCATGGAAGGTCACAGAGGAAGAGGTAGGAGGGTGGGGGAGGGGCAGGAGGGAGGAGATAGAAGCTGAGCAGGGAAAGGAGGGGTTTCCAAGATGGGAGAGGAAAATGTGCGGAGGCCTTGGGGTGACGCAGTCAGGGCAAGCTCGATAAGGCCTGGCAGGCAGCCCAGGATGTCAGAATGCCTGTGGAAGCCACTGGAGACCTTGGCTCCCCAGCACCGTCAGGGCTGCGCCGCACTAGAGTGAGGGGTGACCGGGTCAGGACTGGGTGCAGGCAGGCTCCTGCTAGAGTCCTGGGAGCCTGGGAGGTGGGTGTGGGTTTGTGGCTGAGGCTTGTGTTGTGTTAGGAGGGGAGGGGCTGCAGCGAAAGATAATCTTTGGGGTGAGCAGGTCCACGTACACGGTATTGGCTAAGAGGAAGGGCCTCTGTCCCTACGGCGGCGGAGGGTGGGGTGGGATGTTCATGCTGGCCAAGGATGCTGACTGGAGAAATAGGGGACAAGGGCTAGCAGAGATGGGGAAACCAAAGTTCAGGGGAGCAACTACGCTCTGGGGGACAGGTGCTGGCTCTGGGGGTTGGAGACATGCCTGGCCGTTGGAGACTGGAGACTTCTGTTTTCTTCATGCAGACAGCTGGGGGGAAGGAACAAGTATCACCTGGACTCGGGTACAGGGTTGGGGAGGGAGGGAGGGTGGGAGGGAGGGAGGGAGGGAGGGAGGGAGGTTAGCAACTGGGATGAGGAGACCTGAGTGCTGAACAGAAAGTGGCCAAAGTGCCCAGAAGAGAGGGCAGCCTTCTCGGCCCTTCTCCTCTGCCTCTCAGTGGCATTTTCTGCCTGAGCCCTTCAAGGGCTCTCTCTCTCTCTGGTTTTTCAAGACAGGGTTTCTCTGTGTAGCTTTGGAGCCTGTCCTGGAACTCACTCTGTAGACCAGGCTGGCCTCGAACTCACAGAGATCCTCCTGGCTCTGCCTCCCCGAGTGCTGGGCTTAAAGGCGTGCGCCACCACCGCCAGGCTCTCTTTCTTTAAAGATTTTATTTTATCTTTCATCACGCATATGTGTGTGTCTGAGCGTGTGCCCTCAGAGGCCGGCAAAGGCTGTTAGTCCCCTGGAGCTGGAGTCAGTCAAAGTTGTGAGACACCTTATGTGGGTGCTGGGAGCTGAAGTGAGGTCCTCTGCAAAAGCAGCAAGCACCCCTAACCATTGAGCAATCCGGCCGGCCCCTTCCTGCCTTCCTGCCTCCTCCCATGGTGACAGGCATAGTCATGGTGCCTCGGTTTTCTGTGGTGCTGGGCATTGAACCCAGGCCCTTGTGAGGAGGGCAAAGCAAAGGCTCTGAGCACCAGCCCAGGGACCACACTGTCTACTTCTCCCATGCGCTGTTGAGCATAGGATGGCACCGTGAGGTGTGAGACACACCACACACTGGTGAAAGGATCCCCGGCTGCTATCTAACGTTAGGAAGAGGGAAACAGGAGGAGCCCCTGACGGCTCTGACCTCGGGGCGACAGTGCTGATTGAGGATTGAGATCAGAGGAGAGATGTGTTACAGACATGGTGGGACCCTGGGCATGTCACATGACCTCTCTCATCAGCTGGCATTGGTGGTGGCTGATATCTTTGACCCCTCTCCAGGCTTTCATCCTCTGTAGCGTCCTATGCAAGTCAATCTGCCTGAGCTCAGCTTGCCCATCAGTACAAACGGGACTAGAGCCACGAACTCCCTGCTACTCTGTTGAGGCAGGGAGCTCATGAGTTCAAGGCCAGCCTCAGCAACTTAGTGAGATGATGTCTCCAAATGAAATGCAAAAGGGAGGTCGAGCGTATAGCCCAGTGGTAGAGAGCTTGTGGAGCATGTGGAGCATGTTGAACCTGAGTTCAACACCCAGTGGTATGAAGCTCTGAGGTCTTAATTAAAATTGCTGGCCCCAGGCCTTGGCTGGACTGTGCGGTAGAGAGGCTGGCATGTACCGCACCCTCGGTGAGTAGTGGCTGGGAGCTGTGGCTTGTGTCCTGGTATCTGAGTCTTCCTAAGGAAGCAGGGCTGCAGGGTCAGGGCCAGGGACCGGCAGGTGAGTCTCCGCTTCATTCTCTATAAAATGGAAGGCTACAGATAAAGCCAGTGTGCTGGAATGCATGGAATTTTTGGAACCTTCTCAGTCGGAATGTGTGACAGACAGGAACCTGTTAGGGGTGGTGAGACTCAAGCCTGGTTGACCTCGCCAGCACCCCAAGCATCAAAGCCCGGCCTGAGCCAAGGCAGCTTTGTCCCAGGCACTGCTATGCCCTTTACCTATCCAACACTGTGGTCCTTTGTTCCTGCCAAGTGGCGGAAGTAGCCACCATGGCCTCCGTCTATCATGCGCTCTGTGCCAGGTGTTCTTCCCACATCATCTCATTGAACTAATGCTACAGGTCCTGTGAGATCAGAGGAGAAAATAAAGCTGGTCAGAGGTCATCCAGGTAGCTGAGCTGGAGGCTGAAGGGACAGCTCCAGTGGTCAGGGCTTTGCTGAGTCAATGTGAGGACCTGGTTCTACCCATATGAGAGGCCAGGCGCTGCAGCGGCGGCGCACACCCAGAACCCCAGCTCTGCAGAGGCTGGGGCGGGGGATCCCTGAGCCTCACTGGCCAGTGGGTGTGCCCCAAATTTAGTGAGAGACTCTGGCTCAAAAAATAAGGTGGAGCCTGGTGGTGGTTGTGGTGGTGCACTCCTTGGGAGGTGGCAGTCAGGAGGCGGAGGCAGGCTGATCTCTGTGAGTTCGAGGCCGGCCTGGTCTACAGAGTGAGTTCCAGGTCAGCCAGGGCTACACAGAGAAACCCTATCTTGAAAAAACAAAACAAAACAAACAAACAAAAAAACAAATCTTGAAACAAAACAAAACAAAACAAATTAAAAAAATATAAAATAAGGTGGAACAATATATAAAATAAGGTGGAACAATTGAAGAAGACACTGGCTGTTGACCTCTGGCCACATGTAGGTACACACACACACACACACACACACACACACACACACACACACACGGTAAAGCAAAGTAACTGGACTAGGATTTGATCTCGAAATCATTTAGCTCCCTAGCTCATGGCGACAGGGGCCCATGTATACCTTGTCCTTGAGAGGCACAGTCACTGGCCAGCTGGGATTCCAGGAAGTGCCCAGCTCACCAGGTGAGAAGGGTGGCCAAGTTTGACACTGGCCTTGGGACACTCTGGCTTGTGCCTTTGGGAAAGCTAAGGCATTGAGCGGGAATGCAAAGGCTGCGGAAGGTGATTTGTCGGGAAGGGGCTTGTGGGGAGGTCCCTGCATGTGGTTGGATTCTGACAGGGGTGTCCCTGAAAGGATCTGACCCTGGATATATCAACTAAGAGGGGTCCTTTGCCCAGAGATGAAACATAAGTGAAGGAGATAACGTTTAAAGGTAAGTGGTATGGGCATGGGGGTGGATACCTGCCGATGCAGCCCTGTGGGGATGAAGGCAGGAGGCCCGCGAGTTCAATGTCATCCTGGCTCACATAGTGAGTTTGAGGCCAGCCTGGGCTACAGGAGACACCATCTCAAAGAACACCACCCCTCCAAAAAAACTAAATATGTTAATTAAAGGTAAATTTTTTAGATGCACTTGAGAGATGGATGGGAAGGCCCAGAGCACACTGGACACTTTGTCACACTGCTAGCATCTCAGTGTTCCTTCCTCGGCCTCTTGAGTCCTTGTCTAAGTGAGAGTCCCTCCAGAAGCTGACAGCAGAGGGCAATGGGGCCACACCCCAACTCACTGTGTGCAGCGGTGGGATCCCTGCTTCTACTCCCACAGAATCCGCTGAAGGGCAAGGGATGGGCTCCACACAGATCGGGAAGTGGGGGGAGTGGACTAGAGATGATGGGGTGCGGTGGGGGGAGTGGATTAGAGGCAGATGGGGTACAGTGGGGGTGGACTAGAGGCTGATGGGATGCGGTGCGGGGAGTGGACTAGAGTGGGGTGCACTGGGGTGGGCAGAGAGCAGATGTATGGGAGAAGCTCCCTGGGTTACAGAGGAGCAGAGAGGGTGATTGGAGGCAAACTGGGGTGTGGAAAGAGAAGGAAACTGAGGCAAAACATCTGGGCTTCCAGAGGATGGAGTGGCTGGGAAGGGCATGCCACTGAGCCTTCTGCCCAAAACTCAGGAGGAACAGGGCCATCCAGGGGGTCCAGGAACTCACAGAGAACTGTTGAGAAGGCCCCAGAAAACTGTCAAGGTCCTGGGGAGTCCTCATGACCACCTTAGCTGTGGGGTAGGAGTGGGCTGGCAGTACCCACGCCCCCAGAGACACAGAGGGTGCACAGTTAGTATCCAAAGAACGCAGAGGGGAAGTCGAGCAAGGCAGACAAAATTCTCTCCCTACCTTGGGGCTTCTCAGCTCTCTCCAGTTCCCCTAGGCACTGTCTGGATACCTCCGATTCTCTCTCTCTCTCTCTCTCTCTCTCTCTCTCTCTCCTCTCCCCCACCTCTTGTTTGGGGCAGAGAGTGACAAGTTTGAACTTGTCCTCCAGCTCACACATAATTGGTGGCAGCAGGCAAGGCTGCTCCAGAGGGAGGGGTTTCCAGAGGAATGAAGGAGGGAAGGATCCCAGGGACAGGGCTGGGAGGGACCTTGTAGGGGGATCATCTGACCAACCTTTCTGTGGCCTCCACACCATTCCCATGACCCGTGTGTTCACCTCCCCCGTGCCATCTCTCACATTATACGAGGGGCCTGGAGGATCCCTCTTCCCAGCTTCCCAAGGCCCATGTCCCCTCTGCATCACCTAGCCAATGAACCCACCCTCATAGCCGAGGAAACCGAGGCCGGTTGAGATGGGACTGGAAGTCAAGAGGAATCTGTTTCGGGACAGCAGGACGGGAAATTCATGGCCTCTGTCTGTGTTCATTCACTTACTTTTCCATTTAATCCTCGCTAAAGGATAGGAAGGGTGGGTAGGAAGGAGTCTGCCGGCTGATGCTGCTTCCAATGTCAAGGGTTTGAGAACTGAGTCATCTTTACGGAGACCTTGGTCATTGCCCAGTTCTTCTGAGTACCCTGGGATGATAGTTTCTGTCCTGCACAAAACTGGCTCTGGAGCAGGACTCTGAGGCCTGGTACAATTGGCTCAGAGCAATTGAAGGGGGCAGGGGGACAGTGTCCAGGCCCGGGGGACTTGGTCCTCCAGCAGTGTGTATCTATTTTAAACCTATCCTCTGCTGCCTGTGAAGTTAGCCGTAGAAGCCGGCTTGGAGATAGTGTACAGAGCCTTCTGTGTGTCCCAAAATGATCGTGGGTTGTCCTCTGCCAGTGTGGTGAGCACTAGACAGCGCATATAGGAGCCAGGTCAGCGGGTTACCTCCAACACCCACAGAGCCTGCCCCGGAGCCGGGCAGTTTTAGCCAAGGGACTCAGATCTGAGAATGAGGATTGTATCCAGAGCGTGGGAGTGACTTAGGAGTAAAAGTTCGGAGGACGTTACTTGGCCCGGAGTGCGAGCCCATCTCTGTGTTCCGAGGTGCAGCCCTTCCAGCCTCCCCGACACCTCCCGCCCTCTTTGTCTCCCCGCCGAGGTGCGCATGCAGACCTGCTCCGCTCAGCTCTCCTGGAGTGCGAGCGCGGGGGGCGCACCCTCGACTCCCCCGCTAGCTCCCCACCGGGAGAGCCGACGAGCCGGAGTCCCGGTGCTGTTTGGTCTGGAGCGGAGCGGGGGCTTGCATTGATCCATTGATTGTGCGCGGTCTGCGCCTGACCTCCCTGCTCCCGGGGAAGCCGTCTCCATGGAGACCGGGCCCGCTCCCCCAGCGCCGGATTGTAAATTCCTGCAGGCAGCGGCCCGGCAGCCTGGGGAGGGGGCCGCGCGCCCGGGCGCGCAGGGGGAGCGGCCGCCACGCCGAGGCCCCCTTTGAAAGAAAAAAAAAAGGGGCACGAAAAAGGAGGTGGAGGAGGAGGAGGACGGAGAAGAGAAGCAGGAGGGGCAGTGGGAAGGGGAGGAGGAAAAAAAAAAAAACTGAAAAGGAGCAAGGAGAGGAGGAGAAAGAGGAGGAGGAGGAGGAGAAAAGCGAAGAAAAACAGACGGAGCCCGGGAGACGAGAAAGCAAGGGAGGAAGAAAGAGGCAGAAAGGGCGTGTTTAGGCGCTACGTCTCCCCTCCCCTTTCTCAGGTCCCAGCTCCGGCTCTGCGCGCTCGCTCTCCGGCTACAGCTCCCGGCGGGCGAAGCTGGGCGTCCGGTGCGATAGCCCGGGCCGCCCCTCGGGCCGCCGCCCCGCGCCTGGCCGCGCTCCCCACCGCGCAGCCCCGAGCCCCCGCGGGGCGCCTTCCAGTCCCCTCCCCCTCCGCCTCGCGCCCTCCCCGGGGCTGCGACACCCCCGCGGCCCCGCCGCACGGAGCTCCAGGCCATGGGCTCGGGGCGCGTCCCCGGGTTCTGCCTGCTCGTCCTGCTGGTCCACGCGCGCGCCGCCCAGCATGGCAAAGCTGCGCAAGGTAAGGGAGGCGCGGCGCGGGGCTGGCTGCGGGGCTGCGGGGCTGCGGGACGGCGGGACGGCGGGGTCCGAGCCAGGGCAGGTGCCTGGAAGTGCGTGGCTGTCAGGACCCGGCCCTGTGCCCGGGACTCCCCCGCCAGGGCCAGACCTCTGGGCGCTGCGCGCGGGGCGAAGCGCTTGGAGGAGCCTGGGGGCGGCCGGCAGAAGGGAGCATGCACTCCTGCCGGCTTCCCTGCCACCTCTGGCATCAGAGAATCTTCTCTCAAACATTGCCAGGGTCTTGAGACTGAGGGAGGAAAGTTTTCAGCCATGCCGCCCGCACACTTCGTACCCTCATCCCCTCCCCGCACGCAGTCAGGCCGAAATTTCTAAGTTGCTGTCTTATCAAGTCTAAAGATGTTAAAGAAAAACAGGCTCTTTCGCGGTGAAACCGACTGCCTGTCACGGGATGGTAGGGGGCAGGAGGAGAAAATGTCTGTGACTGGCTTCTGGCACGCACGTTGCGTTTCTGCCTTTCGGGGGGGAAATCTCTTTCGTCTCGCATGGCTTTCTTTTCTTATCATAATATTTATTTATTAAGGCCTGGGGTTTCCAATTCCATTTAAATCCAGGTCAGAATTGCATTAAAATAACAAAGTAAAATTCCAGGCTGGGAGCTCTGACAGATCCCTCTAGGAATTAGAGAGACTGGGAGGCCCTCCTGCCCCGGTCCCTGACCCCGAGCTCACTGCCCAGCCAGTCCCAAGGCTGCGCTGGCAGAAACCAGGCTGGTGTCCCACAGTTCTCTGGGGACAGCCTCCCCTCCCCCATTGACCTGCTGCACCCCTCCCCCCACGTTGTCCTCACCCAAAAGAGATTTATATGGACAAAAAGAAAATTCCTCTTAGCAAGATTTTGCCCGGGAGGTAGATTCTGCCTATTGTCCCCGGAGCTCCACCTGAAGCCAGCCAGGGACGAGGAGGTGTCTGAGCCTGAGGAAAGTTGAACTTGGGAGGAAGTCTGAGTGTCTGGCAGGCAGGTCACCGTGTGCAGGGGCCTGAGCCCTGGAGTCCTAAGCTGTTGTGTGCCGCCAGCTTTCACCGTGTTCCTGGAAGGTGCTAAGTCGACACCGCCCGTCTCCCCAAAAACACGGTCTCTTCCCTTGCTCGGTACAACCTGTCCATTAACATAACTAAACACTGGAGACCCTCAGCTGTCAAGTACCGGACCCCACCCCAACCGCCTTCCTGCCCCAAACGGCTTCTTCTGCAGCCTTGGTTCCAGACAGCCTGCTGCCTGGAACGGCCCCTCTCTCCACTGTGGATTTGCTTGTGTGTTTTCGTAAACAAAGCTGGCTTTTGTAGTGCACGCCGACTTACTCAGAACATGGAATTAGCTAGGGAGTTTAGTCTGAGGAAGGAACAGATTTCGTGCAGTAATCTACAGACAAGATAAGGGCCTCTTTCAAGTTGGAGCCAGTGGCTGCAGGGGCGCGCGGGGGGGGGGGGGGGCGCAAGAGGAGAAGCAGCCTATTAAAGGGGCCCCAGGTGCACCTGGAGACCCCTAAATGGGACAGGTGTGGGGGAAACCAAGGATCCCAAGGGACAGAAGGAGTCAGGATGCCTCCAGTGTACCCAAGGTACCTTCTTTTATTGGACATCCCACGGGGTGCTGGGGCGCGGTACCCTCAAGGTCCCTGCTTATCTCTGTCCTGGGCTCCACCTGCCCTGATGTGAGGCTGGGGTAACTTGGCATCTGCACCCTCCCCCTTTGGATTTCTGAGTCTGGCTGGGATTAGAATGGAACCTCTCATTAACCCTACCATGCAGGAAATCTGTGAAACCCTGTCCATCAGAGGCTGCCTCACAGCATGTTTGCTGGGGCACAGAGCTGTGCCTGGACTCACACTTTGTAGAGGTAGATGCTGCAGTGAGGGTGAGAGCTATTTGGTCTGAGCCTTACAGGCTTACCCATAGTGCTGTGAGCTTCGGGAGGCCTCCCTTGCCCCCTCGACATATCTCCCATCTATCACCATGGCTAGGAAGTTCGCCTTTGATGCCACGTGCTTTCCAGTGGAACTCCAGAGGGTCTGTAAATTGCAAACACCCTCAGCAAGCATCTTGAAAGGGGCTGCTGCACTTCTGGGGACATCTGTGTCTCTGGGAGCGTCAAAGCCATGTGATGGGGTAGAGGATGGAACAAGGACATGAGCTGAAGAATAAAGGAGGAAGGGAGAGAGAGAGAGAGAGAGAGAGAGAGAGAGAGAGAGAGAACGAACTCCAACACCACAGGACACCCCTGGCCACTGTGTCTACTGGGACCTAGTTCTTCAATCAGGAATGCTGGAAGTTTTGTCCCTGTGGATGAGGGGGCGGGTCACACAGTGGGACTGGGAATGAGTGAGCTTGCTGGGTACATAGTTTTGAGTGGTTTTCAAGTGCCTGTCTGTATGTCTTAAAGTAGACAGACTGGATAACCAAGATAATTGTAAACTTAAAAGCATTAATTTGCTTTGCTTTTTTTGAGGGGTGGGGGGGGGGCAGAGGTGGGAGGGCAGCCATGGTTAAAAAGACCTAATCCTCACTTAAGGCTCAGGTTGCAGCTGAATGAAAGGATCCCAGGGCCTCCAGGGGGACTGGTCCTGTCCCCAGGCCCGCTCTGGGACAGCCAGCTTGGCCATTTAGTTTACTTGGTAGTTTCCTTTCCTTGCTGGGGATAGAGTTTTGAGAAAGTCACCCATTTAGAAGTCACGACAGCCTTGAGACTGAGAACGTTCATCTGGCGGCGAACAGTGTCTCTCTGTCTCTGGGTCTCTGTCTGGGTGTATGTGTCTCTTTCCTTTCCCCACCCTCTCTTCCTCTTTAATGTGGCTGTTTCCTCTCCTCCCTGCTTCCCTCGGCTCCTGTGGCCAGCGCCTACAGTGAGGGGACTGTTCCTCCTAGCCCCTCCCTCCCAAATATGAAATGAAAACCATAACCGTGTCAGCGGGCGAGGGTGGCTCCTCAGGCAGCAGCGGCCGCTTGTGCCCCGTCAAGGCCCTACTGGAGAGAGCAGACAGACAGACAGACAGAGCCCACCCTCAGATCCTGCTGTTTTATCAGTTTCCCTAAGCTCATCCCCATTTTCACAAAGTCCTTAGAGATGCCTTTGACTTCTTTCTGTGGCCTGCTGGTGGCACGTCATAGCGGGGGAAGCCTGGGGCTTGGGGGACATAAATTCTCGTCTCCACCCCCCACCCCTCACCCCCCACCCCAGTTTCTGCAGGGTGGGATGGGAGAGAGGGGACTACAGAGACTAGGGCCACAGCCACTACAGGTAGAGAGAGCAAGAGGAGAGGAATCAGGAGCCCTCCAGATGCGATTGCTTTCTGGAACCTTCTGGGATCTGAGAACATGAGAACCGGTTTGAGATGTGAGCAGCTAGGACCTGTTCTAAATGGAGGCAGGCCGAGTGTGAGTTTGGGAATGTGAGGGGTGCGTTCACTGGGGTGTGTGAACATGCATGTGCATGACTCTGTGTGTGTGAGCACATGTGTGTGGCGCTCTGGCGAGGGCAGTGTGCGTTTTGTTTTAGTTGGAGAAGGGAGGGTGGCTTTTGGTCCAGTGCCTTGAACTGGGGTGGGGGAGAGGGGGGTGCATGGGTTCAGATCTCTGGAGAAGATGGAGGTGGAGGAACTTGCTGCCAGAACCCACCCTGGTCTCTGCCGCCTGCCGTCGGTGTGCGGGTGTGGGCCTCTGTACCCCTAGCACATGACCACTCAGTAAGAAAGAGTTCCTGTCAGGGCTGGAAGCGGCTGGCAGTGCTTACGGGAGGCCCAGACCTGGGGAGACAGGAGTCTGGGAAGGAGTGGACTGCTGGAGCTCAGCAGAGAGGTGAGAACAGCTTAGGGGTGTTTGGAGGGATGAATGGGCTACTCACCTGGGCGGAGAGGGGACATTGACTCTCTGTCTGCAGGCTGGCCACTCTCTTCCCTGCCAGCCTGCATTCTCCTGACTCAGGTGGAGTTAGGGGGGACCCAGGCACGAGGGAGTTTTGACAAATACAGAGCCTAATGGCCGGGAGCTCTGGGGTGCTGCCCATTTTACTGAACTCATCCATGTTGGTGAGCCTCAGTCATGGGGCCTCACCTGCCCTGGTCCTTCCCCTAAGGGCCAGGCCCTCTCCACCTGGACTCTGTTCCCGTCTGCCTGCAGGAAGTCTGGTCACTCGGGACTGCCCCGTTCTCCTCTCGCCTCAGTTTCCCAAGTGTGATAGTCCTGTGTCGAGTGAGAAGCTAGCCTAAAACCAGCCCTAGAAGCACTCATGTATGTTTCTGTGTATGTACACATGTGGTGCCCAAGACTGAACCCTGTATCTTACCCAGCCTGTCCTCCTCAGACCAAGGGCTCGCTCTGGAGTTGGAGCTGGATGCTGCAGTTGGGTTTCAGAAGTGGGACAATGGCCCCCTCAACAGGCCACTGGAGACCTTGGTCTGCCAATGTTTTCCCCTGTGACAAACCATGGCCCCAGAGAGCTGTGGGCTTTGAATTTCAGAGCTTTGTGCCCAGGACTGTCTGGTTGTGGTTACCGACAGTGGCAAACTGAGGACATGGCTGCTGACCCATAGAAGATGCAGGATGAGGAAACAGGCCTAAGGAATCCCTGGGTGAGGTACAGCATCAGGCTCTGTGGGCTTCGGGGAGGGTTGAGGGAGGATGGGATGGTAAAGGGTAGACCCTGGGGGGCAGGTTTAGAGAGAGGACGTTTTTTACAAGTTTCTAATTATATTTATTTGGAGTTTTCCTCTGGCAGTTGGAAGCTGTTAACAGCAGGAACCTGTACCCCGGTGTTTGTTTTCATTTCTAACCAGCTGCTTGGCCCCAGAGCAGTGAATCCCAAGGCTGGCAACACCTGCCCACCACTGCGCCTGCCCACCCTCTCCTTGCCTGTGTGTCTGCCTGCTGCCTGTCTACCCTGGTCTCCTCTTCTGCCTCGGAGCGTGTGCATGCTGGTTTTGACCACCAGCCAAATTCAGTCCCATTCCATCTCATGCTCTGTGCTGGTTGCTTGCTTCAAGCTGAGCTAAGTGCTGAGTTGGGGCCAGGAGAGGCAGAGACCCATCTCTCATGTATTTTTAGAAGGCTTTCAGGGGCCAGTCTGTGTTCTGTCTTCACACCGGCTGTCGGTTCTTTCCCAGGATAACCTTGGGCATCTCCCCATCCATTTAGTAAGACATGCCTGCAGCTGCCCAAGAGGGTGACAAAGGAGCCCAAGGTCCCGCCGTCCTCTGTGCCCAGTCTCTTCTGGCTCTGTAGTCACCAGGCCTCAGTGCACTGTCTTTGTGTGGACTCTGAAAAAGCTGTGTGTGTAAATGCAGGTGCACCGCCACAGCACACACGTCAGCACACACGTGGAGGTCAGAGGACAACCTCGGGTCGGTTCTCACCTTCCACCCTGTTTATCACAGTGTCACTAATCACTGCATCAGCCTGGCAAGCTGGCTTGCGGACTGGGGACTCTATCCCTGTTCCCTCTAGTTTTGCTGCGGGCAGGCTGGGGTTAGAGATGCACGCTGCTGGATGCTGGATGTAGTTTTACGTGAGTTCCGGGGCTCCCAGTTCGGGTCCTCATGCTTACCTGGCAAGTGCTTTTCACACTGGGCTGTTTCCCCAGCTCTGTCCTCCTCAGAAGAAACTCCCTAGTACACCACTCTTCCCAAATGCCAAATGGTCACAGGAAAGTAAAGCAGCAGGCTTTCTGTCCGAGGTATGCCACAGGTAAAGGTCTCAGCCAGTGTCCTGTTTAACAGGAGCCTACAAAGTACCGTCACCACACTGTCTCATTCACTGCTCAGCCCTTGGCACCTGGCGCACTACCCTCATGCAGGTACCTAGCAGCCACTTGCTGAGTGGTCAAGTACCCACAGCTCTGCCACAAGTATCGTGGGTTCAGAGATTTAGAAGCCCCGGCCTCGAGGAACTCACAGCACCGAGTGAACATGAGGCAGGCATCCAGGAGGACCCTGGAGGGAATGGATAATGACTGCAGGCTTTTACTGAGCACTCACTGTCCACAGTGGCACCGGGTATTTGGTGGCTATTAACTCACTGGATGCTTGACCAGTTTACAGGGGAGGGAGCAGGCGTGCTCAGAGGCTGGTTCAAGACCACACAAGCACGGGGCCCAGCCTGCATGGGGACCATATCCGTCTGGAACGTGTTGCTCCCCAAGAAGTGTCTCCCAGTTCAGGCAAATAGTTTATTTACAGGGGTTGAAAAAGATATCCCCAGGGTTGCCCAGGAGGTCCTGATTTAGTGGCTCTAGATACCCCTGGGTCTTTAGAGGTCCCCGGATTCCAGTGTGCAGCCTGAGCAAGAACGACCAGTCTAAGCCAACCCATGCCGAGAGCATCACTTGGCTAGCAGCTGGTAAACAGCTGTGCCCTCAGAGGGTGGAAGCTGCCCATGTGTGCCACAGAGGTCCCTGCAAGGACTCCATTCTGGGCTGGCAGGTGTGCTGAGGAGGAGCTTTGAAGAACTGGGTGTGCAGGGTGCGATCTGGGGCCATTTCCTGCTCTGTGCCTCAGGCCAGTTTGCTTCAGAAGATGTCAGCCACAGCTGGAAGATCCCTTCTTCAGCAAGCAGCCAGTCACGGGAGAAGAGGAACACGTTGTGTGGGACCGCTCCAGTGTTTGCTGAGCAGCTCAGTGTGAACCAGAAGGAGGGCAGGCTGAGTCCCCCTGAGCCCAGGGCTCTGCGGAGCTGGGAAGATAGTTCTGAGCCAGGCTTGGAAAGCTCAAAAGGGTGGGCCTGGAGGGAATGGGAATAGGAAGAGGAGGTAGGTAGGGTGCAGTGGACTGGTTAGCTGGTGTTGCGGGACATGAAGTCTTCTGGAGCAGTGTGCTGAAGACAGGCAAGCATTGTTAGTGGGGAGGTGGCTGAGATGAGAAGAAGCCCAAGGCACCAGCAGGCATGCCCTAGCTGTGGCCTGCCTCCTTCCCTCTAGTCCTGGTGAGCACTTGGAGGGAGACAAGGGGAGAGCCTGGTCTACCAGGAGCCAAACCCCAGCAGATGGAGACAGATGCCACTGAGATGGCTCACACAGGGACTTTTGGAGGAGCCTCCAGGTTTCTGGGCCAGACCAGAAGTGTTCCTTATTCAGAACCCCTAGAGTTCTGCTGCTCCTCGGAACCCTGTGCTGTTGGGGCATTTCCTGTTTGCACGGCCTCCGTGAACATTCAGCCTATGGCTAGTGGGACTGGAGAGCTGTCTTTGAAATGAAATGAGAAAAGCCACATGAGGCTCATGGCTACTACCGCAGTGGACAGAACAGACCTAGACCCCCGCTGGTCAACCCTCAGCTTCATCTAGCTCAAGCTTCCGGCATTAGACGCCTCCTGTTATCCACATACTTTTATCAGGCAGTCCACGCGAATTAGCCTCATCAGCTGCACACAGCCTTCTTTGAGGAAGCCCCATCATCCCCATTGTATGGGGGACTCTCAGGACCGAAAATGAGAAAGAGGCCAAGTGTGGTGGCCACCCCTGCCATCCCAACCCTAGGGAGGCTGGAGCAGGGGGATTATGAGTTGGTCAACCTGTGCTACACAGTAAAACCTTGTCTTTTAAAGGAAAACTTATGAAAAGGTCTCCCTAGAGGGGCGTAGAGCCTGATCTTAACCCCGGGATCGTCTCTACTGTTGATGACCTTCCTTCATTGGGACATTTCCTGCTTCTGTATCCACTCTATCAGTTGGACAGACTAGTTCTCCAAGAGCTCTTGGCATCCACGAGGTCACTCTAACGTGGCTTGTGAAGTCCATCTCTATGCCTCTCCCTTCCATCTTTTCACTCCGTGGTGACTGGCTGGCCGGCACGTGACTGCTGAGCTTGGGTGAGGTGGGCAGTATGTGTGGACGGTCTCCTAATACTCAGAACTGTGGGGACAGCCAGCGACACACAGAGGAGCTGAGGGGTCTCGGGCAGAGCTGAACAGAGCCAGAAGACCTGAGGCAGGGTGTGGGGTGTTCCCGCTGCAGCCCTGCCCCCAGTGCTTCTGGAAGCATCAGGACAAATGACTGCTTCTAGCTTAGGCTTCTAATTGCTGACAAACTACAGAACCTGTCCATGCTCGGTGTACTCCGCTTGTTAAAAACCCAGGACATGTCTTCACCTGGATTCACTGGCTCAACGACAAGGCCTGAGAACCTGCGTTATAACAAGACCCACTTCACAGCTGGGGAGTCACACCTGACTCACCCCAAACCCCCATTTCACTGGCAGACTTCTGTTTGTATACTCTTTGTATACTTTGTATACTTTTTCTAGTTCACAGGTGGACATGGCCTCTTCCTCCTCAGACTATGACAAGGCCTCAACCCTAGCTGCTCAGTAGAATCATCTGGAAGCTTTTGAAAAATACTGATTGCCAGGCCCGAGCCCAGACTTGTTGACTACAGTCTTTGGGGCCTTGGGCATTTTTAGGGGAGTTGGCTCTGCTGTACTGCCTGGGTTGAGGCCCTCCTCATCCCTAGTGTCTCATGGCACCTACCTGTTTCTGCTTCCTGTCACTTATCACCTGTGTGGTCTTAAGTGTAATGACTGCCACAGAAAACCCCTTTTCCGCTGAATGAGACCTCCTTCTTTGCATCACTTCAGCTTTATGGGTGCTAAAATGTTGTCTCTGACTTCCCAGGGCTCTTTTTCTTTTCTATTTATTTGTTTGTTTTTCAAGACAGAGTTTCTCTGTGTAACAGCCCTGGCTCTCCTGGAACTCTCTTTGTAAACCAGGCTGGCCTCGAACTCAGAGAGATTCACCTGCCTCTGCCTTCCAAGTGCTGGGATTAAAAGCGTGTGCCACCACCACCCGGCCCGAAGTCCTTATTAGTCATCCTCATTTTTGCCGCTCTGGAGGAGTCTCTTCTTTAGTGTGGCTCTGTCTGTCATGCCTACTAGAGGAAGCACTTAGCTGGAGCAAAGAGACCCAGAACTGCGGGTGGGGTGTTGCCTGGACAGTGGGGGAGCTCAGAGAGCTGCACTTGCCAAGCTTCAGATGCCAGGCCAATACCTGCCAGCCCCTAGTCCTTCTGTTGATATCTCAGGGGCCAAAGAAACTCTTCCTGGATGGAACTCTGTTCCTCTAAAGCTTCTTGGTGCCACGATGAACAAGTAGGAGCAAGCTTGATCTTTTGTCTGGGTTTGTGAGACACCCGAGTGCCGGGATCACAGGTGTGCACAGCTAGATCACAGGTGTGTACTGAGGTACCCAAGGGCTGGGCTCACAGGTGTGCACAGCTGGATCACAGGTGTGTACCGAGATACCCAAGTGCTGGGCTCACAGGTGTGCACAGCTGGATCACAGGTTGCACAACTGGATCACAGGTGTGCACAGCTGGATCACAGGTGTGCACCGCTGTACCCAAGTGCTAGGCTTACAGGTGTGCCCATCTGGATCACAGGCATGCACATCTGGATCACAGGCATGCATGGCTGTACAGGGTAGGACAGGTCTGTTCTACAGTGGACTGTGAGGCAGACAAGGATCCCACATGTGCCCTGTCTCCTTTTCTTCCTTAATTACTAGTGACCGGTGGGGCAGGGTGGTACATGCCTGTAGTACCAACATTTGGCAGAGATGGAGGCAGGAGGATCAGGCATTGAAGGCCACCTTCAGCTCTGTTGTGAGTTCTAGGCCAGCCTGGACTACATATGTCCCTGTCTAAAAAAATTTATGAGTGACCACTGGACATGGCCACCTTTTAGGAGGCCAGCGACTCCCTGCCCGTCTCTCCCTCCCTCTAAGCTGCTAAGGAAGATGAACTAATGTGAGGGACCTCGGGGGTGCAGTGACTCTGTCTTGAAGAGGGGACTTTGGGGAACACACCTCCAAACTTACTCGAGAGGCACCGGTTGAGGTTCTCTTGTCCCCCTCTGCCCCTGCCAGATGTGGATGAATGTGTGGAAGGGACTGACCATTGCCACATTGATGCCATCTGCCAGAACACACCACGATCATACAAGTGCATCTGCAAGTCCGGCTACACGGGGGACGGTAAACACTGCAAAGGTGAGGCTGGGAGGTGCCTGCAGGGAAGTGGGAGCGAATGCTGGTGCCCAGGGCCTGCAGCGCAGTTCACAAAGGCCTGCAGCCTCTACAGGCCACGGAGGGCAGGTGCATCTTCCCAGAGAGCACAGTGTTCGGTGTGCTTCAGACCTGGCACACACCAGCTGGAGTGCTGGTGGGAACACTCCATAGCCCCATGGTCCCATAGCTGTGTGGAGTGGGCACACCTCAGTCACAGACCCCTGCTCAGATCCATGCAGCAGAAGCCTTCTACTTGTACCCTTCAAATCAGACCCAAAGGATGGGACCAGTGTGCCCCAGTGGGGATTCACCCACAAGCAAGCATATCTTCTGCTATAATTAAAACACTGCAAAGTAGCCTAGGAATATTGTTCTCAGTGTGTGACCCCGGGTGCCACTGCAGCTTCAGTGGACAAGGTACGTGTTACTTCTTGGTGGCATAGTAAACTGAGAACTACAGTTGCCCCCCAGGACCTGAGGGGTATTGGTTCAAGGACGACAACCCTTCCCAGCAATACCACGATTGAAAAATGTTCAACTTCTCTATATAAAATGGCATAACTGAAACAGCAAAAATAAGATGTCATGGCTGTTTGTACATGCTCTTCAGCCTCCTCCAGTGTACTTTCTCCCTGTGCACAGACGTGGATGAGTGTGAACGGGAGGACAATGCAGGCTGTGTACACGACTGTGTCAACATCCCTGGCAATTACCGATGTACCTGCTATGATGGATTCCACCTGGCACATGATGGACACAACTGCCTGGGTGAGCAAGGGAGACTTGGCGGTCATTTGGCAGGGGAGGAGGAGAAGGGGGTCAAAAAGAGCTGGATTCTTTCGAGAGAGCATGGGCCGCCTCTACTTTGAGGCAGACCAGTGAGGACCCAGCGAGCATTGCTGCTGCTGGCCCAAAAGCATTAGAGGAGGCGCCGCTCTCAGACGAGGGCCAGGGAGGGTATGAAAATGGTGGGCTGAGCTCCGTGCATGGGGAGGAGTTAGCTTCAGACAAGCCCTGGTGCTTCAGAACCTGTGGGACCTTGAGCAAGTGAACTAGCCTCTGGGAACCTTCAACTCCTCATCCCTGAAGTGTTAGCACCCTTCTTTGGGGCTGCTGTGGGAGGGGGGTGTGGCTCATCACGAGAACGGGTATAAAAGCCCTTTGCAGCTTTAGCACAGAGCGGGCGCTAAGTGGGCAGGAGCGCTGTTGCTGATACAGCCGCTGGTTCCCCTCTGGGCCCTGCAGCCTCTGCTCCTCGTGGCTAGTTTTGCCCCCACCCTTCCTGTATTTAGCCTCACCCACTCCAGTTCTGAGCCTCCGTCTGCCTGACGTCCCTTGTCCCAGGAACTCTCTTATGGATGGAATCCCTGGGCCACTGAACTCAGCTTTGGTCTGTCATTTCTGAGAGTTAACTCAGACCAAGTGAGATTTCCCCCTGAGTGGGAAAGCTGGTGTACAACGAGATTTGAGATTGGGAATTCTCTCTGCTTTCTCTTTGGTTCTGTGAGAAGAGAGACTCAGCAGAGAGGGGGCAGTGATGGCCAGATGTCTTGTCAGGTGCCCCATGGCCCGGGAGCCCCCTTACTGCAGAGGTGCATGTGACCATCACTGCCACCCTCTACCCAGGTCCTGGTAGGCCCTTCCCGATAGCTGTCTTCCCCACTCCCCGCTACTGTGGAAGGACTTTCTCTCCCCTGTCACCCAAGGGACTCTGGGGACAGGACTGAGGCACTGGGCACAGCAGAGGGGTGCCCATGGGACTGTGAACGTCAGCTCCAGTTCTTTGGCCTTTCCATTGGGTCTTTTTTTTTTTTTTAAGATTTATTTATTTATTATGTATACAGTGTTCTGCCTGCATGCCAGAAGAGGGCGCCAGATCTCATTACAGATGGTTGTGAGCCACCATGTGGTTGCTGGGAATTGAACTCAGGACCTCTGGAAGAACAGCCAGTGCTCTTAACCGCTGAGCCATCTCTCCAGCCCTCCATTGGGTCTTTCTGACCCAATTCTCACCAAGAACTAACCATAGAGACGAGAGAGAGAGAGAGAGAGAGAGAGAGAGAGAGCAGGTTCTGAGAGGACCAGAGGTACAAGAGTCTGATTAAGGTGCATATTCAAAGCCTCAACAATCCCTTTAACTCTTAGGGAACCCTTGAGAACACGGTTCATGTTGTGGGCCTCAGTTTCCCCAGGGAGAAGTAGGGATGGGAGGGCAGTAGCCAGCATAGAGGTAGAGTCAAGATACAGAAGTGAGCTCTTGGGATGATCTCGGCTGTCAGGTGGTGACTTGGGGGCACCTATTGTTCTTTCTCTACCATCCAGGGTGTGGCCTGGCCACCTTGCCCACCCTTCCATACCACACTGCCAAACTTTGTTTTGTTAGACCAAACTAGGAGAAAATCTAGGGACTGTGGCAGTGAGCCCAGGCGGGGGGGGGGGGGGGGGGGAATGAGGGGGAGGTTGTGGCCTGTCCACAGAATGGTCCTTGCCTCACGAGGACTTGTGACTCAGCCGCCATCCCCACATTCCCACCGTCTTCAGCAGCACAGCCATGCTGCTGTCTGAGGACAGAGCCATTTCCAGGTTCCCTGATTTCCTGGCTGCTCGTCCCAGCTAGCCACCACTCCTGGTACGCCATCGCCAGCCAGTGGGACTAATCTCCATCCTTTTACCAATGTTCCTCTTACTCTGGCTTCTCTCCTGACCTCGGCACTCAGGCCCAGGGCTTTTATTTATTGAAATGTTATGTGTGTAGGCATGTATATTCTGTGAACCACGTGCCCGAGATGCCTTTGGTTCTCTGGAACTGGAGTTACAGGCAGTTAGGCACCCTATGGGCACTGGGAATAGAACTCAGGTCTTCTGGAAGAGCAGTCAGTGCTCATGATGGCTGAGCCATCTCTCCAGGTTTGAGGGGTCAAACCTAGTCTCTCCAGTGTGGGGGAGGGCCTCACCTAGGTTGGCCAGGTTTGGAGGCTCCCCACCCTACCTGAGCTCTGCCCTACATGCCTCTTCACACATGATGGGGACTGCCTGCTGGGAGTGGGCTTACTTGTGTGTAGGGTCGGGTTCTCAAGTGTGCCCTCAGTCTTTGGCGCTGCCACCACAGCCCCACCGACCGCCGCCTGTCTTGCACAGATGTCGATGAGTGTGCCGAAGGTAACGGCGGCTGCCAGCAGAGCTGTGTCAACATGATGGGCAGCTATGAATGCCATTGCCGAGAAGGTTTCTTCCTCAGCGACAACCAGCACACCTGTATCCAGCGGCCAGAAGGTCAGCCATGGCCTGGGAGGCCCCCAGGCTTCTCTGCCCCACTGCCCCTTGACACCCCGTGTCCTGTACTCTAGATTCCTCTCTATTCCTTAGCTTAGTCACAGCATAAGGGCTCTACATGTAGACACACTGCGTTAGAGAAAAATCTAGGGGATAAATCTGGGATCAGGTCAGTGGGGTTGCTTTGAAGGCATTCTCTGGTCCAGCTGTGATGTGCATTCTTGTGGGTGAGCATTGGTCTGTGAGCCGCCGCTTCTCAGGGACAGCCTCACCAACGTCCCCTTCCATGGCCCGGATTGGGAAGGTTGTACAGGGTATATACGCTGCCTGCTCTCTCCTCCACTGGAATAGGGCATCCTGAGGGCAATAGCTGTGTCTAGTCTGCCTTTGTATCACAATCACATCACTAGTGTGCTGCCCTTCCTGTGGTAGGAACTTAATACAATTTGGGACACAGCCAGGCATGGTGGCGCACGCTTTTAATCCCAGCACTCGGGAGGCAGAGGCAGGCGGATCTCTGAATTTGAGGCCAGCCTGGTCTAAAGAGTAAGTTCCAGGACAGCCAAGGCTACACAGAGAAATCCTGTCTTCTGCTCCCTCCAGAAAAAAAAAAGTGGCATAGAAATTACCTGTGCGGAATTATTTCCCACTTTATCAGTCCGACTGCTATCTATCTTCAGGTTTCTAGTCTCCGTGTAAGCGTTTTGAGCAAAGAGGTCCTGGTTTAGATTTTTCTGGGTCCTTCCTAAATCCTGAGCATCTCTTGATTTTGGTTGACCCTCATAGTGTCCTTATCCCCAACTGGCCCCACCCCTCTGAGGCCTCCATGTGCAGATGGAGTACCACCCTCTCTCTCTTCCCTTTTTAGAAGGAATGAACTGCATGAACAAGAACCATGGCTGTGCCCACATCTGCCGGGAGACTCCCAAGGGGGGCATCGCCTGTGAATGCCGCCCTGGCTTCGAGCTCACCAAGAACCAACGAGACTGTAAACGTGAGGCGGGAGGGCAGGGGAGTGGGAGGGCATGGGGCCTCAGTGGATGGGAGGAAGAACAGGGAGGCGGGAGACAGGGAGGCACGCAGCAGCAGCGAGGAAAGGGAGGAAAGGGGGCCTTCCCAGCCCCGCTGACCCACGCGAGGGCAAAGCGGGCTGACAGGTCTCCTCCCTCTCCCTGCAGTGACCTGCAACTATGGTAACGGTGGCTGCCAGCACACATGCGATGACACGGAGCAGGGCCCCCGGTGCGGCTGCCATGTCAAGTTTGTGCTCCATACTGACGGGAAGACGTGCATCGGTGGGTGAAGCGAGGGGAGCAATGCCAGCCACCTGTGACGGGGTGGGGGCCGGGCAGGGGCCGGCAGCTGCGGGGGAGGCAGACGGGGTGGGGGGGGGGGGGGGGGTCTGGGTGCCGGGTCTAGTAACTACTGAGAGAATGAAGGCCCTATGATGGCAGGTCTAGTGAGAGACAGCTCTGGGTCGCTAAGAGGCACACTTGACCACTTACCCTCCCCAGGAGTCTCGCCCTCCTCTTGCATTGCCAAATTAGGAACCATTAGCAGAAGTGCTGGTCAACAAGACCGCAGGGATGACTGCAGGAACTCTGGGGTGGTGGGCTGAGCAGCTGACCCAGGTCCTGGTTGACTAGTGTGGTGAGGTGGGCACTGCCACAGCCCAGTGTCCCCACTGTGGTAGAGGCCAGGACATACTGCTTGTCCCTGGAGCGGGTAGCCGTGGGCTGACAAGTAGGGTGTCTCCAGGCACTGCTTCCTCTTCACCCCTGCAAATCCCCTTCCTACCCCTCACCCGATGCCCCCAGGACCACCTCCACTCAGCGTCCAATGGTACTGGCTCTCCACTGTGCCTGTGGCTGCCCACACCCCTCAGCTGCTACAGCCTTCCATGCCCCCCCTGCCTGAAACCCTTCTGAGTTCCTAGGCCTGACTTGGGTCTCCAGATTCCCTGAATGAGCTAATTTCTTCAAGTTCCCTTTCGAATCCCCTGTGGCTGTTTCTTCAGTGGCGAGACGGCTGGACAGTGTGTCCCCTTAGAGATGAAAGGAAGGGCTTTGGCTAGGCGTGAGGCAGGGTCTCCGGCCAGGCAGGCACAGATAGGTGTACTTGCTCTGTGGGCACCGGTGTTTATGGAGATATGCCCAGCTGGTGGGCCACAGCAGGCTGGAGAAGGAAAGGTGAGCACTGTTTCGCAGTGAAGCCCTGCGTGTCCACGATGAATTCTGGTTAGGAACTGCTTACCCGCTCGCCCGGTCCTCCTCACTTCAGCCACAGGACAGGGGAGCAGGTGGGCTCACACAGGGCTCCCAGCACCTGCTCCAGATGTTGATGGAATGCTGTCCTGCTCTGCATGCTCTTCTAACTCTTCAAAGACCTAAAGCAGGTTCAGGTCCTTCCTTCTGCTTTCTCTGGCTGGGTTGTCCCAGCTCCTTTCATGCTTTCCTGATAGGGCTAATTCATCTGCTCCGCAAACCTCCCACCACCCTCTGGACACACCCACACATCCCCCAGAGTCTTCTAGAAGAAACTGCATGTGGTCCCTAGGGAGAAGGGACAGAGGCCCCACTGGGGAAGAGGCAGCGCTCCCTCTGGGGTTCGTGTTCAGATGCTCTCAAACATGGCTGCTTGTTGAAAATGTCCTTATCAAGCTTGACTTCTCTAACCCAAGACCGGGTGCACCTTCCGGGCGGCGGCAGCAGCAGCATCCAGGCAGGACGCAGCAAATGAGGCTGTGCCTGCCCCGTCATCCCGCTCCCTCTGCTCTGAGGGAGACGAGCTTACTGGCCTTGGCAGGAGGAGATGTCACTGGGGTGACTGGGGTACTCGGAGTGGGGAGACAGCGAGTTTAGTGCAGTTAAAACAGAAGGGATTTGGGAGGTGGCTGAAAGCAAGGCTTGTCATCTCCTGCCAGCTTTGCCTCTGACGTGCTGTGTTGGGGCTGGACCCACAGCTGCTCTCTGAGACTCAGGATCTCTTGTTTTATAGTCACTTGATGGGGGCCTGATTTCTTTGAGGGTACCGGGCAGGACGAGGCTGAGGAATGAGGCTAACCTGGGGGCCCAGGGATCACCATATGGGGCTAGTGGTTTGGCCCTTCAGGGCAGAGGGTACAGGTGGGCTTGGGGCCCAGTGGGTTGCAGTGGCGCCTGCCCCCCATCTAAACAGCTTCTTCACAATGTCAAACAGGGGAGAGACGGCTAGAGCAGCACGTGCCCACTCAGGCCGTTTCTAATGGTAAATATGTCTGCTCTCCGCTTGCTCTCACCGGCTTGCTAGGGAAGGGCTAACCCGCTGGGGCTCCCACTAACCGCATGCCCAGCAGGGCTCCCCTGGCAATGCAGGCACTAGACCCATCAGGTGTCAGGAAACCGGAGTCCCTAAGAGCTGGCCTGGGAACCTTCATGCCCATCATCTTCCTGGTCCCTGTCATCCCTCTCCTTCCTCTTCCTACACCACCTTCTAACACCCCACCCCTCCCCCAGCCGTCAGCACCCCTCTGTCACTGCATCTAAAGCCTCTGCCAGTGCCGTCTTACCCATCATTCCCACTATGCCACTGAGATAAGGTGCACCAGGGTTGGATGCTGTCCCCTGCGGGTCATCCTTCTTGGGTTCCTGCTGTTAGTCCATCACCCAACAACAGCTGCTGATCTCTGCCCGACATTGGGTTCAGCAGACCTGAGTTTGGATCCTGGCTCGGCCATGCTCTCACCGGCCAGTCTTGAGTGAGCCCCCATCTTCTCTGACGATCAGCCCGCTCTTCTGCAGGAGGAGGGAGTGACAGTCCGTCTCCCCCCACCCCCCCCACCCCCCGTGGGTGTGAAGATTAGGATAGCATGTAGCATATGGCCAGTGCCTCACACAAGCTGTGCCCTCCTACCACCCTCCCTGCAGAGGTGGGCAACTGTCCAGCTTCCTGGTGCAGCCTGGGGTGGGCACTGTGCCAGTTCTGTACCCATCCTGGGTCCTACACACAGACAGGATCTTGCCCAGGCCTTGGTGGCCCTCTTTCCACACTTCGAGCCCTTCTGGGGGAGACTTGAGCTCCTTGTGGTCTGGGGGAACCTCAGGGAGACCAAAGTGAGAAGGGAACCCACTGCAGCTGCTTCCAGACAGGACATGCCAGGGACCCGCGGGCAGAGGTGGGCTTCTTTTAGAGCCCCGCTACACTGCCCTCGGTGGTGACCGGGGCGGACCTGACGTCCTGATTCTGAGAACAGCTCTCCTCTCTTGCCCCGCGGGGGCCTTGGGCTGCAAATGGGAGAATGCTTGGTGCCTCCAGGACAGGTCACATCACTCCAGGTGCCCAGGGCAGCTTCTGGCGCTCCTGGGGCTGGCGGCTTTCCCTTGGACCTCCTCCCCAAAGCAGCTGTTTGAATCTTTTCCTCCTGCTCTGGCAGACAAGGAAGGCTCTGAACTCTCTGCTGTGACCCCCACCTTCCCTCTGGATTCTCCCTCTCTCTAGCCCCCCCTTGCACATTATCTCACCAGCAAAATAAAAGAACCAGACAGCCTGCTTATTTCCAGGTGGACGGGAGGGTTTGGGGAGGAGATAAGGGTGGATGACCCAGCTTGGCTATCTCCTCTGAGGCAGGGGTCAGGCCTGCTGTGTCAGGGAGGGGCAGGTAGATCAATGGGCAGCCCTCAGTGTCTTGAGACACTCTTCCCACCAAACCTATTAGGAGACTGTCCACCGTGAGCCCCCCACCCCCAAGATGGGAGGAAACTGGTCTGTCCCTTCTGTTTCCTGGCGGGCAGACCCCCACCCCCTCCGCCCCGCTCGCTTTCATCTCTCCTGCTTACCCACCCCCCACCCCCTCAGCACATTCCTGCCTGACAGCTCCGGCTTGTACCTGCCTCACCGCTGTCCACCTTGTTTCAATCAAGTAGGGGGCAGGGACGCGGAGCGCTTGGCTGCACTTGTGAGGGGCTGGGCCTTGGGAGGAAGGGGAGGCTGGAGCCCAGGGCTTCTGCTTAACGCTTCTGCTGAACTCCGGCGAGGTGGAGGTGGGCGAGGCCTCCCCTCAGGCCAGTAACCCGGTCACTACCCACACCTCCCTCACAGAGACCTGCGCCATCAACAACGGGGGCTGTGACAGTAAGTGCCACGATGCAGCGACTGGGGTCCACTGCAGCTGCCCCGTGGGCTTCATGCTGCAGCCAGACAGGAAGACCTGCAAAGGTGAGGCCTGAGAACAGGCATGTGGCGACCTCTGCCAGAGGAGGAGGTGGGGACAGAGATGAGAGAGCGCTTACCCAACCACACCTCCTCCACTCCCTTCTCACAAAGAAGCCAGGACGGAGCTAAGGGGCACCAAAGTCCAGCTAGCGCTGTGCTGCCTTCTGGGCCTCTGTCCCCTTGTGGGACTCTCACCGTGTCCCTGTATGGGCGGAGGAGGAGGTACTGAAAGAACATCCCTGAGCTAGGACATCTGAGCTCTGTGCCTGAGGTCATGGGTGCTTTGTAACGTCTTGAACCCGCATTCCCCAGGTCTTCCCAGTGGCTCTGGAAGGGTATGTCCCTTAGAAAAGCTGTACTAGGGAGCGTTAGGCGCACCAACATGAGAGCCTGGCTGCGGGGTTCAGAGCCCAGCTCTGTCTGCTCCAGTGTGGTGACCCTGGCCTGCTTCCTCTGGGCTGCCGTGGCCGGCTGCCCCCATTGTACCTAACTCACAGATGTGCTGTGGATGAGGTGCATACGGTCTAATTTGTACACAGTCTGGCACGGGAACCTTTTGGTTTAGCATCACTACGGTTTACGTTCCCACACCAGCCATTGCACTTCCCCCTCCTTCCAGTTAGCTGCCATTTGTGGACCACGAGGGAGAAAGGGGGAGGGTAGCCATTTTGAAAATGATGACTCATCATGTCTGTGTCTCCTCTGGTCGTGAGAAGTGGGGACTGGGAAGTAGTGCCGGGCTCGCTCTTTGTGTCTTTTGGCCCACCAGCTGCAGGAGGGGAGGGTTAGGGCACCGGGTCAGCTAGCCGCACTTGAGAGGTTTCCTGCTGGGAAGGACTGTTGACAGGTAGACCCAGAGTGAAGTCCCTGCCCCCTCCCTCCAGAAGCGTGAGTAGCCTGGGTCCTGTCTGCCACCAGCTAGGGGACCTTGACCTCAGGAAGGAAGCTGTTCACCCGCTCCTTTCCCTCTAGTACCAAAAGCTGCCAGGCTCTGAGTTTCTCCAGACCGCTGCAGTCCGGTCCCCGGCCTGGCCCCCTGCTCCTTATCGCAGCCTTTCTCTCTCTTGGAAGTCCTTTCTACCTGTGGATTCTCCTCCCTGAAGGCTGCCCCTTGCCAGCGAGTCCCTTAGGCTCCCCATATAACCAGCCCCCCCCCCAGCATTCCTGCCCCAACCTTTGTGACAGGACTCGGGTACAAAAGGAGCCCCGTCTGCAGTCTTGGGAACGGCTACCAGCTGCAGAGTAAGGGATGTGGACTAGCCTGGAGTTCAGATGGCCTCCTGGTCCCCTAGGGGTCCCCAGACGGTTGTTCTTTGCTGGCCTAGGTGGTTCCTAGACTCAGCCCCAGAAGAAAAAGGTGCCATAGGGGCCAGAAGTCCTGACAGGGAAGACATGGGGACTGAGGGTGACAGCCAAGTGAAAAGGGGCAGTCCAGGCCCCTCCCTGACTTCCTTGTCTCCTGTGGCCTTCAATACTGTCCTCTGGTCTGTTCTGTCTGCTCCCCAGACATAGACGAGTGTCGCTTAAGCAATGGAGGCTGCGACCACATCTGCCGCAACACCGTGGGCAGCTTTGAATGCAGCTGCAAGAAGGGTTACAAGCTTCTCATCAACGAGAGGAGCTGCCAGGGTAAGCAGTGGGGTCTTCCGGAGAGGCGCCGAGGTGTGAGAGCTTCGAGGATGCTGGGGTCTGGACAACTCCGTGGACGTGGGCGCAGCTGTACAGGCAGTGTTAGCCAGTGGTACTCCTTCCTCCTCGAAGACCACAGCTCCATGCTAGAGCACGCAGCTCGGCAGGGGGGCGGGAGAGTTTTCACCACCACGATCCAGGTCCTTCCAGATGTGGTCTGCTGCTGCTAGGTCATGACCCACAGGGTCCAGACCCTGACAAACTCCAGGCAGAGGTCACAGGGTGTTGGTCCTGCTCAGTCATGGATCCGGAGGCAGTCCAGGGTCTCCTTCCAGGCCGAAGTCCTTCACCTGAGTATGGGTCAGACAGACTGTCTCAAACTCTTCTTTTCCAGACATAGATGAGTGCTCCTTTGATCGAACCTGTGACCACATGTGTGTCAACACACCAGGAAGCTTCCAGTGTCTCTGTCATCGTGGCTACCTGCTGTATGGTGTCACTCATTGTGGGGGTAAGCCAGCAAGCTCCCCAGCCACCTCAGTCCCTCAGCTCTCTGCCCTCCAATGTCTGGTGTCCCCGTGCTGGCTTGTGGTAGTGTGTCATGTCTGCATCCAACACGGATAAAAAGGAAGGCAGCTTCCCAAGGCCAGCTGGCAGACAGAGTGCCAGGGAACAGCACCCCTCCAGCAGGATGTTTATTTTAGGGTTTCATGAACCCTAGGCTGTAGCCAGAGGTGACCCTGAACTCCTGATCCTCCTGCCTTGACCTCCCAAGGGTTGAGACCGAAGGCGGTCCACCACTGTGCCCAGACT
Organism: Onychomys torridus; assembly: GCF_903995425.1. NCBI lineage: Eukaryota > Metazoa > Chordata > Mammalia > Rodentia > Cricetidae > Onychomys > Onychomys torridus. The sequence continues at coordinate 63,952,913 of NC_050460.1, read as the reverse complement.
CTGCCTCCTAAATTCTACCCTCCACCCCCTTCACTGTTCCCAGAGACCCACCCTTGGTCTCTAGCCCAGTGAGAGGGTGAGAGCGGAAGGCACTGAAATGCTGGTCAAGTTGGCACCCGCTCAACAGCGTCTTTGACTAGGGACAGAGAGAAGAAGAAGTTTGAGCTCTCCACAGGCCAGAGAACCCTTCAGTGTCTTTGTGAGACTATTTAACATGAGCTCTCCCTCCCTGACAGATCTGTAAATACACAGTGGGTCTCTATCAGGTATTCCCTCACCTTGCATAGCTCAGTGTGTCTAGACACTTGCCAAAGGGGCTCACTTGTGGCCCAGTCCTGGCCCCGACTCCTCCACTGCCACTGCCAGTCTGTTTTCCTGCCGCTCCCACAGATGTGGACGAATGCAGCGTCAACAAGGGTGGCTGCCGCTTTGGCTGTATCAACACCCCTGGCAGCTATCAGTGTACCTGCCCCGGCCAGGGCCGCCTTCACTGGAACGGAAAGGATTGCACAGGTGCGTGGTGCCCTCTGCTGGCCAGACCTGGCAATGTTGTTTCCGGGGAAGGTTGGGGTCTGGTGGGAAGATGTGCCCGGGAGAAGGGTGGGGAACGTAGCCAGCTGGGCTAGGATAGGCATGCCATTTCTGTTTAAGATGTGCCCAGTGTCCTTGGGCACATCTGTAGTTCTGCACATGGATAATCTCTTTTTCCGAATTAACCGTCTGAGGGAGAAGGTGGGCAAGGCATGTTCCATAGCCTCAGGCCACGGTCCCCTCCCTAGAGCCAGTGAAGTGCCAGAGCAGTCCTGGGGCCTCAAAAGCCGTGCTTAGCTGCAGTCGGTCTGGCAAGAAGGACACTTGTGCCCTGACCTGCCCCTCCCGGGCCCGGTTTTTGCCAGGTATGTGGGAAGAGGGGGTTGGAGAGCTTGGGGGAGACGCTGGCTGTTGAGCGGCTCCTCTGTCCCCCTGGGGTTCTTCCAACCACTGGAGGTTGGGAGGCGGGTCAGAGTTGTGATAGGCCCCCTTCTCTCAGAGTCCGAGAATGGGTTCACCGTGAGCTGTGGTACCCCCAGCCCCAAGGCAGCTCCAGCCCGAGTCACCCACCCTGGAAACAGCACCACCTCCAACTACTGCCATGGTGAGCAAAAAGTCCTCCTTCCTCGACCCCCTAAACAGCACAGCTCTTTTTCACTCCTCCCCTGGCCTGACTTTTTCCTGGACCTGGTGCATCACTTTGTGATTCTCCACCTTGGCCCCCTACACCCATACCCCCGGCTCCCCCGTCCTGCTCTCCAGCTAACCCTTACCACCCCGCTTTGAACCGCCTTCCGCCCAGCTTCCTCACCCCTGCCCCAGGCTGCGCTGAGCTTTTCTCACCCCTCCAGAGGCTGCAACGCTGTCAGTTAAGCAGCGGGCCTCCTTCAAGATCAAGGACGCCAAGTGCCGTTTGCATCTGCGGAACAAAGGCCGAGCGGAGGAAGCCAGCAGAGCCGCGGGGCCAGGTCTGGACTGTGCTCCGACAGGGCCCCTCCAACCCTCCCCGCACCTCAGCCCCTCTGTTTGGGGCTGTCCTGTCCAGCGAGTCACCTGTACCCTGAACTCTGGACAGAAGACGGGGGAGCCACTGTAGACTAGGGCCTGAGAAGTCCCCCACCGTCCCTTCCACTGGGTAGATCAGACGAGGAGAAGGCTGCAGGCAGAGATGGGCTCAGGGCTGCCTGGGCTCCACGGGAAATGAGAGCCAGGACGGAGAACTCCGCCTGCAGCGGGAGCCCCCGAGTTTGAAGTTGACAAGGCCTCTGTTTCTAGGTGGCACCCCTTGCTCCGATTGCCAAGTCACCTTCATCCACCTTAAGTGTGACTCTTCTCGCAAGGGCAAGGGCCGACGGGCACGGACCCCTGGCAAGGAGGTTACCCGGCTCACCCTGGAATTGGAGGCTGAGGTCAGAGCGGAAGAAACAACAGGTGGGCCTATGGACGCTGTCGGGTGGGGGGGCCTATGGACGCTGTCGGGTGGGGGGGGGGCCTATGGACGCTGTCGGGTGGGGGGCCTATGGACGCTGTCGGGTGGGGGGCCTATGGACGCTGTCGGGTGGGGGGGGGCCTATGGACGCTGTCGGGTGGGGGGCCTATGGACGCTGTCGGGTGGGGGGCCTATGGACGCTGTCGGGTGGGGGGCCTATGGACGCTGTCGGGTGGGGGGCCTATGGACGCTGTCGGGTGGGGGGGCCTATGGACGCTGTCGGGTGGGGGGCCTATGGACGCTGTCGGGTGGGGGGGCCTATGGATGCTGTCGGGTGGGGGGCCTATGGACGCAGTCGGGTGGGGGGGCTATGGACAATGTCGGGTGGGGGGGCCTATGGACGCAGTCGGGTGGGAGGGCCTATGGACGCTGTCGGGTGGGGGGCCAAGGGGGAAGGCACAAAGCCGGGGTCGAAAAGAGAGGAGTCAGAGAAGGGGCATCTGTGCTTTCGGCCTGTGTGACGGCTCCTGGACCACCTCTCTCCCCCGCTCCTGCCTCTCTCCCGCCTCTCTCCTGGGCATCTGCCTCCTGCTCTGACCTCTCTCTCCGTCCTTGTCCTTTCTCACTCCCGCAACCATCCATTCCCAGCTGGCTGCGGGCTGCCTTGCCTCCGGCAGAGGATGGAGCGGAGACTGAAGGGGTCCCTGAAGATGCTCAGGAAGTCCATCAACCAGGACCGGTTCCTGCTGCGCCTGGCAGGCCTTGACTATGAGCTAGCCCACAAGCCAGGCCAGGTGGCTGGGGACCGAGCAGAGCCGGCGGAGGTCTGCAGGCCCGGGCAGCACCGGGCAGGCACCAAGTGTGGTAAGAGAGCTTGATGGGAAGCCAAGGGTGTAGGGAGTGGGGGAGGCCTAACTTGGCCCTGGCTCAGAGCGGAGCCGGACCCTTTGCCTCAGGTGCCGTTCTCAAACGGGGAGACAGTGAAGACCCTCCTGACCACTGTCCTCCCTTCCCTGGTCCCAGGCTGAAATCTAGGATACCGGGCAGGGCCAGCAGCCCTCCTGCACACAGATTTGACCTCCCCATCTCTCTAAGCACGATCCTGTTCGTTCCCTGACAGATTTCCCCCATATCTGGAAGAGTGGGAAGGGGAGTCTTAGGCCTGGGTGGTGGGAGATGGGGGGGGTGGCTAGCGCGGCCGACTCTCCCTCAGTCAGCTGCCCGCAGGGAACGTATTACCACGGCCAGACGGAGCAGTGTGTGCCATGCCCAGCAGGCACCTTCCAGGAGAGGGAAGGGCAGCTCTCCTGCGACCTTTGCCCTGGGAGTGACGCCCATGGGCCTCTTGGAGCCACCAACGCCACCACCTGTGCAGGTGCCAGGGGGACAGATAACACAGATTGGGCTAGGGCGGGCACTGGGTCGGCCCTGGGCATGGGGTTTTCCAAAGGGCAGGCCCAGGCTCCAGGCTACTCTCCTAGTTGATGTCCTGTTTGTATGCCTCTGTTCCCTAAGACTGGGGTGACCCCATGGAGTGACAGAGGAACCACCCCATCAGAGTTGGGCCCTTGCTTCACTGCAGGTCAGTGCCCACCTGGCCAACATTCAGTAGATGGGTTCAAGCCCTGCCAGCCATGCCCACGGGGCACCTATCAGCCTGAAGCAGGAAGAACCCTGTGCTTCCCCTGTGGTGGAGGCCTCACTACCAAGCATGAGGGGGCAATCTCCTTCCAGGACTGTGACGCCAAAGGTGAGTAGGTTATTTATTCCCCCAGGGGCCTCCCTGGCATCTAAAACTTTCCAGGTCCCCTGCAGAGCAGACCTGAGTGTATCAGTCCACCATATTCCCTGGAAAGCAAAGCCACGGTTGCCCAACCAAACACACCGTGTTGTTCCCAGAAGCCATCTGCGGGCCAAACCCAGGGATACAAAGTAACCAGTAATCCCACTATCAGACTGCAAAGTAACCAGTAATCCCACTATCAGACTGCCGCTCCCCTTCACCCCCAAGTGAGCTCCTCTATCAGTCTGCCACTGCTCAGTGCCTGGCCTTAAATTATGACCTGACCTGGGAATAAATAGGGACCTGGAAGAAACTTGGGAGTCCCCAATCTCCTGATTCTCCGTGACAAATGTGTCCTGCCCATCCTCCGCCCAGATGCCCACTTCCCTGCCTTAGCTCATGCCTCCTTCCCTCCTGCCTGCAGTCCAGTGCTCCCCGGGCCACTACTACAACACCAGCACCCACCGCTGTATCCGCTGTGCCATGGGCTCCTACCAGCCACACTTCCGCCAGAACTTCTGCACCCGCTGCCCAGGAAACGCAAGCACTGACTTTGACGGCTCTACCAGTGTGGCCCAGTGCAAGAGTACGCAGCAGGCCAGCCTGTGGGAAGTGGAGAGAGATCTTGGAGCCGTGGGCATGGGATGGGGGGGTGGGGGGGGATGAGCCGGCAGCAAGTCCAACTTCCACATGGTCCAAGTCCCCTCGGTCTCTAGGCCAGCTGTCAGGCTAAGACCTGTAGCATCCTTTCAGACATGAAAGGGCAAGAAGGAGGGTGGACCCAGAACTTGAAGAGCAGATGGTGGCTACCTTACATGCCTGTCCTCCATCTTCAAACTCTCCAGCTTGCTCAACATGGTACCCTACTGACGCTGCATCCTTTTCTTGTTCTATCTCCTGGGGTGTGGCTGCAGATCGGCAGTGTGGTGGGGAGCTGGGTGAATTCACTGGCTACATCGAGTCTCCCAACTACCCGGGCAACTACCCAGCGGGCGTGGAGTGTGTCTGGAACATCAACCCCCCGCCCAAGCGCAAGATCCTTATCGTGGTCCCTGAGATCTTCCTGCCGTCCGAGGACGAGTGTGGGGACGTTCTCGTCATGAGAAAGAACTGTGGGTGACTGCAGAGCGGGCTCAGGGAGGGGCAGTTGGAATGTGGTTGGGAAAGAGGAAGAGCTGGGGCAGTGATGTGGGGAAAGCCTTGGGGACAGCAGCTGGCACGGGGTGACTGATGCAGGTCTGGTGGAGAGTGGCGAAGAAGCTAGTCTTGGTCTGGGCTGCCAGTGCTGCCGCACGCGTGCACTCTAGCCCTTGTGTCGTCCTGATGGCGTAACCGGCAACTTTAATACACCACGTGATCGTGCAGTTTCAGCGTGCAGACTAAACCTGGGAACGATGGAAGAGGGGGTGTGCAGGCATGTGTCGGGGAGGGAGCCTCTGTTGTAATGACGTGGGCTCTGCTCTCTCCAGCCCCTCTGTTTTCTGACCTGACGCTTGCCTTGCCAGCCTCCCCATCCTCCATCACCACTTATGAGACCTGTCAGACCTATGAGCGTCCCATTGCCTTCACGGCCCGCTCCAGGAAACTCTGGATCAACTTCAAGACTAGTGAAGCCAATAGCGCTCGTGGCTTCCAGATTCCCTACGTGACCTATGATGGTGAGCAAGGACAGCAGGGGTGCAGAGGTGGGTTGGTCTTGTGAGGGGACCAGGGGAGCAAAGAGTTCCCACCCTCAGCCCCCACCCCTGGTTGACTTTACAGAGGACTACGAGCAGCTGGTGGAAGACATAGTGCGGGACGGCCGGCTCTATGCCTCCGAAAACCACCAGGAGATCCTAAAGGCAAGTGAACATTCACTATGGCGGCTAACGCACATGGGCTCGCACCAATGTGCAGGCAAAATGCTGCGTGCCAGCATGACATCCTGTTTCCTGGCTCATTGCCAGTCCCCAGATGAGAGCGCTGAGGCCCAGACGAGAGCTCACCTGCGGCCGGCCTGGGCTCTGAGTCTAGCTCCTAGAACACTAGTTACCACGCTGGGTCACACCTTGCGGGGTGAAAGAGAAGGTGAGGAGAAGGGTCCTCTCCTTTTCCCATCAAGAAATGCAGGGGAGATAAAATGTAGAGCAATGTTTTCTTCGGTGTTTTAGACCAGGTCTTACTTGTGTGGTTCAGGCTGAACTCCAGCTCCTCCGGCCTCTGCCTCCTCAGTGCTGGGATTATAGATCTAGAGGAAAAGAAACATTTCTAACATTGAGGAAAGAACGATGCCCTGGGTCTATGGAGTCTGGCCGTCTGTGGTGGTGCTTACCTTTAACACCAGCACTCGGGAGGCGTAGGCAGGTGGGTCTTGGTGAGTTTGAGGCCGGTCTGGTCTGTACATGGAATTCCAGACCAGCCAGGGATACACACAGTGCCTTCCAAATTTTTTTTACTTCACTTTTAATTATGGGTATTTGTGTGGACATGAGCCTGTGAGTGCCTGGAGGCCAGAGGCATCAGATCCCCCTGGAGATGGAGTTCCAGGCAGTTGTGAGCCACCCAGTATGGGTGCTGGGAACTAAACTCAGGTCCTCTGCAAGAGCAGTATATGCTCTGAACCCCTGACCATTCTTTCAGGTCAAATGTGGCTGGGTGTGATGGCATGCACATATGGTTTGGCCTATTGAGGAGCTGCGGTGGGAAGGTCACTTGAGCCCAAGAGTTAAGAGGCTAGCCTGGGCGACACAAAGGACTCCAGCTCCAACAACCAATCAAATGTGCAGTGCGACCATCCTTTACAACACAGCGCCGCTGCACTGGGTCTGGTGCACACACTCTTCACCCCAGCACTCGGGAGGCGGAGGCAGAGGCAGAGGCAGGCGGATCTCTGTGAGCTCTGGGTCAGCCTGGGCTACAGTGAGCTTCAGACCAGCCCTAGCCACACAGCGAGACTCTGACTCAAAACCAAAGGACAGTCTAGTCCAACTGTCTTGATTAGAGTGGAGTTGAGAGGCTGGAAGCCCCACCTATTTCAGAAATCTGTGGGTAGAGCCTAGACGCCAGGAGATGCGTTGTTAGTTCTGTTGGGTTTGTGTGGGCACGTGTAGTGGGGGTGGGGGAGTATGTGCATGTGCGGGTCAGGACAATCTGGAGGAGTGGTGTGCCCCGCGCCCCCACCCCGGTGTGGGTCTTGGAAATTGAGCTGAGGTTGCCAGTGCCTTTTCCTGGCAGGTCTAAGGCATAGTGCCTGGCATCTAGTGGGGGGGGGGGCAGGAGACGCCATGAGGAAAGGGCTTGAAAGGTGCTGTTGGGTGACTGGGCAGCCGTGGGGTGTATTTGAGGACTGTGGGTCCACAGGGCGGAAGAGTAGAGGAGAAGCAGGACACAAAGGACACGCGGCTAGCATGCCGCACAGAGGACCTGACTTTTATTGTGAGTGAGGAAAGAAAGCAGAGGGCTGGGTGTACCAGTGGTGGAGAGATGCTGGTCAGGCATGAGGCTTGGGGCTCAGCTCCTGGCACCGCGTTACCGTCGGCATTATAAAAAGAAGGAACTTTCACCAGACAGGATGTGCCTGCCTGTAGATCTGCTACTGGAGCAGCCCTAGTACGAGGACCATTTGAACCCAGGAGTTTCAGATTACCCTACACAAGATGGCAGGGCCTCATGTCAGGAAAGAAAATCCAGAGAACAGGAGCCAAAAATGTGTTTCAAACATGAAGTAAACTAATTAAACACCCTACTGTAGCTGCTGTGAAGAGACCGATCTATGGTGGGTCAAGGATGGAGACCAAGCCCAGGCCTAGTGGCTTGCACCTCTAACCCCGGCTATTCAAAAGACTGATCGTGCCAGATCGTGCAACTTAGTGAGGACCCTGTCTCAAAAAGCAGTTGAGAGAGCTGGGGCCATAGCTCAGTAATAGAATATGTGCTCAGGGGCTGGAGAATTGGCTCAGCAGTTAAGAACATTTGTTACTTCCTGCAGAGGACCTGGGTTCAGTTTCCAGCACCCACACAGTGGCTCATGACCATCCATAACTCCAGTTCCAGGGACTCCAACAACCTCTTCTGACCTCCTCTAACACCAGGAACACTGTAGGGCACATACACAGGTGAAAGGCACATAAGTAAAGCTAGGAGAAAAAAGAAAAGAACACTTGCCTAGGTCAACCTCAGTAGCATAGAAACAGAACAAAGACATAGACCAGCTATTGAAGTGGTCTAGGGGGGACTGTGGTGGCCTGGCTCACAGTGGTCAGCCCCTGCGTGTACTCTGAAGGAGTCAACAGTCTGAGGCCGTGAGAAAGTGGGCTCACCACGGCTCCGCAGACCAGGGCCCAAGAAGCAGAGGGCTAGAGCTGCCGTTAACTGAGCTGTGGATTCTGGTGGTGGGAAGAGTCCAGGGGTCGCCTCTGGGCATGCTCAGCGTGGGGCGCTTTTAGACATAAAGTCTGCTGAGTAACGCTACCTGCCGTCTTCTGCAGGACAAGAAGCTAATCAAGGCCTTCTTTGAGGTCCTGGCCCACCCCCAAAACTACTTCAAGTACACAGAGAAGCACAAGGAGATGCTGCCCAAGTCCTTCATCAAGCTGCTCCGCTCCAAAGTCTCCAGCTTCCTGAGGCCTTACAAATAGCGCCCCTGGGCCCCCGAGACGCAGGTTTCAGAGCGCCGACTCCCTGGCCCTCAGAGCTGGCACCGCAACCTCACACAGGAACCTGTCCTCTCTTGGAGGAGAACTATCACTATACCAGGCACTCACCCCTTCCGTCTTCTCTCTCTACTTCTTTCTTACATGTTCCCTGGAAAAGCCATTCAGTGCTGCCCCTGTCCCCCCAGAGGTGAAGAAACAGAACCGTCTCCTCTGCCCATCTCACCAGCTCACATCCCCGGCCCCCATCCGTCTTTGGAAGGGTGTCGGAGGCCCAGAAGAGGATCGGGTCTGCTAGGAAGTGGGGGTGGGTAAGAAAGGCTTCTGCCATTATAGGGTTGTGCCTTGCTAGCCAGGAGCCAGAATATCCCTCCTGTGCTGCCCAGAGTGGCTCTTTTACAGCCCAGAGTCCTGCCAAAGAAGCCTTTGACGTACCAGCTTTACGCCGACACGGGCTGCCAGGCACACAGTTTGAGCCCCGGGGTGCCCACACAGTTGGCGTTCTTAACTGTACGGCTTCTCTCATCTGCCTGCCTGGGCTGCCTGCGTTGGGTTTACAAGTGGTCCATACCACTGGGGCCGCGGGCGGGGGGCAAACCCTGGCTGAGGAGGGAGAGCAACAGGCATTATCTTGTGTGCCAGAGCCCAGCTGGGGTTCCCAGTGACAAAGCTCTGTGGGACAGAAAGCAGGGTTTTTTAAACCATTGCCCAAAACAGAAAGAAAACTATGCCCTAAAGGACGGGCCTGCAGAGCGAGTGGAGCCAGCCTCGGACACTAACCTTTTCCTTGCCCGTCCTCCCTGGCCCAGGCATGTCCTCACCCCACCCAAGTGCTCCGTGGGGAGACTTTCTCCCCCTGCTAAGTGCTTTCCTTAAAGAAACCTGCCATTGACCATCACCAGCCTAGACCTTGCTCCAGTTTTTCCCTTGCAGCCCTAGGTGGCTTGTGGGCTCCACCAAAGAGGACCCCACTCTGCAGCCAGCATGGAGCTGCCTACCTCTGGCCTCGGGCTGTGGGCAGCAAGAATGTGTATGCCCTTGGCAAGCCGCCCGCCTGTCCTGTCCACATCTGAGAAGTGCAATCATTTCTAGTCTTTCTGTGTTGTCTAGAGGGAGGGGGTTTGGTTTTCTTTTTCCTCTAGCAGAACCCTATTTATAGCTGCCAAGGAGAGAAGAGCACGTTGGGAGTGGAGGGATATCAGTTTGACTCTCAAAAGCCCTGAGCACTGGAGCATCTCATGGGCCTCTGTCCTACCTGAGGCCACCTAGAACTTCAGGTGCCCCGCTGTGTGGAGCCAGGGCAATCCCTCGGAGGTGCCGGAAGGGTAGGAGGGCGATTCTGGTAACCTGATGAAGCAGGAAGGAGATGCTGTTGACTAAGGCGTCCCTGCCATCTCTGTGCCTATGGAGTCATGGTTCTGATGCAGATGGACTGGCCGGTAATCCACTGCGAGCAGGGGACATCTACCCTGTCGCCGCCTTCTGTTTCCCTGCATGCCAGGGAAGAGGATCAGGACAAACTCTAAGGATGGCCAGCTCAGGCTCCCAAGGCCAGAGAAGGCTGGGGCAGCCTCGGATAGGACAGTCATCCACGTATGCAACCGGTGAAGGGACAAGAAGCAGGCATGTGCCTGACACTGGCCACCTGCCTCCTGAGAGTTGACTTCCAGCCTGTTTCAACTACTGGTTTTCGAAAGGAAGAAGAACCACGTCCAGGCCCTGCAAGTACTCCACCCTTGACGCACCTGCTGCCTGGAAAGTCCCCGATTTGCTCCTTCTAGTTCCCTCAAGGCTGGACAGTCGCTAGCGACCAACTGACTCCTCAGGTCCAGCTCTAGGTGACGCCAAGAGATTCAACACTGAATGGTCTGATCCACACACACCAGCCAAACAGCCAATGCAATCAAAGCCAGTTTCCTGGCCATCTGTTAGCCAACACCATGGGGTGGAGTGGGTGGGGGTCTGCTGTCTGTCTGTCTGGGCCAGAGAGCTGTTGTGAAGCTGTTAAATGGCTTCCTGCGAGGGTGAATGGCATTGTGGGAATGTCTCTACTTCTCCAGAAGTGCCACAGAACAGCTTCAACAACTTTGACCATCCTACCAGAAGCAAGGCTAACTTTGTGCGTCCTCTCTCCCTGCCATTTGCCACACAGAGAGTGCCCCCCAGTGTCTGCCATTAGGGCACGGCTCCTCCTTGCTCCTTTTCCTGCCATCCCCCACACACGAACACTTCCTCTAATCATGCGTTGTATAGCTGCTGGAACTGCACATGATGACTTCACGGTACAGAGAGAACAGGCCACCAGGCTTAGCTCATATCAAGATGGCTAGAGGAGAGCAAGCCGCTGCTGAACTTGGAGGAAACTGGCCCTGGGGCACCTGACTATGGGGGCTCAGTGGAAGGAAGAGGACAACTCAGGGACTTTCTAAGAGGAAGCGAGGGAATGCGAAGATGGTGTGAACAGAAACCCTTCATCAGCTGAACAGGCCTCAGGACCATGGCACCTCATTCATCTTAGCACAAACCTGCCCTTACTGGAGTTCCAGTGTAGGAAGTCATTTCCATGAGGCTCCAAGCACCAAGGGACACATCTCAAGAAGGTACTAGGGTCCTCAGGTGCACAGTGATGCTTCTGTAGCCCTCTGCCTCTGTCTGTATCGTCAGGCCAGCCAACCCCTAAACCTGAGGTCATTCTCAGAATTAGGAGAAAACTGACCAGAGCCTGGACGTGGGCTGCTCACCCTAAGCCTGTGGGAATCCTCCGAGGATTGCCTCTGAGTTATCAGTGCTCCTGTGTCCCCGAATGTGGAGGCAGACAAGACTCAGATGTATTGCTTCAAGTTCAGGTGGACAGGCTGGGCTTTGGCTCTTCCGATTCTTTGTGAATCTGAGACATGTTCTCCGCATGCATGTTTGAGGTGACTCTTGAATGGACTGGAAGTCATAGCTCAATATTCAGGAAAAGCTTAGGGAGCATTCCAGTATTTGTATTTGCTGCTGTGCTTCAAGATGACCGTCTCAAAGCAGGGGGAGGGAGGCAAAGTGTAACTGCCCCCAGCAGAAGATGTTAACCTGCCTGGCTTCTTCCTCAAGTCCAGGAAAAGTAAACACCACCAAGGAACCCTTCACCTTGGACCTGTCTCAAAGGTACAACAGCCATTATTTGGACTAGGAATCCTGTAAGAATTCGAGGGAACAGAAGCCCAGGTTCCGCTGGCAGCTCACCAGCACAAAACAAATGGTTGTAGTTTGGACACGCTAAACATTCTGTGTAAGCTGAAGGTTCAGAGAATAATTATCACGCGGAAGGCTTTGTTTTAGTGCAGAAGAAATTCTCAAAATACTGTATTTATACCTGCCTTCCGCTATACCGATACAGTAAGCATCTCACAATCAACAATAAACAGCAAACGATGTGGTTCGTAGAGTATTTTGCACTTGGGGAAAATATGTATCTGAACCTGTAAAATGGAATGTTTGGATTTTGTATTGTCTTTTTTATATTATTAAAATACTAAATGGAACTCCTCAGTCTGGCACGCATCTTTTCTACTTCAACAACTTGTCCAATAGCTGGGGAGGAATCGTAAGTAGTTCAAGTATTATGACTCCCAGACAAGGCTGGCTCCTTTCTCCCCCAGCTCTTCCTCCCTCCCTTCCTTCCTTCCTTCCTTCCTTCCTTCCTTCCTTCCTTCCTTCCTTCCTTCCTTCCTCCTTCCTTTCCCTAACCCTTCCTTCCTTTCTTTCTTTTTGGTTTTTCAAGACCGGGTTTCTCCACCTATCCTGGATCTTACTCAGAGATCCGCCTGCCTCTGCCTCCTGAGTGCTGGGATTAAAGGTGTGCGCCAGCCTGGGCTACAGAGTGAGTTCCAGGAAAGGCACAAAGCTGCGCAGAGAAACCCTGTCTCGAAAAACAACAACACCAACAACAAAGATGTCCTGTTCCTAGCACTTAGGGTCACCCGACTGTGTTTTTTATGGAAGATGGTCTTGGCCACCAAAATTGTGAAATACAGAGAAGCCAGCTGCTCCCATCATCACTCTGCCTGTGGGCCTTGGCAAGCAATTCCCAATTCTTCATAGATAACGGCCTCACCTTAGTCCATGGACTCACTTCAGAGGGTGACTTGAGGAACAAGGGAAAAAAATGGGCCTGAGCAATTAATAATACCTTGGGTTGACCCACCAGAACCTTGGGCTTCCTCTTTAACATCTGTAATGAAGATAGGGGAGGTCATTCCACGATCACCGAACCATCATATGCCAAGCAGTGTGATCTGGCCATCACTGCTTGGCCACACGGCCATGCTCAGAGTTCACGCATGTGGCTTTGTAGTTCTACCCGAGAGTCCCACACACTTCTCAACAAGGGAGAGAATCCGTCCCACCAGTGGCTGGAAGTGTAAATTCTCTGGCATTCTATTTTAAACGCATGAACTTCTTAGGAATTTGATGTAGTGTGATCAACGAACTGACAAAATTACATTCCTGGAACTGCAAATCTGAGACCAGATCCAAGATCACTGCACCGCAGCAACTGAGAGCCATCCTCTAACGTCACCCCACCCTCTTATTATTCACTAATTTGCAGCTCAGTGGCAGAGCATTATGGCCAGCAAGCATGAGGCCTTGAAGTTGATTCCTAGTATCAAAATAGTAAGATTCTACTCCACAGTATCTTCCTCACCAATCTTAGGACCTGAAATTTATTAGAATCATTGCATAGTAGCACACACCTCTGATCCTAGCACTTAGGAAGTAGAGGCAGGCAGATTTGTTAGTTTGAGGTCAGCCTAATTTACCTAGTAAGTATCAAGCCAGCCAGGGCTACATAGTGAGATGCTGATTTAAAAAAAAAAAAAAGATTAGGATCCATTACTTTAGACAGTTGGTTTCTGAGTTTTTGTTAAATGTGTAATGGGAGACGTTGATTGAACAGCGTGCCATCTGCAAGAGAATATGGCAAGGAAGAGATGTTTTACTATAGTAACAAGTGGTGGAGTTGAGCAGATTTAAAAAGTTCATTCTTTTAAACTCACCAAGTAACTGAAGATGATCTGGAACCTTTTGTGTGTGTGTGTGTGTGTGTGTGTGTGTGTGTGTAAGCATGCCACCATGTGCCTTTGGAGTTCAGAGGACAGATTCTCTTTTTCCACCATGTGGGTTCCAGAGATCGAACTCAGGTTATCAGGCTTGGCAGCCTTTCCCCCCATGAGCCATCAAGCCAGCCCTGATGGTTTACTCTTGACCCTCCTGTTCCCACCTCCCCAGGGCATTACAGGTACACACCGTGGTGTCTGGCTTTCCTGCTCTATTTCTAACCAACAATTCCTGGTATAAAATCCCTGGAAAGGTCCTGGCCTGCTGTGCTAGGATGGCAGGGCCAGCTCCTACTGGGGGTATACTAGGGTAAAGTCCAGTGCCACACTGAGACTTCAGGATTAACAGGCACATGCCAGGGATCCTCCCACTCAAGCTACTTGTTTTTTTTTAAACTGAAAGTTCATTCTCTTTTCATCTTCTCTCGGGTTTCTGAAAATAACCCTAAACCACAATTCCTTCCTGACTAGAGAGGAAATGATAAAAGAACTTTTAAAGTCTGGGTGCCAGCTGTGAAGTGGGGGACAAAGGGAGCACAAGTTCAAGGCCACCTTGTGATACATAGTTCAGGCAGCGGTGACGCACGCCTTTGATCCTAGTACTCGGAAAGCAGAGCCAGGCCAGCCTGGTCTACAGAGCGGGTTCTAGGACAGCCAGAGCTGTTATACAGAGAAACCCTGCCCCCAAAAGGGGGGGGGGGGCAGGCCCTTGGTTTTGCTCTTCACATTGCTAGCCTACCAAGAGGAGCGGTCAGTTTAGAAGCTGACGGAGGAATGAGTGAGCGCCCAAGGGCCTGAGGGAGACTGGCAGGGTGCTCTACCTCCGCGTCCATCCTCCACAATGCCATCTCTCAAGAAAGGCAGTGTCGAGGGAGCACCATTCCTCAACACGGGCTGTCAGAGAGGATCAGCCCTCTGGGAGGAAGGTCCAGCAGAGAGGAACGTCGGGGCCCTTCTTCCTCTGGAGAGAGGAGGGGCGTCCCTAAAGGCACACCAACGCTCATGCTCCCCAAGGCACTGTCCCCCAGAACACGGGACCAGGGCAGTCCTGCAGGGAGTACTGCAATCAGGTCCCTCAGAATGCTGTCCTCCAGGGCATCTTCCCACAAACTGCAGAGAGGACCGTCCCTCGGGGCGCCATCCCTGGGGGCGCCGTCCTCCGGGGCGCGGGGAGGACCGTCCGTCCATCAGGGATGACGGTCAGGGCGCCGTCCTCCGGGGCGCGGGGAGGACCGTCCGTCCATCAGGGATGACGGTCAGGGCGCCATCCCCCGGGGCGCGGGGAGGACCGTCCGTCCGTCAGGGATGACGGTCAGGGCGCCATCCCCCGGGGCGCGGGGAGGACCGTCCATCAGGGATGACGGCCAGGGCGCCGTCCTCCGGGGCGCGGGGAGGACCGTCCGTCCATCAGGGATGACGGCCAGGGCGCCGTCCCCCGGGGCGCGGGGAGGACTGTCCATCAGGGATGACGGCCAGGGCGCCGTCCTCGGGGCGCGGGGAGGACCGTCCGTCCATCAGGGATGACGGCCAGGGCGCCATCCCCCGGGGCGCGGGGAGGACCGTCCCTCCGAGCCCCGTCCCCTCCAGGCTCCTCGGCATCGCCCTCGGCGGTAACTCCCTGGAGATACCTGCAATTGGCTTCCCCGGGACCGACTCCGGCCGCGCAGCAGCCTCGGGCCGCAGCCCCGCCGCCGAGCCCTACCCATTGCTATGGCGACGGCGGCCCTCCACGCGGCGTCGTGACGTCATCACGCCCTCCCCGGGCGCCCCGGCGGCCCGCAGTGAGGGAAGCAGGGGCGGAGCTCCGAGAGGCTCGCCCGAGGAGACTTGGCGGCCCGGGCTCCGGGGCCCGGGAACCGGGATAAAGCAGGCCGGCCGCCGCGGCGGAGGGGGGCGGGCTGGAGCGTGGCCCCGCGCTGGTCATCCGGGTTCCGGGGCCCGGCGGAGGCCGCGCCGGGAGCGAGAGGGAAGTGCGGCCGCCCTGGAACCTGGATATCGCGCGAGGCAAGCCGCGCGCGGGCGGGCGGGCTATGGCGCAGGCGGGTTGCGGGGCCGGCGCTGGTGGCGGGGCCCGGTGCATGGCGGTCTGTCGGCGGAGTCGCCCTCGGGGGCTGTCAGGTTGGTGGCCGCGGGAAGAGTGGGTCCACCGTGCCCCGAGGCGGGAGGCCGGGCGGACGCGGGGCCCCGCGAAGGTCCGGAGCCCGTCGTGCCCACCCTCCTCGGGCCCCGGCCGGGCGGCTGGGCCTCCCTGGACGGTGGCCTGGCCCCACCCCCACCCAGGGTCCCTGCCCCTCTATTCCGCCCTGGACTCCTCCCCCAGGACTCCCAAACCCCACCCCGTGACCGCGCCCGCCTCCACCTCGCTGACCCCATACACACACGGCAGACCTTACTAGGTGACCGACCCCGGATCCATTGACTGCTAACCCCAGCCCTGCTTCTGGACCCACCAGCCTCAGCCCTGATACAGTGATCGCACAGCTCCAAGATCCCCACAGTCCCCAGTGACCCCTAAACTACCCTCTGCGGACACCCTTCAAAGCTCTCCTGGCTACTGCAAATCAGACCCCGTAAGTTCCCCGCCTGCCCATCCACGTTAGCTCTCGTGACCTTCGCCCTGTAACACCATGATCATCTTCACCCCACTGACACCCCTCTTTGACCACCCCCCCAGCCCCCAGTGTCAATCAGCACATAACTTAAGCCCACCCCCCCACCACCACCACCACTGTGGTGCTGAAGAGTATGTATGGAAATGAATTATCAATGGAGGCATCAGAGAATTCTGGATTGAGTGTGTGGTCCCAGGTTCAAGTTCAGATTCTATCATGTTGGGCTTTGGGAACCTGGGAAAGGTCCTGTCCTTATGCTGGACTTCAGCTTCTGATTGCGATATGATTGAGTTTGATGATCCCAAGTGTTTCTGCCAAGTAAAGTTCCACAATTCTTAGTCAAGACAAAAATAGAGAACTTTTTTTGTACTCTCTCCTAGAAGTGCCCCAGGGTCCACTTGCTTCATCGGATCATTTTTCTCCATTTCCATGACCCTACACTTAATTGTCCCCACTCATCCCCCTTGTTCGGGCTCTATCAGTTTGTGAAAGCAGTGTAGCAGTTGAAGCCTTTCTGACCCCTTTGTCACTATTCTGCCAAGGGAGGATGGTAAAATGCCCCCCCTCCCCGTAACACATGCAGAATGTTCAGCCCCATTGCTGGCCCACAGAAAACCTTTAAGGGATAGCAGTTGTTTTTAGTGAAGGTCTTAACTGGCCTGGGACTGGAGAGACAGTGAGCACATGGCCCATACCGTCACTACTGCCGCCATCTTGGAATCCCTGTCCCAATCTGATGGGGCTCCTCACTTCCTGGGATTCCTGTCCCAATCTGATGGGGGCTCCTCACCTCCTGGAATCCCTGTCCCAATCTGATGGGGGCTCCTCACCTCCTGGAATCCCTGTCCCAATCTGATAGGGCTCCTCACCTCCTGGGATCCCTGTCCCAATCTGATGGGGGCTCCTCACCTCCTGGAATCCCTGTCCCAATCTGATAGGGCTCCTCACCTCCTGGAATCCCTGTCCCAATCTGATGGGGCTCCTCACCTCCTGGAATCCCTGTCCCAATCTGATAGGGCTCCTCACCTCCTGGAATCCCTGTCCCAATCTGATGAGGGCTCCTCACCTCCTGGAATCCCTGTCCCAATCTGATGGGGGCTCCTCACCTCCTGGAATCCCTGTCCCAATCTGATAGGGCTCCTCACCTCCTGGAATCCCTGTCCCAATCTGATAGGGCGCCTCACCTCTCACTTTCGCTTTCCTAGCTCCTTAATAGTGATCACCCCTCCCCCAGCAACTACTGTAGGTCAAGCTTTATTTATACAAAACAACTCTCACAAGCTTGAGGTATTAGCTACATCCGTCACCACTACCTCCCCAACTTTTCCTGGGAGTTGCTTTAAATAAAGGAATCTGGAATTCATCCATTTGAGCCATCTCAGAAAACCCACTAACGCCAATGCTTCTTGTATCCTAACTTCCTGCTTTCCCAAATTCCCCTCGCTCTCTAGTAATTCTTAAACTCAACATCAGCACCTTTCATGACCCACAAGGTTTCTACTCCCCTTTGCCTCACAACTTAATGACTTTTCTCATCCTGTTCATGACTTTTGACCTCTTTTCCCCTGAGACCCTGCCCTGCCCCTTCGGTGGGAGGGACATATATACCTTTTTTAAATTCCTGTTTGAGGCACTTGTAATAAAAGACAGATTAGGGTTGAGATTTAGCTCAGTGGTAGAGCGCTTGCCTAGCAAGCGCAAGGCCCAGGGTTTGATCCTCAGCTCCACAAAAAAAAAAAAAAAAAAAGAGAGAGAGAGAAAGAAAAAAGACAGATTAACAAGTGAAAAACATGTAAGTTTATTTAGTATAACTTACTCAGTTAAGGAGGTGGGGACCTGCAGGTTAAACCCACATATTTTCATTCTAGACTTGGTAAAGATGGATAGTTCAAGAAAAATGTAAGGCCAAGAAAGGGCAGTAAATGGGAGCAGGGTAACATAACAAGCTCCAGATGTCCAGCCTCTTACCTGTGGCCTGCATCTTTAAAAAGAAGGATGCCTTTTTTCCCTGGGTATAGGGAGGGCATTTAGCCGGTGATGGTCTTTTGACTTGCTTCAGAGGAGAAGAGAGACCTTGGTTCTCATGTCCTCAAATCACTGTGCTTTGGGGTAGCATGTCCGGAACACAATTAACCTTAACACTAAGCAAGCACTGTACCATTGAGCTGTATTCTCAGCCCCTGTGGCTGCCCTTTGCTCAAGTTTGGGACCTTGGAGCTCCCAGCTCTCAGTGATTCCACTGACGTTATTACCCCCAGTCCATTCCTGGGGCAGATGCCTGAGGCATCTGTGTCCCTGTGCTATTGGAAGCCTGTTCAGTGTGCATCCTAGCTCCCCCCCTCGCTTCTGCTATCCTCAGCCGCATCCTGTTCCCTGGAACCTCTAACTAGTTCTTCTAGAGACCTTATATCATGCCCAGCTTCTGTGAAATGAGTCACTGCTGCCCAGCAGCCCCACTCTTCATGTACCTATGCACTTGCCCATTCCAAGATCCCACCTTTCTGCCCGCACCCCTGCTCAGATGCTGAATCTCATCCCCTCATATTCATCAAATGCCGTTCATACAGCGTCAGCCCCCTCCTCTCGTTTCTGTCAGTGAGCTTTGTCACCTCACAGATCTTGGTAACAAGTTGCTTACATTGTAACTCTCCCTCCCACACAGCTCCGCTGTGACACTGGCACTCTTGCTGGTTTGAGTTCTGGGGCCGCTGCCTGCTCTCGGTCCTGTAGGGCAGACATGCTCTCGGTCCTGTAGGGCAGACATCGTGTGGGTCTGGTTGGTCCTGAGAACTGCACTGTTCTCTGAGAATGTCTGATGGATTCAGATACTAAGCCCCGAGAGCCCCTGTCTTTTGCCCTTGGAAGTCCTGCAGCACTGATTGGCTGCGTCTCCTGAGCACACTCTCGTTCCCAGCCTCTTTATGCAGTTGCTTTGCTGGAGATCCTCAGAGGATAGACTGTTGTCGGCTCCCCCGGCACTGAATTAGTCCTATTGTTTTCCAAGCCCTGGCTCCCCTCCCACTGGAAGCCGGATGGTGAGTAGCAAATATGACATTAAAGAATCATGCCCCAAAGTCTATTCTGTGAGTCACCCGACTCCCAGTGTTGGTTGAGTAGCCGTAAGCAGCAGGTGAGACTGCAGGACTCTGTGGGTGGATTTCTGAGGCGCGTACACCCCACCTTGCTTTTCTCTTTCTAGGGTACAAGACATAATCTGCCTTATGTGTGTACCTTTCTCCTCCACCAGCCGTCCTGTGACTTCCTTGAGAACAGGGGCTGGATCCTTTTATTTTTTGGCGTCTTGATCTTCCCTCGTCTTTAGAAGGCAGGAAGTCAGTCTTTGCGTACTGCACTGAGTGAGCTCTGAAGGTCTTATCACCAGCAAACAAGTGAAACACATTCTATAGCCTCATCCTCCTTCCCCAAAGCCCTCTGAGCGTGCTGACAGGTCAGACAGTTTGGAACTTAGGTGCCTCATTGTTCTGGTGAGGGAATTGGTAATAGTGCTGGGGTTTTTGGTTTGTTGGCTTTTGGGTACGTAAGCCCAAAACAAGTTGGTTGGAAGACACTGGACTCCAGGCAGGATGGCTCAGCAGGTGAAGAGCCTGATGTCTCGAGTTTGATCTCTAGGACAAACAGTAGGAGATCCATAGGAGAGGACTGACTCCTCCAAGTTGTCCTCTAGCCCCCACACAAATGCCATGGCATGCTTGTGCTGTGAGTGCACCCACATGAAACAAATAAACACAGTTCTAAAGGTGTGTTAGAATCCAGCGGTAGCAGTCAGGAACTTCCTTGTACAGACTTGTTTTCAAGAAAATGGCTGGAGTGGAGGACAGGAAACCTGTCGCTGGCTAGTTGTTGGACATTGTTGGGCCTGTGAAAGTTTTACTATTCTACTTTTCTGTGTGTTGGAAATCTACGTCAGGAGGTGATGGTGGAGGAGGAATTAGTTGAATATGTACAAATTTAGCCCTGTTCCTCAGAAAAACACCTCCAAATCAAATGAGCCTCTATTACTGAATCGGGACTTCCCTAGACCAAGGAGAATATTTAGCTCTAACCTGTGTCTGACCTCTGTTTGTGAGCTATCAGAAGGCTACATTTAAAAATTAGCACTCTGCAGAAGTCTGTGCTGGTGGCCTGGGACCTGTACTATCCTAGCAACAAGAGCCTGGTGCCCTGGTGCATTGTGGTGCCCGGCTCACCAAGGCTTCTGGTGGTAAATAGCCGGACTGGGTCTGGGAACAGGTGAGGCAGGGAGAAGGTACCCTCCTCCAGGGTGAGAGAGCCCCAGGCTCAACCAGGATCTTTCCCTTCTGACCTACTTGGAGATCCTAAGGGATGGGTGTTCATGCATTCACTGATCATTCACCCACCTGTCCATCTGTCCATCCACCCATCCATTCTGTAAGTTAATTTGTCTGCTGTGTGCAAAGCACTCTTTTAGATGCTGCGGATAGAGGACTGAGTTTGCCCATTGGGGACCAGACAAGAGAGACAGATGATAAAGCAAACAGAACAATTGGAACCGTTAAGTAGAGAAGAGAGAGTGGCCTTGTTTAGGCCACTTTAGGCAGAGCGGCGAGGAACTTGTTGCTCAACAAAGACCTGATGGAAGTTAGAGATGGGCCTGGCATATATATATCTGAGGGAAATTTACTTTTGTGACAGTAGACAAGCTAGCACACAGGCCCTGAGGCAGAAATAAGCCTGGTATATTCCAAAACACGAGGAGTCAGCCAGGACTGCTGTGGTTCCAGAATGGCTGCATTCTGACGAGAAACAGAGCAGGAGCTGTTGGGGTGGGGAACGGATTGAGAGCAGATCTTGGGTCTCACAGGCCACCAGCCACTAGGCAGATAAGTGACATGATTTGACTTACGTTCTGAAAGCTTAACGCCAGCTGCTATGTTGAGAATAAGCTGTATTGGGGCAGAGTGGAAGGACAGGCACTGGGGTGCTCCTGCAGTGGGAACCGATGGGGTGCCCCCGCAGTGGGAACCGATGGGGTGCCCCCGCAGTGGGAACCGATGGGGTGCCCCCGCAGTGGGAACCGATGGGGTGCCCCCGCAGTGGGAACCGATGGGGTGCCCCCGCAGTGGGAACCGATGGGGTGCCCCCGCAGTGGGAACCGATGGGGTGCCCCCGCAGTGGGAACCGATGGGGTGCTCCTACAGTGGTCCAGAAAAGAAAAGTTGGTGGCTTGGATCCAAAGTAAAGGAGTTAGAGAGAAAGTGTTGAATTATGTACTTAACTTTCAAAGAGGGACCAACAGAGCGATGGATTGAATGTGGCAAGTAAAGATGTTGAGGACAACCCCCATTTATAGCCTGGGCAAGTAAAGGATGGAATTCCCACATGCTGGGGGAAAGAGTTTGGAAGTCAGATTGAGAAGGGGAGATTAGGAATTGACCCCACCCCACCCCAGGCTGGGCTCAAATTTATACAGCAGAGGATGACCTGAGCTTCCCTTCCCCTTCCCTGCTTCCCCAGACAGGGTCTGTGTGTAGCCCTGGCTGTCCTGGAACTCGCTTTGGAGACCAGGCTGGCCTCGAACTCAGAGATCCACCTGCTTCTGCCTCCTGTGTGCTGAGTGCACCACCGCACCTGGCTAGAATTCACCTTGCTTTTCCCCCCTGAAACAGGGTTTCTCTCTGTAGCCCTGGCTGCCCTGGAATGAACACTTTAGCTGTGAGAGATTTTTAAACAGCCTAGCAGAGCTGTTGATAAGCAGCTCAGTATGCAGATCCGTGGGACCTAGTAACTGTCCACTTTCCCAGCCCTAGGCAGCAGATGCACTGAGAAGGAAAAACTAGAGGTATAGGAGTCTGCCTGGGCCCTGCCACCATGTGGCTGGGTAACCCCACCTTCCTGGCTTCCAGGAGTCTGCCTGGGCCTGCCGCCATGTGGCTGGGTGACTACCTTCCTGGCTTCCCTTCTTTAAAGAACCACCTTAGGCTAGAAAGGACCTGTCATCTCAGCTCCCACTGTGGAGATTGATGAATTTCAGGCTCAGACTAAACAAGACAGCATGTCTGTCTTGTGGGAGCACGTTGGAGGCCGCTGAGCTCTGCCTGGGCAGTGCACTGACAATAAATTTGCGCCTTTCTTGGTTCATAAAACAATAACCGGGGAGCGCCTGTCATGTGTGAAGTGCTAATGCCACATAAGAGCATGATTTGGTGACTGTGAGTCTGCCCTCTGGAGCACTGCAGATGGGCCACCAGTCAGCCTCACTGCTAACAGGCATGGAGACCTCCAGCACCCACACAGAAAGCTGGGTATGGTCGTGCGTATCCTTAGCTCCAGCACTGGGCAGGTGGAGACAGAAAGATCCGAAGAGCTCTAGCCAACCAGCGAGTTTCCGGTTCCTGAGAACCTGTCTCCAAAAGTAAGGTACAGAGTGATTGAGGAAGTCACCCGATGTCAGCCTCTAGCACACATTCACACACACGTTTTTTAAGACTTAAAATATTCCATTGTAGGGGTGTCCCACAGTTTGCCTGTTGAGGACATCTTGGTTTCCATGAGTTTAGGCAGCTTTGGATGGACAGGCCTGTGGATGTGTTCTCGGTTCACTTGGGTAAATAACAAGGAGCGTGATCACTGGAGGCTGCCAAACTGTCTTCCAAAGTGGCTGTCCCCTCTTGCATTCCCAGCAGCAGAGGATGAGAGTTCATGTCAGTCCACATCCTTGGCCTGCATGTGATGCCGCCTGTGTTCCAGGGTTCACCCTTCTAGTAGTCTCTACTTAGTGCTAGCTGGTTTTCAGTTTTATGGCTTCTCTGTTGAGACGTCTCCTTAACTCTTTTGCCTTCTTTATTGTTTTGTTGAGACAAGGCTCACTCTGTAGACCAGGTTGGCTCTGAACTCCTGTATGAGCCTTGTAAGTTAACAGCGTAAACTACCATACCAATCTTGTGTCTGTGTTTTTAATATATTTCATAGATCTTTTATTAAAATATTTCCCAACTATTGGTTTTCCTAACAAGCTGTTATCCATTGTCTTTTTTTTCCTTCTGAAGGTCAGAACTACTTTCCCTTTGTTGTTGTTGTTGATGTTTGTTTTTTGAGACAGGGTTTCTCTTTGTAGCCCTGGCTGTCCTGGATCTTGCTCTGTAGCCCAGGCTGGCCTCTAACTCACAAGAGATCCACCTGCCTCTGCCTCCCAAGTGCTGGGATTAAAGGCGTGCACCACCACCCGACCTTTCTCTACCTTATTAAGATTTTGCACATTGTTCCACTTTGACGTCTTGATAAAGTGGTGTGTTAAGGGAGTGCCCCTGTCCCTCCTGATTCGGATAGGATATGTCATTTTTCACATAAATGGCCCTTGTCAAGCCAATGGTGACCACAGCTGAATGCCTTGATCATTGCTCTGCTAATATTTTTTGGGGTTTTTTTTTCTTCTTTTTTTTAGGCAGGGTCTTGCTACATATCCCTTGGTAGACATTTCCACTCAGAGTTGGCATAATTTCCAAAGTGCCTTGATTCTAGATGTTCCTGAACTAAAAGTGAGGCTGAAGTCCACCATGATCATCATGCTGGTGCTCAGAAGTTGAGGTCTTAAAACTCTGCTTAAATGTGTAGCTGAGACTTCACTGTAGTTGAAATGAGTTCTGTTCTGTAAGAATGGGGGCCTGCATTCCCTGCCCTTTGGAACTGGAAATGATCCCCTCTGCCTAGTCAGTTTGTTTACTGTGACTAGCTCACATCTCCAGTTGCAATAGCTACATAACCATGCAAACGTGAGCTGAGCTTTTAAAGCCCGTGTACTTTCTGACAGAGGTGTGTGCATAATGCTTTACATGTCAACTGAGCGATGCAATTTTCTGTTACTAATTTACTGTTTTCTCTTTATTATTTAGAAAGCCACAGAATTAGGCCCGGGTCTTAATGTGAACTGAAGTCCTTTTCTATAGTAACAAATGCAGAATCATTTTGTTAGCACAGCTCTCCCGAATCTGTTTCCTATCTGTTTGCCCTTTGTCCCTCCTGGACTAACGTTTGTCATCTGTGAGGAGTTTGGACGTGGGCCAGATCAGATGCGGACCTGTGCATCGAGAGCAGCGCAAATGCATGTGTGCTCTCTAGTCTCCTGTCTCGCATGCCTTCTCTATCGACTGTGATTTTCTGTATACAGCTGACAGGTTCAATTCGTTTTCAGAAGTGGAGCACAGGATGTAGCTCTTGTCCCACACCCCTTCCCAGCTCAGATCATGGCAGAGCTGCTGAACTGCACACCTTCTCCGTCCATCTAGAATCTGAAATGCCCAGTGCAGGCAGGACTGTCCAGACAGCCTCTGTGGTCACTTGGGAGTTTAGTGTTCGCTGCATAAGGGGATTCAGAATAAGCCATCATTTAAAGAAGGGAAAAGGAGGCTGTAGCTTACAGGGTAAAGGCAGATAGATGGCTACAGTCAACATCCCTTAGACTTGATGTGCCAAGACTCTGCACAGCCCTGCAACCCTGCTATTCAGAAGGCAGAAGGATCACAAGTTCAGGACCATCCTGGACGACATAGTTAGATCATGTCTCAAGCAAAAGGAAACAGGAGAAGGGAGAGATGAGGACTCTGGCAGCCCTGAGGCCTCGTTCTCCTCTGGGAAGTCACATGCTTTAGGAGGGCACTCAGACACTGGGAGTTAGGGAGTTAGGGAAGAGCAGCCGCTGCTTCAAAGGTGTGTGCTGGGAGGCATAAGGAGGAAGGGAGGAGGCCAAGCTCTTCAGCCTGGATTGGAGGCCAGGCAAAGCAGCGCTGTTTGGTTGGTTGGGCTAGCAGGCAGCTAGTGGTAGAGCACATAAGACCCAGTACAGGAAAGTGGGGGAGGGAGGGGGGTGGAGAAAAGGAAGATAGATTTGCTTTTCTTACGGTCTGAGGTCGTTTTGGGAAATGTGCTCCCAGCTCTTCCTTGCTCCCCCGTGGCAGACCTAGAAGGCCGGGGTGAGGCTGTGCCTCCATCAGTAGGACATGCCAGTAGGACATGCGGAGGCCCATTACGAGACTGGCCAGCCCAGCTTTGAGAGCGGCTGGTAGCTTTGGGACCTTGGGCAGATCACTTGATCTAGCTTCAGTAGCGTCATCTGCAAGGGATTGTGTGCCCTCCTCATAAAAGAGTCAGTGCAGACAGGATGTTGAGCTGTGCCGGGCACAGTTGGGGATATATACATCACCAATACTGTTAGCCTGAGCAGTGGGAAGGAGCAGAGGGCCGTCTGGGCCAATGGGTACAGAGGCAGACAGGGAGCTAATCAAGACCAGAAACCAGTTCTGCAGACACCCACCCACTTCCTTCATGAGGGAGTGAACTAAGACCTTATCTTACTCTGTACCTCAGAGCCTCCATTCTGGAGTGCCTGCCATGTGCTAGCGCTGTGCTGAGGGACAGCGCTAATGTTCTCATTTAGCCCTGACAGTGATCTAGGGACAGTGCCACTGCTGTCCGTACCTGGTGTCCGCCTTCGTCTCTCACCCCTGTGGTTACAGTCAAATGGGCTACAGATCTCTCCCTAACAGGGCGGGAGAGGAGGTTGTGGAATAGCGAAGACGAGCCAGGACCAGAGACCTGAGCACGGGTGGGCGGCTTCTAGAGAGTTGGCTCAGGTGTCAGTTCCCAGAGGCTGTTGCCTTTGATCTCTCTGTGGCAGCCTTAGACAACCTCTTCAAAAATGTATATGCCCAAGTTGCACAAGAGTATTTTTTTTTAGTGACCTCAGCATTTTAAACCTCCAGGCACACCTCTGCACTTTAACAGAACAGTGTGAGCTCTCATTCCAGATCAGATGGCGTGGGTTCAAATCCTCCCCTCACACTTAGCTGTGCAACCTTGAGCAAGTTGTTTGATGTCTTAGGACTAGACTGTGAAATAGAGACAAATAGGGCCAGCGAGATGGCCCCGCATATAAAGAAGGCACTGGCCACCAGCCTGAGTTCAGTCCCCAGAACCCACGTGGTAAAGAAGAGCACCACCTCCCTCAAGTGGTCCTCTGAGCTCTACATGCGCACACGCAGAGGGAATAAAATGTGTTTAAACTAGGGAACAGAATGGTACCAGACTGTAGAGATGTGGACGTGCGGTGCCCTTGCTGTCCCATTTTAGCCCCCAGCAGTGTGTGCTTCTGGCAGGTGCTGGTGCTGTTCCCTGGAGAACAGAGCACCCGGTAAATGTCTGTGGACTCAGTGACTGAGTTGTTCTAGTGAAGATGCTAAGCTTGGGGTGGAACGTCACAGCCAGCGTGTCACAGATGGGCTTTAGTTACGCCAAGATACTGATCTGCTCAACCCTTGAAGCTGCCAAAGCCCCAGCTTGTCACTTCCGGCTTCAAGTGACACGTGGTGTGACATACAAACATTCTCTGGGTACACCACTGTGAAACAGTCATCGGGGAGAATGTGAGGATAAAACAGGCAGTCTGGGGGAGTCTTAATAAGGACCATCAAGATGGCTGCGTGGGAAAAGTCACTTGCAACCAATATGACCTGAGTTTGATACCTGGAATCCACATGGTGGAAGGTGGGAACCAACTCCTGAAAGCTGTCAATAGATCCCTCTTTATAAGAGAGAGAGAGAGAATTTTACCTAGACCACAGCAGAGGCTGGGGGCTCCTGGCAGGTAACTGCATGGGGGTCTGTAGTGGACCATGCTCCATGCTGCTGGGACATAGTAAGTCACTCCTGTGTGCAGCCTATAGCTTGAGAGGCTGGAGCAGCCACCCTGAGCCAGAAGAGCCCTGGGTGGAACACAGGGGACCAATACAGTAAGTGGTGAAGGAGGTGAGCCCAGGGCTGTGCACGCCAGAAAGAGGAGGGTCCCGGCTTCTCAGGAAGCCATTGGGCCTTAATCCGGGAAGCCGCAGACAGGGGTTTGTGCTTTTGGTTCCCTCAAATGTCATCCTCACAGGCCGTTGGAAACAAATCAGAAGCGGGAGGGTCTTTATCTGAGGGCACAGGTAGGAGGTTCTGAGAGAAGGGATAGTGGCCCGAGAGAGGTAGCTCGGCTTAGAGGAGAGTCCTCAGGGACTGGGTGGGTGGAGGTGCCATCTGTGAAGTGGGGACATTGTGAATTCTGTTAGGGACTTCCTTATTCCTCAAGGACGGTCGACAGTGCCAGAGGATGGATGTGTCTGAGTGCAGAAAAGATGCTGGCTAAGCACAGGGAGGCAGGCAGGGAGGCTGTGGGCAGGCAGCTTCAAAGGCTCTGGACCAGTGGGCTCTGACTTCACAAGCAGCTTGACTGGCATGCGTCTGTGCTCACCATCTAGAGCGTCATGCCTATATTTTGTATGCCCTCCATAGGAACCAACTTAGTTACCTGAAATGTGCCTGTGTTCTTGGCTGGCTTTGTTAAGTGCGGCTTAAGGAGGAAGCTGTGAAAGTTTTTACATGGCATTGTCCATTTTCTCAGATTGGTGACCCAGAAGGAAATCTCTGACCTCAGTGGTGGCCAGAAGCCAACTTCATGTCTGAAGGCACAAGCGGCCGTTTGTCATGGAAAGCTTGGGGCTGCAGACGGTGACCCTCAGTGACGGGACGACAGCCTATGTCCAGCAAGCTGTCAAAGGTGAGTGTGGCCAGGGACGTCGGAATCCTGTGCCTCAGCCACCTCCAGGAGCCTCACTGCCCTGCCCTCCTGCCCTCCTGCCCTGCCTGCCCTCCTGCCTTGCCTGCTTGCCCCCACCCAGTACAGCGTGTATGTGAGGGTCCTGTGTGTACTTGATGAAAGAGAACTCCTTAGGATAAATACCTGTGGGACCGATGAGCACGTACTAGCTAGGCCTCCTGCTTTCAGACACAACTGTCCAGTCTATGGGTGCTTCCTAGAAAAAGGCAGTTCACCATCTTGATTCAAGAAAGTGTAAGCCTTGGTCTGTCTTCCTGAGACTCCACCATGTACAAGATATTCTAGGCTCAGAAGGGGCACCCAAGCATGTGGTTTGTGCCTTAATGTCCGACACCAGTGGGTGCCAGAAATAAAAATGTCGGGGTTCACAAAGAGATTTGATTTGCAGATAAGTAACAGATTCTTCGGTAGTATAAGTATATCCTCAGATTTCATAGGTCATGTGTTTGTAATCATAGGATTAAATACTAAAAAAATTCTCCATAGTACTTAAGAACAGACCAGGGAGCTGGAGGGATGCTCAGTCAGAGAGGACCTGATTTGGGTTCCCAGCTCCTGTGTTGGCAGTTGTGTGGCCCACAACTGCCAGTATCTCCAGCTCCAGGGGATCCACACCCTCTTCTGGTCTCTGAAGTTACCCATATACACATAGCACCCCACCCCCATGCACATATATACCTAAATAAAAATAAAAGTAACCAAAAATATTAAAAATTTTAAAAAAAACCCAAAACAAAACAAAACAAAAAAACAAACAAAAACCCTGACAGTGGTGGCACACGCCTTTAATCCCAGCACTCGGGAGGCAGAGGCAGGTGGATCTCTGTGAGTTCGAGGCCAGCCTGGGCTACAGAGCAAATTCTAAGACAGGCTCCAAAGCTACACAGAGAAACCCTGTTGGGGTGTGTGTGTGTGTGTGGACATATTAAATTTTAAGAAGCTTTAAGAACAGATGAGGTATCCCTTATGCAAATGTTTGGGACCAGACGTGTCAGTTTTGGAGACCTGGGTTTGGATGTTTGCATAAACTGAGCTTGCACATTCTGATTTAAGGCTCATTAGGATTTCAGGCATCACAGAGTTTAGATTTTCAGATGAGGGTACTCCCAATGAAAGTCTGTTGTTTGTTTGAAGTTCAGACTCAGCAGATGTGCCCCATCTGGCACCCTACCTCCTCTCTCAAGGAAGTTCTTCAGATCAAGGAGAGCCTAGAGCCCAGAGAGAGCTGTTGGGCATGGGGCCTTTGGGTAGGGTGCCCCTCCTTTCTTCCACATTCTCAACCATGCCCTGTAACGCGAATTCCTAAATGGTCTTGTAATAAAAACCCGGGGCTAGATATTGGGGTAAATGCTAAAAGATCAGAGAAACAAAAGGACAAGCCCCAGCCACCTCGCCAGCTCCATAAATCCTCTGAATGTCTCTTGAGTCCTCACCTGAAAGGCTCCAGCCAGCAGAGCCTGTAGCTGAAAGGGGCACCTTGACCAAAAAGGCTCTAGTTCCTGTCTCCTCACGCCTTATATACCTTTCTCTGCCTTGCCATTAAAGGCGTGTGTGCTTCCCAGTACTGGGATTAAAGGTGTGCACCACCCCTGCCTGCCTCTGTTGTTCTCATAGACTGAGTCAATCTCATGTAGTCATGGGTGGCTTTGAACTCAGAGATCCAGACGGATCTCTGCCTCCCGAGTGCTAGGGTTAAAGGTGTGTGCCACCCCTGCCTGGCCTCTATGTTTTATCTAGTGACTTGTTCGGTCCTCTGATCTTCAGGTCGACTTTGTTCAGGTACACAGTATGTCACCACAGTGCCCCATGCTCTCTTGCCTTCCTTAGGCAGGAGCACTGCCCTCTACCTTTTCTAGACTCTGTGAGCGTTGCTATCCTCATGACTGTGTTACGGCCTTCCGTGTCAGTGGCTAAGAACATCTCCGTGCCAATGGCTAAGAACATTTCCGTGCCTAGGTTTACAGATGCCTTGTTTATTTTTTTTTTCATTTAGAATAGTTTCCTTTTTTATTTGTTTGTTTATTGTTTTGGTTTTTCGAGACAGGGTTTCTCCGTGTAGTCCTGCCTGTCCTGGAACTCACTCTGTAGCCCAGAGATCCATCTGCCTCTGCCCACTGAGCTCTGGGATTAAAGGTGTGTGCCACCACATCCAGCCTAAAATTTTGTTTCTTGATAATGATGTAAGATGCCCCTAGATGCCATCACTAAGCTCTTGAGCAGGTGGCCAGGCTTCTGGAAGGCCTGTTACCACCTGTCTGTTGTTTGTGTTCTTTCTGGGGTTGTTCTCTTGGGAAGGGGTTTTCTCTACACTTCTAAAGTCCCCAGTGCTCCCACCTTCCTTTGGAGGTCCTGTCCCTCTGGTGAAGGCTGTGGGAGGAGAATTTAGGTGGGGCTGTGTTTCTCCTTCGACCGCCCCAGAGAATTGGTAGTTGAAGGGATCAAGCAGTTGTCAGCCAGGCACACCCTCTGAGTGCTGCACTCAGGAAACTGAGACAGGCCTGAGCTACAGAGCCCGCGAGACCCTGTCTGAACAGAGCAGCAGAGACCAGAGCTCCCTGGCCCAAGAGGCCACTCCTCCTGCCTGTTCCTTCTTCAGTCAGGGCTTTGCCTGCTCCACTGTCTGTGTCTTTCTCCACCGTTCTTCTTGGATCGGATCCCTGCCTCCTCCATTGCGCTGCAGAGTGTGCGTATGTGTGTGCACTTACACACTCCCATGCACACACACAATAAATGTAATTTAAAAACAATTCCTCCATCAAAATAATTAGACTTTTTTGTTGTTGTTGTTTGTTTTGTTTTGTTTTCTGAGACAGGGTTTCTCTGTGTAGCTTTGCAACTTTCCTGGAACTCGCTTTGTAGACCAGACTGGCCTTGAACTCACAGAGATCCACCTGCCTCTGCCTCCCGAGTGCTGGGATTAAAGGCGTGCGCCACCACTGCCTGGCTAGTCTTTTACTTTTCAATTCAGCCTTACTCAAAATCTTAGGACATGAACTATATTCTTTGCCAGAATGTGTCATGAATGGCCCTCTAGTCCATTTCCCAGGAACTCTAGTTCCTATGCCCCTCTGAAAGGGGAGCCTGGTCTCAACTGACCACTTCCTCTTGGCATCCTGGGCTTCTGAACTCCCACAGGAACTGCTCATTAAGTTTTGCTTACAGCAGCCTAAGCTTTTTCCAGCTTGCCTCTCCAAACGTTTCCAAAGTCCTC